>NC_069371.1:46210000-47460000 GCF_021730395.1 Mercenaria mercenaria
TCCATATACGATTGCAGCATTCTTCCACTTTTCCGTAAAGCATTTATGTTAATCCTTATTTCTATAATGGTCATTAATAAGCTGCTACTTATAAAGTTTATCAACTTTGAAGTTATATACTATTATTAGTCTTTTTTTTATTTAGACAATAGACACGGTCCATAATAATAACTATTATTGTTCAAACCTATTAATCAACACAATAGTGGCTAAATCTATGTAGCCAGATGCTCTGTACAAAATAAATCAATTAGAAATTGTGCTGTTTATTTTGTCAAATAATAATTATTTTCCTAAAAGCCATTGTGTTGAAGACGTTTGATAATATACACTATTTTAAATTGAGTATCAGTCTATGGATCGTTATAAGCAATAAGAAACTGCGAATAAATGTTTGCTCATTTCATTATTAAAAAAGGGAAGTACAAAACTACTCATTGCCACTGAAAATCAATAAACATTTATCCCAACAATGGCGAGACAATCTATGTAGCAAGCTTTTGCGCTTGTCAATTTAGATGTGCCATCATAAGAAACTTTAAATCATTTCTGTACATGCTAGTATAGTATTTCATAATAACTAAAATTAAAAACCTTTCTTTAAAATATTTAAAAAAATATTGGCATGGCAAAATCTTGCCATGGCAAACTTGGCAAAAAAAAATTGCCATGGCAAAATAACAATCTTGGCAAAAAACATGCCATGGAAAAATAACAAAAACTGTGTAATTAATATGGAGCATCATATTTCTACCTATAGATACGTTTGAAAAAAGTTAAAATCATTTTTTAATGGAAAAAAATTGCCATGGCAAAATGATGAATTTTCTTGCCATGGCAAAAGGCCGAATTGCAATGGCAAAATCGGTTTTGCCATGGCAAATGCAATTTCCTCGTACTTATTTACAAAAACTAGTAATGATATTATATCAAACATATTAACTTTAAAATAGGTGGGTTAATGTTACAATTTAAGGCAATTTTCATTTTTGTAAAGCGCGTATAAATATGGGCTGAATTTGTCTTATACTGGCGTGGCAAAAAGAAACCGGCGGCTATTTATTAAGTATCAAATTAATCAATTAGTTATTTGTTAATTATAAATTGTTTTATTATCGTAAGGTTTAATCAATATAAGTTTGAAATACCTTTTAAGAAAGAAAATGACAAAAAAGTACAGTTTATATCTTTTATTTATTTCATTCAATCGGCACATTCCAAGCCGATAAACTTGGATGACAGGGCTTGTCAGTGTCTGATGTTTGCATGACTTGAAATAAGAAACTGTAACATGTTCTATTTGCTATGTGATGGCGTGTGCTACACGCGCTGAAAAACAAAAAAAAAGACTGAAATTTTGTGAAATGTGTCACTTTAACTGGCGGTGTACGCCAAAGTTCTCCTCGTTTGTAGAAGTTTTTAGTAGCAATATGACTTTTTTTAAATAAGAGGACTTTGTATTTTTGAGACAAAGCCATTAAAATACAAATGATTATGACAAAGGGATATCAAAATACGATAAACAAAACAGAAAATTATTTACCGTTGAAAGGAGTTTTAAAATAAATGCAAATTTCGGAAGAAAACCAAAGAAAAAATACGCAATTTGTACTAACTTATTCTGCTTATGCGCAGTTTGGAACATTTAGAGCATCAATAGAGAAAATAGAATGTGTTTCATAGTTTTATTCCTTGATGTTACAGCATTTTAGAGCCTGTATTCATCAAAGCTTTAATGATGGTATTTGAATTTAGACATTAAAATGCTAAATGTACACATCACTGATTAGTAATTGTCAAATGAAATGAAATGCTATAGGTAAACAGTTCTACAAACATTTTTAATTGAAAACCTGACGTTTATAAGTCTAATACAAACTTTAAAAAAGATTCTCTAATAGTACAGAACACGACTAAGCAAACAGAAGAATACTGGGTTTGATTGGGTTCTCTGGCACCTGCATAAACGGAATTCTATTAATATACAGATACGTTGTTTCAAGGGTCTAGAAAATAAAGCAACTCTTAAGTTATAGATTTTAAACGTTGTGTTAATACAGGTTCCAAACTTCTGAACAGAACAATATGAACCTTGACAGATTTTTTTCACCTCGATTGAAACGAAACTAATGTAATATATCCTATATAACTGTAATGACCCATTTGGGTTTGTGTACAGGCTTGACTTGTTTAGTAATCAAACGAATCTACAGGCGGGTTATATAAATGTGTCATGTAATCTTGAGTTACATAAAACAAAAACGTTCGTCTGTTTTGTAAGTTATCGTTTTCTCAAAGATGGATCACTGAATTTGTGACAGGACACTAATAAAACATTCACAAAAAATATATACAGTCACGAGGGTTTGATGCAAAAAAATAAAGCTACCTTTTAAAAGTCATATTGTCTTACCTCTATCTGATACCTTTAGAACGGTATTTGTATCTCCAGGCCTACATTTGTTTTTGACAACACAAAAAAATATGACATCAGACTGCCTTCAGAATTTTCGAAAGAAAATGAAAGTACACTGGCTAAACTTGAAAACGAAAGCCGCATTTTTATTGGTCTGTAGTCAGTGTTCACGCGCAGGGGTCATCCTGTCTAAATATATGCGCGTGGAAATTTGTTGCTAAAGGGGAGTCAATTTTAAGCACTTTCTTACGATTTGAAAATACCTGGGCTTTAATACGACATGACAGCTTTTCATCTTCGAAAACATACTTGCACTCGGATTAACATAAATCCCACAGGAATCCGTAACGGACCAATGGAATATGGAGGTTTAGAAGTTCGTCACATCGTTCAAAAGGTCACTTTGGATGTCAGATATTTTTTCCAACCGAAATTCCGGATACCGTTCTGTAAAGTTAATTTATGCTAATTTTAAACCCACTTTATTGTGTTACTTTTATTGATTGTATACACTGACAAATTATGAAAACGCAACAAACATATGTCTGAATATAATTTTACTACAAAACGCATCACCTTCAAATGTTCAACACATTCAAATCTTGATACATGTACTCTATACTCATTGTGTTCAAATTTAATCAGCACAACAGACCGTAAAATTGACACAATGGGTGTGGAGTATCGAGATGTGCATGTGCCGAACATTTCAAGGTGACGCTTTTTGTAATAAAATATATATTCAGGCATATGTCTGTTGCGTGTTTCATATCTCGTCAGTGCATAAGTAAGTATTATCCTACCACTGCGCATTTGTTAAGGATTGTTGTGTATCATGTTGTTATTGTGTCTATGTATGCAGCTCCTTAAAGGTACAAGGATCTGTCATCTTAATGGAGTGCTATATAAATGTGGTATAATAAAAGAAATAATAATAATAGTTTTTCCTTTGTATATTTAAATTAAAAGACAGTTATGACGTACCTACGAGTATACAGTGTGCATCCTATGTGCAATAATGGTGATTAAAACAATAAATATAGTTGTATATTCCGTGGTAAAAGTACTTTTCATGTATATTATAGTAATATTGCGTTGAGTATGTACGTACTTTATAAACCTGTTCTCAGCTTCGGATGAGTGTTACCAGAACATTACCCTCTGTAAGTAGAAAACCACAACCTTATAAACATAATTCAAATGCTGGCACAAATGATACAGTTAAACAGGCAATTACTCTCTAACTTAATCCATAATACACCTACAGTTCTGTTTATCAATCGTTCGTTTTTCACTTTTGATATTCTGACACGATGTGTATTCGTTGTTTACAAAATTTAACGATAAAAATACGACATTTCAAACCCAGTATTAAACAGATCAAAACGATTTTTTTCTATTAACGTGAGGTACAAATTAATCATCTAGGTTCTTTTTTTTTTTTTTTTTTTTTTTTTTTTTTTGATTTAATGCCACACCGTCAGAATCAAATGATATATGATTATATTCTTACTTTGATAATGAAGACTCAAGGGGCCCCTCCGAGGCCATATCAAATACGAGCGTGCACCTAGATAGAGACATCAATGTTTCGTAAGCCCGTTGGATTGGAAGATTTTCTGACATGAAAGACTTCTAAACCACAAGGTTTGTTTAAGCCCGATTATCTTTACGCAGTTGAAAATATCCCTTTACAAGTAAAATAATTACTACGCAAACTCATAATTTTTGTCAGCTTCATTGCAACAAGGATAATAAGGAAAACTGTTCTTTATACTCGTTTTAAAGTGGTTTACTTGTTCATTATCATTCTATGTACTAGACTTAAAGCGACTAACCAACACATCGTGGTGTCAAATTAAAAAAAAATATGCTATATTCAAATATATGCTGCATATTCGATGTTTTAACAATGCATTTGTCATCAAATTCTGTTGAAAATCGTTCTTTTCCTAATAAATTGAAAGTAAAAACATTAGTCTACAATTTCTGATAAGACTTTCCCGGTTTCTAAAAGAAAACGGAATTCCCTTCAGCAAACATCACGTAATTAACACTAGAGCGCAGACGTTTAGGTATCGCACAATATTGTGACGTTTTGAAATAAAAACAAACGAAAACAACCTACAAAGAAGTCAGTACAGTTAGTATGTTTACGATGCAGTCAGTGATTTATCGCTGACCTAGAGCGGTTACGGTATTCGTATTATACTTTTTCGTCTTGAGTTCGATTCCCTGATCCGTTTTTCTTCTTCAATACAATTCAGTGAAGACAAAAGAGTAAGTAAATTTACTTCTAACATTTTCACTTAAATTATATGTCACAATTGACACGTAACTATGTCTAAATACATTCCATTTTTATATGAACTAATTTTTAAGCTTTCCTGAGATATTTTAAACCTGTAAGAGTTAGTTTTATTAGTTTTATAACACTCTTACACTTCACTTTAAAAAAAAGCATTGCCCGGCCATAATATTAGGATTGATTGATTGATTTATAGATACTACCAATTTTATACGAAAATAAGGAACAAAATAATAAATTAGAAACCAGAGAAAAACAAACTTACACAAAAGTATGTAATGCAAACTAAATATATGGGGATCGAACTCCCGACAAAATGGTATCACACGAATACCGTAACCGCTCGGCCAGCGAAGAATCACTGACTAAATCGTAAACTGTGTATTGACTTGATTTTATGTTATTGTATTGTTTTCACTTCTATAGGCCGTAATACTGTGCGCTACCTATAGTTCGGTTTTGAGGGGAGCGATATTTATGTACGTTTAATAATGGAACGGTCCGTTATTTAAGTAGTGTAATTCAGTACGATAGGCAAAGTAAATTATGCTGACTTCCCTAATCGGTAAACGAGTTTATAAATTGTACCACCAAACTACAGTTTGCTGCACACGTGATAATAGCGTCTAAAATACTGTCGCGTCTCGTTCTATATTTATCAATGTTTACAAAATAAAGCGTTTTAACGGTTTATAAAAGTTCATGTGAAAAACTGCAAAAACACCAATGTTCCCGTAATTCTGAAAACTATAAACTGGTCAACTATTATGTTTCCTGTAAATATATGAAACTCTGTCAGCATTTTGCCTTTCGGTGATAAATTATTTAAGAAATTACAAATCACATACGTTGGTTAGTCGCTTTAGGAAGAAAACAGTCACAAATATATTTCATTTCCAGTTTACAATAAATCTGTGACTTTTATGACCGTTTTGCTTCTTGAGATGCACCGATCCTTTATACTTACACAAGATTTCTGTCAAGGTTACATTACAGTGGGTATTTCTGTCAAACGTGCACGGCAGTTAGAACTTTTATGAAACTTGCAGAACAGTAAGTTTTTCTATCAAACTAGCATAACAGGTAGCATTTGTATCAAACGCACACAACTGTAAGCATTTCTATCAAACGTATATAACAGTTAGCATCTCTATCAAACTTGCATGTCAGCATTTCTATGAAACCATGTAACCATGTATGTCAATTCAATTCCATATTATGCTGCTAGCATTGTACAAACTGCAATACTTTCATTTATACCTTGGTTTTCCGCTTTTATCTGTTGCTTATGAAAAGCTCTATTTTGAATAACAAAGACAAAAAATGTTGATTACTATTGCTTTTATGAAGACGCTCAGCTTTTTCTGTTGTTTTTTTTTTCTTGACTGTCACCAAAGAGTTCCGTCTTTCTAAATGTATATTATCTATTTTGTCATAAGACATCCTGTTCATAAATACTATTGTACCCTTCATAAAGTAATTCGAAGGGTGTACCTTCCGTAAGCCAGGGATGCCTTCGTCCTGAGCTTTATTTCAACTGCTCTTATTCATTTGATTGCTACAAATGCTACAAAGTAACCAAGTGACTGATTCTCAATTATTGTCGCAAAATAAAGGGAACAAAACTGAGTCAACTGGTTAGTGTCATTGTCAGTATTTCTGTTTGAAGATACAAAGTCATATCCCAAAATACATTTTCCAAACGAATGTTAAATATTTGTAGGCGATTTTCTTATTGCTTGATTTATAAAAACATAAGTATGACTTTCAATAATTCAATAATTACTATCAAGAAAATATTTATACACTTTGACATTATCTATTTGTAGCTTACAGCAAACGAATTTTTAAACAAAAATGTATTTTAGTTAAATGAAGATATCAGAAAGATTTTATAAAATATAAACCATAGTGTGTGTGATACTTACAGGTAACACATCCCTTCTAATATGTCTAAAAGACAACAGCTGTTAATTGACTGATTATGAGATAACAAAAAGTGGTTCGGAATGTGTAATGAGTAGATTTACATATTTGCAAAACTGGTCTTCAAGTTGGAACAGATAAATGTTTATTCCGCTTAATTTAATATTATCTGTAGATGAACAGGCAGTAGCATTTGTTTACCCAGACGTCTGTGTTTTCTCAAACCACTTAGTAAAATGTCAATCTAATCAATATTCATAGTTGTATCTTGGTTCATAGTGTGAAATGAATGTTAAAAATTCATAACAGGTAACATCTGTCGACACCGTCTGTAAGAAGCGTTTGATATGTTAGGTATATTTAAATATGTAGTCCAGGTACTTAGGGTGTTTGGTTATAAGCAGCATTATTCTCCAAGACAAACTAATCACGTTTGAAAAATCACACATGTTTAACTTTATTCACCCATTCACATGTCAGTCCGGCTGGAAATGCCATTCCATACAAAGCTTATACGATTATAAATTTATCTTTGAAAACTTTCAGTTTATTTAGGGAAAAGTCTAACCGTTTCTCGTTGTTATATATGCAATGCATATAAATTTATGAATTTTAAAAGAAAACCTCTATCAATACTATTCCGCCTGCCAAACTCTGTTCTATCTTGTTGCGACTTGCTTTAGTTGTTAATCCTCCAAAGAGAGTTTAAAGTTAATATTTGAATGACAACTGCAGTCATACTGGATGTCGGTCATCTGTGCATATAATTTGTTGCCTCATTCTACTAAATTGCATTCGTAATAATTTACTAAAATGCATTCAATAGCAGAAACAAATTATATAGCACACTAGTGTGACAGGAAAGGCCGTACCGGCGACAGTAACCATCAAAACAAATCAACACCCTTTACAATATTTACAAATTTATTTACATAAGATGATTATTAACAATGAATAGATATGAAAAGAAAAAAAAACTGATTATAAGAAAGAAAAAAAAAAGAAAGTTCAGTATCTCTAGATACAAAAGTTCTTATAGTCCATTCTAATCTGACGTGACACAGGTCTTTAATTTAATTGTGAACTTTAAGTAGCACAAACAAAACGCAGCTTCTAAATTCAAAATACAGTCCCTTTAAACCGTGAATACGTTGATTCCGTGTTGGCTCCCTATGGTGGTAGGTGATTGCATCCCTGAGCTGACTTCAGAGGATAACAAAAATCATCGTCTTTGCGGTTTACGGCACAACCATGGGACGAAAGCTCTGCGCTGGGAATATCACATCCAGGCGAGTGAAGACAAGTAAACCTCGGGCATTGTACTTCCGGGTTATGACATCACCAGGTAAAATCGTCTGGCGGAAGAAGCTAAAATATATAACATATGGTAAGCACCATAGCAAAACAAATAAGTCAGGGCATAAAACTGCTCCTTTGGGTACACCATACCTCCGTAGGCTCCCATAAATAATACGTGCTACTTATACAAAATATATGTGCTACTAAGTTCAGACGTCACATGATTAAAATACGTCACTTATTACTTCCATATTACGAAGATTACTTACTTAAAAGACTAAAGTTAAAGTATGAAAAAGATATGAAAAGTATATGATGAAACATTATAGTAATGGAAATGATAAACTGCAGCCATTATTTACAACTACAAATTAACAAAATTCAATGTAAATCAAACGTTATATGATAGTTGGCATCCATATAATATCAAATGCCATACACTAAAACGGACATTGTATGTGTATGCAATAGACTGGCACACAATTTCATATTACAATAATATATACATGGTACTAGACTTGCCATATAAATTTATACATAACAATACAATGCAGTAATGGCGTTCCATAATAACGAAATGTTTGACATAAGTTTTTGAAACAAAGTACTTTATAAATATCATGTTACAAATTTCAGTACAAATTTTACATCTTATATAAATGAAACATTTTAGATTCCTCTTTCGAAATAATTTACAAAAGTCTGAAAAATTTAATAAATCATCCTGACATACCGAAACTAGCTAAAATCATATGCCGAAAAGTAAATGTTACAGAATTCTGTAGAATGAACAAAAATTTACCAAATAAAAATCGTAATGCAAAAATCATACAAAAATCTAACAAATAAATTTCTTACCTCGATCGAGCATAAATTTCTAGCAAGAAAATAATTCAGACATAGATTCGTCTATAAAGTCGTAAGGTGGTGTGTGCAAGGCATATCTAGTCCAGTCTATTTAAAGGATAATGTCCCGCCAAATACTAAATTTCATGGGATTCACGGCTAAGCCGTGGACTCCGACTATTGTCATTTTCACGGGATTCACGATATAGCCGGGGAATCTAACTACTTTGGCGCGAATTTAAATTGACAATTTGAGGCCCATTATAGTGGTTTTGGGGATAAAAACATAAATTACTGAAGTTTATAAAATATCAACTTTCTTATTACTGAACAGAATTTAATGAAATTTACATGGAAATTTAAGTTATGAAATACAGAAAAACATGAGAGGTATTTCATGCGTGAAATCTGACATTTACCTCAATAACTCAAAAATTTACAAAAAGATGATGCAATACCTGCATTTACACTACAGATAAAATAAGGCCCGTATGTCAATTTGTGACACCTTGTCTTAATAATAAGAAGATCAGTTCTAAGTTGTCAAAGAACAAAGGTTAAGAGAACAGTATTCGCTATTTATTATTCCTCCCTCCCGCTCAATTCACAAATATATGAGAAGTTCAACGTTTTCCTTCCGTGTTGCCATTTTAGCTGTTCCTTCCACTGGTACGGCACCAGACCAGAAAGAAAATGCTTCTGAACATGTTATATCCTACCGATAAGTATTCTGTAAGAACCATGGTCATGAACGGGAAACAGCCAATTGCAGTCGTGCATTTCTCACCTAAAACGCGCATTTCGGTTAATGGATACCAAGCACATTGAACAAGCGGTAATTTATATTCCATCGTGCTCAAATCAATTCATATTGCTGAGATACTCCACATATTTCATGTTTTCATCAACGTTACAGAAAAACCTTGCGTGGACTTCCCTAAGAGCATCCGGTCTAGAGGTCACAGCAGTGTGCACATGTTTCAGCGAAATGTAAACAAACAAAAAGAGTATGCAAAATATTCACAGTTTCACAAAAAAAAATGAAATGTGGAAAGGATTTCATCTGAGATATGACTTTGAATTTGAAATCATATTTTGGTATACATCTGTACTGTTTATTTAATTCATATTGCACAGTTATACTGAATATACAATTTTAGCGGACACGTGTAGTTAAACTACGACAGACATATTTTCACATCAGCCAATCAGAATAGTTTTGTAATCCAGACCGGAACTTTACCATTGAAGTTCAACCAAGTTTTTGTGCAACGTTTAAAAAACTATAAACTACGCGTTTTATTTCTAAGATAAGAAATATTAAAGAAATGTGACCGGTGCACAATGATAGATAAATTACCACTTGTTCAATATCTAAAGTACACATTTGCCGAACCTCGCGTTTTAGGCATAAAATACGCGAATGAAATTGGTTAATGTGTTTTTCCATTCATGACCATGGTTCTTATAGTATACCTAGGGGTAGGTTATAACATGAACAGATGCATTTTTTTCTGTTCTGGTGCCAGTGGTTCCTTCGAGATAAAAATTTTATATTTAAGTCTGTCCAATGTATTTTTGTAATAGAATTTGCATTTAAACATAGAATCGGGGTGTAAGGGATATTTGCAAGTTTCATTACCTCTTGTTAACACATTTCGCTTGCTTGAGTTGTATGTTTTAAAATGATCTTTCAAAATTGATTAAACACGAACACTGGAAAGCTATCATGAATCACAGAGATTATATACTTTCCTGTCGATGTTTTATTTTTTTATTTTTTTTTTTTCAAACAGATTTCATATCACAGCTTTTCTTTTTTTTATTTCGATTACGAAATTTCAAATAACAGCTCAATAATTTCGTGTATAACATTTTTCTTTGTTAATCTACTGATTTGATACTAAATAATGCATTGATTTTCGATATTAATTTTATGTTAAATGTTTGCAGATATTAGAAGAATTCAGAATATTTTTTGACTAAAGCTCTTCAGTAGCATTTCTTGCTTGATAACGTTATATGGTTCCTGGGTAAATTCTTACATATTTTATATATTAAACGGGAGATAAAGGCTTTGACGCCATTAACCCGCTTACCATATAGATTTGTTTGGATGTCAAGAAGACATAAAGAAGGTTTGTGGAAGGTCGGTAGTTCTACCTAGGTGGCTGTCCGTGCTCTAAATGATGCTAGCATAGGCACATTTGGTTTTTTATGGTGTCGTAATTATTCGTCAATGTGAGTATACACTCCTTCCCCACATCGGAAAAAACGTTGTTTTCTCAGGAATAAATTTGCATATATAAATTCCGTGATAATTCGTATGTAATATATGTTCAAACTTAAATTTTATGTCAAGAAAGAAAAACATTAAAAGGAATACTTCATACAGATTCTATAACTATATCAGCACGAAGTTGACCCACATTATGTTCCTCTTATAAGACATATGGTACAACGTTAATAACTAAAATACATTAACCTAGTGTTTGAAAAGAAAACCGGTTATTAAAATTATGATCGCAGCGCTTTATCGCGAATCACAGCATGTCATGATTTTCAAACTGTGTGCTCATCTCAGAAATAAAAAAGGTATATTGTATTATCTCAAAGGAATTTAGAGAACGACTGTGGGTTGCATACCTGCAAGCTGAAATCACTTAAAGTATACAGAATGAAAATTTTATTGGTACAAATTTGAAGTTGGGTTGTTGATGATATTTTATTTTAGAGGCTCAATGTTATAGAGGTATAGAAATACCATTAAGATCATTTTATAAGTGCTTATTTTATAAGCGTTTGCGGCCAAAATATCTGCGTAGAATTACAGTCAGACTTAAAACTTGTCAGCATTATCCCAACATGGTTGTTCGTTTGACGTATGAGGTTAAAGTGTTCAAAAGTATTGTAAACACTTTAAAGTGGGTCGTTGAATACAAATATCGTAGCATTTTCAACAAACGTGCAGTACAAACTGTTGAATTTTTCTTTGCAAAGATTGCAATCAAGATAATTTGTACATTTGTATATGTTTAGGCACTTATACGTGTGCCTGAATTAGAATATCTTAATGGGAAGCCAAAATGAAAACTTATAGCTTAGAAAAAACGAACACCACTACCCGACGTTATGGTATCAAAATGGAGCTGAGATATTGGCCTTGTTATTGCACTATTTTTATGTTAATTGATTGACTAATTTGCATGTTCATGAATATTAATGAGAATGTTACAAAATGTCAAAATGTCATAATTTTGTTATAAATAACATTTTCTAAGTTTTAAATCAATTTAAATTTACTAAACAGTTTTGATCTGGTCTTAAAGTGTCTCAATGTTTTCTAAAGGCTCGTCTACACTATTCAAGAAAACTTGCACAAGATATAAATCACAGCAACTTGTATAGTGTAGACAGTACATTGTGTCCCCCATTAGTGTCTTTTTGAGTGGCAGTTTCCAGATAATTTTCGGCTACAAGATCTTTTAGCGTTTAGAACTCATCCTATTTTTCTTGGATGGTAGTGCTTTCAAATGCCATGATAAAGGGTTTTTGATGAGGAGCACCTGCCCAGTATGGTATTTTGTTTACATTTTTTCATTAAATGTGTATTGAGATCTAATAAAACCGTCATTGCATGTTTGGCTTTGATAATTTAACAATAAACATGGCACTGTTGACAGCAGAAAAAAAATGATGTTTTAATTGAACGACATGCTCAAAAGCCAAGTTTGTATAATTCAATAATAAATTATATCTAGTACTCCAGTGGAAGAGTAACATCAGCAAGTTCGGTGTTCTCAAACAGTATTTTTACATTATCAAAGATGTTTCTCACAAGGTTACATATTAACAAAATATGACTGTTTTAGCATATTTCCTGAAATAATATCTTTTAAGTAGCTTTGTTCTTCAACTGGATATGTATCACTTCAACTAGAGTTTTTTCTCAATCAATGTTTTCACCAAAGATTCATTTTTTAAATGTACAAATATCTGATCTTTATAAACACTTCGTACCGGTATCATTTCGGCCATCTTTTTTATTTACCTGCCATGATTTCCCTCCATTTAAAATTAATGTGTCTTCCAAGTTCAAGAAATATTGCAAAGCACTAATTGCTTGTACAAGATATAAATTATTTAGTGATTTATGGGCCCTACAAGATTTTCTTGAATAGTGTAGACGAGCCTTAACATAGTATTTTATTACTGCAATGGTATATATTTACTCCAAACTAGGATTGCTCAGCTAATTTGCATAAAATGCACTAGTGCCACAAACAGCTAATAAAAATCTGAGACCACTTAAACTGTATAAATTGATAATAATTAATTGTTATCAATGAAATAAAGAAAAATACGTGATCTATATTATTCGCAGTTGAAGAGTAAACACTTAATTGAAGGATGAATAATAATGTAACGTACATATACAAAATTCTAAAAAACATAATGGATATTAGTTATTTTGTATTCTAAGAATTCAATATACTGTTTTACTTGTCAGACAGTGAGATTTTTTTTCCGCAACACACTTTTAAATACCTTACCACTACCATTGCTTTTTAGCTCACCTGAGCAAAAGGCTCATGGTGAGCTTTTGTGACCGCTCAATGGCCGTCGTCCGTCGTGCGACCGTCAACATTTTCTAAAAAAAGAAAACCACAAGACAGAATTACACCAAACTTCACAGGAATAATAATTGAGTGGCCCCCTTTTAAAATTGTTCAAAGAATTGAATTTCATGCAGAGCACTGGTTGCCACGGCAACCGAAAGGAAAATCTTTAAAAATCTTCTTGTCCAAAACCTCAATGCGTAGAACCTTGATATTTGGCATGTTAGCACATCTTATAGTTCTTTATCAAGATTATTCAAATTGTGCCTCATGGGTGAAAAGAGGCCCCGCCCCGGGGTTCACAACTTTTACATAGACTTATATAGGAATTTTTTAAAAACATTTTCTTGTCTAAAACCACAAGATCTAGGCCTTTGATATTTTGTATGTAACATTGCCTTGTGGTTCTCTACCAAAATTGTTTAAATTATGCCCCTTTGGTGAAAAGAGGCCCTGCCAAAGGAGAGGGGGGTGGGGGGGGGGGGGGGAGGGGTCAAGATTTACATAGACTTATATAGGATTTTTTTTTTAAATCTTTTAGTCTGAAACTGCATGGCCTTTGCTTTTGATATTTGGTATTTTTCATTGTCTTGTGGTCCTCTACCAAACTGTTTTCAAATTATACCCCTTGGTTGAAAAGAGGCCCTGCCCCGGGGGTCTCAAATTTTACATAGACTTATATAGGAAAAAATCTTCTTGCCTAAAACTGAAAGGCCTAGGCTTTTGATAGTTGGTATGTTGCCTTTCTTAGTATTTCTCTACCAAAGTCCCTTGGATGAAAAGAGGCCTCGCCCTGGGGGTACCAAGTTTAACATACACTTATATAAGAAAAACAAAGATCTTCTTGTCTGAAAGTTCAAGGCATATGCCTTTGATATTTGGTATGTAGCATTGCCTAGTGGATCTCTAACAAGATTGTTCAAAATATGCCCCTGGGGTGAAAAGGGTACCGCCCCGGGGGTCACTTGTTATATGAGTTATATAGGATAAAATACTTAAAGAATATCATATCATATTTCATAGACCGTTTAATTATAATTACCTGGTGACCCCAAGTGATTAGAGATTACTTGTCTGTGACCTTGACCTACTGACCTACTTTCTTGTTTTTTTTTAAATACAGCCTTGAAATTCGGATGACATGTACAGTTTAGCACACCGATCTTAAAACTGACTTTCAGTGACCATGAATGTGACCTACTGACCTACTTTTTTGTGTTTTAAGATACAGCCTTGAAATTTGGAAGAAATATACAGTTTTGCAAATCGATCTTAAAACTCACTCTCAGTGACCATAAATGTGACCTACTGACCTACTTTCTTAATATTTTAGCATCAGTTTGACATTTGAAACATGTAGCTCATATTACAGAGTTGAGCGGGCCAGGGTCATCATGACCCTCTTGTTTAAAAAGATATTTAAGAAGAAATTGAAGCCATAATTATCACATACCGATTTATTTACACTGCTAGAGGTAAATTTTAAGATATTTAAGATATCTTTCTTCTGTTATTTCAGAAATTGCCTAAAATATATATTGCACCATCCATGTAACTATTAGTTTAAATGGAATTTCAATAAAACACACAATACTATCAATATGTGCATTCATATGATCATGCAGCTGAAATGTGCAGTCATTACTGTGAGTAAAATTCAAGTTTTATAAAAAACTTTTTTTTTAGTTTGGAAATAGTAGCGTTATAAGGATATATACAAAATCAACCAAGTTAGATCAATAGGAGGAATCATAGGGTCTTGAGTCAAATATCTGGTTGAGGCCTTTGTTCTCCATGACGATTCGACAAAGACATCGAGTTTGAAGTCTTACTTGTAGAGAACTGATAAGTTCTGGTACAGGATCCAGGGATACTGGTTAGGTTAGCTGAAGTACATGACTGAAGTTCTGTTGCAAAGCGGTGCTAAACCAAAACTAACAAACAAAAGAAATATGCAGGCATTTAAAGTAAGAACTTTAGATTTAAACTTTTTTACCAGGTTGACAAAACTGTTACCTTTAGTAATACCAAATCAAGATATAAGAAATATATATAACTTGATAGACATGAAATAAAGAAGGCTACCGTAGTTATTTTGAAACATTTACAAGAATGACAGATTGTACAAAATATTCTTTTAATATTTCAAATTGTACAGACAAAGACTAAATTGTACTATGTGGTGGAATATTCCTGGATATACTGGAACATTAAGGAGACACTAAGAGAAACTATGCATCAATCAAAACAAATGAAGTTTGAATATCAATTAGATTAGGTATCAAAGCCATGATAAAAGCATGACCTATCTTTGTGAAAAATCCAAACTGTAGCAAGAGACTTGAGAGCATTTATAATTAAATGATACAAATTGCTTCAGAATCAAAGTGTAATCAAATGTCATTCATTAAAAATAAAGTGATTTTTGGATAGCCTACGATCTTCTTTCATCAGTTGCTTTCCATTCTTTAAATAATATGTTACAAAGCAACACATTATTCATAACAGCTAACTAGTAGGTAACATTTAAGTTAAAATATTGCAAGTCACATCTTAATCAAGACGTGCAGAATGTGATTCTTGTAGCACTGATGCCTCAGATTGTGTGCAGTTCATATTTATCAGATATTTCATCATGATTTAAGATTCAGATTTTAATCCGTTGTTTAAGCTGTTTAAGCTAGTGCTAGGGGCGTGAGGGCAGTTTCATATTTCACTACATCTAATAAACATACACCAACAAATCAAGACAACAATTATTTTGCTTGTTCTAGTGTTCTTATGCTTCCAAAGGATCATTTAAAAAAGAAATATTTACTGTCACAAAAACAGTCTTTAAGTGCCATGTGATGGTTGTAAAAAATCTCCTGTTAGATTTTCTGGTCCTTTTGGATCATATTCACTAAAACAGAATTCCATTTAAGCCGGAGCTGGAGGGCTTAAGGAGTGTTTCACACTCTATAACCTCTCATAAACAAACTTGATCCAACTGAGTCTGCTATTTATTTGCTTGTTTGGGCTTTGCTTCCAAATAATCTTCTTAAAGATGTTAATATCATTTCTTTTGCAAAATAATTTCAACAACTCTCAAGTGTCGTTCTGAAGGCACACAGTATCTTCCTAGAAGTTTTGAATAATATTAAGTATTTGTTTTCTTAACAATTTTGGTTTTCAACCACAATATTGTTCACATTCATAACAGCTTTTTGCAATTTCATAAGTTTAAATCTAAAAATTAATTAAACTACCTGTCAGTGAATATTTCATCTTGTTTTTAGCTTTTGTAGTGCTGCTTTTCAACAGTGAGTATTTTATTAATGAGCGCATAAATATCTCAATACAAGGCATGTGTTTCAGAAATTCAAAAACAAACTGCTTTATTTCTCATGTAAATGACGGCATAGATCACTTCACAATCACATGATCCATTATAAACACATTTTCCATGAAAGGCAGCCCCGAATCGTAAAACTATCATCATTATTTAGATGTTTGCAGGGATATTTACATAATTATTATAAAGAGAACATATACATAAAAACACATAATAGATAATGTAATTTTGACACCAATAATGAAACCATCAAATAAAAGAACAACATAATCAAATATCTGATATAAGTATAATAAAACTGAAAAGGGAACATTGAATGTGTAATGAATCTTTCAGATAATTTCCTGGTTGACAAAAGTAAAAAAGAAATGTTAGAATTAATAAGTTTAAACAAATCAATAATATCATAATATTGATAACAAAATTCAAATTTATTTCTAAATACAACAAAATACAGTGGTAACGTATTTTAAAGCGCCGTTATGGAAAAAGTCTCATTGCTTGAGAATCATGGAACTATACATTTTTGTAAATCTTGATAACTGAATATTCCTATACTATTTTCTAAGAAAATAATGATACATAAAACAAGATTACTGGAATGGTAACGTAACATGTGTAAAGTATGTTACAAACAGATTCCTCCTTCAAAAAAGTATTTATACTTTTTCATTTGATGCAGCTCAAATAATCACCAGTTCAATATTCACAGTTTATTTCATCCTGTTATTCAGTTATATCTTATTTCCAGAGATGTCTGTTTAAGCATAGGTTCATTTTATGTAAATTAGCTAAAATACCTTATGTAGAAAAAAATATTTACCTTCCGAGTAACAAAATGCTATTTTAAACTTTTCTGAGAGACTTTAAGAGCAGATCAAAACTGTATGATACATATTTTCTAAATAATTGATGTAATAAAACAGGGTTATTGAAATGGTAACGTAACATGTGTAAAGTATGTTACATACTGATTCCTCCTCCAAACTGGTGTTCATACTATATTTCCAAACAATGTAGCTCACATAATCGTTATTTTATTTATATCAATTATATCATCTTATTCAATTTTAGTGGTGTCTTGTTTCCTGAGACGTTGGTTGTGGCAGTGGTTCATTTTATGAAAATTAGCTAAACGTACCTATTTTGAAGTAAGAAATTACCATCATAGTTACATAAAACTATTTAAGAAAAAACACTGAAAGACTTTAAGACCAGATCAATACTGATTGGTACATTTAAATTCATTTAAAACTTAGAAAATATCATTTTCTAATAAAAGTTTGTCATTTTGTAACACTCACATTAATATTCATGAACAATGCAAATAAGTCAATTAACATAAAGATACTGCTGACTAAAGGCCAATGTCTTAGCTCCATTTTGATGATACCATTTTTATTGTTTTGTCACCAAAACTGACCAAGATATGACTGATTATCATCTATATGGTTGTCCTTTCAAAATATGAACGGTTGCCATTGAAACAGTGAAAATATAGTTCAAAAGAGATTTTCATGGGAACATTTTTGATTTTGAAAGAGTTGGTCCTGCTGAACAATTTGGTACCCATGAAAAAAGTATAAAGTGTGGGGGTGCATGGTACACGCTTTTGGCCCCCCGCCTACTATCATCTCGGGTAAAACTAATAATTTTTCAAACCAAAGAGCAGATCTCTTCAGGTATTATAATGCACAAATTTAAAGTTAAACTTTAGAATAATAAGTTTTAAGATGAGACAAACAAAAGTCATGTATCTATGATATTAATCTTATTATGACATTAATACTGCAGTTATTTAACAAGTTGGTCTCTTAACCTTGCTTTCTACTAATTGCCATAGGCTACATCAGGATTAAAGACCAATCTCACAAACATTCGAATATTCGAAATGGTTTACAATACAACTTATTTTACTTGCCCAACAAGTATTACATAGATAGTTCTGCATGAGGAAATAGGTAATTCGTTATTTTTCATCACTTTAAACCAGAACATAACATCTCTATCGTTACAAATAACTGACAAGGTCATCATTATGAGAATATCAAAGAGATTATTAGATGCTTTGCCATGTAGTGCCTTAACATCATTTACCACACAACCGGTGTAGGCGATTTTAATTCCGAGACAAAATTATCAGTAAATCATTTCCTTTATAAAAAAAATCATGATACATGTTATGCTTCTGTTCTCCACGTCCCAAAACGGATTTTAAGCCCCATTTAAACAGAATAATGATGTATAGTATCTATTTGTGACTACAGAGTGTTTGGGTCAATAGTGAACAATACATTATCACATGTTTGACGTCGCGGGAGTGTAATAAAGCCATTAAATAAAAATGATAATACACTAGTGTAATAAAGCTTTGACGTCGACGTCATTTATAGTATATGAGACGTTTGTCAAATTGACTTGTTTATTATAGTAAAAGAAAGTAGAATTTTTGATGTTTCTACAGAAAAGACTAACATGTGATAAAAGAATATTACATTTGTGACTTTCCACACTGAATTTATTAAACTCGTTGAATAAAATTGATAAAATGCTCGGCAGAGCCTCGCATTTTATTATTTTATTCAACTCGTTTAATAAATTCATTATGAAAAGACACTCATGTAATATCCTCTATATATCATCTGCAAATAAGATTATATACATAGATAAAAACTGCAAACGCATCAAAATGCATATAATTATAGCAGCATTTTAATGTTGTTAAGGGCTTAATATCCTGTTTTAGACTGATCGTACATATTCAGTAAACAAGTGTTTTTGACTAGAATTCTCGTGTCTGCCTTTTTTCCCGTAACTTTTGTTTTCTCAAAACGTCTAGAAAACTTCAGTTATGTAATGAAACATAATGCAAAATTAATTGAAAGCATGCAATGTTCTCCATATATAAATTGCCTGCCCGTGGCTTGTGCATACCCCTGTATGTCACAAATCACAGACTTTATAGGTAAGATAGTTTAAACAGTTATTGTCTAGTAACGCCAATACTAGAGAACCTGTGTTACACATAGTTCAAACTGTTTTAGCAAATGTGTTTTAGTCGGAGTTTGAGTTTAATCTTAAAGACATCCAATGGCTATCTTTCACTAAAATATCTTATATTTAGATATTTCCTTCAAATGTAGAACATCCCCATCAACTATACTAAATAAAAATTGATTGTATATGTAGAGCTACATTCATATTTTAATCTCACGCAGTAACAGTCTATTTGTTTAAAAACAACTTCCAGTTTGCGGTGGTGGTGGTAGATATTTATACTGCATTCAGCCATACGTGTATACTGCGTGTACTGTTTTTAACCTAATATATAGTACTTTGAATACACATTTTCTCGTTAATTTTCTGTTTACATATAAAATATGTAGTATCTGTTCAAGTTTCAAATATGTAATTTGGGTATATTATACCTTTAATCTACCCCATTTTTGTCTCACTCCTTGCAAAATCATGATAGCTTGATAACTAAATATAACAAATGAAATTAAGTGAATTTATTAAGCCTTTTAAAATATTGGTATAGTGATTAGCAATATTAAAACACTCCCTTGTTTAAAATGTTACATTATGAAACTCATTTTTCAAACCATTATTCTGACAATCCCTAGATTCCTTTTAGCAATGAATCGGGAAGAAGTGATACTTACTATTCATTAATGATGGTTTTTGTATGTAGCACTAACTATTTCTAAGTGGATATCGCATAAATGTATCTATTTTTGGAACTACTTAAGTACGTTTATATGTTAGTAATTTCTTTTTACACTTTTTATTTCGCTTTTGTTTTGGATGTGTCGGTTTATTAACAGCTTTCAACAAAAAAGAGCAATGCTGCTTCGTTATTGCAACAGACATGCGCATTAAAATGTAAGTATTTGTGAGAAGTGCTGCTATTTCAGAAACAGTTAAATTTCACGTGTATATCCAATCAATATGTTTAACAACATGTACAATGGTACATTGTTATTCTGTATAGATTGACGATGAAGTGGTAACCAATTTGTAGTTAGATAATTGATAAAGTCTCTTTTACATGGCAGTTTATTTGAATACAAGAGGTCGGAAGTATACTCCTTGGTCGCGTCTCCCTTAAATACTAGTAGATCCCTTGCTTTAAGGTGGGTCGATACCTTATTTGTCAAATATGATATTCCTTCCGATTTTGATGAAACTTGGTCCAACTATAGCGCTATGGTTTCTTTTTATTTTTCCGTCGTCTTGGCAACAGTATGTTATCATTGATGACGTCACGAACGTCACAACTTAGGGCGCCAAAATGCCCAAAATCCGCCGTTATAGGTCTTCTAAAATATCTAATTAAGATTTTATATAAGCAGAACTTCACAATATGATTCTTTATTTAATTCATAAAAGGACCAGCGTGTTTATAAGTGGTATCGCACCACATGACAACGGACATTTATAGTTTGATTGAGCAACCCATGTTCCTTCGGATGTAAAATTTTGACAAAAAATTGGCAAATATACGCAAAAATGATATCTTTAAAAAACTGCAGGCCCATTAAAAGTCTGATTTTTCGTACAATTGATCAATTTGCAAATGAAATGTCAAATAAAAAAGGGAACTTTACGTTTTCAGTTTTTCACAAAACTGTGTTGAAGATAAACTGTCCTTCCGATTTTTGGACGTAAAAGGTTTTATCGACGTTGCTTACTGTTTTCATCGTTGCGCTTTTGACGCTTGCATTATATCTTACGTCCATCTCAACGGTATTCATGAACCAATAACTTTTTGAAATTATTATGCATCAGTCTTTCTAATATTGACGCACTATCAGTTATCGGGGTTTCACGCAAGGACATTTTCCTTCCATTTTAACAACAATACGCTACAACTTAATTGATCGCAATACACGGAATGTAATTTGGACATAACCGAACTAAGAAATATGATCTTTTTTATTTTATTTCTGTTCATTTAATATTTCGTTTTTCACTTTCGTTCCCGTTGAATTTGCAGTAAGCTTCCTTAATCACTGAAAGCATGTCAATCAACATTTCCTGACGTAATAGAATTGTGTCCCCGATTATGTTCTATATCCCGCATTTGTGTAGAAGTCAATAAAGTCCGTGAAGATCGATTGATAATTCATTTTCCAGTCCTTCATTCGCACGTGTAATTTGTTCGGCACGTGGCGCGTATGAACATATCAGTATTGGCTGTTTCCTTTACGCACCAAAAACTGAACCGGGAAAAAGATATAGAATGTAGCTAAATGACACCGAAGCAGGCCTAAACGAAAACATGCGTGCATTTAGTAAAAAAAAAATGCATGTAGATCACTTTCCCCTAATATTAGTCGGATATTTCCATGCTGCGCAACTACTTAAAACAGGCGTACAGAATCATCGTGCAATTCCACACAAAATCGTATGCTAATGAATAGTACCGATTTCATTATCAGATGCCGACGGAATTAACATATCGTCATCATCCATACTGAGGACATATCTGCATATTTACTGCAGTGTTACTCGAATGTTTTCTCTGCTGATACGTGGCCTAACATGTATTTTAATGCATCAATGCAAAGTGAAACTGTAAAAAATCGCGAACATCAGTTTCTTTAAAATACCTGCATGTTTATCTTATTTGCAAGGCGAACTTATCTTCTGTTAGTTTCCAATTATACTTTGCGCCCCCCCCCCCCCCCCACACCAGACTAGTGTAAATAAATGACATATCATAAATAAGCGCAATTTTTGCAGTTAAAAGTAGAAATAACAAAGCCAGCATCGTAAAAAGATTTTTTTTTAATTTGTGTTACGCGCAAAATATTTCACACCTTTTCCTAAATGTAACCAGTCTTAAATTATTTCCATTTTAGATTAAACAGTAGGTATACAAAAAGATCACAAGTTGTTACTTTCACGTTTAGCCATGTAAAGGCACTGGCCTCCAGCTTATCGCTTGAAGTTCGATCATGTTTTAAGTATAAAATAAAGATTTTTTTGTTTCTAATCTGTCTTAAAATGTCATATCAAGAGAGAAGTTTATAAACCTTAAGAAATATTGCAATTATTTTTGATATCTATTTTTTTTTTCTTTTCTTGCTTTCGTACGATCTGGAGGTCAATGCCTTTATAACAAGTTTACTAAAACATGTACTGCATGAAATCATTATTCTAAAAACGGATGACTAAATTTCCATAAATCATGTCCAAATAAATCACAAGTCTTGTCGACGTCAGGGCGTGAAGGCATGATACATGTATTTTTTAGTGACTCAACATGATTCTTCCGATACCATATTTCAGCAGAAACTATACTAGATCGGTATATACATTTGAAATCGTACACTGTTAGGAAGATTTTCCCAATGTTTGGTTGAACACACCTACAAATGTTAACGTCAAGATGGACACGCAATGAAAATCTGGTTTGAATATGCGTAAACATCGAGTGTTCTTGATAGATACGGAAGCAGACGTTTTTTCTTTGTATTTTGGCGGGAAAACAACACGTGCCTTTCCATGATATTCCTTCGGTAATGACCGAATGCTTAAACAAAAAGAAAATTACGTATTGACGTTATATTTTCGCGTCGGAGGAGGAAAATAAAAAAAAAACTTTGGGTGGCGTTTTTTTTTTTTTTATTTATTTTTTTTTTATTCAAAAAGTGTCTTCCGACCCTCCCATACAATAAATTCTGTCCATCTGTCCATTCACTAACTTTTATCAACTACATGTACGTATTATAATTTATTATTATGTTTTTTTCTCGCAGAACGAAGAACAAACACATGTTCAGATATCTAATTGCATGTGACGCTTTACGTACATGACATCTAACGTCAAAACGTTGAGTCATAGTCCAAAAATCGGAAGGACAGATTATCTTTAACACAATTTTGTGAAAAACTGAAAACGGAATGTTCCCTTTGTTATTTGACATTTCATTTGCAAGTTGATCAATTGTACTAAAAATCAGACTTTTAATGGGCCTGCAGTTTTTTAAAGATGTCATTTTTGCGTATATTTGCCAATTTTTTGTCAAAATTTTACATCCGAAGGAACATGAGTTGCTCAATCAAATTATAAATGTTCGTTGTCATGTGGTGCGATACCACTTATAAACACGCTGGTCCTTTTATGAATTAAATAAAGAATCATATTGTGAAGTTCTGCTTATTTAAAATCTTAATTAGATATTTTAGAAGACCTATAACGGCGGATTTTGGGCATTTTGGCGCCCTAAGTTGTGACGTTCGTGACGTCATCAATGATAACATACTGTTGCCAAGACGATAAAAAAAATAAAAAGGAACCATAGCGCTATAGTTGGACCAAGTTTCATCAAAATCGGAAGGAATATCATATTTGACAAATAAGGTATCGATCCACCTTAAACTCAGTATTTATAGACCAACTTTATGCATCGAGGCGTGTCTGCAATTTTAGCTCAAAACAATACTGCGATAAACGCCGAGGATAGCGGATAAGTCACACCTCACTGATTGTCGTTGAATTATACCGGCCTGTATCAGACCGTGAAAAAAACAACAAAGAACTACCCGTTACTAGATATCCTACTTGTCACATAAGAGTTTTGTAGTAAACGTTCGTGTGTCTTTCATAATATTTAATCTTCTAAATATGGCAAAAAAACATGTGATATATTTGTTTTTAGACATGAATTCTTTAACCCCGATTATCTAACTAATTTCTTTCTGGTACTTTTGTTTGTTTTTGTTGGACTTGACGTCGCTCCGACACAGTTACAGGTCATAAGGCAACTTTGCAACATTTATGGTGGAGGAAGACCCCTGTTGTCCCTCTGTGCATTATTTCATCACGAGCGGGCACCTGGGTAGAACCACCGACCTTCCGTAAGCAAGCTGGATATCTTCCTTATATGAAGACTTCACCACCCGAGTGAGGCTCGAATCCAAATTGGTGAGAGGCAAATGATTTGAAGTTAGCAACCTTAAACTCGCCCAAGGAGGCCCCTTCAATATGGTACTTCAATACTTGTCATAACACAAGGGCAAATTAGTCATTAAAGGCAATGAATTATTTTATAATTCTGCAGTTGTTTCTAAGCAAATTTGTTTTGTCTTGAAAATGTCATAAGACAGATTTGCGACTGACGGATTTAGAATAGATTAAACTTCAAGATTTATACCAAAAATGCAAAACATTATAAAATATTCTAAAGACATTTTGCATATATCAGCCAATGGCACTTTCACAAATGTATGCAGTTTTGATTTTGCAATTAAAAAAGAATAAACTTGATAACCTATAAATTTTCTTGTGAATAAGTTGGTTGAGGTTTACCAATTGGCAAACCTTTGGGAAAAGTCAGGAAATAAGTTTAAAGAAATTGAAACTGTAGAAATTGTGTATAAATCTAAAATAAATTCAAATATAAGAGATCAGCGTGTTAAAGTGTTAAACCAGGTAGTTTTACAGGAATTGTTCACACCCTATACAGGACATTTATTTCATTCATGTATGCATGACCAACTTGCTTTGGTGTACATAGTTTATTGTGTGTCTAATAGACATTAATTTTTTATCACAAGAAAAGCCTGAAATAATGAACATCTTGATTCCTAGATAATTATATCGGTCTATGATATAATTGCACAGATCTGTTGAGAATTGTCAGTCTTGTTTTAAAAATAAAGTATTTGTATTTCATAAGACCTCCCTCGCAAATCTTTTGATTACAAATTGAGAAGAATCCTAGACGGGTTTTATAATCCAGTTTCTATCAGACAACGTTTTCATGTTTGCTTCGTTACCTTACTTAAATTCATCAATAGTTTCTAGTTCAGTTAATACACTGACTTTACCTATATTATTAGCACGTTTGGAATTTGCGACCGCCTGGATACAAAGATACAAAAAACGATTCTTTCTTAACGTCAGGCCGGCGTACACGTTAAACATCTTCGCGCTTTTATTATATTTTACCGGTTTCTCTGCTTGTTTTTATGACTTTTACAAGCATCATATCAAATAACTGAATATCCTGCAAGACAGAGTAAAATATATCTCAAAGCAAATTCCTTTAACATACATAAATGTAAAGAGAAAACAATTCAGTCATATGTTCTCGCAAGAGATAGATTATAAATTGAAAATATTTATTAATTTTACATCATAAGCCATCGTGTATGGTAATAAGTATAAACGTCACTAAATGAGGATACGACTGAATGACCATAGATACACGGATTTAACCTTTAGCATGCTAGATAAATTGTGGTCTGCTGGAAATGTCGTCTGCTAAAATTGTAAAGTTCATTCAATTTGCTCCAAAATTGGAAGAAATATTGTCAGAGTAGCAAACAGCTTGGAACCTGATCAGACGCCGATTTAATCGGCGTCTGATCTGGTTCCAAGCTGTTTGCAAAGGCTGTTAAATTCGCCTACAGCAGGCTAAGGGTTAAATCAAAAAGAAAGCAAAGAGGACAAGCGAGAAAAATTAGTAGATTTAACATGTCTTGTTTAGAGAAAATATCCGAGCACATTTAAATGAAAGGCAATCATTCCATGACTTATCGCATAAAACTTATTGTAACACATTACTGGCTAGTTGAACATTTCAAAATACACAATATACTGTTTGTACATTTATTGTTTTTAAAGCAAACTTTAAACTCAGCATTCCAAGTCGCCAGATAACCTATAATTGTGTCAATGCTACGTCAAACCTATCTATAGAAAATAAAACAAAACGATATTCAAATATATGTTATTTTTACGGCAATCTCATCTAAGGATGAAATGCAAATGGCGTTAATTTTTTGCCAAAACTGTTATAAGTATCGGTCTTAAATGAAATTAAAACGTCATCAAATGATCATTTATGGCATATTTCTGCTTTTTTACATCTTTTGTCATAATCATAAACAAAATAACAATGATACATTGGAATTTTGTAAAAGTATGTTCATTGCTTTTGCAGAGAAAAGACAATTTGTTGGTATGAAAAGAATTATTAACACCAATACACGTTTATTATGCATGCATGATATGATTAAAAGATTGTTGAATCGTTCTGGTATTTAAGTAACTTGCTTGTGCATAAACAAATTGTATTTCCTGTATGAATACCTTAGAGTAATCAGAAAAATTACAATTATTTCCTTATTGTCTAAGGATGTAATTGCGCATTTTCGGTAATAAAAGTATTAATCGATTTGTATCATTTAGGAGTCTTTTTTCTTTGAGTAATCAGACAAGTAACAAGAATGTTGCTTCATTTTCTAAAAGATATAGTCTTACGAATGGTTTTATCTCTTTGCAAAACAAAAACTTGATTTACCCTTAGCCTGATATATTACAAAACTGGACAGGTCCATCATACAATTTGGGCAATACCGAATGGGTGTTCACGGAAAATTTATTGACTGAATAGCGAACAGTGCAGACCATGCAAAGGCAGAATCATTTGCCGCAAGCAGGCTTAATGTTAAAATATCAATAAGTTTGAACTAGTGCAAATTTTTGGAGAAAAACATTTACCATTCTTTGAATACCTAAAACCAGATTTTGATTTTCCACATATGGCTGTTCTCAATGTAAGGTTGTTATTGAATAGCGGCGGCGGATTGGTTGAGACAAAAGGTATATGGAAGTCTGTAAGATTCGATGAGACATAACCTGATTTGATAAACTTGTGTTGTTTACAGTCATATCATTTGACTGTGAAAAAATCAAGCAAAAACGTTTTCTGTGAAATTTGAAACAAGTTACAAGTGCCTAGTTGAATGCATTAATTTGTATGTTTTACTTTAGAATAGTAGGTGTAGGTAGACGTCACGTTCACTGTGTGCCATTTTAAAACGGGATCGGTTTGCTTCAAGAAACAAAAATGGATCGTTAAAGCCTATGTAGTTACTATTTTTTGGTTTTGACTTTTTTTTCTGAAAGAATCACTTCCCGGTTGTTCCTTTACATCTCTTTCTTGTTGATACTATTATATCAAATACTATGAAATATTTTCGATTCATGTATATATTTATACTACGGAAATTTTAATTATGATCATCCAAAGATAAAATTCGTTTCGAACAGACGTTGTCATTCCTAAAATTCCATGTAAATTAGAAACTACCAGATTTATTTATCGAGAAACAAAACGTAATATTACAGTTAAAATTGTTCTTTTGTCGTTATATACTGGTATACTGGAATTGTCTTTTTAAACGTTTTTTTTTTATTTATTCATTTTAAAAACGTCTATTTCAAAAGAGGAGCATTCCGCGCAAACAATGTGCTTGTATTGATTTTTTTCCTGCGTTTCATGCATGTGAGGCAACAAAAAAGTTATTCGACTAATTCCATCTGTATGCTTTAAAAAATATAACTACTTGTTCCGTTATGGTTGCAAAAGTTAGATGCCATACCGTTGACATATTTGTTTCTATGGGGGTATTGGTTAGACTGTTAGCTTCAATTTCGAATACATGTATATCTAAGTCAATCTAATTTTGTGAAGGACTGTCGCTGAATTCAAAGTTCTATTTTCTAAGCCACTGCGGCCGCTTAAATAGAGAAAGCTGTGTAAGCTTGATACTAATAAGGATATTTCGCATTATACCTGATGCTTAATGTTAGTATTCCAGGACTGCCGTCATTTGACAAATGTTTTTAATTCATATAATTAAATTTTAAACATGGAAAGAGAAAGGGGCGCACGTGACCTGTTTAGGCCAATGCGAACCATTGTTGTGACAGCTGTTGTAATTTTACTGCTAAAATGCAATGAAGCAAATTGCCATAAATGAAAAAAAAAACTTCTTTTCTGCAAGATAGAATTACGGCCTCAACCAAACTAAAAATATATTGTTCCTTTTTATTCCTGTTAGAATACCCTTCGCACAATGATGCGTATCATAATATAATGCAGTAATATACCAACAACGCCAGGAAACTTTAGGGATAAAATATTTGCATTATTAAACTGTTTTTAACTACACTGAATTTGTTGTTTCACTTTGATTATGATATATTTTTGTTTTGTTAAATATTTCGCTTTAATTGTCAAATTTCCAAGCATAAGACTTTTATCGCACAATACATGAAACGTATATCCAAAAGGAAATGTGTTGTCTCTGTACAAATCAAATGAGAAACGCTTGTACATAATTTAATTCTTCTTCGTACATGTAATAATATTACCCAAAATCATACAATTTCCTTGGGTAGTCTTATTATATTGTTCAAATCATTCCGGTTCGTCATATAATTTGGCCGCTAAAGGACGTGATCACATTTTCCTATATCATATAATATTTTGTTCCAAAACATGGACGCCAGTGGAACGTGGCCATTTTCCTTTATCCTTAAAAGATAGATATTCTTAACAATAACTGCTGGCCCGGTTTTGATAACCAAAACAGGTGACCATCTAGCAAGGTTGTTTAAATTATTTAGATTTGGAAAATAACATGGCCACCTTTGCTAAAAATCTTCAAACAACATGTCCCTCAAAACCAATGACGGACTGCTAAATAATTTTGCAGAAATATTCCTAGGGTAACAATTTGTATTGAGTTTGTTTTTGTATGCGCGGCTGATAATCCATGTCTTACTTTGTGATGCATTGTTTTATGGCTGTGTTTGGGCTCTGTGGTTCTGGGAAGTGTACTCCAGGGCTAATCTTTTTTTTTTTTTGGTCATATGTTCGATATGTCATTGAAAATTGCAATCAGAATGTGTGAATAGAAATCTTCTTTGCAGAAATTGCTGACTTGATTTTCAGATACTTTTTCACATTTGTTTCTTGTTTGACCGTTAACCAATATTGTATAAATTATTCCGATATGACTGATAGAACTAAAAATAAACCCCGTGCCTTAATTCGCTATTGTGATTTTATAATAATTTCTCAGCAATTATACCTTGACTAAGATTATATTCTGATTTTTTTGTCACTAGCATGGTTGTTCATGAGCACGGTCACAATTGCACCTAATGCAAACTTTAATCAAAATCTTCTCCTCGGAAATCACTTGCCCTATTCTATAATAGTTTAACAGTTAAATGTCCTGGATAAGTTTAACCTTCAAACTGCTAAGTTGTACAGCTGTCAAAGTAAGGTGGGGGATTTACGGCCATCATAGCATTTTTCGTTTTGTAGAAGGGATAATTTAAAATCAGCGTCTGTGAAGGAAAGCAAACGTAAGCCTTTAGTGTGAAGATATTAAAAGCTATTCAAACCTGTCGTTCTTAACCTTCAATTTTTTGGGGGTATTATCATGTTAATGAAAAACATGCACAGTAACCTGGAATGCTTACAGAATGTTCACTTTTCCGTGCACAACTGCTGTTAGTATGCTGCATTTTTCTCCTGATCACACTTTAAGGGTATGGCTATGTGTTACCAGTATTTATGTATGTTTAGAATAAAAAAGTGAAAAACCACAGGTTGCCCAACACGACATAAATGAAAATGTTGCAATTTGAGCCAGTTCATGAACGCTAGCTACCTTCCACACCCTCTAGCCCCAGGTTGAGCAAAACTCAACATTTACGTATATTATAAGTACCAGAATATAATGTAGAGACATCCGCAGATGTATTCATACGGCGGTAAACAAGCCGTTATTGTAGTGTCAAAAATTATCTGAAATGAAAATAACTAGTTTTTATTTCATTTAGTTCAGCCATTTAGCCGGATTATTATAACATGTATACGATATAGTATAAACAACTGCAATTGTAGTCGACAACGTCAATGCATTTAAATATTTGACGTCATCATGTCACCATTGTTTACGTATTTTAAACTCGTTGATAACCTGACTTTGTAAATCATAATTTTAGTTAGAGTAGTGAACATCTTGCCAGACAATGTTTGTTCGTAAGAAGGATATAAATTGTTTATGGAACAGATGGAAATATTTGTCAAAAAAGAAGCGACTAATTTTTTAAAAAAATTTTCCCCATACACGTATAATGTATCTAGTTAATTGTTGACTCGGCACAATTACATAGAATTATATAATTCACATTTCTGCACCAGCAGAATTTATGTTTTATTCCCTTCTGACTGCACATTAATTACGATTTCTTGATGATTTCTTGATGTTAAAGTACACCCCACGCATATATTTTATAGTATTATGTCTGCAGCAACGATGCTATTAAACATAATAGGTTATTGCCTAGGCGCAATTACATACTTTGCAGTTTTTGTAACATTAACAAGTAGTATTTAATTCCCTTTTATGACTTCTCACTTATTTGGAAAACAACGATTTTGTTATAAACCGGCAGCCCACGCATATGTTTTTGTATTATCATGATCATATTGTCTGTAATAAGGGTATAAGCTATTACTGAATGTCACGCTTCACTTTATAAGTCGTATTTTAGGATTATGCAAAAATTGGTAATCAGACAATTAATAATTATTTCTTGTTTATTTTCTCACATTAAATTTCCATAAGGTAATTTGATTAAAGAGAAACTGTTACCAATATTCAAGCGCGACATTGATAAGATGTTCATTATAACGTTTAACACGGCTCGTAATGTATTTCTTTCTTTATAGCATTCTCCTTATGCCAATCTCTTACTCTCTGCTTTGAAACCTAAAAACTTTTTTATGTATCACAAGTTTTTTTTTTTCAGTATGCAGCTTTCATTATCTTTCCAGCACCAATTTCGTATAGATTTACTGTAACCGTTTAAAAACAAATAAGCATTTTTATTTGAGCCAAAAGTTTACACCTACATTTCGTGATCAGAAAAAATGTTTTTTATCAACACATTGAACAAATCAAAAGTAGAGTTATAACATTTTATCTAGTTTATTGTGAAGAAAGGGATCTTTCTGTGTGTATTGTAATACATCATTATTACCTGATTCAATTTGTCAGTCGTAAACTAAGGATAATTCAAAATCAAATGTAAAAGCTTTATCCAAAATCTGTAAGAAAATCCTGAAAGTACAGAATGCAACCAAGCAAAATAATAATAGACACGGATTGATTGAGTCTGCCCACAAGTGGAAAGTGCAATGCCCCTCACGACCCCTAACACCGGCTTAAGCGGAACTCTATTACCAATAAACATTGAGCGGACTTCATGATCTCATAGGACCAGAATTTATAACAACACTGAATCCAAAGGCAATTTCAGATATCATCTTAACCTTGATACTTGTACCAAAAACATAACAATAGCACATTTCCCACAATTTAGTTAGGGTGCTAAATAGTTTCTCTCAATAATGAGACGGTCTTTCCTAGTTTTTGTAAATAATTTCACTTACGATCTCATCTCGTAATAATATGTACTTCGTACACAATTATGACCATAGAATAAACGTACATGGATAACGTGAAATATGTTTTCCCTTCATTAAAATTCAGCGATCCTTAAACTTGATATTTGACTATTAAAATAGTTGCTCGTTTTTTCTAGCCATTTTTGAAGAGAAAAAAATGTAAGTGACTTTAAACTATAAGATCTGTCAAAAGATCCTTTTGAAGCATAGAACGCAACCAAGCAACCTAGAAGTAGACTCGATTTTACTGTGTATGAAGGAGAATGAAATGTGCAACACCTCTTAGCACCGACTTAAAAGTAAAACTGAGATGCACTCCGTGATCTAAAAGGAACCAGATATTATTTTTAATTCTTACACATCTAAAGCCAAATTATCTCTGTCATTTAACAATTTTGTCAAAGAACTTGAGATGTAAATGACGCAATCAAAATCGAGAAATCGCAAACAAGTCTACATGATAGATAATGAGACTACATCCTAAACTGCCCTCAAAATATTTCTCTCTTACCCTTACTTTGTTTCTCTTAGACAAAATTAAAACTCGAAAACAGAAACAGAAATATTTCTACCTATCCTGCCAATTTTTATTTTTAAATTTTATAATTTACTTCACCTTACCTCTGAGATTTGAAGATTCGGAATTTTGAAAGTAAGATAAAAGTGTTTGTAATACACTGTGTGACCTAATGTCAGCTAGTTCGTCCGAAAATGTCATACACATACCAAAACAATTTTGCAATGCGTTTTGGACGAATCAGGGTATACAAACTCGAGTTGTATATGACTTTCTGAAACGAGTTTGGCAATTTTTAGATGTTTAAGTTTTCTTATAATTTGACGGCCAATTTCAACAAAGTCATAGTATTTATATCGTTTAATCTATTTTTCACGCTTTCGTTGAACGTCTGAACCTGTTTTACAATCACAAAATGAAATATGAGTTTTCGTCAAGCAGTCTTTTATTTTCTGATAATGGCATTTTCAGATATGTTTTTGCCTAGTAATATACTGCCATTATGCAACTAGCTAATCCTTCTAACAGAGTCAAATATTATTTTTTGAATGCTTAAAAGGCATCAAAGAAAATGAATCTGACTAATTTATTTGATCACGCAGATGAATATTTATTTATTTGTTGTTGGTTTATTTATAAAATACTTTCTACGATCAGGACGAAAGAGTGACATTTCCAAACGATACTACGTATTATTTTTTGCACAATTGCTAGATTTATACAAATTACCAGCAGTTTGTTTTTATTGTCCGCAGGTTTTGTTGTTTTGGTTTTTATTTCATCCTTAATTATTACTGAGATGGTTATTTTGACAGCGTTCGTGGGGTCTGTATGATGCGTAAAAGAACTCATCTCCTGTGATTCACGTGTTGTTGCAAACATGACTAACAGCATTATGTTTGAAATGCTCAGCATTTACATTTGCATTTTCTTACTGTGGAAACTGTGTGTCTTTTTTATATCTCAGAGCGGGTGGCATATGTGTGTACGTTTGTTTGGAACACGTTAAATCAGATATGTTTACTTATATCCATGTATCAGACGATTTACCAATATTCTAGATGATTCTGCGACAAGAGTGAAACAGTTCGCGGAATGCGTTTTATTCTATCTTGTTCCGGGTTTAATTTCAAAGCATTGCCAGTCGAATGCATTAATGATACTATGAGACGATGGGCATGCGCGAACAGGTCATTAGACTTTTTAGAATTAATCATACAATGTATAAAAACGGCATGATCTCATATTCGAACTGCAGTTATGAACAGAATGTTCTGGAATATTTCCGAAGTTTTAAATTAATGTAAAACTTATGTTATTACAACTGGAATGTAACAATATTTCTACGCGATCACAGTGGAAGGTAAATATAACAAAATATAATTATTGTCAATGAATATGTTGTACAAAATAAAAGTCATTTTTATAGATAATACGAATTCTATTTTTACTACATTTTAGGATATTTTAATGTTTAGAAATCGAATGTTGTATAAGATGAAACATTATTTTCTGTTTTTTTTCTTCAATGAAGCACCATTTCTCTATTGATATATCTTTTATTTGTTTTCTGATCAAGTTTGTTTTAAAACATCTCTAATTAATTATGGTATGTTAACCGGCTACAATGCGATAGTTTGCGAAATGTATGCATATATTTATAATTTTGTGTAAATGATCTTTGTTTAAATGTGTTGTTTTTTGTTTCTTTTTTTAAGTTGTACCTAATATATGTCGAATAATAAAATAATCCACAGTATCATGAAATAAAGGTTACATTTAACAATATAATTATACAGTTTACTGCCAGAATAATGTTTTGTGAGACTCGTGTTAAAATTATCTACTTGATAACCTGCGGTATTTTGTTAAATGGAATGAAGAACGTCGTATAATAGAATAACGAGGTTGTTTTCGATAATCAAATTTTACATGGGAATTTTTTACACTTTCGTCTACATTATTTGACATGTAACAGTTTAAGAATAGTCGTAACAGGCAATATTACTGCAATGTTTACACGATATTTTGCATCAGCACATATGTAAGCAAACACTTTTAATCGAAGAGTATTTATGTTTATTTCTGTAAGATAACAGGTACTGTCTATTTGTGTAAATTTCCATTGTATAAAATACTATGCCTGCCAATTGTCCAAAATGTATTGATATGGAACGGTACACAGAGCACGAGGCCCTCTTATATAATGAACGCAAGCTTTATTTCTGAAAAACTAATGGCTTTGATTTTAAATGTATGCTGACATTTTTACTATTTTGTAAGCTTTGATTTATTACATAATGTATCAATTTGTTGTAGTTTATTTGCAAGAATACATTATGCAAGGTAATCACGTTGAGTAAGAGATTAAGAATGCATTATTTATGCTAAGTATCATAAATCAAAGTTTGAAATGATGTTTCCATAGGAATATTTTTATTCTAACGGGAAAACCATGCCACTGACTAGCTAAGAACAAAATATATCTTTTATATCCAGCAGAAAGCAGGAGAAAATCTAGATTTCAATAAAAATTATGATAGAATAAAATGAACAAGTTACAGTGCTAGGAAGTGTTGTTTGTATAACATTCAATTGCTGACGTATTTGCCACACTGCCTAATCTCATTCAGGAAATATTATGTGAAATTGTTGTAATAGTTACCTTCTGTCAGGAATCACAGGTGGAATTTCTGTTATTACGTGTACACCTATTTTTACATGTAGTGTTATTGCATGCTAAGTGACTGATTTTAATATATTGAATTGGCCAAAACGGAACGCTTTTATTTTGATTTGATAGTATGGTAATATAGGGAATAATTGTGTTTTAGATGTAGTCGTATGATGCGTATTTTCATTTTTTAGTGTCATTGCACAAAACGGACTGCTTAGTTACCATGGTGTCACAAGATAAGGAATAGTTTAAAGATTTATATAAATGAAGCTAATTTCATTGGTAATAATGTCGCTCGCTCACATATAAATTCATGCTGCAATTTTCCCCGCAGAAAAGGTCATTCCCCTGGCCGTATTAATTTTATAACGTAAGAGTGTTTTAACAGAGAAAAGCATATTAGAACACGATAATAATAAACTGATGATATGTTTAACCTACGGAATAAGTTCTAACATGATCCGCAGCAACTGATATATCAATCAATAGCAAACAAGTTATATACGAAAACATATGAGCCGTGCCATGAGAAAACCAACATAGTGGGTGTGCGACCAGCATGGATCCAGACCAGCCTGCGCATCCGCGCAGTCTGGTCAGGATCCATGCTGTTCGCTTTTAAAGCCTATTGGAATTGGAAAAACTGTTAGCGAACAGCATAGATCCTGACCAGACTGCGCGGATGCGCAGGCTGGTCTGGATCCATGCTGGTCGCAAAGCCACTATGTTGGTTTTCTCATGGCACGGCTCAATATTATCTGTAACCCCTACGATTGCAACATAAGAGATCCTACCCCAATTCCATTATATTAATGCCATTTATAGAATCATGTTTAGTAGTGCAAGAATGTTGTAATACAGAATAAGTCACATGAGTTTTACTAACTGATATTTATTCAGAAGTATAAAATATAGACAGGCGTTTAGATGTGTAATAAATTAATTAAATCATTAGTTCCTAAACACATCTTAATTATAACTGCGAAATATTACACGTATTGCTATAGCTAAATGCTTTATAAAGCATACCCTATCAGTTAATCGTCATAGGGTTTTTGTTTCGAGTGTAAAACTATTTTGAATGTATGTGTTAAAAGGTAGGGATTACACATGCATGAACGCCAGATAAAAAATAAGTTAATCCTTAAAATTCCATGTCTCCTCACCTTTTTGTAATGTCTTTGCCTCAACAAAAGTTTCAAAAACAATTTTATCAGATTTTGACTCAAAATATTGATCATCGTTTTGGAAATGATATAACTAAAAAAATATGTGCTCAGACTTACATGTTTTGTTCAGCAATAAACAAGTTACCGCCGTATTTTTTTTAATATTACTGCTATTTCTATTCAGCATTATATGCGTACGAATACAAAAAAATGGCATAATATTATAAGGAGATCACCAATATGTAAACGGTTCGGTTAAACCAATCTAGTTGCTTGGATTTATAAATATTGGAATTATTTTCGTATAAACCTGCAGTAGTGGCTGAGTTTGTTATTGGGTAATTTTGTGAAATAATTCTACAAACCAGGTGTGGTTTAAAACTAAATGCGTTGACAAGCAACTCATTCGAAATCGGGAACTTTAACTCAGCCGCAGAGGCCCCTAAAATTGTATTATTGATTTCATTTTAAAAAGAAAAACATTATCGAATAATGAACGATACTTAATTCTATACCAATGTGCTGAAGAGATGAGCAATGGGTTCAAACATAATTATGCATTTTATGAAATCAAATGTGTATAAAATGGCATTCAAATCTTCATAAGCCTTTGCTTGACATTTTTACGTGACTCTTGTTGAAAAAAAGTATGTTAGCTACATATATATAAAATGGAACAGATAATATAGTACGATGTCGTTGGAGAGTGTGTTGCAACGGATAAATTGCCAGTCGCCAATCTAGGTGGTCTAGGTTTAAACGATTAAATTTTTCACAGACTGAAGTTTCCAGTGGGCATAATTATAATATCAAATACAATATATCTACGTGTATTACCACGTAAACGTTTCTCGTCGTCTACAAGATATGAGATTCTAAACGAAACATGTTTACCTGTTTCTGCCATTGCGCAGATGTCCTTCCATCTTCCATAATGTTGATTTTTAAACATACTGACTAAATACATTATCATAGATTGTTTTAAACAACTGAAGTAATTAAATGTATCTCATTTACAGGATGGATGTCGGGATACCAACAGTTGTCTTTCTTTTATTTCAACACTGCTTAGGAAGTATTAACGATCTAAACCAATTTGCACCAAGAGCAGAACTTCGTCCACACCAGCTCGAGCCTTTGCGTCACGTGGCTAAGATCAAACAAGAAATATTGCGCCATCTTGGAATAACAGACTCACCTAGACTATACCATACGACGCCAACACACAAATCCATGTCCAAACCCGATCCTGATCGTCTAAAAACTGAGTACAAAGTAACCGATGTGTCCTCCTATCACTCCGAACCACCTGGTAAGAAAAGCAAAATTTGGAGACAAAGTAGTGCATGTAATTATAAAGTGTGCGCTATTTAACACAATCATTCAAACAGAAATTTATGAACATTACATTTGTTCACAATTTCAACTTGAAAATAAATTTTTTATTGTGTATCAAGAAATATGTAATTGCAACACCAGAGTGTATACATTTTCATAATTCTATATACATGTATTATATAATATACCATATGCTTTTCACGAAGGACAAAAATAATAAGTGCTATTATAGCAAGTTATGAACGCCATGCCTTAAAGCGGCATACCTCCAGATCCTTCGAAAACAACAACAACAACAAAATTAAGATATCTTGAAACAAATGCTATATTTCTTAAGAAGGCTTTGAAACTTAATTATTACGAAAACACATGAGAATTTGCAGTTTTTACTGCTTTTTACGATGAAAATCGAAAAGCATTTGTCACGCTTTTACTCCATGTAAACTGTTTCGATTATAAATATCTATATTTTGAAATCATTATTCACTGCTTCAGCTATAGCGCTATTGGTTACGACGACGGGAAATGTCTTTATTGCCGCGGCGGTCTGGGGTTCGATTCCCGACGCGGTCATCTTTTTTTCTTGATTGGGAACTTTTAAAATATTTTAGAAACAAAAATATTCTAATGTTCATAATATGACCAAACTTCAATTTGAAAAAAAAGGATTATTGTTTAGCCAAATCTGGAGGCATGATGCTTTAAAGCTCCAACGTTTTTATTTTGTAAAATGATTAAGAATGAAATTGCTATTTTGTGCGGTGTTTGGATGGGTACAAACAACATTGGGACTTTTTGCATATCCATGGATCATTGGATGATTTGTATGAAGTATACCTGTCCCAACGCATACATATAACATTCATTTGTTACATTTATATTTTTATAATTGCCGTCTGTAAGTATTAGGATGTATACATAAATGTCTGGATATCAAAATCTTCAACATTTAAATAGAACAGAACAGCGAAACGGACCCGCCCACAATACATTGCATTTCGCCTTTCGATAAAGTACAATTCCAGATATATCATTCATACATTTGTATATCCTTTAATCCTTTGGGAAAAACATGTAGGCGTGTTGATTCATATTTGACCTTTACCGTCAGAAAAAAATGTTTTTACTATAATTTAATGTTCTTTTGAAAATTTTGAAAGTTGTTTTCGAACAACATCATCATTTTGTTTTTATCTTTATGAATGGTGTAAGATGGCGCGCACAATCTCGTTGAAATGACCGCTTTTAATATCATTACAAAATCATATTACGAAAATAAAACTTTTTGTTTTTCCTTTCTATACAAAACATAAAGTGAATATAAATATCTAATTATAAACAAAACTTGGTGCTATGTAAAATTATTACTAACCTCGAATTGCCGCATTTGACTATTTCATGCGGCAGTGTTTACAAACAGAAACGGCAAGTAAGGACCTTAGGACTAAATTCTGCAGAAGTTTATTATTGCTAATTAAGTATTCTAGTATTGTTGTAAGACAGATGTATATGAGCCTACACTTAAAACGGAACTTTGTAAAAGTTTTATTTATATTTGATATCAATAATTCGATATTTCTGTGTTCCACAAACATAAGCGTTTGTTTTTGTTGTTCTTTTTTTTCTCAAAAACATCTATATCATTTTTTTTTTACAAAAAGGACTATGGATACAATATGGATTTAGTCGCTTTCGTTTAATGCCAAAAAAATTCCATGCATACATTTGTTGATTATGAACACTAAGTCTTAATGTTTTAAAAGTTCGGTTCAAAATATTTGACACTGTTTTATTGACAAGATATTTTGAAATTACAAAGACATTTTGAACAAAAAAAAACACGAGTAAGATAAAAATGGTTTCAAAGTTGTATGTATTCCATATTCTAGCCACCTTGGATAACATTTGCATATATTTATAATTACCAAAAAGAAATATATTTACGAAGACCACGGTAACTGAATAGGTGAATTAAATAGTAAATGAATTTAAGCGACTCGTTCAAACATTTTAAGCGTTTTTTTTCTCTAAAAAAATCCATAAATTTGGGTACCGTGACCAGTCATTAAACATACTGACATTATAGCTTTTGCAAGATATAATAAGTAAAAAAAAACATTTTGCAAACGTGAGTCACCTGTTGCAACGTTTTTGAAATAATGGTGAAAATCAACAGTATTATTTTCCCTTTTTCTAACATATAATTATTATTTTCACTCCCTTCATCATTTTGCAGTGTCCAGTGTCATATATATGTACATTCTAGGCCAAACTTGGTGTAAATGATCATATAGAAAAATTCCACGCCAACGTTGGGAGTCTCAGATTAGTTTTAATGAAATGTTATTGTTTTGAAACACGAAAAAAATATAAAAAAATCATTATCCTCGTATATCAAATGCAAAGAAGAATATACTATCATATTAAACATATCAGGTGTACTTTACCTTAAGTTAATATATTATTTCAAAGTACGACGTTCAGATTGCGCTACCATAATGCTTGTTTGATAATGATTTTTTTTATAAAAAACCAAATTTATTGTAATAGTGTGTGTTAGAAAGTTATAAGTATTATACAGTAGTCGTAAACATTATACTCGCTTATTTTACAGATAATTTTACAGATGATAACATCATCCAGTTCAAGCTTTTCAACAGGATAAACGGAAAGCAAATTGAAGTAAACAATGTCAACCTGCTTGTTAGAGTGAAACGTAGAAAATCTAAAGCGGATAAAAGGGTTGCACGGAAATCGGATTTAAAAACAAAAAGAAGACGGAAGCGTAAAAAGAAGTTTAAAGAAATTAATCTTCTTGTATCAAATATAACAGCTAGTGGAAAACCAGATGCAGTAATTGCGTCAGTGAAATCTAAAATAAGAAAAACAAAGTCTCTAAAACTTAATATTCCTAAAGAAATGATTCAGAATGTATTTGATTCGAAACAAAACACACTGCAGTTTTTCATTCAGTGTATTGGCTGTGATAAAAAGACAAAATTAATTTTAGTTCATAAAAGAAGAAGACGAAAATTGACAAAAACTAGAAGGAAGAAGAAAATCAAATTACACAAGCGACGTCCTATTTTATTCGTTTATTCCCATGTATCGAATGGACGTTGATGGTGTTGAAACTAACAATATAATGAGTTTATTTATTACTATGGTTATATTAACCTTGCTCTAAGGTAAAGACACTGACTGTGAGTATAAGTCCCAACCTGTTATTGACATTTGTCAATGTAACGGTTAAATGCAGTATCAATCAATTCAAAGAGCTTTAAAACTCTGTTGACCATATACAGTTTTGTTTGAGATAAGTCCCAAAAGCCAGTATTATAATATATAATGCTGAATATGTTCTCTAGAGCAATAAGTACAAGAATTTCTAAATACGCTACATTCCCATTTCAATATAATGACGTATTACATAATTATGTTACATAAAATAGGTGTTCTGAAATCCGTTTCATCAGTTGCACATGTTGTTGTGATGATAATTGATAAAACATGAGAAAACACATTTTAGTGAAACTCTTAATTTTAGTACCATCCTTGTTGTGATCCTGCAGTGAAAGTAGGGCAAATATTGATTATGAGCAAATGTATGCTATTACTGAATGTCAGATAATGGTATTGGCAGAATTATCCTTTATTAACTGAAAACTCCGCATGTGAAAACAGTTTCTTTGGCACAGTTTGGTGACCTTTTACATTTGATTGAACTACAAAAGAGTTAAACTTATGAAACTAAACGATGTCTATGCATATCTTTAAAAGATATATATTATCAAGGTGGATATAAAGTAACTATGAAGTTCTGGAATTTATTTCCCGAAATAATAAGCAAATAGTTCTTCACACACATATATCAGTAGCTACAGGAATATTAGAAGTTGTATTTTCCTTGTATTCGAATACTATTGAATGTGTATTTCTCAAGTTCAACTGAACGATGGGATAGGGTAAGCTCTCACGCTAATATAGTTACTCTCACATGCAAAGTATCTGACTAGTCCTAGTCATGGACCTAGCCATGAATTCTGAATTAGCCCAGCTCATTCTGCATGACCATCATTAGCCGAAAACCGGTCAACTCTTTTTCATAGCATAGTTAGTCTCTTCCATGAGGAAGCAGTTACGACTCTAGTCTATAGAAATTTGGTCAAAATTGTGTCTCCATAGGTCCAAAGTAATAGATCCTATTTTCCCCGTTTTTACGCAGGGTGCTTTAATCACACTTTCGCTGTTGGATTTCGTTGACATAACATTGAAAAGAACAACAGTTTCTTTTTAAATTACATTGTTTTTATATTTCTTGACGTATATTACCTTCCCATCTGAACGAAAAGTTGATCTTCCTTTATGTTAACAGTTACTGTTGGTGTTCCGCGAAGTTCTTTCTTTGACCCATTTCTCTTTCTCATGTATGTTAGTGCCACAGTTCAGGACTTCTAAGCATAATTATACATTTTGCTGTTATTACATTTGTATATAGGAGATTTAGTAACTGCATTTTATATCTTAAATTCGGTCCTCCAAAGAAAAAGTAACTGGGCAGAAAAATGGCTCGTGAAATGAATCCGTCTAAAAAAGTATCCGGTCTTAAATCTTGTAAATATCATTGAAGAAAAGAGGATGCAAGAACAATCGAGATATAACTAAAGTACGTCACTATAAACATACCACATGATCTTCGCTTGTTCACTCACATAGCATATATAAAATGTTATGCATACATGCAGAAAAGAGTAACAATAATGAAAGAAATAAAATAGAAAATTAAAGTGAAAACTCCACAGGTCGTTCTACACGACAAAAATTAAAATGTTGCAGGCTCGGTTTGATTGAGTCTGTTTATGGACGGTAGTGGAAATGCATGCTAACTTCCACGCCCTCTAACAGTCACTTGATATCATTTGTATTTGATAACCGCACATCGTTCAAACAAAGTCATCACGAAATAGCAAGAATATTTCTATGTAAAACCTGTATAAAGTAACACACATGGCTGAAGATGGATCATGTGAGCCTTTAGAAAAAGGCACCGCAAACTAAAGCTTAAACTGTTTTATAACGACGAATTAATCTAACCCTTGTTAACTCTCAAATCATGTCATCTCTGTTATTGGTATTAGCACAGGTATCCCCTTATTTTCGCCCAGATACCATCCAATCTAGTTTTCTCTCTCAGACCATGAGTCAACAACAATAAAGTAACATTTGTTTAAATTGTTTTTATTGTTTAATCACATAAGTAATTTGAAACTAAATTTCCCAGTTTTTTTTATAATTATTCAGTTGCTTTGAATCATCTTTAAATATCATCTTGAACTAACTTAAAGATAATTGAATTAAGATAACTGGAAATTAACGTAAACATTAATTGCTTTAAAGTTTCTGAAAAATATAAGTACCGTTTAATTAATTGATTAATTAATAACAGGTTACAGATATAAGTTGATAATTTTGGGGCCTTTATACTGGTTGACACGGTGTCCTTTTTGCAAGAAAATAAGACACAGCACTTCCGTAAATTAAAAAAAAATGTATGTGCCTGTTTTACTTAATGATGGCTATAGGTTCATATTTTCTATCGTTGCACTGATAAAAACTCGATTAATCATAAATCTAATCTCAAGCACAATGCTATTTGTTACCCAAAAGTCTGCCACTCCTACTTTGGACACTAACTTTGGTTTTGCTGAAGCAATAAAAGCACGTGTTATTATTTTATCGTTTTAGTGGAATACTGGGATATAGGGAAATGAAAATAGACATTTCCACTGAAAAAGCAATGAAGATATTATTTGTTGGCCTTTTAGTTAAAGGTCTGCGTCTTGCACATGACACATGGTCTTGAAATGGTAAAAGGTAATTAAAGGTTGAGCGAATATGCATTCATGCCTGAATACAATTTCAAAACGGACAAAATAAAACCAGCAACCCAAAGCCACACTACAACTTGTAGTTTCATGTTTAGCAGCATTTACATTATGTTTTGAATAAAAAGAGTTTTCATAAATGACAATGTTCTTCAAGTAAATTTTAGTGTAAAGACAATCAGTGAGCGGAAGTTATATACAATAAAAGGACAGATACATGTATTTAGTGTGCTTATGTCTAGGATTAATATTTGTCTTGTATATACTGTTGTTTTTATCCTGTATATCTGTATGTTTGCTGCGTGGGTGCGAGTGCGTGTCCGTGTGAGTTTATCTATCACTTTGTATTTTGCATGTGATGGAAATGAACTTATAGATGGATTTTTGAAACAACCCGTCTGCTATATTTTTCCGTAATAATTTCCTTCATGAAGGCCTACTTTGCGAAGCATGGCTCTATGGTTGTGTTTGCGGTGCTCTATGCTTGATATATACGATATCATTTAGAATCATATTACATTTTGTTTCACCTGCTTAACTGATAAACAAGTTTCAATTTATATTTTTATAGTTTCGTAAAAAGAGCCTACAGTGCTATATCATTCCAACGAACTGCATGATTAGAATCTGAAAACAATTGTCTCATCAAATCATGAAATATTTGACCTGAGTATCAACCCGTGCACTCCTACACAAATTCCTTTAAATTCAAATGAGACAGGAACTACGATTTAAATGACAGCATGAATATCAATTATGCACATATTCAACATTCTGCAAACAGACTGTTGTGGAATTATTTGCATAAAGCTGTCAGACACATTACAAGAATGTCAAAGGAATATTTAAATAAGATTTCCTGGAAAATAAGGCAATTAATACTACGCAGCAGATTTTGCATGAAGAAGCAATACCGAAAATATATAGTGTCACTTTTGAGGTTTTAGCAGTTTCTTTTTTCCTTTAAGTAATTTTTGGTTTTAGATAGATCAAACAAGTTAATCAGTTTCGATTGATAAGATACATGTCTCAAATCATTTGACCGATTTAACGGTTCTGTGCATCTTTGAAATACCAGCAACAATGTTGGCATGTTAACATTATTTGAGACAGAGTGTAAAATAAAAATGTTGTTTGATGAAAAAAAATATATTATTTAAGAAAAACGTAAGATGCGACTTGTTTCTTAAAGAAGGCCATTATTTTTCTGACTATAAAGTGTGACATATGAGCGTTCATACAAAAATAATGTCTCTTTTTTTTTTTTTTTTTTTTTTTGGTTTGGTTGGATTTAACGTCGCACCGACACATTTTAGGTCATATGGCGGCTTTCCAGCTTTTGATGGTGGAGGAAGACCCCAGGTGCCCCTCCGTGCATTATTTCATCACGTGCGGGCACCTGGGTAAAACCACCGACCTTCCGTAAGCCAGCTAGAAGTAATGTCTCTGGAGCCAGAAAATTGTGTATAATGAAAAGAGAAGAACAAATATTCTTATTCAAGTACATTGATCTATTTGCAATATTTTTTGAGAATATCACAACAAAATTATCGACATGCACAGAAAGCTGCCGCAGTAATTGATATGCTTGCCGATAAGCAGTAACAGGTGTTATCATTACATAATGAACTTCAATTGGCGAGGGTACCACTCTAATATAGACGATTGAAAGCTAAAAGATGTAATAACACATCATTATAATTTCATATGAAAGGCTTTTTTTAGATCAATTAGTGATTTTCTTTGTTTGACTGATTTTTTTCACTACGAAATAAATGCCATTTGTGTGCGGTGAAATGTTGCAAGGGATGAATTTGGAAGTTCTGTATTTTTAAAACGAAACAAATATGGAAAATAATATTTACCCATGTAATCGTGATGGAATTAGCTTACATCTTGATCTAATTTGTTTGATAATAAAACGTTGAATAAATGCGCATTGGACGAAGTGACATTTATTCTGGATAAACCCTCGTATATTACCCGATCATGCATTCATGTCTAGTGTGGCCATTATAATTCGATCACAAAAATAAATCATTTGATACATTTTTGAAGTGATAATTCAATGAACTTAACATTATTTTTCATAAAAATTTACTAAAATCACTTGGACATGAAAGAGTCGCGTGATGGCTCATTTTAATCCAAATGCCGGAATTACGTCAGTTCAATCTTTTTTCAGCAATAAATCGTAGTTCAGTTTATTGTTGCCTGGCTTTGATTTTCCTAAAAATGTAGGTGTAGGAGTTCATTATTGACTGTCAAGGAGTAGACAATACGGAACGGTATGTTGACGTTACGTGACCTTGTCGTTTGTCGCCATTTGGTTACAAACTGGTAGGGTTTGTTCCTGTTTTTCTAGACATTTAGCTTACTTATGTACTTGGAGAATTTAGTTATGTTACTTGTTAATCTAAAGTGTTTGTAATGGAAGAGATTTCTTGAAATCCACATTGTAATGATTGTGGAAATGGAGATCTGAATGTAGAGAGACCGGGAATTACTTTTAGGTCAGATGCCGCTTTGCCCTTTACTTATTTAATCTTAGTGTTTGCTTGGTTTGTACACGAATGCCCGATTAGTATCAATGTCAACAAAACACGAATGTTTGGATGTATCTAAAGTAATTCCTTTTAAGCAGTCTTTTGAAAGAAATCGTGTGCTACTTAGAAGACAGTAGCGGTGGTGTATTTTACAAATTAGTAAAATGTGAATGGTTCATTTTACATCGAATAGTAATCTTTACTAAACAAGATACAGAAATACGTTCTTCTCGGCAGTTTATATGGGATACTTCAAAAATTATCTTAATAAAGCGAAGTTTTCTTTAAAAAAATATCTCAATAGTTGAAGGTTTCCTGGAAATATTATTGCCATAATTTACATTATTTTCTCGATACTTTTTGTGTAAATACCCACAACTGCCATTTATTAGCTAGATTACCGTTCCCAATACTTTCAGAAATTATCTCGATATTTCGAACTTTTCTGACAAGTTTATCGCAATAGCCTAAACTTTCCTGGAAATAAATAGCATATCGAGAAAAAAAATATTGCGATAATGTTTTCAGAAAAATGCACAACTTTGTTGGAAAGATTAAAATATTATCGTGTTAGTTACCGAGCATTTCGTGGCAGTTCCAAGCATTAACGCGAAATTTGCGCTAAAACATTTTCAGGAAATGAATAAAAATATCTAGAAAATATTATTTATTGCTGAAATGTTTTCAGAAAAAAATGCACACATTTCCTGGAAAGTTTACAAATTATCGTGATAGCTACGTAGCTATCTCGTGGCAGAAATATGCCACCATACTTACCTTTATAACAGTAATGATATCAAAAGACAGTAGCCTGCTATTCTCTATAAATCAAACAACAAATTAATAAATTTGATGTAGTCGAGCTTTTTATTACTCGTCCTTATCAGACATTTTTCAAAACATTTTTTAAATGAATGAATTGTCTGTATTTTATAGAAAATCAAGATTCATTCTATTAATTATGTTGCATTTAAGAATGTTACATATTTTTAATCAGTCTTTTACATTAGGCTAAAAATCTTGTAATTGTTGATCTCTAGCTCTACCGACTTCTGTTGTATATCTATTTTGTTCACTGGATGGACAATTTCGTTCCATCGTAAAAGTTATATCCTTGAACCAGATAAACTTTCAGTATTTTTGTTGCTTGCAGAGAAAGTAACAAGAGCAGAATTTTATGTAATAAAAACGATATTTAAAATACATATGACATATCTTGCATATCAATTGGCATTTCCTATTAAACTGATATTGTCAGAAAAATTACAGACTAACTCAATTTTGTTGAATGATGCATGTGAATATCTTATTTAAACGAAGCAAAATATTTGCACTCAGATAATCTGTTTTGTTCAATGGAATGGTTAATAAATAGCATCGGTTCTTTAAGCTATAAAATAGACTTAAATGTGTGTGGTTTGAAAATGATATATTATTAAGCGTAACCTGTTTATTTACTTTCTTGGCACCAATATGTGCTTCTTTTGTATAATTTCGTATTGAAGGTCATTGCCATAATGCTGATTACGTGGGGAAAATCGTTTTGATATTCTTTTAGCTTGAAACTATTTAATATTGATAAAACAAGCTGTACTTGTATTCTATATTTAACTTTGCACGGGGAAACGTCGTTTACCTTCCATTTTAATTGAACACAACGTTACTTAATTAAAAGTCATCTCTACTATCGCACTGTAAACAATTTTCAATATGCCATACATTCTGTCCAGTAAAAAACAACCTTTTAAGTAACAGATTGATTGAAGCAATTATCAAATGAAATAATAAGAGATGAACTTATTCAGATGTCTAATTTGAGCAGAGAAAAACAGAGAAAACAAAGTAACAATTTCCAGATAGCTATGCTGCCACATGTGAAACTACGTGCAAAATAACTCGTTTGTCGTGTACTACCCGTGGCTCAGTGATTATCTAATATTATGTGTGAAAAGTACTTAGCAGTTGTTATATTGTAATAAAGTGGCAAGGTGCTTCATGACTGGCTATATAACTTAATAGACATTTGAAACAAAAAGGGACAAGTTGTAAAAAAGCACAAGTATATCATGTCTTTCTGATACAGTTATCTTCTCCATAGTTAACATATGACTTTCTCACCAGAGCAGACCTATTTATCTGCTAACTCCTCCGCACGATAACCTGGTTTGCAAATTTATACGAAATAACTTTAGAAAAAAAACGCATTTTCATCACATTTCTCATCTAACAAAACGTCATGGTAACAATTTCAATATACGCTAGTTTATAAGATAAAAATTAATGAGCTTAATTAAGTTTACTGCAAAGCAAACGTTTGTGCCAATGTATCTTGAAGTTATACACCTAAACTTTAGTGATATTTGATTGCTGTAAGAAAACAATCAAAACATCTCTTTCCTTTGGAATTCAAAAATAGTTGATAATAAATTTATTTTACGTAATAGTGAGCAAAACATGATTGTGGTTTGTTGGTTCCTTTTCCTGCCAACCCTATGTCCTCAATAAATACCATTTTCCTATGCATTTCGTTTTTACAATTAAAATTATTAAATGATCACGTTTGCTCATCAGAACGCTGCTCTATCTGCTAATGTGCTTGTATTTTGAAAAGTATCATTCAGACTTCTGTATTCGAATAATTAGTATCATTAATTTGATACTAATAATGTATTTTGTTCCAAACATCACACTCTGTTGAAAAGTCTCATTTGGAAAAAACAATAAGGTAACACTTTTTTTTTCAGGTCCAGAGATATTCTTTAATGTTTCAACATTTTAAGGACAACCATAATTTTCAAGCCCTAGTACTGGTCAAAAGAGTTAATTAGCCAGTTATGTGTATTTAGTTGTTTTCTTTTCAAATTGTCATACTTTGTAAGCAGAAATCACATAATTGACAAGATAAAAAAAGACATTCGGTATAGCGATATCTTATATATCTATATAGCTTTTTCTTTGGTATATTTACAACTTAATACTTAATAAGTCTTAAGCGCCTTTTTACTAAATAATAAAATCGGTGAAAAGATCATTTGGAAGCAAAGCATGCAACCAAGCAGAATAATAGCAAACTTGGTTTGACTGAGTCTGTTCATGAGAGGTAATGTAAAATGCAACACCTCTCAGGCCCCCTAGCACCGGCTTAAGCGGAACTCTATTACACATGACTCCATGATCCCAAAGGACCAGAAAATATAACAACACTGAATCCAAGTACGGGGAAACGTTTTACAGCCGCCACACGGCACTTAAAGATTGCTGTTGTGATAGTTAATCAAATCTGTAAAAAGATCCTTTGGAAGCAAAGTTTGGAAACAGTTTTTAGCTAACTCTAAATGTAGAAAGAATCTCATCAAATGAACTTTATTTGACTAAATTTATAAACAAACTGTGTAGCCTAACGGTCACAGTAAAATGTCATGTAGCTTTTTTATGTTAGTTCTTGTTTATACTGTCCTCAGTTTCACATGTGTTATGTAATTACTATTTTAAACATAATACAGTACTGTCTGTATACACAAACATTATATATGTACTTTAGGTAGCATGAAATAATTGATCCTTTTTTCAAATATGTATTTTGGTCGAATATATATTAAACAAAATCCCTCAGCTGATTTTAACAAATTTGTTGTCGCTTTAACAGTATTTTGAGTCTATTATAAATGTGCCAAAGATAAATTATTTTTAATAAGTTCTTCTTAAGCAAAAGTCGTAATGAAAATAGATACCTTACGTCACCAAGCGTCAGGTTAGGCATTACGCTAAGTGACACTGCATTACACATTCTTCTTTTTAATTCCTACTACTTTTCATCCCATTATTTGAAAAAATTTATCGCTTGAAAATTGGTCCTTATATTTATTTAAAATTTTGATACATAACTCTTTTTGCTTTTACACGTCAATAAAATGTCGTTGAAATTTCGGGAAAAATAACATTTGAAGGACTCACTAAGATGCCTTCTCTCTGTGTGATTACAATGATTTTACATTGGATATTGTTAACTGTTAAGCATTTTGTTGAAATGCCTTCCCTAATTGAGAGCAATCCTAAAACAGACAGATATTAAAGATTTAGAACAATTGTATCCTGCAGTAATGCACTTCATGAGTCCTAGATAATTAGATGGGTTTATGATATCATTGACAAATCGTTCGAAAATTGCTTCAATCATGTTCTGCAAACAGAGTATCTGTTTTTCATTAGGACGCCCTCACAAATAACTTAATTTACCATTTTAAGCTCTGGGATTTTTAACAAAGCCTTTCATATTGCTTAGGATGTAATTTTGGTGAATGGGGAAAATAATGTGTAAAAGGATGGTTTGCTTATGTTGGTATGCGGTTTAAGGTATACCATGAAGCAAGAAGTCTATGTCATGAAAGTAATGTAACTGAACCTTCAAACACTTATGTGTGAATGTGTGTGCGTGAGTATTTGATTGTATGTAGGAAAGGGAGGAGGAGGGGAGGGGGAGGGAGTAAAGAAGTTTGACAAAACTATGTCGAGGAAAACAAGTTTGGAATGGAGGAGTTATTTGGGCGGGATGTGACGGGAAACGTTATTAAGAAACACAAGAAACTAAAACTATACACTTACTAAAGAAACCAGTTGTATGGGGAAGCAGTAATGTTGGTAGAGAAGGGATGGAGGATGAACTGATTATTAAAGACAATAGAAACAAAAAACAAGAAACTAAAAGTGAAAAAGCAAATTTGGGGAGGGGGGCTTGGGTGGGGATCTTGTGGAGGAAGATTTGAGGGTGTAAATTGGGTTGTGTATGACGGGGTCAGGAGAGAATATATCACAACCACTGGAAATTTAAGGTAAATTACTTGATACTTGCAATATGGTGTTGGAGGGAAACCAAAGGTAGGCGTTGGAAACAGCTATGTTTAACATTTAACGTCAAGTAGAGAATAAAAATATATATTTCTAAGAATGACAATAGAAACAGAAGCTTGCAAACTAATTTGTATTTTTGTAATGTCAAAGTATAAAAAAGAGATAATCTATCAAAATGACATTATCAGTTATGAAACATAGTTCATCCAGTTGGAATCATAATGACAAAAACAATTGTATAGTGTCATTGGCTTACGATGTGTAGTACTGAGGAATTAACCGGCAGAAAATAAAAATTAGAGATAAAAGATGCATGATTTCAACAAAGTGGTAGTAAGAATTAAAAATCCATGCAATTCAATTGTAATCAAAGTTGTACATAAGTATGTGAAATTTCATTCAAATGTTATTTATGTTACTAAGATATCCTGTTACAACAACTTAGTCATATTGTCTTAGATATAATTTATTGCTTCATTGTCTTTGTGACTAAAACACTCAGTTTTACATTTTTTAAAGGTTAAGTAGATCTATACGTGTGAGAATAGAAAACATGTTAACCTTTTGATTTTCGTTTTTCGATAAAGGTCGACTGTAGTTTGGAGTACTATTCCTATCAAATATGCTAGATATACTTCTTGCCTGGTATTAGAATTACATATTTTCCCGCTCCTTTTTTAGTTTAATTATTGTCAAAAGTCTTAATCATGTATTAAAAACATTTTGTTATTGATATGAATGTAACAATTTCCTAAATACAATGTATGATATATATGTGTTATGTATTTGCAATTTTCACTGTTCGTCATACATGTATTGGACAGTTGTCCTCATGGGCTTATTTGTCTAATTAATTTAATAAATGTACTTGTAACTATTAACTGGCTGCCAGTCGCGAAAAGAATGTGGTTGGAGAAAATTGCTAATTAAAAAAGGTCGCGCTGTCATCAACATAAAAGCAGGTGTTGTGAAACCATTGAGTTGGTATTGTATTTAGTGATGAGTAATGACGGAGATATAAGCTTGATGAGAATCAGTAACAGACACCAGGTCATCATAATAGCTCAGGTGACTTCAGTTATGCCATGCTGAAAAGGCGATTCTTTTTCAGTTGAAAGTACTTTCTACCCACTTTGAACACGCTTTTTGTTTCCATGCTTCCTTACAAATATAGGATATTACATGAAGTGCCTTTTCATTCACTAAACGAGTTGAATAAAATAATAAAATGCGAGGCTCTGTCGCATCTTGTTGAAAAAAAGCACGATTGGTAGAAAACACTGATCTGGTGCAATACATCTATAAGAAATTACACGAGTTAAAGAGTAATAGTTGATCGTAAAATACTGGGTTTTATGGAACATCTTCATATCGCAAAAATACGTGAAAATCTGAAAGAAAAACTTTTAAATTCTTATACTAGGCAGTTTTAAAGACTCAAATATCATTATTACACTGAAAGTGAGCCAAAGAAAGGAAAGCTATAAAAGCTACTAAAATAACATCTTATGTTTATTCTATTTTTAGATTCGTTTATTTCATTGGAGCATTAAAAAAAGGAAAACAAAGTCTGTGGTCCTCATATGGAAACCGTTATATACATAATTGCAAATCAGCCGGATTTTTACGATAACTTTAGCCATACAATTTCACTTATAATATGCAATTTTATTAGAGAATAATGGAATTAATTCCACGTGGACCAGTTATGACAATCGGCAAATAACGTTCTCTCGATGCGATACATAACCACAGGAGAAAAACTTCGAAACTTTGGCTACGGTTTATCTGTCATATCTTTTAAAATATTGCTTTTTTCAGAAACACCGACTTAACTGATAATCAAGTTTCAATTCATTCATTCTATTCATATTTCATAGTTTCGTAAAAAGAGCCTACAGCGCTAAATTCTTGCAGTGCACTACATGATAAGAATTTGAGGAACACTTGTCTCATCATTTCAAGAAATATTTGACCTGAGTATGAACCCGTGCACTCCTACACAAATTCTTTTAAATGCAAATGAGACAGCAACAATGATTTAAAATGACAGCATGAAAATTCAATTACGCACAAATTTAACATTCTGTAAACAGACTGTGGTGGAATTATTTGCATAAAGCTGTCAGAAAAATTACAAGAATGTCAAAGGAACATTTGAATGTGAATTCCTAAAAAGTAAGGCAATTAATACTACGCAGCAGATTTTGCATCACGAAGTAATATCGGAAATATATAGTGTCACTTTTGAGGTTTTAGTAATTTGTTTTTCCCTTAAGTCATTTTTGGTTCTAGATAGATCAACCAAGTTAATTAGTTTTGATTGTAAAGATACATGTCTCAAATCATTAGAACGATTTACCGGTTCTGCACATCTTTGTAACACCAGCAACAATGTCGGCATTTTAACATTATTAGAGACCGAGTGTAAAATAAAATGCTGTTTGTTGAAACAAAAATTCAAATTATTTAGGAAACACTTAACACCTAGGATGCCACTTGTTTCTTAAAGAAGGCCATAATTTTTTTATTTTTAAAGTGTTACATACGAGCGTTGACCCAAAAGTAATGTCACTGGAGCATAAAATTGTGTATAATGAAAAGAGAACAACAAATATTCTTGTTCAAGTACTTTGATCTATTTGCAATATGTTTTTTGAAAATATCACAAGACGATTATCGCATAATTATCGAAATATCGACATGCACAGAAAGCTGCCGCACGTCAATCGCATTACTGACGTCAGAAATTGACATGTTTGTCGATAAGCAATAACAGGTGTTAGCAATACATAATGAACTTTAATCCGCAAGGATGCCACTGTAGATTTCACGGTTGAATGCTAAAAGACGTAATAACACGTCATTATAATTTCATATGAAAAGGTGTATTTTGTTAATTAATGGTTGTCTTTGTTGAGCTGTTGCTTTTTTCTTTGTTGTTGTTGTTGTTTTGCTACAAAAGAAATGTCATTTTGTGTGGGGTGAAATGTTGCCGGGGATGAACTTGGAAGTTCTGTACTTTTAAAACGAAACAAATCTGGAAAATAACATTTACCCATGTAATTGTGATTGAATTAGCTTACATCTTGATCTAATTTGTTTAATAATATAATGTACAACTTTGAATAAATGCGCAATGGACGAAGTGACATTACTTCTGGATCAATTCTCGAATATAACCCAATCATGCATATTCATGTCTAGTGTGGCCATTATAATTCCATCACAATGATAAATCATTTGATAGAGTTTTGAAGTGACAATTCATTGAACTTAACATTATTTTTCATAAAAATTTACTAAAATCATTTAACATGGAAATGAAAGAGTCGCATGATGATTCATTTTAATCTAAATGCTGGAATTACGTCATTTCTTTTTTTTTTTTCAGCAATAAATCGTAAAAGTTATATCCTTGGACCAGATAAACTTTCAGTATTTTTGTTGCTTACAGAGAAAGTAACGAGAGCAGACTTTCATGAAAAACGATATTTAAAATGCATATGACATATCTTGCATATCAATTGGTATTTCCTATTAAACCGATATAGTCAGAAAAAATACAGACTAACTCAACTTAAATGATGCATGTGCATATCTAACTTAAACGGAGCAAAATATTCGTACTAAGATAATCTATGTTTTGTTCAATGGTTAATAAATAGCACCGATTCTTTAAACTATGAAATAGACTTAAATATGTGTGGTTTGAAAATGATTTATTATTAAGCGTAACTTGTTTATTTACTTTCTTGGCGTCAATGTGTGCTTCTTTTGTATAATTTCGTACTGAAGGTCATTGCCATAATGCTGATTACTTGGGGAAAATCGTTTTGGTTTTCTTTTAGCTTGAAACTATTTAATATTGATAAGACAAACTATACTTGTTTCCTATATTTAACTTTGCACGGGGGACGTCGGTTACCTCCCATTTTAATTTAACACAACACTCCCTGTGTCAAATTAGTTAATTTAAACTCTTCTGTACTATCTATCTGTAAACAATTTTCAATGTGCCATACATTCTGTCCAGTAAAAAACAACCTTTTAAGTAACCGATTGATTGATCCGACACAAATCGCTTGTATTTAATCTATAGGCAGCATTTACCTAGCTTATATGAATTGTATGGTAAAATATCGTTAGACTGAAAATTAATTATATCTAATTCATTTATATTTCAACTGGCAAGTAAAACAATTATCATATAAAATAAAAAGAGATAAACTTATTCAGAATTCTAATTTGAACAATAATTGACATCATGTTATTACTATTACTGTTGTTATCTTAATATTATGTTTAAATAAAAATAGGCCAGAGAAAATGAGGTAACAGTTTCTAGACAGTGATGCTGCCAAATGCAACACTACGTGCAAAATAACTCGTTTCTAGTGTACTACCAGTGGCTCAGTGATTATAAAATATTATGGGTGCAAAGCATTTATACTTAACACATGTTATATTGTAACAAAGATGGAAGGTGCTGTATGCCTGGTTATATTACTTAATAGCCATTTGAAACAAAAAGAGACAAGTTGTAACACAAGTATTTCATGTCTTTCTGATACAGTTATCTTTCCAGAGTTAACTTATGACTTTCTCACCAGAAGAGACCTATTTATCTGCTAACTCCTCCGCACGATAACCTGGTTTGCAACGTTATATTATTTAACAGACATTTGAAACGAAAAGGGATAAATTGTAAAAAAGCACAAGTATATCATGTCTTTCAGATACAGTTATCTTCTCCAGAGTTAACATATGACTTTCTCACCAGAGGAGACCTATTTATCTGCTAACTCCTCTTCACGATAACCTGGTTTGCAACTTTATTCGAAATAACGTCAGAAAAAAACGCACATTCATCACATTCCTCATGTAACAAAACGTCATGGTAACTATTTAAATATACGCCAGTTTATAAGATAAAAATTAATCAGCTTGATTCAAGTTTTCTGCAAAAGCAAACGTTTGTGTCAATGTATGTTGAAGTTACATACCTACAAATAAGTGATATGAAAAACAACACCTCTTTCCTTTACAATCATTATAAAAATGTTGATCATTACATGATTGTGGTTTATTGGTTCCTTTTCTTGTCAGAACTATATGTGTTCAATATTTACCCTTTTCCCATGCATTTCTTTTCGACAATTAAAATTTTATGATCACTTTTTCTCAATAAAGTATCAACAGAACGCTGCTCTATCTGCTAACGTGCTTGTATTTTGACGTTTGTATTCGAATAACTGTTATCATTAGTTGTGTCAATAATGTGTTTTGTTCCAAAAATTACACTTTGTGGAAAAAATCTTATTTGGAAAAACAATAAGGTAACGTTTTTTCCGTGTGAGGAGTGAGGGGTGAGGAGGAGGTGCGGTGGGCGTAGTAAAGAGGTATGACAAAACTATGTCGAGGTAAACAAGTGACAGGTAATAAAATATCTAATGTTTTGGAGTGGAGGGGTTACGTGGGCGGGATGTGACGGGATTCTGAGAGACATTATCAATAAACACAAGAAACTAAAACTATACATTAACTAAAGAAACCAGTTGTGTGGGGAAGCAGTAATGTTGGTTGGGAAGGGTTGGTGGTGGAACTGATAATTAGAGACTAATAAAAGTATATAAACAAAACCAAACAAGACGCTTAAGGCGGAATGCGCCTAATTTGAAGTTATTGGGTTTCGTTTCGAAATTTTGATTAATATGAAATTCAGCATATTCCTCATAGACTGCGTATTTTCTTTTATTTTTTTTTTTTTTATTTTTTTTTTTTTTTTTTTTTTTTTCATATTTCTGTAACTTTTTTCTCTGCAAACCTTCGAAAACGACATTTGACGTCCATTTTCATGAACCGCGATTTCACGTCCATCAGACGATTTTTGTCAATCGTTCTGTTCATTCTACAAAAATTGATTTGCCTGTTATTCATCATATTTTCATTTAAAAATGTTTTTAGACTGGTGTATAATTTATGAAGATCATTTTAACGTAAAATTCGATATTTACATTAAAGTGACGTCAGAGCGACAAATATGACGTTGAGTTTCGAATTAAATTTTTGCTTTAATCTTGTCTCATGTCAAACCCAAAAGATAGAATTTGACAAAAAACTAAGATTATGATAAAAAATTTATTTTCTATCGATTGAATGAATAAAATTACGGGGTCACCGAATTCATTTTCGCGTAAAATTACACTACGCTACCCCTACCCCCCAAATCACAACATAGCTTCGTTTACGTGTTTTACTGATATTATCTCTTTTCAAATTTAGTAGTTTACACTCTCATTCACCAAAGGCTCACTAAAGACGTGAAACGAATCTTGGTATGTGAGAAAGAGGGTTTTCTTTACGAAAGAGGTCGTCTTTATAACTGTAAAACTGGCGACCGGTGCGAAATGGTTTCAATGCAGATTTTTTCTTACATATGCCAATGCGACAACTTTGCGTAAAATACTAATCATGTTATTTTTAAAATCGCTTTAAATATATTTCTTTATAAGAATGACTATTTTTTCATCTTTTTCTTATTTAAAATACAAATAAACAAGTTTTCCGTTGTAATACACTGCTAAAATGAAAAGGTTATGCATATGCAATTGTATATATAGTTCTGAGTTTTCACACTTCAAACATATCATAGTTTAATATTATATAAGTTCAAATATTTTAAAGTTTATTATTTCAGACGTATGACCATTAACTTAGCTGCCCCGCCACGGGAGTAAAGGTTGTTTGACTCTTGTTTTTCTTTTTATTATCCCTAACACTCCCTAAGCACGCACGCACGCACGCACGCACATCCTATAAGATGACCACAACATTAGTTGCCACGAGCTTGCCCGGTAAATTACCTGCTCTACGCAAATGTCCATATATAGTGACGGCAGAATTAGGTTTTAAAGGTCAGAGTTTATTTTTCATTCCTTTGATATTTTATACCACAGGCGCTATTTGAAATCAATCATAACTTCTATAATATCCGTAATCATGATGTAAGAGATACTATCCCTAGGTTACATATACGCGTTAGCGTATCCTTATAAACTTCTGATGAATGTTGAAAATTGTTACATTCTGAATTTTGACACATAAGACGCTTACTAAAATAAAAAGTGAAGCCTTTCTCATATACACGTGCCCGTACAAATCCTAATATCTCGTAAATACGAAAGCAGAGGTTGCAAGTTTGAGCCTCCAGTCCTCCGTACAAAGTTACTTTTCTTGAGTCGCACATATAGATAGCCTAATGGCAACATAGAATTACACATGTTTAACAATCAACCGCTGTTGAATTATAGAGTCTCAGTCACAACCGCCATTTTCTTTCTTTCTTTTACCCCGCCCGCTGAGCTCAATAGCAGGAGCGCAGATTTATGAATCATGAGTTCGATCCCCGGGTAGGGCATGACGGCTTGACAGGAAGCACGTGTCCGAAATCATTCGTCCTCCATCTCTGATTCATGTGATGAAGTTGGTAGTTACTTGTTGAGAGTAGAGAATCCAGAAATACTGGCTAGTTAACTTCCCGCCGTAACAGAAAACAGCGCTAAACCCAAAACAAACATTTTTTTTTTATTTCGTGGAATATTTAACAGTTTTAGCAGAATGTTTACTCATATTTGTGGTGTTTAATAGGTTTCTACTGTTAGGAAAAAGTATTACATATGGAATATGTTTCTATTACGTGTCTATGAATACAAGGATATCCTTCTTTACACGCATATCTGGAGAGCTAAAACCTCTTTGCAAAGGATGGTGTTCCTGTTCTAGCAAGGTTACTAAATAAATTAACCTTTTCAAAGCAAAAGTTTATTCATTTATTTGGGTTTTACGGCGCACCAACACAGTGTAGATTATATGGCGCCAAACAGGACTACAAATTTTGGTTTCACATCTCATTTACATCGAAATAAAAACATGAGGTATGGAATCAAAATTTGCATACCTGCTGGAATCACAGAGTTACAGCAAAACCAAGTGTTAAGACCCTATAAGTCGCCTTTTACGATCATGCAAGGGTAAGGCAGTGGTTCATTTTTTTCATACACAGATCGTCCCAGAACCACATGGGGCAGAGCCTCCGTATAACAAATATACTCTGTTTCCCCGCAGCAATTCACAGAGGATGCACTTTATTCGAAATCGGGGTGTCCGACTACTCTCCAAACAGTCGAAATATTTCCCAAACGTAAAAATTGTAGTAAAGTTAAATAAATTAATGAAGTTTGTTCAAACATGATGATATAGATTACTTTAGGGCTTTTAAAATTTTCTAAAGTTGTATTCAATTTGTTTGCCTCTATGCTATTACATGCATAAAATTTCAGATAATACGTCAGGGTCTGTGATGGAATTCTGTACAGGTAATTGTTGAAATTAAAAGGTTGAGATAATTCAAATAAAAGATCTTAATTATATTCTGTCGTTTTCTTATTTATTTTTGCAAATGTGCATCTATACAGGACTGTTCATGTATTACCATTTACTTGCGAATTAAATCGTTTCAGTCTGTAAAGAACTCAAAGTGAGTTTGTCTTTATCACAAGACATCAGAAAATCCATTGAACTACGCATTTTTTCAATCTGGGATAGGGGTAGAGTAATGAAATTCAGGGTAACGGTAATGCGGTGTCGATTTTATCGCATTTTCTTAAATGGAATATAATCTGAACATTAAAATCCGAGTTCTACACTGAAATGATTTCGCCTAAGGTAGCAGAGTTCTAAAGGGTATTTTGATTTAATTGTACTAAGAAAATTAAAATAGTAGATTTAAAGAAGAAAAGAGGAGATACTTGAAAATACTCAATTGCGCTATCTTGTGATTTGGGGGTAGGGGTAGCATAATGTAATTTTACGCAAAAATGAATTCGGTGACCCCATACTTTTATTCCTTCAATCGATAGAAAATAAAAATGTCATCATCATGTTAGTTTTTTGTCAAATTTTATCGTTTGGGTTTTACATGAGACAAGATTAAAGCAAAAATTTTATTCGAAACTCAACGTCATATTTGTCGCTCTGACGTCACTTTAATGTAAATATCGAATTTTACGTTAAAATGATCTCCATAAATTATACACCATTTTAAAGACATTTTTAAATGAAACTTATATTAGTGACAAGCAAATCGATTTTTGTAGAATGAAAAGAACGATTTACAAAAATCGTCTGATGGATGTGAAATCGCGGTTCATCAAAAATGGACGTCAATGGTCGTTTTCGAAGGTTTGCAGAGAAAAAAGTTACAGAAATATCAAAAATGTAAAATACGCAGTCTATGAGGAATATGCTGAATTTTGTATTAATCAAAATTTCGAAACGAAACTCAATAACGTCAAATTAGGCGCATTTCACCTTAAAGTAAACAAAGCAAATTATGGGAGGTTTGAATGGGGAAAGGACCATGTGAAAAGAACATAAAACAATATCAGGCTTGCATTAGTATTTTACCTTTTTTGTCTACTACACTAATAATTCATCAGTTATAATTTCCTAATTTAACAAAAGAGTATAAATATTTCAAAGTGAAAAAGGATAATCTATAATTCAAGACATAGGAAGGGGTGGCCAAGCGTTTAATACTTTTAAACGTAGATATTTCAAAGCTTTCAATTATATTTGATAAGGTATCATGAGGCAGCGTGTCAGATGATAAGTAATCACAACTATGGACAAGTAAACGACTTATAGCTATTATTAGGAATGGAGAAAATATTCTAATTTCTGAAAAACTAACTAGATAGAGTGAATGGATCAGTAGGTCTGATACATGGATAACATGTCAGCACACATGTATATTGTCTTAATGGCAATACTAAAGTGAGAAATTACACATATTTTACAGCAGAAATTAAACATTTCAGTATTCGCTACGGGTATTTTTGTCAAAATGTTACTTTTACTTCGTTTGAAATATGAAGGGTTTATACAAAAGTAATAGGGTTTAAGTGATGTATTACAGTACCCAGTTGTGTTCCTCATGTACATATACATACTTTGCTGTAAGAGGTTTGGCATTCCTTGGAGAATTTTGGTCCTTTTTATGTTTCACTTACTGAAAATGTTTATAAATTTGTTTTAACTTCTTTTTAAAGTGGGTAACAGAAGAGTTAAAATATAAGACGTTTTGTGGTCTTCAACGAAAGATCTGCTAGGCATTAGTTGTAAACGTCAAATGTGCTTTAATAAGAAATACTTGTAGCTTAAAATTGAAAGTTTGTTTCACAAATACATTTGTTTGTTTTCAGGAAATGCCATCTAAGCATATTATGCATATGTCGTTTAAGCAGTGCAATGAAAACTATGGTTTTGTAATGAATTAAAGTAGTTTGACGTCACCATAGGATCACCAGTTCCATTTTGTGATTCATAGTTATAATAATGCTTTATTTTCCGTAAAACCGTGGGCTTTGATAATGAAATAAGAGAGGAAATAAAGGGTGATATTTAACGTCAAATCACGTTTGAAAAGCTTTACAAGTTATTGCCTCGATGTAATTACATAACTTTAAGAAATTTGGTTACTATTATTGTAATAGGGTTCATGCAGTCCATTTAGATTTCTGTGTGATAGAGTTTCGCTTAAGCAGGTGATGTAGGGCGTGAGGTCTGTTGCATTAATCATTGATTACCTGTCATTAACAGTCTTGTTTGTTATTAAATTATATAGGCTGCATTCTATGCTTCCATTAGATCTTTGCTTTCATATGATCTTCTGATATATTTTGAATAATTGCTTTTCTGAACTTGTGCATCGTCTGCACGTATACATTATAGAAATTAGGAAAAGGATTGTATTATTTCTGTTTAGTTCAGTGGCAGTCCAAACATAACACTTTAATTTCGTACAAATAACATTCAGCTTTTCTTACATGTGTATATGAATTCATTTTAAACTCGTCAAATTGAACATTCCTTTGATACATTGTAGCAACACTCTTTTCATACATTTCAAATCAACAAAACTACAATCAACGTACAACTTTATACTTTATTACGATTATTGGCTATGGAACAAAACCCCAAATTAGTACACGTGCCCTTAGTGCAAAGAATTTAAACAATCAACAATTCTAATGAAATACTGTCATGTGATACTGTCAGAATTTTGAAGTAATATGAAAAGTTTATGTTGTCATTAAACAAACCTCATGAGAACTGTGACATTCTGTGTTTTCGTGATTAAACAGTTTTTTATGTATTAATTCTTTTCTGTTAGTCAGTATACAGTTTGACAAAATATAATGTTTGTTTTATAATACAACAAAAGTATATTTACTCAGTTAGAATGAATGCTATATAGGACACAACAATTACAAATTTTGAATTGTTGTCTTCTATTTTGGTATGAGGTTTAACATTTATTCTATATTTTTACTCGCATCTCGACTCAATAATCTTTTATTTTATTTTCACAGGCAGATGGTTTTCTGTACATTTGTATTAATCAAATAATTATATTATTATAATTGAATATTCTAAACCATTCGGTTTGAAAGAACTGTAAATAAATACACATTTCTTTAGTAGAAATAGAATATACAAAGCAGGAAGTGTGTATTTACTTTCATATTCAAGCTAAACATTGTGTCGCCTTCTTCCCACATGCACGTACATATATACGTACCCTATGTTAAAATTGACGTTAGGTTGCCTGCTAAAGCCAATGACACAATTGTTTATGATTGTGTCAGAAGTTATTAAAATTCTAAGCTATATAAATTTCAAATCTTAAATTTCTTTTTACTGTCATTGTAACCAGAATTTATATGACATAATTATTTAATCCCGTATCGACAGAATCGCACAAAAATGTATGTATATGCTGTTTATAAAATTGTCCCTGTTATTCATATACTTTTGCTCTGTCAACAGAAATGTTATGCCAGCATACGTATTTTTTAAGATAATTGATTATTTGTAACGAGGTTTTCTAAAAATACTACGATCTCATCAATAATTCAACACTGTTTTCATGTCAAACATTGAACTGATTATTTTGATTAGGAAACAATCTTTACATAAGCGAACATGAATTATTCAGCACGCAAAGTCCCTATTGTAATGCATACCATGATTTCGGGATGAAATTGTCACAGATATGACATCATTAGACAAATCTCAAATAACCTGCCACATTCAGTATTTGTTCCCTAGAAAGCCACTGAATTGGCCCGTTTAAGCAAATTGGTTGTTCAAACAGTTTTGTGTCAGTTCGAAAAGATCTGCTATCGAATGGCCGAGTGTTAAAATACTTGTGAACTTATATCTAAGGTGGATGAGGTATTTGAGACTTTTATGCGACTTGAAGTTGATTCATACGAACAATTCTCATGAAAACAAAACTTTATTTACGACACAATACATCGATATACAAATGCATAAATTCTTCATTTGACTTAAACTAAATAGATTAAAGAAGCTAATTTTTTATCCTTATTAGCTTCTGTTGTTATTATTGTTATTATTATGTATGGTTATAGATTTTATCACTATAATAGTGAAAATAGTTTATGGATTTCCATTTAATTAAGCTCATTCACATGTTTCAATTGATTTAAAGGACTTTTGTATTTAATATATTTTTCTCCAAGCATTGTTTGTTTCTAAACCTTGCTTTACAGACAAATTTGCGGAACACAGCGGTTTTGATTGTCCATAATCCAAATTCAAAACACCTTAACGTTGACCCTTATACTTGAATCCTAAATAGTAAATTCTAATACCCTAAAATAAGGGTGTTGATGCATGCTTTTCTTCTGAAGACCATTAGAGGAATATCAATACTTTGTTATGTAAATTTTGATATGACGCTATACTATTCAACGCGATTTTCTTGAAAAAGGTAATCGTTTTTGAGAACTTTCATCATATCAGCACTGTTGATATTAAGGTTTTTGCTACAGCCAAATATTGAAGCCTTTGAAACAAACTAAACTAAACTAATAGTTTTTTAGTCAGTCACCGCTGTCTCGTCGATGATTTCACATCACTTTTTGCATTTACCTATTTACCTTAACCTTTATCCTGCTAAATTTCTAAAACGGACTGGTCCGTCATTCAATTTTGGCAGTACCACTTCTTATTCATAGGAGTGTTCACTGAACATGTTTTGACAGAAAAGCGAACTGAATAGCGAACAGTGCATGCAGACTGATCTTGGTCTGCACTGGTCGCAAAGGCAGTATTGCCGCCAGCAGGCTAAATGTTAAAAATATCAAAATAAAATTGAATTATTTTTGTAATGCCTTATTTCTCATGTGTACAATTTTTGAACAGTTTATGCATAGAATAATGTAGAAGTTCAAAGAAAATGCAGATTGTGCAAGTTATAATTTGAGCCGCGCCATGGGAAAACCAACATTAAATTTGCCTCCGCGCAGTCTGGTCAGGACCCATGCTGTTCGCTTTTAAAGCCTATTTCAATTAGAGAAACCGTTAGCGAACAGCTTAGATTCTGACAAGACTGCGCAGATGCGCAGGCTGGTCTGGATCTATGCTTGTCGCAAATGCATTATATTGGTTTTCTCATGGTACGGCTCATTTTACGTTATTAAATCATCATTAATTACTTTATTGTCTTGTGTTCATACTGTGTTCAATTATAATGGTAAATAGCTCGTTAAAATGTTATTACAACATAAGAATACGGAATATTTTAGGAAAACATAAAACAGTTTGAGTAAAAGAGAGAACATTCATGACGCTATCCGATGCATGCGCAGTTGCGTAGTTTAGTTAATAGCCTGTTGCTTTCATGCAATTTAATGGCAAACGTTAATCACATTTTTGCATCAACAAAGATTGGTTCATCACATTGAGCCTCCATAGTAATTAGAAAAACGTTGTTAAAGTGGCTACATGTGGGACAATGTAATATACTTTGATGGATGTTCACAATTTGATAATCAGACAGGTAACTCCTGGTTTATTTTTTTTTACAATAAGTTACCTTATAGTGCTAGTGCATAAATGTCAGAAGTGATTAGCAATATTCAGGCGCTATGGATGTGTAGTTCAAGGTGAAGTAATGCCATCAATTTAGGACATGATGATAATACTGATATAATGCACTATTCTGGGTAGTATAAAATATTTTCTTTCCCTAAAAATTAGTAGTTTTACTTTATCAATTTCATTTCTAAAATTCATTTCTAATTAGAGTGTTTTAAAGTTTTATAAATGGTATGCCATGCAAACAGTTAGACTAGAAGCCCATGAAGCTGAAAATGGTTAAGTGGTAACAATGGCCAGCTAAGAAACCACGGCTCGTGAGTTCGAACCTCCATTCCTCAAAATAAATTACTTACATCGGGATAAGACCAGTGCATGGGTATTTTTATTAGTTGCTGGAAGCCGATGCCTAAACCTGATTAGCTCTCAAAAAAAAAGGAAGATGTAAAACATAACAGGAAAACTATTGCAAAATATAATTATCTTTATAGCAAGATAAACCATTTTTAGGTTTAGATATATATAGTATGAACCAAAATTAGACTAAGCGTACTTGTCAAAGTTTTATTAGTGGATTAGTATTGAAATATTTAAAGAAGAACTTTTAAGGAAAAACATATAACAGTCAACTGGCAAATTTAACCCACTGTTGATCTTATGATACCCATCATGAAAGATAATCAATTAAATATATATACATTAGTTGTATGCAAGTCAGAAAACAGACATGTCTTTACTCTGAAATAAATTATAGCGGATTTTAAAGAGAGAAATTCTTTAATGCTACTCATGTCTACATACTGCGATTGCTTTTATTTGGCCATTCAGGTATACATATCATGATTGTTTTCATTGGACTGTTCATATATACATCATGTGATTGCTTTCATTAGGCTATACATGTATACCTAAGGTGATTGCTTTTATTGGACTTTTCATGTCATATAACATACTGTGATTGCCTAATTTGTGTATGCTTGTCATTGTATACTTCCGGTATTTCTTGTAATTTGTAACATTCGAGTTGAATTCAATGACACATGACATAATGTTATTCAAATTATTTCATACTTGCCTTGTTTTCTGTTACGGGTATCCTCCGTATTGGCCAAATATTGCCAGAGAAGAAATTATAAAACAAATATGAAATCACTTGATTAATGATGACTGTTTTATTCAAATCCGTATCGGCCACAACAATTTACCTGGTCTAGTCAAACTGCTTGAATTCCGTTTTAGCCATATTTTCTTGTATTGACATAGAATTTTAATGGTTCACATTTAACATATAGACCTTATGATAATTTGTATTAAAGAAAATATATTTCTGAGCAGTATGACAACTAAATCAATGTAACAAATACCGCTAGTGTACATGTACTGCAACGTAACTTTAGAATGCACGTCTGTATGACTCAGATTGAAGATTTGTAATAATATGCTTGTTTAAATAGTATGTCTTGTATATGTCGAGATCGAAGCAGCTGATAATATTTTATACGTGGCTTTCAATATATACGTAATACTATGTAAATTCAAAGACTGTAAACGTCCCATCTACTATGCAGTTGGAAAAGTTGACCCAAAACGATATTCGTAATGTATATGTTTATGAAATGTGTATAATGGTAATTTATCTATGATAAACGAAGCCAGACTACCACTCAAGAAGCTAATATTCGGGTAAGGTTTATTCGGATAAATAGAGATTAAGTTATCGCCGCCGGATAAGAATAACCGAATTTCCATTAATGTCAAGATGTTTGTCTAATGATTGAATGATTAATGGTTTTTACATTGCACCACACAAATCTAGGTGACGTTGACATAGTTTTAAACGTTCACTTAGTGGTATCAAACGTGAAACCCTACAGCCGAATCCTGTCCGGTGTAATTTCGGTAACTCTCATACCCATATAACTGCCCAGTTTTTGATATTTTCGCTGTTAGCACTTTAAAGGAAGGTTTTGAGAAACGCCTTCATCTGAGAAGGATAAAACTCAATATTGATTTAAATGAATAGTTCTTTCATGTAATAAAAGTCGGGAAATGTTGATAAAAACTGTGTTCATGAGTTTATTTAATAACATCCAATTTTGCGCGCTGTGAATTTTGTACAAGGTGAATTACATCACGAGCTGCACATATGTACATGCGATAACGGTCACGCATCAAGTATCACAATAGGGTCAGATTTGATAAATAGTTATAAGTGATTATACTTGTTGCAAGAATAAAATAATTGCCATATATGCTTGCGGCGTTTTTAAAGTCCTTGGGTGTATGTGAAATGCAAAATGCTCATGCGGGTCTTATTGCTAGAAAGTCAGTCATGCTTGTGTATATCGCGCAAATAATGCGCGGCTTGCAGTTGAACTGCTCTCTCTTTCTCTCTCTCTCTCTCTCTCTCTCTCTCTCTCTCATGATGATAAGTGCAGATATGTGTTCGTTGACTGGTAGATATAAACGTTTTGCTGTCCAGAATCGTTTAGTTCATCGACATTTACCTAAGTAGGTGAGCATTATGTTATTCCGGAATGGTTAAGTAGGAGATAGTCTGTTACGTTTTTTACATTGAGTTCAAAATGAAAACCAAACAGTTTTGAAATTAAGCATTTTCTTCCATTTTATTTGTGTCAGTCTTCGTAAAACTTGGATATGAAATATCGAGATTTATGTATGTCATTTTCAAATCAAATTTATCGTAAATTGAATTTCTTACCGCAAATGACGCTAAATTACTCTTAAAATAGAAAATGTAATATAAATTATATATTTTATATTATAAATACAATATCAAGAGGAAGAACACTCTTCTAGTGTCTTACTTTTTCAACTGAAAGTATACATATACATTTGCAATGGAAAGTAAAAACACGTTTTAAACCTGTGTATGGGTTAATTCTAAAATTATTTCAATGTCTAAACAAAACAAAGAAAATACTATTAAGAATTCTGAGAGAGAGGAAAACTCAGGCTACCTGGTACTGAACCATAACATTTGGCGAGAAACAAAATGTCTGTCTGACATGCAAACAGCTCCAGTCATAAGCTTGCTATCAGTTGTATAACATTAGCTGCTGACGTATTTGCCATACTTCTTTCCTTCAGACAGGATAATATCTGAAATTGTTGGAATAGCTACGTTCTCTCAGAGAGCACAGGTGGAATTTCTGTTATTGTATATACTCCGATATAATCCAAACACTTCTAAACTGCCTGGTTGTATTTTCAGTATTGTTGCATTATAGTGACTGGCTTTTGTTTGTGTGTTGTACAGGATTAATTTTGTTATAAGTTTGAAGCTCATTACCGTTTTATTTTTGCCGTGAAAAAATGCGATTTTGCTTATTTTTGATACTGCATACGGACTGATATTTTTTTTTAAAATAAAGACTGATTAAATTTTAAGTTGTTTCATACCGACTGATTTATAATTTAGTGCTATAACAGAAAGCGGGTTGCTACGATAGGAAATGGTTTTAGTTTGAAGTATGTTACACGAGACAAACTCGTTTTATTGGTAATATGTTTATGCACTAGACTCTTGGTTTAGTTTTAACTTTGTTATATTCGAAAACAGATCTTTCACAGGGAAGTCTCTAGTGCATGCACATCAGCATGGAATAGTAAAACATTATTTTGTGTATTGGATAAGGCTGTATTCAGTGCTTTCATACACGGTAATCATTTTAATCTTTTTATTTTATGTTTTTTTTACTACATATTTCAACAGTTTTAATGAATTTTACAAATTCTAAACAGCTTTACGCTGCAGTATACCCCTTAGATATAGTCATGCTTCTGTTATCCGTTTTGGTTGTTTCTGACGATCCAAAGTGATTCTATCATTAATAATAATAATAATATATTATTATTATTATTATTATTATTATTATTTTTATCAAGAATATAGCTTTTTAATATCATACTTATATACGCAAACAGTGTCATAAACATTTTTTTATTGCGAATAGATACACTGATATCGTTTTATGAACCTGATAACAGCGCGAATTCAATACAGCTAAAGCTAACTTGAGCTAAAACTAAAGATTATTATGGTGCTTTTATTACTGTTACATTTTCGGGATAGATGTTAACCGATAGGTTATTGTTGACTATTGAATATTAATAGGCCGTCGTTAATGTATGTTTGTTTCATTTAGCCAATGTAAGAAGGATCATTGCCAATAAATGTTTAACACCGCTGAACTGGAATGATAAGAAATGACTTCATATATATATATATATATATATATATATATATATATATAGAGTATGAGAAAAAAATATATGTTCAAACAGTTTCAAAAGTTTAATTATAAACCCGAGCGCTTTCGGCTTTTTAAAAAAGCCTTTTTCAAGGGTAGCATAAATCAAAACAACACAGCAACGGCGTAAATACCGCCTGTATAGTTCGATATATAAATGCTCAATGAACATATCGATCAGTATGATTGATTGATATTTTGATCGATATGTTCATTGAGCATTTATATATCGAACTATACAGGCGCTCGGGTTTATAATTAAACTTTTGACACTGTTTGAACATATATTTTTTCTCATACTCTATAATTTTATCTTTATGTTCTTGTATCCTTCCGGGATCCAGTGTGTTTGAAAGGCATTTCGTTGAGTTTTTTTCTTAATATCTCACTTAAAATATATATATATAATATAATATATATATATATAATATATATATATAATTAATATAATGTAATTTCATTAAAAGTGGGGGGTGGAGCAATGTTGGTCATTGGCCATATGTTCATTACGTCTGCTTATTCTTATCAAACCATTTAATGTAGCCAACCGGAAGTGATACTGTTACGTCACTTTTCCGAATAAAGCCTGCACACGAGAATCATTTTCGAAACTGACGACAACCAACACGTGAGTTAATTTTTTAAAACTGAAATGTTTCCGTAAAAAGATGAAATATAGGTACTAAAGTACTAAAACTATCTACACGTTAAATTATTCCAAATAAGCTCTTCAAGTCAGCTTGAATTGTGTGGATTTCTTTAGATTAAGGCAGATATCTGAAAAACAAGTACGGGAACCTACGTATTTTATTTCACTATATTACAGATCGTATTTTTGTATGACAGTGGGAAGATTCATTAAAATTTACATTGTGAAAAGAATTCAATTCCGGAGCATGTTATAAAATATCAGAACTTTCAGAACTATCTGAAATTAACAAAATTTAATAATTTCAAATTTTAAATTTGGCAGGAAACATGAATAATAGCCATGAACTATTTAATTTTCATAGCAACGTAAAACTAAATGGTTGATCTAATTTCTTCAAACTTTAAGTTACTCAGTTTTTGGACTGTGTTTCTTTGAGTTTGAAAATTAATGCTTCTACTTTTCTTACATAGAACGAAATAGTCATTACATTACTTAAGAACATCAGTTTCAAAAGCTTTAGCTAAGTTAATAATTCAATTGTATTATAATATTATACTCAATGCCTTCTTTTTAGCGTTAGTAATTTTCTTAAATATCTTTAATTATGGTCCGATTATTTTTGTAAAAGTTAGAGTTGCGAACGGCTGACTTTTATAATAAATTCCCTTTAAATTGACTCTTTTTCATCTTGTGAAAAAAAAAAACACGAATGATACAAAACACGGATCTGGTGCAATAAATCTATAGGAAACTACACGAGTTTTAAATTTAGCAATTTACATCAAGTTAAATGATAAGTAAAATATTGGGTTTAAGCTCAAATATCATTATTAATAACTTCTAAAATCACATTTAGTTTATATTTATGAAACAGGAAAACAAAGTCTGTAGTCCTCATTTAGAAACAGTTACATACAGCATTGCAAATCATCCGGATTTTACGATGATTATTATTTTGCCGTACAATTTGACTTATAATATGCAATTGTATTAGAGTTCTTGTTCCAAAGATAAATGAAATTCATTCGACGTGGACCCAGCAAATTTCGTTTTCTCTGTAATGGGATTTCGAAAAGAATGTCAGTTACTCACGATAGTGGTCACGTGTTTAAGCCAATTAAGTCTCCACAAATTGTAACTTTCGTTACAGTTGAACTGATTATATCAAAAAAGTGCATTTAGTCCGCAAATACTTATGTCAACGAGTAAAAAAAATTTAGTATATTGTACATTGTTTTAGTTTAGTAGATGGGGATATGGATAAAATATTTTTAACGAAGTTTTTGAAATATGAAATAAATTTCTAGTGTAAGATGAGCCTAAGCATGACTTATCACATTCACTCAAATAGTATATCATAAATTGTATTCATGTAACTCGTGTAACTAACTGTTTCTCTGTTACAGGATGGATCAAGGAATTGCAACAGTTTTCTTTCTTCTATTTCAACACTGCTTATGTAGTTTAAACGACCTACGCCATCGTGCACCAAGAACAGAACTTCTTCCACACCAGTTCGAGACTTTGCGTCACGTGGCTATGATCAAACAAGAAATATTACGTCACCTTGGAATAACAGACTCACCTAGACAATACCATACGACGCCAACACACAAATCTATGTCTAGTCACGAAACTGGTCGTCAAATAACTGAGTACAAAGCAACCGATGTTGCATCGTATCACTCCGAACCACCTGGTAAGTAATATGCAAAAATAATGAGATAAAGATAGTGTATTTAGCACGAATATTGGAAATGAGTTTGCGAAACAATCGAATGTTTTAATTGTTTATCAAGAAGCAAATATGCAATAGTAACAAATAGTATCATACAGTGTGAGAAACCTGCCTATAGTTGATACTCTCTGTCATGATCTCTTATGAACACGAAACCTCCAATGGCTAGACTGTGCAGAGGATTTTTATTTATGAAGCACTTCTGTTCCGACTGAAACACATTTATTGCAACCTCGGTCATATCTATGAACATAAATTTGACAATATGTGAAATCAATCCATTGTAAAGTTTTATACATATGTTAAATCAATCAAGTATAAAGTATAGCACTTACAAGATGCCAAAGAAAACACAATTACACAATAAAGGTGAATGGAGCATTACTCGTGTGTGGTTTTTTTTGTATTATTTTTTTTTTTTTTTTTTTTTTTTTGTGGGGGGGGGGGGGGGGGGGTTATTGATTTTTTTTTCACTATATTTATCGCATTTTTATATTGACTTGCGTCTTGCGGAAGTTTATGAGAACCCCATTTTGTAAAAGACAGAATTATTAAAATACGCAATATAACAGAAATATTTCAAATACGATAAAATCAATGATTTTCATGGGGGACTAATTTCACTGATTTCGTGGTTGCAATTTTGCACGAATTTGCCGAAACAAACATAATTGCTATTCATTTCGTCAAAATTAAAATTCATGAATTCACATCCTAAGAAAATAGCCAAATAGGACAATACCACGAAATTTCGTGCTCACGAAATTAAATGATTTCAAGTAAGTATCCTTTGTAAAAAAAACGTGTACTGCTTTCTAGCTGGTCATTAAATTGAGGAAAGCAGAAAGTATCGAGTAGTCATTGACATTATACTCGCTTGTTTTACAGACAATTTCACAGATGAAAACATTATCCAGTTCAAGCTTTTCAACAAGATAAACGGGAAACAACTTGAAGTGAACAATGTCAACCTTCTTGTAAGAGTGAAACTGAGAAAGTCCAAAAAAGACAAGAGAACGGAACGAAATGCGGATATAAAAACCAAAAGAAGGAAGCGTAAGAAGAAATTTAAGGAAATTAATCTACTGGTATCAAATGTGACAGCAAGTGGACAACCAGATACAGCAATTACGTCAGTAAAATCTAAAATAAGAAAGACAAAGTCCCTAAAACTAAGTATTCCTAAAGAGTTGATTCAGACTGTGTTAGATTCACATACAAAAATACTGCAGCTTTTCATTCAGTGTATTGGTTGTGATAAAAAGGCAAAGATGATTTTAGTTCATAAAAGAAGAAAGCGAAAAGTGACACAAACTAGAGGAAACAAGCAAGCCAAATTACACAAGCGCCGTCCTATTTTATTCGTTTATTCCCATGTAAGGAACGAGAGTTGACAGAATGTAAAGACACTATTTATTGTTATAACACTATGATATGTTTTTATTTCTAAAATGGCTCTAATGCAATAAAACTGACATTTGAGATCATTTCTATTGTCATTGGTCAGTTCAAAATGCTGTTATTTTAAGCAGAGGGTACCCAGCTTTTATGAGCGATGAGTGCTGTCCAAACTCACTTAAATTATTTATGGTCCTGACTATATTCTAAAAATCAAAAAATTATGCGCTACAATTCTATTTCAGTATGCCTTATTACGTAGTTACGTTATACCATGTATATAAAAGTTGTTTCGACTTTAAACGTGGAACATCAGTCACAGTTAGCGATTAAACATGAGAATATACATTATAATTATGGCGTATGTGACCATGTATTTATTCAATAACAGGGTTTTAACCAGGACAAAAACAGTTATTAGAAAGTCTGTGAAATATTAAAGGTATGTTATGCCTAAGTTTCATAAATGCAAATATGAACGAATACCAAATCGCACTCATGTAAATGCTCGTGGGTATAAACAGTAATGTCTGTTAGGCTTAAAATACTGAACATATGTAAATACACTCTATCTATATATGTAATGCAACTATAAAGAAACTGGAAGATTTTATAACATTTAACCCTGATTACAGCTCTGTATACGTAGTAAGTATAAAGTTTAATACACTTGATTGAACTTTGTGAGGTTTTACTTTATATTGAAGACAATTTTAATGCTAAACTATTTTAACGATAAATGGCATAATATATCTTTGAAGGGTGGCACATCGTCATATTGACACAGTTTATTTGGAGAATTTTTTTAACCGATGTAAAAATCATATTCCTGAAATCGAATTTGAGATTCAAAAGTACAGTATGTGAACCGAATCAAGGAAACTATAACGTTCGGGAATAAGGTAAGTGGACCCCACCTAAACATCACTAACCAACTGCAACATCTCACCAACGATCCCAACGCCTGCGTTATGTATAACGATTCGTATTTGAAATAATCGCATATATACGTCGTTTATACATCCTATTTTATTGTTTTGTATACCAAACTATACTTTAAACATATTAATCTTAATCCTTCACAAAGTCATATACCAAAATGTTTGTTTGTTTGCTTGTTTTGGGTTTAATGCCGTTTTTCAACAGTATTTCAGTCATGTAACGGCGGGCAGTTGAGCTAACCAGTGTTCCTGGATTCTGTACCAGTACAAACCTGATCTCCGCATGTAACTGTCAACTTCCCCACATGAATCAGAGGTGGAGGACACAATGTATGTTATCAAATCGTCACAGAGAACATACGCTCCGCCCGGTGATCGAACTCACGACCCCGCGATCCGTAGACCAACGCTCTCTCTACTAAGCTAAGTTAAATGTATCAAAGGATGACGTCAATGGGTCAGTAGAAGCATTTTTGTGCACGCTCGCTGCGGAAATATTGAGTTTTTCTAACAAAGAAATCACCACGTTTCTTTTCATTCGGTCTCAGGCAAATTAAAACAATAAGTAAACGTTTACAGCCTTCAAAATAGTTTCATATCAAAAGATGTTCGGGAACAAGCAATTGACATGTAGCACGGTTGATAATTGCAGCGAATGTGGCCAGTCTTTGTCGACAAGGTACCTCAACAGTATTTTTGACAGACTGGCGAGGTTCCTACACTACTGTCGTTAACTTTTTTTTCAACATGTACATTTCCACCAAGTGTGGCATAGAAATTCATTACGACCATGAAAAGTACTTACGTGATGAAAAACTTAGTACTAACTATCGGCAGAAAATCAATAAGGAATGAAGATTTTCTCCTTTACGTCAAAAGCTTGCAATGGTTTACTCCCTTATGTCCAATATGATTGTTTATTAATTAGAGTACGTTGCATAACATTATGCGTCAGTATGTCTGTACCAATGTTCAGTTTGTACAAATATCAAAGTACCTACATTCTATTGAATTTGAGAGGAAAAAAAATTCGCATAACAGTCATGAATGAGCCGCCATAACTACGGAGAAAGACAACTGGTATCCTCTGCAAATGTGTCAGGCATCCGTAAGCAAGCTGGGTAGATTTCTGATATGAGAGATCTCTTTTTCGCAGGTAGGTTTTCGTGTTAATAAGTTTGCTATGTCCGCGACTTTTAAAAGTCATAAGTAAAAGAAGTATACTTAATCAGAATTTTAGGTGTTCATTATACCTTTCAATAAAAAGGGTTGTTAGTAAATGTTTACGGAATTTTGTGAGGTCAATATGATAAATGTATGTTGTGTTGCGGGCACCTTGCGTCTTCCTCTAATCAATCGCCATTTTATCTATAATGTGTCGGTGTCACGTTTAGTCAAGGCTGAAAACCACTAAATCCAGCTGTTCTTTATTTCATATAAAATCCACTCACTTCATAACGGTGTTTCGACATTTTCTAGCATATCAGATTTTCAGAGACTTATATTCCCATAAAGAACTAGATCGCTACTTTAGAAAAACAAAAAGAAAATGGGGTGTTAACTTTTATATAAGAAAACTACAGTTCGTTAAATACAACCCGCTGAATTTACTACTTTTCGCTTCTTTCAATTTCTCTTTTCGTGACATTAAATTCTTACGCCGCCATTTCTATCTAGCATGCGATAGGAACATGCCGATTTCATTAGAATGCAAAGTGATACATACTGAAACGCGGTAGGGTAAAAGTAAGCACGTTGCTGCCGAGAAAATGCACTAGGAAAGGAAAAAAGATTAGTACTATTTATATTTGGACTACTTGTGACTAGACCTGCGGAGGCTTACATTCTATTTGGTAGTGATCAGCCTCAAACAACGAAGAAAAGTGCAAACAAAATGACATGTTTCATATTCTGACCGTGCATCATTCTGCATTTTATCATGTTTATAATTAAAATTTATTGATTGCGTAACACCAGGTCTTTAAAACAGGCATTCCTTGGACATGTTCTGAATATGTAAACTTACGTAAAGATACGAACGTTGAAGATAGAAAGTATGTAAGTAATTTGCACAAGATTTGGGCTTCGAATTATGTTTTTGCTTGCCTTGCTTTTTGTCTTAGTTGCAATGAACTAACTGAAGTAATTTTATATCTTTAGCTATTTTACATTTTTGAATTATATTTGTGGAATTATAACCATCGAGCTCTTATAATTTTAAGACAGCAGAAAGAAGATTTCAACAGGAGTATGTAAAGTCGGTGCGATTGGGGCAACTATACTCATAACTGCGCAGAAGAATCTACAACTGATTGGTTCAGCTAGCTCACTTTACAGTAACATTGATTAGTAACAGAAGCAGCACCTACGAACTGAGAGAATGTTTAAGTTAATTAGCAACTGCAAGTAATTGCAATTATGTGCCGGTATCTTAATAGAAACATTAGTGGTCCACTTTTCTTAGTATTAGTTTCAGCTGCACTTAAATTAAACAAAACCTTAATTAATAGAAAAAATAAGACTTTCATACTAAAGGGTGTTTACAGTTCAAATATTGGAAAAGCAATGATTTATTAACTCGTTTCAATAGATGAGCAACGAAACGACAGCACATGGATCGTGGAAGGATAAAACAATTTGACTGGTAAACACATCAGCTACCGTCACAAAAATTACATAAATTATAACAAAATATCCCATATAACTCTATTTTAAAACTCCATATGTAGATGATATGTAATCGCTAAAGATAGCTAAATTTTTCAAACATTTTACTTTACAGTATGTCATATATACGATAATGCAATCACACTTAAGTGCTACATTCACTTGATTACCTAATAAGGCCGCTATTTTGATATATGAAGCGCACTGTATATTTGCAGTCGAACTATATTTCGTTGAAAGGACACTTAAAAAGTAACTGTGTTTTATCATTTTATTAACTACATTGAATGGAGCGTGAAGAGCAGGTTCGATGACGCAGCAATTGATTACATGCACATAACATCGTCAAGTGAGACTAATAACATATATTAACATGAACCGCAACAGAAGGCACCAGGGCTAGTGAAAACGTGCCACCGTTTTTGGCGACGCCCTCAGGTAGGCTGGGAGAGCAATCCCTTGAATGACGCTGCAGTCTTCTGTCGTCTGGTTACAGAATGACCGGAGATAATTTTTGAAGTTAAATACCACAAGACATGTTCGATTTAAAAAATGTGTTTACAAATGGAACTAGGGTATTTTTTAGATATAAGAAATATATTTATATCTTTTCGTAGTTCATACGAAACGAACGACAGGATATGGCCGGCAAATGATAAAATACCAGCGCGAATTATGGATTCGCAAATAGCATCATGTAGTTCATTTTGCCTGAATTCCGAAAAATATAAATTATTTTATTAATGTTGACATACAACATGTCATCAAAAGAAATTGTTCACGAATAGCACATCGTCAAGTAAGATACGCTAAATTTCATTGAACACGGTAAAGTTGTGATATATTATGGAAGCTTAATAGATCGGTAAAATGATGTAAGGTGTTCGACAAAAAAATAATACAACATTAGTTTGTAACAGTAACTTTTGCAAACATGATCAAACTTGCAATAACGAAATACCATAACTGTAAAAACGATAAATATATGTAAACGAAAAAAACATAGAAAAATTCTTAGGCTGTTAAGCTCCTACAGATGCACTAACTAGATGGGTATTTGCAATATACCCTGTATTTTTTTTTTAATATTTATTAGCAGAATCGACATGTCTTACAATATGGGACTTTCACTGATGTACATTCTTGACTGTAATATTGCAAGATCTGAACTTAAGCACCATAATACAGTTCATTATTACATACTCGTTTTTATTCCCCGTTAAGTTACACTGGTACCGGAAACGTCAATATTTTTCCATACACTGACGCCTGAATTTCATATCGGGTGCGTGACGTAATTCAGTGTGTGTTGTTGCACTATTTTAGTTAACTTTCTAGTTAGTTCAGTATTGTCAATCCTATTCAGACTATTGAACATATTTATGATATTTACATAATATTTATACATGTAGATGCGTATGTAATAAAAAGGTTATTATCTTTGAACCGGGAAATATGCACTCGTTCTTCAGCGGAAGAATATTGCGCTCATAAAGTCGCGCAATATTTCCGCTGAAGAACTCGTGCATATTTCCCGATACAAAGCTAATAACCTATAAATACTTGATGAGAAGTTTACCTATTCTGTAATGATAGCAGTTCAATACAAATCAATATAGGACCGTTTTCACACCGGTGCAAACTAATGTTCTAAATAAAAGATACGAATTTCTGTTGGTACAAAACAGAAGCTAAATCCGCAATTAAAGAACTTTGAAGATTCCTCCATGCATACAGAAGTGCTTTAAACGTAAACACAATTAAAGTTACAGGAATCTGAAATTGAGAAAAACCAGCACGAGTCAAAGATTTGGCAAAGTGATTAATATGTTTAGCGGGAATTTTTAATGTAAACAAATTACGTTAACAGAAAACTCCAAAGGGTATCTAGTACAGTAATTTTAAAACAGAATGTGGCCACTCTTTGGACGAAATATGACTGCACTTTATACGGGTGACCAGTCTTTCCGTGGAAAATGACCGCTCATTTGATGGTATCTGGACGCTCTTTGGACATAAGGTGACCTAACACTGTATCTTTGGACTGAACGTGGCCGCATTTTGGAAACTAAACTTGAGCGCTCTTCTGAAAGAAGGCGTCCGCTCTTTTGACCGTTTTTTTTTATAGAAGGTGACTGTTTTATGGACTTAATGTTTCCTAGCAATCATTTGACGAAGGGTCATCCGCACTTTGTACACTTTGTCAGAACGTGGTCGCTTTTTAAATGAAAGATGACGGCTCTTTGGACACTAAGTGACCCATATTTTGACGGAAAGAAAGTGCTCTAAGAAGACAACCGCTCATTTGACGGAAGGTTACCGTTTTTTTCTAATGAAATTTGACTGCTCTTTGGACGGAAGGAGGCAAATGTTTTGGATGGAACGGAGTTTCCAATGACAACTATTTTTTATTGAAAACAATTTTAAATTTTATCACTGTATGTTAGCTTGTTCTAGAAAATCAGGATCCACAGCTTTCCGTTAATTTGTCTGTTCTTTTTGTTTTTGTTTTGTGTTTTTATTCCTTGTTTTCTCTTAATATTATGAACACACGTACAATTGACGTTATACAAATATTCTCCTAGGCGTAGGAGAATGGGTGTGTGGGGGGAGGGGGGGTCATGGGTTGCCCCAATTTTGAGAGGGCTGCCCCACCGAAGTTCTGATCCTAAATTAATTGTTCTCGGTAAAAATGAAGCCAGTTTTGGAGGGGATTTACATGTACTGATATGGATTTGATGTTACGTCTTTTTTGTTGTGTAAAAAATCTGGGTAGCTTTAGCTGGCCGGGCCCTCTACCCCCCCCCCCCCCCCTCAATTTTGAGTTCGCTCCTATGCCACGGATTCTCAAACATTCCAATGGTAGAAGTAGAAGTTTTCTATTTTGTAGTATCTCAATAACTTTTGTATAAATCGTTTAAGAGAGCTACATTGTTATTCCGTTTGTCGCTGGATCAAGACTAATTTAGTCAGCATGAAAATAATATACTTATGTAGACAATATATACAATTTTCGAAAATACGACTTTCTAAACTCGCACAAAGAATTTTTTTTTAAATCAAATTTCCAGAAATTTAGAAACAGTCATGGTTTACGTTAACAAGTGTAGTATGTTTGCAAAAATGTAAGAAGAAGAAATTAGTATTTGATTTTGAATAGCAAAAATTCTAAAAGTAGCTGATTAGTTTTGATAAAAAAAAGGTAGCACTAAAACAGTATAATAAAAAACTATCAAAACTATCTTTATGCTCCATCAATTGTACATACTATGTATTGTAAAGATAGGGACCAATGTCCTGAGGCAATACTACTCCAATTTATCGAGGTTATTATTTTTGCCAAATAAAAAACAACAACAAGGCGAGTCAAATTATGACCTAGAAAAAATCTTATATGACTTGTAATCCTGAGTGTGACCTTGACCTTTCAAACTAGAGTTTGTGATTTTCGCGTGACACACAATCTAATTTAGACGGTTATTTGTTCCAATTAAGAACAGATTGCTCCTTGAATGTGAAAACTACGACCAAGAAAAGCTCTCAAATTTCCTTTAATCCTTAAGAGTGACCTTGGTCCTGGTGTTGCGCACGACACTCCGTCTTAGTTTAAGCAAATATTTGTTCCATACGAAAGTAAGCTTGTTCCATGGATGTCAGATAAATGACCAAGATAATCTCTATATGACTTTTGACTCATGAGTGTGACCTTACCTTTAGATTACGACCTGGAGTTTGCGCGTGACATTCCATCTCATCAAGGTTAACATTTATGCAGAGTAAAAATAAGATATCAAATCAGACAGACCTGACATGACCCTTGACCTCCGAATGTGACGCTATACTTTAGTGACTTGAGATATAAGGACAGCACTGTTTTCTATTGCCAAATATGCCAAATAAGGACACATCATTCAGGTCAAAGTTATGGTACGGACATAATCGGAATGACAATCGCTACCCAACCCCTCACCCACTGAACAGTCATTTAAAGATTATGTAGAGCTAACCGCAAGCGAGCTGAACAGAAATTGAATTGCTATCAGATGAAATTCAACAGGAAATATTGGATCGTTTGTACGTGAAACAATTCTGAAACCACTATAATTGATACAAATTATTGTTGCCAGAAAGCAGTCAATTAAATTTATAACCACAGCGGTTTTCAAATTCCTCTCAAAGCTTAACATATAAACACAATTAAAATTTAAACAATTAAAAGCAAACATCCAGCTTTGGGGAAATGGTTTGCAAAGAGATAAAAAAAGTTCGTTGACGTTCAGAGATATTTTCTGGGTTATATCTGTGTGAGATTAAATGAAAATGAGGGAGAGTTTATTATTGCGGAAAAGAATAGTAAATTTGAAAATTTCCGAAAATGCGTTGATACCAGCGCAAACCAAAAATCATGAAATATACAATTTTATAAAATGTCAGGGGAGTGTAGAGCGAGTGCATAAATATATTTCGAAAATCATAGCATGACATTATCAGCCTGCTAATTCACTTGTTTTATGATTAGTAAATTTTTGGTTTTTAAACAAAAAGTACTTATTCGCGGGATTCCTAGTTCTATAAACAATATCAATAACCATTTGCATACAAATGTCTGTAAAAGACATCTACTTCTTTTAATGTATCGGGCCACAATACAAAACTGTGCCTTGCCGCTTGAGCTCCAATATGGTGCATTAAGCCACTGACCGCTCCGTGGCAGTGCCAAAATATTTTACTCAATAAGTCTGTATTGTCTTAGTTGTGGCATTATCCGGTCTTTGTCCCCTAGGGGATAATGCCCGTATCATATTGATCATGATCATTCAGGCGCTTGATTGACCTCGACCTACCTCTAGATATATATTTGTGAAATGTTCTCAAGGGGCATTCGAAGGGATATGAGTTTCACGCAATGAACATTTGTTATCAAAGTATAATCGTCATGGTGATGATGCTCTTCATTCCTTGAAGATTAACGTGTTAAAAACATTGCTATACGGAAAAATCACCCTTGACAGGCATCATAGTTGTTTGTCACAGTGTAGTCTAATATATATATTCCGGTCAACGTCCCCGGGGACAAAGACCGGATTATATATATAGCGGCGAGAATTTCTGAAACAAAGTTTATAATGTTGTCTGGGACGTTGTCTCACAGTTTTATTGATATTCATTGCGTGAGTACACATTTTAAGTTTGTTTGAAACATGCTCGGTTGACGGAATGAAGCGTTAATATACGGCGAGGCAACGTCCCCGGGGACAAAGACAGGATTGTTATATACAGCAGCATGCCTATTTAACAAACTTTATGATGCGTTGTCTTCCTGTTTAATTACTATTCATTCCGTGAATACACATTTTAAGTTGCCTTTAACTGAAAATGGGAGTTGGTAGTATTTTGAGGGTAAGTATCATTTAATACATATTTACGGAATGAAGGGCAATATTATACGGCGAGGCAACATCCCTAGGAAGTTTGACGGAATAAAGTGCGTTTCATAATATCATGGAAAACCATGAAAAAAAATGAAATGTACGTATTGAAATCTATTCAAATAATTCAATCGATTATATTGAATAACAAAAGGCGCATGCATCCATATTATGCATATATGTAGTAAACTGTAGTACACATCGCTTTATAGCGCCTCATTTAGTGATGCGGTACTTGCCCATACCTGATAGGCTATTCTATATTTAGCTCACTTCAAAAGACAAAGACCGGATATTGCCTGTCTGTTTTACCTCGCCTGTCTACCGTTTAAACGTACATATATACTTACATACGTACATATCATATATTATACCAAATTTATATAAGCGTCCTTTTCATGATAAACACGCTCAAAGGCACTTTCCATGGCGCAAATGCTGCCACTCAAGGCACCAAATTCTTCCTCTAGTACAGACACCGATCAATCTGACCCGATGGACAGAATGAGACTACGCCCGACAACAGAGAGAGAAAATCCTTTTCGATGCAGGCATATCCGCATACTTAGCCTGGCTCTTTGCGAAAAGACAATCTTGTTCTTTAACGAACACTTTCATTTTGAGTTTAGTTGTATCGGAATCAAGGACTGTTTTTTTTTTTTACAATCTGTGGAAACATTAGGATTGAAATTACACGTGTGGTGCAACTGAAAGATATTAATGTATTCCTAAGCGCTATTAAATGTTCGGTTAATTTACACGTACTTCAGGATGTGAAATTTATGTAATAAAACGTGATTATGTAACGTAACAAAACTTCGATACCGTTTTACGCAGTTTATGCTCAGTATTTCATCGATGTTACACGTAGAAGATACATATTGCCAAAAAACAGTCAAGTAAATTTACATTTGGAGGAATGTGAAAGTTCCTCTTCTTTGTATATACAGAAGTCTTAAATGAAATGTAAATATTTTTTCAAAGAACCTGAAACCTGAAATACCAACATAAGAAAGATATTTGGCAAATAGAAGGAATTTGAATGACGTCATGGGTTTTATTTCAACCAATCAGCGTCAAAGACTGACTGAACGGTATTAACCACAAATTTCCTTATTTCACTATGAACGTATTATGTAACACAGATTACCAAGTAGAAACACTTGTGCACATCCGGTACAGTTTTGGACTATTTCACACAAGTTTTCATATTTGTTCTTTGAGCTTGTTCTTTTGTTGCTGGGCAATAGAATATAACAGTTAAATACCTCACACAATTTGAAGACTAGCATTGGAAACTGATACTTTTATACAATATTAATACGCTATCGCTAACTTACTAGTTACCCTAAACGAAAGAATATCCAAAGGTAGGGATACAGACACTAAATAGAAAAATGGCGCGAAATAAATGGTAGTCGCATTATGGCGTATACAAATTGGCCTTAGTTTGTTTGCTTTGTAGAGCTATTTTACTTATTTACTCCATTGCCATTATTTTGCTAAAACTACATGGCAGATCTCTGCTTGAAATGTAGGTAGCATTTTGATGATGAAATAACAACATGACAGAATTTTTCATGGGGTCTCTGATTTTACAGTTTTTGTGTTTGAGTGAAAATATTTTCTTGCATCAAACATGACCCCCACTTTTCTTTTGACTTTTATTTAGCACTGAAAATATAATATTCTTCAAACAAATGTAAGTTACAGACATTGCAAAATGGGTCTTGATATGTGCTGCGGCCATCGGAAATTTATATAGAATAAAGAAGAACAGCTATTTAGTGTGTTGTAAAACAAGATTTACACAGTAACAAATACTGGCAAAGTTAGCTTTTGGTGACTGTGCTGAATAATTTTTGCGATATCGCTTAAAGATTGAACTCTTTCAGACATCAATCTAATTAATTTCAGTTTAAGAGCAACGAAAGTCATATATGGAAAAATCCACTGCAGAGAAAACGGCATTTTCAATCATGCGAGGATGGGTTCTATTCATCGCTAGCGTTTATATTTTTGCGAAAAAAAAGCATCGTACTAGTCCGTTTTTGTATTCTTTTAAACAGGATTATGTTATAGTTGATATGGTTTTAGGGTGTATTGTTTTATAAAAACAATAACAAGGATCCTATAGGAAGAGCAACGTTTCCGGAACGCAGAATTCCAAAACAAAACACCACACCATATCTACATTTATTATATGAGCCGTGCCATGAGAAAACCAACATAGTGGGTTTGCGACCAGCAAGGATCCAGACCAGCCTGCGCATCCGCGCAGTCTGGTCAGGATCCATGCTGTTCGCTAACAGTTTCTTTAATTGCAATAGGCTTTGAAAGCGAACAGCATGGATCCTGACCAGACTGCACGGATGCGCAGGCTGGTCTGGATCCATGCTGGTCGCAAACCCACTATGTTGGTTTTCTCATGGCACGGCTCATATACTAAAGTATGTATAAACATGTTTAAGAAGACTTGTAGTGTACAAATGAGACATGTCTGTAGACGTTGACGGTTTCGCCAAAGTTAACTTACTCTTGTTAGCTGATGTTGACTTTCATGAGAAAAATCATTACAATTTTGGACAGAGTAACGTCGGAATTCAATATTAAGATTTCGGCCTTGCCTTACAAAACAATCTGAACAGCATGCAACTGAAATTGTGCCTATAAACGGTTAAAAACATCGATAAGTGAAAAGGTCCATGACTAAATCATGTGTTAAAAATAATGCAAAATGGGCTCGCGTAGATAAGACATGTTCCGTACAATAGCTTTAGTATATAGACCGTCAAGTTACAATGAGTTCTGTTGTTTGAGTGACATTTAGAAATTTTAGGTTTCCTATTTAACTTATTTAGGTTGGGATTTTTATTGGTCAATTAATCATCTAAGTAAGTATTTGTTTTGGGTTAAACGCCGTTTTTCAACAGTATTTCAGTCATGTAACGGCGGGACTAAGTAAGTAACCTTACATGTACCTTTCTACTGTTTTTCTTTCAAACAATTAACAACTGATTGAAAACTCTGTCGACTTGGGCAGCCAGAAATTTTAGGAAACTTCTGAGACAAAGTGTATAAAAACCTTACAGATTTGAACTGTAATGTATAAACTTCGTAAGATCTAGGGTCATGGTATGTTTTTCTGTTCAATTTAGTAAAATTGAAAAGGTCATGACCCGACCCAACTATTTTGAGAAACATCACATGTTTTACCTTCAACCCTTTCCGATCTGAATGTGTTTGACGGTATATTTTGAAGACTTCATGATAAACAGTGCTTATGCAACGACTTTGAAACACAGGAGCTTGTATACGCACCATAAAGAAGTTTTAAATCCCCAGTGTTGTTTCAGCCTCTGGTCATCCCTGACGGTGCCCCTCTTGGCTCCTTTGTTTGTCTGTTTAGCCCTTCATGTAATTGTCTTACTTCAATGTATTTTGTGAAAATGATAATAATCATACACTGATGAAATAGTTCGTTCCATAAGGGTTACTTTTAATGAGAACTTAACACCTTATTGCACCTTATCACTGACAGGATACATATCAGTGAAGCCAAAACGGCAAATTTCCACCAAGGCGAACATTGGCAAATACAAAAGTACCGAAATATGCAAACAAAGATTTAGGTAAGAGAAATTTTGGAGTTCACTTAGAGCATGATTGACGTCCAGTTTAATTGTTGAAATTCAGCATCCATAATTTTGTACAGTGTTTGTTGAAAAAGCTTTAAGCTTGTGCTAACATAAACACAGGATATCCACGTTAATGTAAGCTTTATAAAAGTCATCATGCAGCAATGACAAACGGAAATAATTCACGAGAAAATTTAAAGGCAACGAGGAAATATTTTGAAAACCGAGTTAGTCATGTATTTGTTGTACATTAATAATCATTATATGATACAGCAGCAGAACATTTACGCAGAAACATTATATTTTAGATCCACTTGATCTGAAACAGTGTTTCTAGCGAAATGTGACTTTATTACAAGAAATAAAACACACATCATTCAAAACGTCTCCGAGGTTTGTAGTATATGCGTGTTATATTTATTTTTTAAACTATCAAGTATGTCAACATTTTCCACTGTCAAAAGTCAAAATTTTGAAAGTTATTTTTTAAGAAATTTATAACATGTTTTTATTGAATTCTCGCTTTCCTGTATACTAAGATATCCAGAAAATGTATTACAATCCATCAACAAAGAAAACCAAATTGTATGTCTGTTGATGTTCAAAATGGAGAACATTTAAAATGAGAAATACCACCAACGAATTTATTTCCTCATTATAAATTCAAAATTAGTCAAAATATTTATGAAGACAGCCAAATACTACCAACGGAGTTCTTTTAGTTAGGTTAGTTAAGGTAGACATAGGTACACAGACATGTTTTCAATGCCAGATGAAGACAAAAATTTAGGTCAAAGTAGCCTGAATTACTAAGACTTTAACTATCGTGTGAGGCTCTCATTTGCGTTGAGTCCTATACGAATGAGTTTTTTTGAAAGCTGAATGAAATCTCCCAGTACCATATGTTTTTCATATGCAACGTATAGTTACATTTACTTTGTGATTAATAATTTTTTCTCCAAATTGATACAGTCACCTTGCCCTTACCAATGAAGCAAATCGGTTCTGAAATGGTAGGTCACAACCTTAATTTCAAAGAGATATCTTCGATGATAGAGAGGGACAAACACATAAGTCACAGTATCCAAATGTTACAAAGGCTTCTTTAAGGACGCTCGCTACAGTTTCGTAATTATTTTCTCAATAATAGATTTTGATGAAATGTTTTGTATTAAAAGATCATGTTATGATGTATTGAAAAATGAAATAAAAATACTAGGTCACCAGCTTTGTTTCAATTTAATTTGCCCCTAGATATGGTGCTATTTTAAACATTTTTCAAAATTTCTGTAATCCTAAAATATATTTCAGTAAAGTAATAATCAGCATAAATTTGATTATCTAAGCATTTTTATAACGGAAAACAATATTATATATTTGAAACATGCTCAGAGAAATCAAAAGAACATGATTTTGTAAAGAAAGGAATACTTGTTCAGCAGACCCAAGGGCTATTTTTGCATATTTTTGTCAGTTTTAAGCTTGTACTTCTGCTATTTTATCGAGTTTCACATAATAGAATTTAATCAAACTCTGCACATACCTTTGGTTATGTCTACCTAATCTAAAACAAAAAGAAAATTGATAGGTCACCATATCAGATTTCGCTTAAACCAAATTACAACGAAAGGGGGTGTGGCGGGCATTTATACAACGCAGGTTGGTACGAAATACTCTTTCAGTGTTTGAGCAAATGACTTAGAAATAAATACATAAAATTATCAAACGGCAGATTTCTTAATAAGCGGATTTTAAGACGTTTCTGAAGCATTTTTGATGGCATAGAACGATGAAAGTTTCCGCCCTTTTTTTAACAAAACCTATAGTTTACGAATGTACGGTAAGGGTACGGTACGGGATTAGAAACTGCTGTGACTCAATGCAGAGTTTGAGCGCTGGTATAAATAACAGACTCCAATATATGTCGAACTGAAGCAATTTGAACTAAAAGTACTTTAAATGTATATATTTTGTAACCATGGTGATACTTACCCTAGCCTTTAGTCAGGATATTATACATTCTGTACATTAAATACATGAGAACATACAATAATTTGCGAATTTTTGCCGTACGCGACATTAGATAATCACTTCCGGGCATGCGCAGAAGACCGCACCAACTCTGCAGTGAGCTACATCGATTAGAAACACAACCAAATTGGCACGGTGTTGGGATAAATATCGACTCGTACGGAAAAACTGTAGCGGGTGCCTTTAAGTGCCGTGTAGCGGCTGTAAAAAGTATTCCCTTACCTGGATTCAGTGTTGTTATATTTTCTGGTCCTTTGGTATCATGGAGTCCATTTAACATGTGTGTAATAGAGTTCCGCTTAAGCCGGTGCTAGGGGGCGTGAGAGGTGCTGCGCATTTTATTACCTCTCATGAACAGACTCAATCAAACCGAATCTGCAATTATTCTTCTCGGTTGCATTCTTTGCTTCCAAAGGATTTTTTTTAAAGATTTGATTTTATTGTAATATCGTGTGCGGTTCCTGCGTTGAGTCTTATACGGATGCGATTTGTAAAAGCTGAAACAAATTAACTACTGAAATATATCTTTCATATGCAACCTTTAGTAACATCTGCTCTGTAAATATTAATTTGTTACTCCAAATTGATACCGTTATCCTCCTCTAAGCACTGATCTGATTCGGCAGTAAATCCTCTCAAATGGTTGATCAAAAGCTTAATGCATACATATTTGTTTTCAATGCCAGATAAGGACAACGACTTAGGTCATAGTAGCCAAAATTATTAAGGCTTGTTATATCGTGTGAGGTCCTCATTTGCGCTGAATCCTATATGGATGAGTTTTGAGAAAGCGAAAGAAATCACCCAGTACCATATATTTTTTTCATATGCAACGTATAATAACATTTGCTCTGTAAATATTACATTTTACACCAAAGTATTACCTTCATTTAACCAAATCGGCAGTGAAACCCCTCAAATGTTAGATCACACTCTTAATTTCAAAGATGTATTTTCAATGATGGAGATGGACAAACACATAAGTCACAATAGCCGGATATTATAAAAGCTTTTAATATCGTGTGCGGTTCCATAATTACCGAATACTTTTAGTGAAAGCTTTAAAAAAACCTACTGAAATATTATGTTTCATATGAAACATATAGTTACATTTACAATATTAATTTGTTCCTCTAGTTTCATAATACAGTCATTTCCTACTTACCACTGAAACCGATGCGGCAGTAAAGCCTCAAATGGTTGATCAAACGCTTGATACACTCAGATATGTTTTCAGTGCCAGATAAGGACATAAACTTAGCCATAGTAGCCCGAATTACTAAGGCTTGTAATATCGTGTGCGGTTCCTACCTGCGTTGAGTCATATACGGATGCGTTTTGTGAAATCTGAAAAAAATTAACTGGTGAAATATATCTTTCATATGCAACCTATAGTAACATTTTCTCTGTAAATACTAATTCGTTACTCCAGCTTGATACTGTCATCCTACCCTCATCACTGAACCGATTCGGCAGTAAAGACCCTGTGATGGTAGATCAAATTAAAGCTTAATACACATAGATATGTTTTCAATGCCAGATAAACGAAATCACCCAGTACCATATCTTTTCTAAAGCAACGTATAGTAACATTTGCTCTGTAAATATTAAATTTTACTCCAAATTGATACCGTCACCCTGTCCTAACAAATGAATTGAAGCGGCAGTGAAACCCCTTAAATTGTAGATCGCAATCTTAATTTCAAAGATATATCTTCATTGATAGAGAGGGACGAACACACAAGTCACATTAACCCGATATTACAAAGGCTTAAAATATCGTGTGCGGTTCCTACCTGTGTTGTGTCGTATATGGAAACCCCTCAAATTGTAGATCATAATCTTAATTTCAAAGATATATCCGCAATGATAGGGAGAGACAAACACATATGTCACAGTAGCCCGATATTACAAAGACTTGTTATATCGTGTGCGTTTCCTACCTGCGTTGAGTCGTATATGGATGCGTTTTGTGATAGCTGAAAAAAAATCTAATAAAATATATCTTTGATATGTAACCTTTAGTATCGTTTGCTCTGTAAATATTAATTTGTTATTCCAGATTAATAGCCTCATCCTCCCCAAAACACTGAACCGATTCGGCAGTAAAGTCTCAAAAGCTAAATACACACAGGTATGTTCTCAATTGCAGATAAGTACAAAAACTTAGGCGGCCGTAGTCCACTGACCGTTCCAAGGCGGTGCCCCACTGTGTTCCTTTATTTGTTCGTTTTGTCCTCGTGTGTTTGCTTTGTATGCGAGTGCGTGTGCGTGTGCGTGTGTGTGTGTGTGTGTGTGTGTGTGTAGTGTGCACATCTGCGTGCTGTGGGTTTCGTTTTGGAGAGGTTGCGTTTTTGGAACATGGCATTCCCTGTTTGATATTTTCTTTGTTTTTTTTTTGTTTTGTAATATCAGGTGAGGTCCTCATTTGCGTTTTAAATTAGTCCTATACGGGTGAGTTTTGTGAAAGCTGAAAGAAATCACCCAGTACCATATATTTTTAGTATGTAACGTATATATATACTGGGCCCGTCTTATCAAGATACTTACGAGAATATTTCTCGTATCTTTCTCGTAAGTCTCTCGCAAGTTTCTCGTAAAGTTACGATTTTGATAAGACGGCCCCAGTAACTTTTGCTCTGTAAATATTAGATTTTACTCCAAGCTGATACCGTCACCCTGCCTGCCCCTAACAATGAACTGAAGCGGCAGTGAAACCCCTAAAATTGTAGATCGAAATCTTAATTTCAAAGATATATCTTCATTGATAGAGAGGGACGAAGACAAATGTCACAGTTGCCCGATATTACAAAGGCTTATAATATCGTGTTCGGTTCCTACCTGCGTTGTGTTGGATGCGTTTTATGAAAGCTGAAAATATAATTACTGAAATATATGTTCCATATGCAATCTATTGTAACATTTGCTCTGTAGATATTAATTTGTTACCCCAAAGTGATACCGTCATTCCACCTAAATACTGAACCGATCCGACAATAAACCAAAAGCTTAAATCACACAGGTATGTTTTTAATGCCAGATAAGGACAAAAACTCAAAACTTTGGTCATAGTAGCCCGAAATACTGAAGCTTGTAAAATCGTGTGAGGTTTTGTTTGTGTTGGGTTTAACGCCTTTTTTTTTTCAACAGTATTTTAGTCATGTAATGGTGGGTAGTTAACCTAACCAATGTTCCTGGATTCTATACCAGTACAAACCTGTTCTCCGCATGTAACTGTCAATTTCCCCACATTAATCATCAGAGGTGGAGGACGAAAGATTTCATACACATTATCTTGTATCAAATCGTCACGGAGAACATACGCCCCGCCCGTGGATCGAACTCGCGACCCCACGACGGTAGGACAATATTGTAGGACGGTAGCTGATATGCGCCGTTGTTTGAAAATATTTCTTGGCCGGTTGTATAAGCAAGCTTATATAAAAAACTATTTAAAACTCATAATCTAAGGAATATCTCAAATAATATCTTGTTAACACACTGCAAAAAAAAACAAGGAAGAATATCCAACAGAGAAAGCCGCGTTCTTAAAACGCAGCCTTCCCAAACGCGCACACGATCAACACACGCACACCACACATACAGAGCAAACACACAAGGACAAAACAAACAAACAAAGGAACACAGTGGGGCACCGCCTTGGAAGGAACAGTGGCAAAACTACCACTGGGGAGCTTAAACCGGTTTATCATGTTCCAAAGTCACAGGACAGTGTATTAAATAAAAGTTATCCCCGCCAGGTGAGACCCTATCATACGCAAAGGCAACAGAAGGCATGTATTGTAAAACACAAAAATGCTCTTGTATATATACAGGTATATATGAATACAATCTTTAAGAACCTAAAACGCATGCACTTAATGCCTTTGCAGAAGACAGAGCAATAAGGGAAACACTCTTAAGGGCACGACAAAATAGGCCAGAAAACGGAAATCAAAACAATTCAGTCCTGATGGGATTTAAGAACTACCTATCATAGAGTCCTCCACCTGTTCCGTCAAACACAAATTAAAGAGGAAAGCGTAGCGTCCAACTGTAAAAGGGCTGAACACCAAACATGCGGTGTCTCAAAATAATTGGGTCATAACCTCTTTTAATAAAGCGTTTAATGACTTTACTAAATGCAACTGGAAAATTGCCATGACCCAAAAGCTTACGAAGTTTGTAAACCGCATCCCCATAAAAAAACAGGTTTTGATATTCCTTTTCGCAGAAGTGTCTTTAAATTGCAATTGTATTTCAAACCCAAATCTGAATTACGATAGTAAAATTTACCAAAGTATTTACGTATTTTATAATAACGGTAGCCCTGTTGAAGAAGTTTATTTGTAATATATAGGTTACGTTCATAGAAATCCTCAACATGACTACACGCTCTTGCAAACAGAATTAACTGAGAAATATATATCCCATAACATGTAGCCTGGGGTACATCCCCATCCAAATAGGGGAAATTTACAATACTAAAAATAAAATCATCCCTCTTGTCATAAATTTTGGTATGCATAAAATTGTCGCAAATAGAGAGATGTAAATCTAGAAATGAAGCAGTAGTATCCGAGTTGTTAGTTTTATTTAACTGCAGCTCACGGGAATAAATATTATCCACCAACTGAGCAAAACACGGATTATCCATATTAAGTATATCATCTAGATAGCGTGATGTACTATTAAATGCAGTAATAATGTCTGCCTGTATATCTGGAGAAAGGCCCAACATAAAATCTCTTTCATAACAAAATAAAAACAAATCTGCGACAAGGGGTGCACAATTTGTTCCCATGCATTTCCAATCCTGACGTAAATATTGTTCAATAAAGTTTTGTTTGAAATATTAAATTGGTCACTGGTTTGATTTGTTTGTTTGTTTTTGGTTTAATGCCGTTTTTCAACAGTATTTCACAGTCATGTAACGGCGGGCAGTGTTTTTGGATTCTATATAACCAGTGTTTTTGGATTCTATACCAGTACAAACCTGTTCTCCGCAAGTAACTGCCAACTTCCCCACATGAATCAGAGGTGGAGGACTAATGATTTCAGACACAATGTCGTGTATCAAATAGTCACGGAGAACACTGGTTTGTACTGTTTAGATCGATTCAGTTAATATTGACATCTATTACGTTATTATAAAAACTGTAAATATTGGATTATACTTCCACTATTACAGTTTTTTTCACCTCCTTTTTTGTTGCAAATTGGTTTATCTATACAATTTTTATATCATAAACAGGTTACTGCAACATACTTCAAAGATAAAACTAATACCAGATGGCGGCTGTTGCCATGTTTTATCAGTTAGACAACTGAGATCATTGAACTTTTATTCTACAAGTAAAATAGCAACCTTATGTCATGTTGATAATTACTCACATATGCGAACAGAAATTTGTGGCTAGTGGTGTATAATGGATCACCGCCATTTTCATTGATAAATAAAAAGATAATAATCGCTTTAACATTCTTTCATAAAGAATGCCAAAAGAATACGTAGGTATCAAATATAAGAAATTGCACATGAAGTAAATGTTACCGTATATAGTATTGACAGACACGAGTCGGATGTTTCATTAAAAGCCACCCGAGTCTTTAAATACTACGCAGACATTTTACGAAGGAGGTAACTAGCTTAGTTAATACCTACATGCTCATTTGTTTTCTCACAAAAGTATTATATTGCAAAAATAAGAAAACTCCTGCTAGTACTTAACCTCGAAACTTCTGCTTATAACTTTGACTTTTATTTTGTTGAATTACGTCCCTTTATAACCAATAAGCCGATATCTTTGACATCATGAGATCACTTTCTTCTCACATGTCCCTTACACTCAGATATCAGCAAAAGATATCTAAAACGTATATATCATACGTGGCCAACTTTGAATACATTCGATAATTTTATGATATTAAAAAATAAGATAAGAAAGAAGTATTAAACCTGTCAATATATATATATGCAAATCAACTACGTAAATTATTGGATTAAAATTATCAGTTATTCCATAATTTTATGCATCAGATTTGTTAACAGAATAATAAATAAACTAAATGGTTTCTCTCTATAATAATAAAATTATCTTTTTCATCCAAGAATCAGTAATGCTTATACGTCATGTGTTACCACTAAATATTTGTATGTAAAATTACTTTGTAGGCTAGAGGCGATGTAACATTGCTTAAATGCTGAATAAATGTTGTTGTTGCTGTTGATAATTATTTCGCATGACAAGTCACATGCACAGTTAGCAACAAATGCAATATATTTTAATATCATTTTCAATTATTTGATTTTCTGTGCACGTTTCATATCATTGAATGAATGTTCTTGTGTAGTATTTGGAATACTTAAGTAGGGCATTTCTGTGAAAAAATACAAACCTTTAAAGAGGGTTGTAAGTAGGTTCAAAGACCGCTTTAAACAAAAGAGCCGCTATTTAAATACACAAAATGTTCATTGTAGTCTTGTTTTTACAAGCTGTTAAAAGTTATACTGACTGACTGCCATGGTGGTGCCAGATACATTTTTTGCACCTGGGCTTTTCGCAAGCCAGTGATGATTCCTCACATAGAGATCTAGTGCGGGTGCGATGATTTCCTCACATAGAGACCTAGTGCGGGACTCGGAGGTTGCGACAATTTCAAGCCTCCTACCATCCTAGCAAAAGACATTTCCCTGTGCAACATTGATATATGTATTAACCAAAACAATTATTGCATATATACATGTAGCCTTTATGATTAAAAAACTTCTCTACCACAAACCCTTGCTTATTCTTTTCATAAATTTAATTTGCACTAATGCATCTAGTTTGATTTTGATTGTGATTTGAATTACTCCCGAGTCAGCTTCCTGGAAAACCAGCACTGATGTAATACTAAAATGTGCAACATTCAAGATTCAAACTTATCTATTAAGGCATCAACATTTTTCAATTTCAGTCGCCACAAAGCAAAATGGCGGTTGCAATTAGTACATGAGAAAGAAATGTACAATAAAAATTGTAAATACAAATACAAAAGTGTTACATTATAACCAACTGATGCATTTGATACTATATATATTTCACGTTATCACATAAAACCTTTTTAACTACAATATATTAATTATGTCCCGACCATTTTTGATTGTCCTCTTAATAAAACTGCATTTATTTATATTAAGAAATATTTGTCATAAATTAATAAATTCAATGATTTCATAATGTCCTTACTTACCGCAATCATTTTACTTAATAATTATATCGATGTTGCAAGAATACGTTAAAAGCTACATTTGTATCAGATAGCATTTGTCTTAATTCCAAATCGGAATAGTTTGGTTATTCCCATCTTCCGTAAATACAGACGTGTTGAAAGCATAAACACAAATAAATGTTGAGAAAACTGAAACGGAATAACCTATATTCAGCAAAATATTTTATTCGCAAGAAGATAAATACTTCCTGGAGAAAGCATTGATTGACGTCTTCGAAATTTTTTTCCATCAGTGTTCAGGATTTACTGCAGTATAAACATTTGAGACACACCCATGCTGGATATTCATCCCTTTCGCAGTTGGAGGTTACGTTTTCTATTTGATAGTACCTGACGGATCAGGTCGAAGATCCCAATGATATTTCAAACTTACTGTTCCTCTTGATTCCCTGCCTTCTTCGAAATCTTCTGTAAAGGCACTGCATTAACGCCTTTACGTATATCGTTCAATAAGTATAGTCCTTATAACTATTTAGACGTGTATATTCTTTTAAACATTTGTGTCTTTTGTTACAACTGGTCTGGAGTACTTTTATTTACAATGTCCTTTGATCTTCGAACAGGATGAATGTTAATAGTGAGACGGGATGCTCACTTTTGACCGGTTTAACAGCAAAGTAGCGTTTCTAGAAATAAGTAAATGACTGACAATGGCATGAAAATACATAAATAATGTTACCAACTGTACAACAGTGACAAATTAAATAAATAACAGAACACCATTTGGAATCCCCTTGAAATGACCAGTGGCAAAATCTACACTGGACATAATATTTATTATAATAAGCTCGGGTTCTGGGAAACAAAAGAGAAAATGTGAACACATATAACTGGACTATTCGTAGGAGTTGAATTGGCATTGTCGTTATTTACTTAAACTAGTAAATTGATACAAATTCAATCTGTTAGATCATAGTATAACAATCGTAACGACTAAAATTAACCTGCAACAATTTAAGTCTGCTTACAAAACTAAAACTTCGTAGCATAAGCACAGTTTATTAAATCATCAACACAACTCATACCAACAGGCTATACAATTTGATTACAATTGATCGCCTTTTACGATACAAATAAACTGTGGAACAGACAAATGTAACATAAATTAGATGTTCCGACACGTGTCAGAATATTCTGGAAATCATGTTCAATGAACATTAGGTGAACAGCACCTGCAAACGTCATAAATACGACATCAAATAACTTATTGGCAAAACTTTCGTTCCGTTTTCTGCAGAGAATTTTATTCATACATTATATTATAAATATATAATTTAAACTTTTTTTCTGAATTAACTGCATCCCAAACGTAACAAGAAATTTAAGTAAGAGTACGGTTATATTAAAAAATTTATTTGCCGGAGACTGAAATCAAACCAGCAGTGACGTAACGCCACTGTAATATACTTCACATCCAAGTAAGGGATGCAACAAAAAACTTTCACCGATATGTGGTTAAGGTCGCTGACTTCAAATCACTTGCTCCTCGTCGATGTGGGTTCGAGCCTCACACGGGGCGTTGAATTCTTCATGTGAGGAAGCCATATAGCTGGCTTCCGGAAGGTCGGTGGTTCTGCCCAGGTGCACGCTCGTGACGAAATAATGCACGGAGGGGCTGGGGTCTTCATCCAGCATCAAAGATGACCTCCGATGTGAAACCCAACAAAATAAATAAATTAACCGAAATGTAAAACAGTCGCTTAAACCATGCTGATGTATATCATTTTGATTGTCATCTACAGGAAGCATGGTATTGTTTTTCTATCTTTGGACTAAAGTCTCCATTTATGCATTCTTTCCTTACTTGATTGACATGTTACTCCATACACCCATTAACGATTGTAGTGCAGGGGCACAAGTCTTGAGACGTTAAAAAATGAGAAAAATCCAACGAAGTGCAGCTGTATGGTTAAATCGCAAACAATACGTCAGATAAAGGTCAGTAGCCAGACAGTCAGCAAATAAACTAATGCTGATCCTCTACTTTACATTTCTTTGTACGCGTTTTCATATTCGGGCTGCTTTTGGAGAAAAGGAGTTATAGTAATATTTTGTGGGCAAATGTAAAATTAGGATGTTAAGGGTAACTGGTATGGGTGAGGTGATAATGGTCTAAATGCGCTAGGTTATATCTGACGGCCAGAGAAGTTCGCTGCTGGCATGGTTTTAAAGTTTGGCAGTTCAGGGTTTTGTCCTGTGAGCAGCTACGCTTGTGTAGTCTTACTTGTTACAGACAGAGCATCAGGGGTGCGACATAGTCTAATATTATTCTAGTTTTACGCAAACATGGTATTATAAGCCTTTATTTAAATGTTCTTATTGTTTGTTTTGATATTTTTTCTTGGTGAGGCGGAGAGAATCTATTGCTTTAGATAAAATCTCGTTGATATGGGCCAATCAATTTTGAATTTTAGACATTGTCACCCAAAGGCATTTAGCAACATCGGTGCTTTTTAGATCAGTGCCATGGAAGATATGCTGTTTCTTTATGTTGGTTTATTCACAACATCACACACTTGTCAGTGTTCTAAGGACAAGTCTTGTTCCAACTGTTCAGAGGCATGCATGTCATTTCTTAGAGTTTTGGAGTCTGATAAAGATAAACAATATAATCAGCTGCAAAGAGAGAATGATGATGCTTTTATTGAGTCAGGAATGTTACATGGGAGGAAAATAGAAAACGGCAAAGAAAAGAGTCTTAGGGCACGTTGCAGATACATGTAAGATGTTGAAATCTCAGTCAACTTAGGTGTTGATGTGTGACAAACATTTTTTTCTTGCACATCCGCCTCAGACTGAGCGGTTTAAGTTTGGAAATTACCGATTCAATTTGCTTGTTTAATATATTTACTAAGAGTCAGAGTTAAATGAGTCCCATGCCTTTTCAGAGTTGCTAAACCACAGTTTGATTTTGCCTTTATCCATGAATAAAGATTTTGTTACTTCCAAAACAGGTAAAACATATGGACAATAAAACTGTTAATCTGGAATACTTGCGATGCCTTACTGTTCAATAATTTGTGCGATATCATTTTACACGCATATAAGTGAAAATTGTGAATATTACCTAAAATGTCTGTCATTTTCTTCAAACCGCCTTTCCGGCTTAGCCTATAACTTTTTTTATTAAAAACAACTACAAGAACTTAAATCTAATTTTCTTTCTAATCGTAATCTCAAAATAATGCTTTTACTCAGCTGACAACACAACAACTTGCCTAACCGATTTACTATGTTGATCCGCTACCGCTAGACATATACACGCCGTTTAAAATCAGTGGAATAGAACATTAATTCCTGCGAATTCTCGTGTCATAGAGACTTATTCTTTTGAAGAGTTTAGTTTGTTCCATGCTTTTAAATCCACTTTGCGTGAATTGGCTTCACAACTGAAAGTTTAAGATCAACGTGAATATCATTAAGAGCTTTTATCGCTTACTTTCTTACAACAGAACTCTACCAATAGCCTCTTCATTTTGTTTTTGAAAAAATCCTGTGAATGGTTTTAAATAGATTTCTATCATAAGTCTCAGGTTTCTAGCTTGCTGATGAGTTAGATATAATTGAATTTCATGTGCGTGTGTCACGGACTACACGTTGGCTTTTTTTCTGCATGACAAACTGGTGTTCTTCATTTTGGGTTTCTGAGTGGGTATTAAACTTGCACAATATAGGGCATAAAATGAACAGTTGGCATTTAGACCAATATAAAATATAATAAAAAGCTAACAAGATATGATACAAATGAAGGAAATTTCCTTTGGAGTGATGTTCGTTTGAATCGTTTGTAATGCTCACGTTTCAAATCAGAAGTTTTTATATGTGAATAACTTCAGTATTCAAAAATTTGCTTTCTGTACAATAAGTAACCGATTAAATTGGCAGGCTTAAAAGTTGCTTGAGATAAAATGCCACGTTTGGTTTTATTATATTTCTCTATCTGACATTAATTAATCTATACATTTTTTTAGAATTCATTCTTGGTAGCTGAGCACGAAAATCCCATTAGAATTGTCATGATTCTGCAACTCCGTATATATCATGAAGTGATTAACTCCAGAGGTGAATTGTAAAATTTGTTTAAAAGTATTGAACTATCCATTTACACCTCTTAAATGGTTATTAACAACAAAATGCGTTAAGTATTCATATGTTTCAAAGATGAAACATCACACTAATCACACAAAACAAGTTATTTTGAATGATGGTGTAATGAAAATCTTTTGACTTAAACATTTCTTCTCATGATAATACCTAAAGAACATAAAAAGTCATAAAACACATGCTAAAATATGTCATCAATTATATCTTTAACTTGCCAATCCTTTGCTTTTTAAGCCGTGAAGGCACTTAGTCGTGTCACATAAGAACGAGTGCTAGGGAAGGAGTATATGAGGATGTGGGTGTATAAACCTCTACACGAAAATACAATTAAACCTATACTAAATGTCACCTCCATAAAGCTATAAAACTTGCTAGTGAATGTCACAGTCACCTGTTTATGTTCCTGCTTAACCGTTCATAGTGAAACCTAGTCTGTAATAGGACACCACTTTTTTGCATGTTCCAAGGTTGTTCTTTACATACAGGTTTGACTATCTTTACTGACATGATAATACTATAGTTAACAAAGGCCATCCGTCTGTTACTCGTAGCGTTTGCTAGCAACGCCCGACAATCTCTCCTTTTTCTACGAAGTCTGTTTCATAGCATCAGTTTAATCTGATCTCTCTTATATTGCATCATTGATTTGGCACAGTGGTTCGTATCATTGATTGTCTTAACTACAAACAGTCCTAATACAACCATGGTATATTGACATATATTGCAATATTTTGTCATGTATTGCAAGCACGTCAGTTTTACTGTTTGAATGTTTAATTATTGCGAGAATATTGACTGAATTTTGGGCAAAACTTATATTCGCTCGTGCATTGTGGGGTCAACAGAGACAACACGTTATATTTTGCATAATGATTTGCCCGGTATTGCTGGAACATTATATAATATTTTATTATGTGTCTATATATATATGCTGTGAAAAATACAACATGTATTTCACAAGGAAATATGATCTGGCAGTCAAAAATTCCGTATAGTACCTTTTGTATTGTTGACAACTTTCATCTAATTTGCTTGACCTGACACAGTTCTCTGATTAGCTCACATAAATTTTCACTCAGTACTATTTCAGTATTGACAAACATTGATGGTTTCTTTCGGCAACAAAACAACAAACTAAAATTTAGAGGTATATAATGAAAGGGTCATTATAACAGTAGCTAGATCTGGGATTATGTTTTCGGCTCTCGTAGATGTTGCAAGGTTGGATCACACTCTACGCTTGCGCGCCTCGTGAAATCCAATCTGGCAAAATCTACTCGAGCCGAATACAGCATTTTATGTGATATGATATGACATGATATAACATTTTTGACTATTGTTTAAATCAGTGTAAAATGATTGCTGTGGGCATAACTACTGCACTACATTACCATTGTCTTATCAGATCACATTGTATAGTTATTTTTATTATCAAGAACAGGTATTAAATGAAAAGACTAACAAAGGCATCGAATTTTTAACATATCGTTTACAAAACGATACATTGGTGCCTTACTCAAACTACTTTTTGTTTCGCTCGTACATGTGAAAGAAATTTCTAAACACTAGTTTTCATTACTTTGTGATTAACAAATCCTATACATTTCATGTCATGCTTCTGAGCCTCATTAATTGACTAGTAACGATTTTCATCCATTTAAAGTCATTTGTACTATCACTGTATTAGTATTACCAAGACTGCGTAAAGCAATAAATTATTAATTAGATAATTATCAAACAATCACTTTAGAGCCACATTTAGAAAATCCTGGCGGCTTTTTTATCCACCTTTCGTAGGAATACACGTGCTATCCTCTCTACGATAATATAACTGCCATTGGGGTTTCTTCAGTTTATATTATTATTTTTTGTTTTATATTTTAGCAATTCAGCAGTCTGACAACAATAACAAACTGCGGAGGATCTTCTTTACTTCTGAGTACAGTACCGCAAACTTTTGAAAAGGTGTTATACAAACCGTAAACATATATTTAAGACTTGTCTTGTTCATGAGAAATACTATGTGGATCTGATATTGCGTTTCCTAAAATGCCACATTTGCGTTTAGTTTTTAATCGTATCTTGATCAAGGTTACACTACGCCTGTTAAAATGTTTCTAGTGGTCTTTTATGTGTTTGCTTTTTGCTGATGTAATGGAGGAGTGTAACTTGATTTCTTAATTCTTTACTGAGTAGATCTTCAAATTATCCTTATAAAATCTAACCGCCTTGATAGATTATTAGTGCGGTAGGTCGTGGGTTCGATCCCCGGCCGCGTCATACCAAAGACGTGAAATATGGTACCAGTAGCTCCCTTGCTTTGCGCTCAGCATTAAAAGGGAAATTGGCTTCTCTTCTCTCATACCCTCGTGGCGATGAATTCCATCAGGAATGAGGTGTCGAGTGTAATTAATATATGTTGTAGAACTTGCTTCAAAATCGACCTAAAATAAATTAGTATAAACTATATACAATCTAACGGAAGACTTTTTTTATTGTACGATACTTTTAGTTGTCACATAAACCCACCATATTGAGTTATAAAACGAATTTCAATTACAACTATGTCTGTTTCTTACGCGATAGGTAAAGATAATACGTTTCTACAATATCACAATTGTAGATTTTTATATTGAAAGCTAGCGTTATGTCTAGTTCTTTCATGTCGAACTTTTTTAAATTGAGGAGTGAAACATATTTCATTAATTGCTTCTGCATTAATATCTTAATTACGTATACTTAACCTTGATATATTACGGTATTGTTGATTCCGCCCCTAAAAGACGGAATATTTAGTGACTCAGCTTGTTTGAACGTCCTCCATTCAAAGGCTCTGTGTTCTTTCGTGGGCCATTTACTCTAACGTACATGACCACAAATTGTTATTAAATGTAATTATGTCATGCGCTCCTATTACCTTGCTTCAAAATCGACCTAAAATAAATTAGTATAAACTATATACATCTAACGGAAGATTTATTTCATTGATATTGGATAACTTTTATTGTTCACATAAACCGACCAATATTGAGTATATGATTTTCAAATAGATCTATGCAGATTTCTTACGCGATAGGTAAAGAAAACGTTTGACCATATCTACAAGTAGCATCTTGTATAATGAAAGCTAAGCGCTATGTAGTCTTCATGACGAACTATTTTATATTTCTTTCGTTTACTCGTAAAATAACATGCGGAAGAGAAAATATCTGTTTTGCTTTGCTGAAGGTTTTATAATTATACTAGACACTTGCACGAAATAAAGAAAATACATTTATACTAGAAATGATGAAAAGAAAGCATCTGTGAACGAAACAAATCTAAGATTTTCCGCATTTATAAGAATTATGAGGTCCTTATACTCTAGAAATAGAATGTATGTCTCATATAATGTTTGACAAGCGTAACACTGCCAGAAACAGTGGCAAATATTTTAAAAGGTTTTGGTATGCTTTCTGTACAACTAATGCGTTATTCATCCTAAATAAACTATTGGAACATATTGGAATAAATTGTTACTCACATATTACCATATAGTGCTTAAATTATGAAACATCATTTCAGAATAAATTGCTCTTGCATTTAAATATCTTAATTGTATACTTAAACATTTGATATTCCTTATTGTTGTATCTCGCCCAAAAAGAATATTTGTGACTCAGCGGGATATAGAACGTCCTCCAATTCCAAAGGCTCTCGTGATTCTTTCGTGGGCCAATTTACTTAAACGTATACTAGACCCAAATTTTATATAAATGTACTTTATGTGACATGCGTTCCTATTCCAAATATGAATTCTGATGTTTATTTTTTTTTCGTCGTGCGTTGTGTTTATGCTTACTTTACTGCGTTTCTGTACGAATGCTCCTATCTCAAAAAACTAGAATAAAATGACTGCGTAAGACTTTTAATTCCCATAAAAATACGATGAAATCTGCGAAAAGGAGTAAGCCTTCGGAAAGGTTAAGCGTCACTTTTCTATATGAAAGCTAACACCTTTTTTTATATAAAACAGCGATTTAGTTCTTTATTGGATATTATGCCTGCAAAAATGTCGAAATAACGTTATCAAGTACATGGGTTATATAAACAACAAAAAGTTGCCTATTTAAGTTATTTGCCGCCATTAAACGTTAGGAAAGAATGTTCTGGTTTTAGAATGGTTACAGTGGTAACATGCTGGACTGTCTATCCTGAGGTTCTGGATAGAATCCCGATCCAGGCACTTAATTGAAACTTATTTGTTGCTCTTGAGTGCCTCGTTTCAAACTAAAAGGCCAGTAATAGTTCTTCCCATGAAAAAGGTCTTCGGTTGTATCAATGCTATACGCGGGGCACGTGCCTATTCGCAAAGAGCTAGGCTAAGTAATCTGGACAAGATTTCTCTCTTTTTGTTCTTTGTGCTTTTTGTCGTTCCATCCCTCTGATCGCCCGAATCAGTCTGTGTCTGCACTGGCAGAGGGTGTATTCTGTGCCCTGAGAGGGTACCTTCGTATGTAAAGAACATTTGAACATGGTTATCGTAAAAAGGTCGCTATATAAATTTTGTATGATAAAAAAATAATATAATATGATATAAAATGACAGTGGTGTTGAATATGTTGGTTATTTTCGTTAAACCCAAATGTCAATCTCCTTTAATATCAAATTGATCAATATTCTTCTGGATTTATCATATTTAATGGCCAAACGTGCTGTTAATATGATTTCTTCCTACGATTGCTAACCATGCGGAAAAAGCATGAAAGGTCAAACCGTTTATAAAGTACTGATGAGAACTACCTTCCTTTTGAAATAAACTTTATCGATATTATTTTGAAGCTAATGCCATAAGTATAGGTTATAAGTTGAACGTAGCAGTTTTGAAATATTAATCTCGAGCGAGTGTATGCGAAGCGAGAAATTAATATCTTAAAACTGCTGTATTCAACTTATAACCGTCTTACAGTTAACTACGTCCAGTGTTCCTGAGCCGACACACACTTACTTCATTTATTTAGTGTTATTGGGTGGAGTCTATTAATTCGTAACATTTAACAATTAAATTCAATACATACAGTTGATGTGACAAAGTTTACATGTAGAACTATGCTGTCGTACCTTATCACTGATGCAACAAGAATGTGTAAAATTTCATTTGCAAAATGGACATATTTCATGTCGATCAAACAATTGCAAATAATGCATGTAAAAAGGTCATGTTTTTGACTTCAGAATCTTATATTCGTATCCTCCTTTGAAGATTCCGGGTACGAACATTTTTGAAGACTGATTATGAGAATTTGAAAATTGGACATATGTCCTAAGTTTGCGGTGTAAAATTAAATGATTTATAACATCTATATACCACTTGAGTTTTATAACGTTTTGGAATATCAAAGAACGTATTAAAATTTCTAACCTAAGACCGATTCCAAGCGTTCCTTAATCAATCCTAGATGAGAAAAATGCAGAATTGTTGCCACCAATTCAAGTGCTTTAAAAGTAATGAAATGTGCATGTATTACTATGAAAAATAAATGAAAAAGAGTCCACATAAATACTTTGAAACAGGAAAGCAGCATTTAAATCTTGATTGTCAGGAGAAAAAATTAACTGTCTTAAATAGATGTGTAAATCAGTGTTATCTGAAGGAGAACTTGAGTTTTCTCATACTTGTATCTTCCAATACATATTTAAATACATATGTGTTCCCTTTCTGTATTCTTCCGCGGATCACAATCTTTTTAAATACGGGTAATAAACATAAAAGCAAACGACCGCACACCGGAACAAACTAATATGAAATCACCACACACATAACGAAACGTCCAATTGCAAGGTCTTATAATAGTTTCAAGTTTGGTCAAAATCAGACATATTTATATACTTGCCAAAAGTACAACCAACATAGATTTGTAATTTTGTATGCCCATGATACCTACTCAAATGCTTAGCATGCAGTTGCTAAGCATATACGGTCGCCAAAAATAGTCTCTATATCAAAATCACACAGGGCATTTGATTTCCAGACCAACATTTACAACATCAACACTCACACTCACAAAAATGTTCTTATTAATTACAAACTATTTCAAGCGAAACGATCAAGTTCACACAAGCTAATTCGGTGATTTTCCAAGAGTGCACGATCTCTCCTGTTTCGAAAGCCAGTAAACAACAATGATTCATGCAAAAGCTCCAACTGCAAGTTACAAAACATACCTAATTACATACCAAAATGTGAAACATACGAACAATTCTTCAGCAGCAAAAGAGACACCTAAACACAAATAATTGAACTGAGTAACTGTGGTTTTAGGGAATGGATCTAATGATCCTGTTTACTGCAAAATGTTTATTCTAATATTACATATAGCATCTTCTTATTTATTTCTGATTGTTTCCCCAAAACGAAAGCTTGTTTATCACTCTGTAAAGAAAACTCAACAACTGTATAAAATGAATATAGGACATTTATTTACAAAATGCCGGGAAAAATTACATTAAACTGTACAAAAATAGGAGTTATCTATATCCAGCCGACAAGAAACCGCCTACACATTGGTTATTAGAGAGTACAAAAGTACCTTACTAAAACAGTAATAACCAAATTATTTTGAACATACGGCATCATGAAATACAATGGAACTGTGAATCTTGTTCAAATATGTACAAATGTTATACAAGATGCCGTCATATCAATTAAGATGCATGCCACAATCGAATGTGTATATTAAACAATACAGTTCAAGCCTCTACATTTTGTTACGAAGAACAAATTCGATTGTATATTTCTCAAAGGGAATACGAGACGCCCACGAAATATATCATCTTTTTATAAATAAAGGATTATGATGTTATTCCTTTGTTATACCATTGTATCTAATGTAGATATATGACTTAAGTACAGCATACATAATTGCGATTACGGTGCAAAGTACTTCCTGATCCTTGTTTTTATTTTGGTTTATTTTATGGATGTCTAAATGTTTTGCTTGTATCTTTGATCCCCTGTATAATCTAATAAGGATAACATACAATTTACATTTATCATTATGTATACAGGCTGAAAATGCTATAAATGCATTCCTCTTGACTGTAAGCAATAGTAAAACACGGTAACTGATTTAGGTACGGGCTAGTTATAGCGTAGATAATACATTTCTACCTTATAATTTGTGCAGAACTACAACTGGCCTGTTTTTCAGGTGCCACAGTGTTAAACAATCAGTGCATGATATTGTTTCTTGTAATCAAAATATTTTTGTGAAAAGAAATCAGAGAGTTTGAGTTAGTCTAGACCTGCGTTCATTTTGATCCACCGTATTCGAAATTTGGTTTCCGTGTGAGTTATGACTTCATTTTACAAAATCACGAGTTTTTATGATGTTTTAAAGATGTTAATTTTATTGGCAGAACTGTACTTTTTAACGTGTTATAAGTCTAAAAGTCCCAATTACTGCATTTGGGTTCTTCGGGTGTCGGCTTAACTGCGTCAAATCTATAACGCTTTTGGGTTTTGATACCTAATCGTGTGACATTATACATATATCTGGCTTGTGAGGATGAACTCTCAAACTGTCTTTCAATTACGACACTGAATAGAAACGCTGAACTGTCTAGATATTTTTCATGACATTTTTAATTTTTAATTTACCAAATTGCAGTCGAACTGAGAATAATTTCATTTACTGGAACTCGTTGAACACAATGATCATATTTTATGGACCTTTGACATTATAGGACCTTATTTCCGTTCGCCTCTCAGTTCATATCGATGTTACAGATATAATACAATTAACTGTTGCCAGGCAGTACTTGTCTTAATTCCAAATCCGAAAAGTTTGCCAATTCCCCTCCCTCGTCTGTAAATACAGAAGTGTTGAAAGCATAAACACAATCAAAGTTTGGGAAACCTGAAATGAAAACGTTTGTATGAGCAAAATATTTTATTTGCAATAAGATAAATACTTTCTGATGAGAAAAAAACGTATTGACGTCACTCGTACGTTTTCCATCTGTGTCTGCAAGAACACGTGGAATACTCCATGACTGGCTGGTCGTTAAGCTCACTGGCATTTCTCTTGTTCTTCTCCCTATGCTAAGACATTGAGTGCATTTTCGTATATGGTTCATTAAGTATTGCCTTTTCGCGAACAACGGATCAAATCTGATCATCATCATTCTTCTGTCTTTTTCCATTTAGATATTGTTTATGATATAACTTAGAATATGATATAATTAATAACCTAGACGGTTAGATCTTGAAAGGCCGTATTCCGATATTTACATCCGGATTTTTATCGGATTTAAATTCAAAGTACGTGTTGACTCTTTCTAATTTTTAGGAGCTTTATCATTTACTCTTCTCAGTTTACCAGTTAATGTCTGTCATCATTGATAGAGTTTGCATATCTGAACTGTTACCGTCAGAAACATTTGCGTACAGTCGAACGCCAGTTGCAGCAATGCTTGAATAATGTTAAAAAATATCTTTAAGTTTTCCAAGTAAAGATCTGAGTGTACATGTTTGTAAATTACGGAAGCATATACTAGCCATCTTAGTCTTTTCCAAATCTGTATCTTCGTTGATGACGAAGCAATGTGTCATGGTATCGTATTTGATTGAAATAAAACGTTCTTGTTTACCACATATAAAATATATGAAAGCCAAATGACTGATGTCTTTCAATATTTTATAGGAAAAAACTTTTAACCCTTATCATGCTGGACACAATTGATTCTGCCTTTGCGACCAGTGTAGATCATGATCTGCACTGTTCGCCATTTAGTCAGTATCTTTCTGGCAAGCACCCCTTTTAACAGTTAATGGTACTGTTCAAATCGAAAGATGGACAAGTTCATTATCGAAATAAAGCAAGTTAAGGGCTAACCATACTTTACAATACATCGATTCTTGAGAGAGAAAAAAAACTAAAAATCTTCGTTTCCGCATTGATTAAAAAGAGAGGCAACTTCATAAATTTAAACCAAATTGATTGTTCATAAATATTATTATGGCAATTGTTGAACTATAACTATCAATTAATACATGACTTTGATATTGATAGCGACTTACTTGAATTGTCATCTCTTCATATGTTGTACATTATTTCCAATTACTGTTTCGCCGTAAGAATTCTTACCATTATCCAAATCGGTTCGTAGCATTGATATTTGTAAAGGTTCTAAGATAAACATAAGGGAAATGAAAAACAAACGTCTATATATAACAAATGATATTTTTGCTTATTTGTCATTACTTTTATGTAGCTGTATTGACTTGTCTATCTACGTACAATTTCTCGTTCTGTTTTGAATTCAAACCTACCCTGCAAATTCGGACTTGTCCTCTTAATTCATGCTTTCTATTGATCAGTACTTCTAAACAGTTGTATGCATTTAGGGTAGTTATTAGTACCACAAGACATGACAAAGGAACAGTGCAGTTTACATGTCTCATTTAGAATGCACTTTGTACAGCATAGATTTTTTTGTACTGGTCGCAAAGGCACGATCATTTGAATACTCCAGGATTATTTCATGTAGAATTAATAGTAGTTTTATCTTTATTTTAGAAGCATGATAACTTTCTTTGTAAATGTTATGATTAGTAATATTGCTTTGTATTTCTCTCTAAGATTACAGTGTTAAAATTTAGTTATCTTTACTTTTGATCAGATTGATTTGTTCATTTTAGTAAATTACGATGAGATAATGCCTCAGATAATTCTGTGTTATAGATTGTAAGCAGATTCTTAGAGAGAAGTCTTTAGTGACAACATATTTAGAAGCTATGACACGAAATGGCAGTCATTATCTATTTTGTGTCTGCAAAAAAAACTAATACTTTCATACATGGAAACAATGATTATTTACTTTATAATTGTTAGCTCGTTTTCGGTCATTAATTATGAACTGCTAAAAACTTTAAATTGAAAGCATATTCCATCGATAGATGACAAGTCATATAATTACGGTCAATTTGTTTAGTCGAACTGCTAGATTCACATTTAATGATTCTTCGTGACGCACGAGGACATAATAAATCAATAAATATTCAAGATGATACAAAAGGACAGACTCATTTACAAAAGCTTATTGATCAACAATATGTTTCTATCAAGCATTTTCTAAACTAGTTTTCAACGTTGGCAATTCGGCTAACTTTCTAAGTATTGTTGCATTTACTGGATCGAAGTGTAATTAACCATTCTAGTATAATTTGCTACGAATTGATACCACAGCGTGCAAAAGAACGATTTTTAATTTCTATTTAAACATTTCTTAAAGGTAGCTTTAATTTGATGTATGGCGAAACACTGACTCATGTTCAGATACTCCCAGGATTCCAGTGATCTTAGCTTTTACTGGGTGTCATTTATAGCAAGCTAGGAATATTGTTGCGTAATAGTTTGATTAGTAAACGTGTACTTTTTTTATTTATTTATTAATTTTAGTTTGTTTCTTTATTATGATATGGACAGTGTATTTTAAAATATGTATGCGCTATCAAACTTTGTTTCAAATTGATTTTTTCAAATAATGTATAGCTCAAATTTGGTGAAATTTAGCTTTATTACGTACATTAACTAGTATTTGCGACAGAGCCAATAATTTCAGGTTAGTACAAATAATGCGTTTCTTTTACATGTTATTGTCGTAGCATGAGAAGTTTAAACGATTAGAAATCATGATTTAACAGAGCAAATTTTTTTTAGGTCGTGTGGTTCCATAGTATTTTGTTTTGAAGTGATTATAACCATAAAGTTAGAAGTATTCATGTCAGCCCCATAAGACACACGTTAAAATAGGTTTTCATTGCTCATTACTTCCTCCACTCCAGTAATACAACACATCGTCTACGTCACTACGTTTATCATGCTTTTATCGGAGGAATCCTATAGTTATTAGTTAAGTTTTGTGATACCAAAGGTCAGTCTCTCTTAAATAAAGATGCTTTCTGCATTTTTGATAACTTTCAATAATTGAGCGATCTTGTGGAAAATACACATGTATTTTATCCAATAATTGTAGATCCCATTGTCTTGAGCGCCAATTATAGAGGAGGTTATAGTTTTGATACTTGCCTGAATCAGGAGTTCATTGGTTATGACATTTCTGTAACTTATTTCAACATTTAATATCGCATGTAGATTGCTTGCTAGCGTCATATGTTTACATATTTTAATTTAACATCACACTTATGTGATTAAGATGCTTTTTCCGACTTGCTCGTTTCCCTCTGTTCCATTCATGTTTTCAATCTAATTCTCATCACAAAACGATTTAAATAGTGTTGCATGCTTACTTGAAATAAACAATAACAGAAAGTAATCAAAATAACAGCAAGGCACGAACAGTCTATCAGAATTGTCATGATTTTCCGCCATGCAGTGAATTATGAGGCCCTGACACTGAAAATAGATTCTTTTCCCTTATGATACGATGTCTGTTGAGCATTAAAGCCAGCAACAATGACATAGATTTGAAACTGTGAAAAAAAAAAGATTTCATGATATTCGTCGGTAAAACATTAATTTACAAAAAAAGCAAATATATACAATTTTGATCACCATCAGTATACAATAGGAGTTTACATTACGTAACATCGCGTGGATTTTTCTTTGAAACAAACATTTTTTCCATCCAATGACAATGTACAAAGATAACGCCAATATCCAATACTTACACGATAATATCTTATAATTTACAAAGTGTTTACCCGTTGGATTAAATCATTTTAAATGCAAGAACTGGAAACGAAACATCCAGTAAGGAAAATCTAGTTATATGTATGCTGCATATAGTGTTGAAAGATACTATATATTATTATTTATTCACATACTGATAAATATAGCGATAGTTTTGCTTTTCAGTCACAAAATATAGATTTGTCATTTATTTTCTTTGATCCCAAATGTCAATCTTCTTTATAATCTAATACAGAAAATGAATTGTCTGGATGTATCACTATATATAAAGTTCAAACGTGATATCAATATAATTTATCCCTATGATCGCCTATCCATGCGAAAAAAGTGAAATGTCAAACTGTTAATTAATTGTCGATGACGGCTAACTACGAGATTTATATTTTGATTAATATCATAATTTAGAAATAAAACATTGCATAGCCATGTTTTAATATATGGATACAATAAGAAGCGGTTATACGCCTGCGGAATAATTGTACACGCGGCGTATTAATCGAGATAATTTAAAAAATACTCTACTATATATTATTTCTATTCTAATATGTCTTTTATGTAAACAAGTAGATGAAATAGGGAAGCAGTATTTCATAGCGCATGTGTGGAGCCAAATCTAGTACGTCGACGAGACGTCAACGTGTAAACGTGTTAAAATACGGGAAGTAACACGTCCAGCAGAATAACTCGTATTGCGTAGACGTCTGATGTGTTACTTTTCGCGCTTAATAACCTATACTAATATGCTATACTACAAATCAAAGGTATCTCCGTTTAGCTTATCCTGTGCTCTTTTCAACGACATCTTCTATATTTTAATGTCAACTTGCGTTCGAGGACGACATTATACAATTATCGACTTTTTCATAGGTTGATATCAGATTTATCAACCCGAAAAGAGTTATATTCGCCGAGCCGAAGGCTCGGTGAATATCACTTTTTGAGGGTTGATAAATCTTGATATCAACCTATGAAAAAGTCAATAATTGTTTTATTACATGAATAAATGTAAAGTCAGTCTTGTTATTACAATTGTAACTTTAATAAAGAAATAAGGGATAAATTTAGACCAAATCAGGTTGATATTGGTTTTCCAAGCACCTACTTCGATCTATTTTTATTTTCGTACTATTTATAACCCAAGATAAGTTGATATGATATGTACTCATTACTTTTCGAACCGTTTTCAGCCAGTCAGAGAAACAATAGAATACAGTCATGTAATAAAGCAAATTATGGCTAGAGTGCGTTTTCTAAATAGAAGAGATTGGTGTTTACGTATGCATTTGCATTCAATTTGTTATTGATAATGTTTATAGAACTAGGGATTTCTACGAATAACTAATTACTGTGTAACATAAAAATAATAGATTCGCTTTCCCTAGCTCCTTAAATGTGCAAAGGTGTAAAAAATCTTGGTGAAAAAGAAATGTTATATTTTATATAAGCATGACTCAACGCAAGTGTGAAAAATACAGGATATTACAAGCCTTAGTGATATCGGTGCACTGCAACATAAGCTTCTGTATTAGGAATCTGAACTAAACTTGACTTAAACTGAGGGTATTCGCAGTCAAATAGATTAAGTAATTATGGCTGAATGACGGTTTCAATTTAGACTTTTCCACCATCATTTACAAAACTACAATCATCAATATACAGCCATGAGAGAGCTATAGTCATAAAACGACACCATTTACATTTAAATGCCAACTTGCGTTCGAGAACCAAACACGTCAAAAATAGCAAAATATGGCCGGGTAACGTTTTCTGAGTAGAAGAAATTGGTGTTTTCAAATGCATTTGCATTAAATTTATTATTTATTATGTTTATAGAACTAGGGATTTCTACGAATAACTAATTGCTGTGAAAATATCTTTGTGAAAAAAGTGATACATCTATTTTATATAATCACGACTCAACGCAAGTGTGGAAAGTACAGGATATTACAAGCCTTAGTGATATCCATGCACTACAACACAAGTGTTTTTGCTCTGTTACAATGAAAATAAAGCTTCTGTATTAAGACTCTGAACTTAACTTTGAGGGATTCGCAGTCAAATCGATTAGTGACGGTTTCACTTTAGACAAATTCCTCCATCATTTACAAAATTACAATGCTCAGATTATGAAATAGTAATACTCATAAGGCTGTCTTGGTCGTTTTCTTCCTATTAGCAACAAACAACAGGTATCTCCGTTTAGCCTATCCTATGCTCTTTCCAACGATACCTTTTACATTAAAATGTCAACTTGCGTTCGAGAACGACATCATGGTAAACATAGCAAATTATCGCCCGGGTACGTTTTCTGTATAAAAGAGATTGTTGTTTACATATGCATTTGCATACAACTTGTTATTCATTATGTTTATAGAACTAGGGATTTCTATGAAAAACTAATTGCTGTGTAACATAAAAATAATTGATTCGCTTTCCGTAGCTCCTTAATGGTGCTTAGGTGTACACGTTATATTTTATATACGCAGAATATGCAACGTATAGTAACATTTTCTCTAAAATATTTAATTTTACTCCAGATTTATACTGTCTCCCTGCCCTAACCAATAAACTGAAGCGACAGGAAAACCCTTCAAACTGTAGATCACAATCCTAATTTCAAAGATATATCTTCAGTGATAGAGAGGGACAAACACATAGGACACAGTAGCCCGATATTACAAAGGCCTGTAATATCGTGTGCGGTTCCTACCTGCGTTGAGTCGTATACTAATGCGTTTTGTGAAAGCTGAAAAAGCTTATATGCAACCTATAGTAACATTTGCTCTGTAAATATTAATTTGTTACTCCAAATTGATACCGTCATCCTCCCCTAAACACTGAACCGATTCGGCAGTAAAGACCCTCAAATGGTAAATCAAATGCTTAATACACACAAATATGTTTTCAATGCCAGATAAGGACAAAACCATAGGTCATAGTAGCCCAAGTTACTAAGGCTTGTAATATCGTGTGAGGTCCTCATTTGCGTTGAGTTCTATACGTAAGAGTTTTCTGAAAGCTGAAAAAAAATCACCCAGTACCATTATAATTTTCATACGTATAGTAACATTTACTCAGAAGCGGCAGTAAGAGCCCTCAAATTGTAGATCACAATCCAAATTTTAAAGATATATCTTCAGAGATAGTGAGGGAAAAACACATAAGTCACAGTAGCCCGATATAAAAATGAGTGTAACATCGTGTGCGGTTACTACCTGCGTTGAGTCGCATACGGATGCATTTTGTGAAAGCTGGAAAAAATAACTAGTGTAATATATCTTTCATATCCAACCTATAGTAACATTTGCTCTGTAAATATTAATTTTTACTACAAATAGATACCGTCATCCTCCCGAAAACACTGAACCGATTAGACAGTAAAGCCCCTCAAATTGTAGATCAAAAGCTTAATACACAAAGATATGTTTTCAATGCCAGATAAAGACAAAAACTTACGTCATATTAGCCCGAATTACTTGTCTTGTAATATCGTGTGAGGACCTCATTTGCGTTGAGTCCTACACGGATGAGTTTTCTGAAAACTGAAAGAAATCATTCAGTACCATATATTTTTCATATGCAACGTATAGTAATATTTGCTCTGTGAATATTAAATTTTACTCCAAATTGATACCGTCACCCTGCGCTAACCAATGAATTAAAGTGTCAGTGAAAGCCCTTAAATTGTAGATCACAATCCTAATTTCAAAGATATATCTTCAATGATAGAGAGGGACAAATACATGTCACAGTAGCCCGATATTACAAAAATTACAAAGGCGTGTAATATCGTGTGCGGTTCCTACCTGCGCTTTTCTTTTTTTTTTTTACCGCTGAAAAAACTAATTAGACTACAGTATGTCTTATAGATAAAGAGAAATCAAGGAACACCGTTGTCACGAAAAAAGATGGATCAAACAGGACAAATTGTTTAAGTGATACTATTCATGCTATAATAATAACTAAGATAACTATTTGTTGGTTACATGTAAATTGAATCCTTAGAGAAAGAATACATAAAGAAATCAGCTTGTAGTTAGTCACTTTATGTTGCATGGCATTGTACTATTTTGAATAAATATAACATAATGGCATTTCAATCTGGAAAAAGTAATTATATCAGTTGTGATTTGTGTGTCACGGATATTATATTTTAAAACTAAATGATTTGTATAGAATAAAACAATACTCATTTCGGATAATGCCAAAAGTAGTGCCGAAACGACGTAGGATGAATTGACACGGTTGCGAAACGATACCGGATCTAAACAAGATTGTACCGAACGTCTAGTTTTTCGTTTTATCTGTATAATTATTCGGATAAACAATATTGTAGGACGGTAGCCGATATGCACTGTTGTTTGTTAATATTTCTTGGCCGGTTGTTTAAGCAAGCTTGTATAAAAAAGTAATTTAAATAATCTAAGGAAAATCTCAAATAATATCTTGTTTACACACTGCTTATATTGATGAAAAATATTCCAAAGTTTTGTTTGAAATATTAGATTCATTGATAAATAGTCACTGGTTTGAACTGTTTTGAATTGACATCTAATACGTTATTATAAAAACTATAAATATTCGATTATACTTCCACTATTTCAGTTTTTCACCTTCTTTCCTGTTGCACATTGTTTTATCTACAGAATTTTTATATCATAAACAGTTTATTGCAACATTGTAAAACTGGTATTAGATGGCGGCTTTTGCCATGTTGTATCAGTAAGACAGCTAAGATCACTGTACTTTTATTCTACAGGTAAAATAGCAACTTTATGTCATGTTGATAATAACTCACATACGCGAACAAAAATTTGTGGCTAGAGGTGTATAATGGATCACCGCCATTTTCATTGATAAATAAAAAGATAATAATCACTTAAACATTCTTTCATAAAGAATGCCAATATAATACGTAGGTATCAAATATTAGAAATTGCACATGTAGTAATAGTTACCATGTGAGGAATAGGTCTGTACAGTATTTACAGACACGAGTCGGATGTTTCCAAAAAGCCACCCGAGTCTTTAAATACTACGCAGATATTTTACGAAGGAGGTAACTATCTTACCTACATGCTCATTTGTTTTCTCACAAGAAATTACGTTGAATTAAGTCACTTTATAACTCAGAATTTTCCATTGAAGTTCTGTATGCATGTCAATCTTTTTTAAACCAATAAGCCAAATGTTTTCAAACTCCACGCATATCTTTGACATCATGAGATCAATTTCTTCTCACATGTCACTTACACTCAGATATCAAAAGGTATCTAAAACATATATATCATACGTGGCCAATTTTGAATAAATTCGATAATGTTATGATGTCAAAAATAAGAAAGAAGCATTAAACCTGTCAGAATATATATATGCAAATCAACTACGTAAAAGATTTGATTAAAATTCTCTGTTATTCCATAACTGTATGCATCAGATTTGTTAACAGAATAATAAATAAACTAAATGGTTTCTCTATATAAACAATAATAATTAAATGGTCTTTTTTTCTCCAAGAATCGGTAATACTTATATCTCATGTATTTTCACTACATATTTCTATATAAAATTATTTTGCAGGCTAGATGCGATATGCTGAATAAATGTTGTTGTTGATGTTGATGACAAGTCACGTGCACGTTTAGCAAAAGAAATGCAATATATTGTAATATCATTTACAAATATTTAATTTTTATATGCACGTTTTCCATCATGATATTACATGATGTTGAAAATTATAGTGACACTGTCATATAACTCCTACGCTGGTGCCAGCTATTGTTTAAGACACGAGTGTGCACCTGGGTACAACCACTGGCTTTTCGCAAGCCAGTGATGATTTCCTCACATGGAAACCTAGTGCGGGACTCGAAGATTGCAACAATTTCAAGCCTCCTAGCAAAAGGCATTTTCTTGCGCAACATTTATATACTGTGAAATCATTAATATTCGTGGGGGCCTATTTTTTGTGGATTTCGTGGTTGAGTCAGTCCACGAAATTTAATCCCAACGAACAAGTAAAATTTCCATTCATTTCATGTTCAAAAGTTGAAATCCACGAATTCATATCCCCACGAAATTTCATGCCCACGAAATTTCATGATTTTACAGTATGTATTAACGAAAACAATTATTTCATATATACATGTACCATTTATGATTAAAAGAAAACTTCTCTACCACAAGTCCTTGTTTATTATTTTCATAAATTTAATTTACACTAATGTATCTAGTTTGATTGTGATTTAAATTACTCCCGAGTCAGCGTCCTGGAAAACTAGTACTGATGTCACACCAAAAGGCGCAACATTCAAGATTCAAGATTATTTATTAACTTTTACCTAGCTAATTTTCTAAAATGGACTGGTCCATCATTCAATTTGGGCAATACCATTTGTTATTTGAATGGATGTTCAATAAAAACATTTACTGACTGTATAACGAACAGTGCAGACCATGATCGGACTGCACGGACGTGCAGGCTGATCTTGGTCTGCACTGGTCGCAAAGGCAGAATCATTTGCCGCCAGAAGGCTAAAGGTTAAGGCATCACCATTTTACAATATCCATCGCCACAAAACAAAATAGCGATTGCAATTAATACATGAGAGATAAAAGTACAATAATTTTATAAGTATAAGTCAAAGCAAGTAAAAATACAAAAAGTGTTACATTATTACCAACTGATGCATTTAATACTATATATATATATTTCGCGATATCACATAAAACCTTTTTAACTACAATATATTAAAGAATTTATGCTTCTTTAATCTATAATTCACGTGTGAATGCCGTGCATACAACAGTAGAATGTGCAGTATGTATGTAATATATGTAACTGCATTTACCTGCAGTCGTGGTCCTATTAGGGCTCGAATCCCCAACTTTCATATTGAGTTACCGGCATCTTAACCCCTAGACAACTCATTTTCTTATTTTTCATACATAGTCAATCTGAAATTAATAGTAAATATTTCTATGTTGAATTTGTTATCAGATAATTTAGTTTAATTACATTAAGTACCAAGTTTTAAAAGATGGAATTGACCATGCACGCCTCTATCGGTGTCTTGGTTTAATGATGTATTAATTACGTACAAACATTTCTATAAACATAAAGAATACGTGTATGACTTAACTATGTCCCGAACACTTTTAATTGACTTCATTATATTATGAAATATTTGTCAGAAATTAATAAACTTCAATGCTTTTCATAATGACCTTACTTACCGCTATCAGTTTACTTATACGCGCTATTCAGTTCATATCTAAGTTACAAGTATAAGTTATGTGTTACATTTGTATCAGAAAGCATTTGTCTTGAATTCCAAACCGAAATACGTTGTAGTTTGGTAATTACCATCTTCAATAAATACAGACGTGTTGAAAGCATAAACACAAATAAATGTTGAGAGACCTGAAACTGACTAACCTATATTCAGCAAAATATTTTACTTGCAAGAAGATAAATACTTCCTGGAGAAAGCATTGACTGACGTCATTCCAAATTTTTCAATCAGTGTTCAGGATTTACTGCAGTATAAACTTTTGAGACACGCCCATGCTGGATATTCATCCCTTTCACAGTTGGAGGTTTCGCTTTCTATTTATTAGTACCTGGCGGATCAGGTCGAAGATCCCAATAATATTTCAAATTTATCGTTTTTCATCTTGATTCCCTGCGATCTTCGAAATCTTCTGTAAAGGCACTGCATTAATGCCTTTACGTATATCGTTCAATACGTATAGTCCTTATAATTATTTAGACGTGTATATTCTTTTAAACATTTGTTGTTGTTGTTTTTTTTTTTTGTTACAACTGGTCTGGATTACTTTTATTTACAATGTCCTTTGACTTTGGAACAGAATGAAGGTTAATAGTGAAACGGGATGCTCTCTTTTGACCGGTTTAAACAGCACAGTAGCGTTTCTAGCAATAAGTAAATGACTGGCAATGACACGAAAATGCATAAATAATGTTACCAACTGTACAACAGTGACAAATTAAATAAATAACAGAACACCATTTGGAATCGCCTTGAAATCACCGGTGGCAAAATCTACACTGGGCATAACATTTATTGTAATAATCTGGAAAACAAAAGAGAAAATGTGAACACAAACAACGGGAATATTCATAGGAGTTGCATTGGCATTGTCGTTATTTACTTAAACTAGTAAATTGATACAAATTCAATCTGTTAGATCATAATATAACAATCGTAACGACTAACATGACTAAAATTACCCTGCAACAATTTAAGTCTGCTTACAAAAGTAAAATTACCCTGCAACAATTTAAGTCTGCTTACAAAACTAAAACTTCGTAGCATAAGCACAGTTTATTAAATCATCCACAAAACTCATACCAACAGGCTATACAATGTGGTTACAATTGATCGCCTTTTAGGATACAAATAAACTGTGGAACAGACAAATGTAACATATATTAGATGTTCCGACACGTGTCAGAATATTCTGGAAATCATGTTCAATGAACATTAGGTGAACAGCACCTGCTAATGTCGTAAATACGACATCAGGTAACTTATTGGCAAAACTTAACAAGATCGTTTTCTGTAGAGAATTTTATTCATGCATTATATTATAAATATATAATTTAAACTTTTTTCTGAATTAACTGCATCCCAAACGTAACAAGACATTTAAGTAAGAGTACGGTTATATTAAAAAAATTATTTGCCGGAAGCTGAAATCAAACCAGCAATGACGTAACGCCACTGTAATATACGTCACATCCAAGTAAGGAACGCAACAGAAAACTTTCACCGATATGTGGTTAAGGTCGCTGACTTCAAATCAATTGCCCCTCGTTAATGTGGGTTCAAGCCTCACTCGGAGCGTTGAATTCTTCATGTGAGGAAGCCATATAGCTGGCTTACGGAAGGTCGGTGGTTCTGCCCAGGTGCCCGCTCGTGATGAAATAATGCATGGAGGGGCTGGGGTCTTCATCCACCATCAAAGATGAACTCCGATGTGAAACCCAACAAATAAATAAATTCACCGAAATGTAAAACGGTCGCTTAAACCATGCTGATGTATATCATTTTGATTGCCATCTACAGGAAGCATGGTATTGTTTTTCTATCTCTGGACTAAAGTCTCCATTTCTGCATTCTTTCCTTACTTGATTGACATGTTACTCCATACACTCATTAACGATTGTAGTGCAGGGGCGCAAGTCCTGAGACGTTAAAAAAATGAGAATGATTCAACGAATTGTAAGGTAAAATTAATAAAAAGAGTGCAGCTGTATGGTTAAATCGCAAACAATACGTCAGATATAGGTCAGTAGCCAGCCAGTCAGCAAATAAACTGTGCTGATACTCTACTTTACATTGCTTTGTATGCGTTTTCATATTCGGGCTGCTTTTGGAGAAAAGGAGTTATAGTAATATTTTGTGGGCAAATGTAAAATTAGGATGTTAAGGGTAACTGGTATGGGTGAGGTGATAATGGTCTAAATGCACCAGGTTATATCTGACGGCCAGGGAAGTTCGCTGCTGGCGTTGTTTTAAAGTTTGGCAGTTCAGGGTTTTGTCTTGTGAGCAACAACGCTTGTGTAGTCGTACTTGTTACAGACAGACCGTTAGGGGTGCGACATAGTCTAATATTATTCTAGTTTTACGCAAACATGGTGTTATAAGCCTTTATTAAAATGTTCTTATTGTTTGTTTTGTTATTTTTCTTGGTGAGGCGAAGAGAATCTATTGCTTTAGATAAAATCTCGTTGATATGGGCCGACCAGTTTAGAATTATAGACATTGTCACCGAAAGGCATTTAGCAACATCAGTGTTTTTTAGATCAGTGCCATGGAAGGTATGTTCTTTTATGTTGGTTTATTCACAACATCACAAACTTGTCAGTGTTCTAAGGACAAGTCTTGTTCCAACTGTTCAGAGGCATGCATGTCATTTCTTAGAGTTTTGGAGTCTGATGAAGATAAACAATATAATCAGCTGCAAAAATAGAATGATGATGTTTTTATTGAGTCAGGAATGTTACATGGGAAGAAAATAGAAAACGGCAAAGGAAAGAGTCTTAGGACACGTTGCAGATACATTTAAGATGTTGAAATCTCAGTCAACTTAGCTGTCGATGTGAGGCAAATATTTTTTTCTTGCACATTCGCCTTAGACTGAGCGGTTTAAGTTTGGAATTACCGATTCAATTTCCTTGTTCAATATATTTACTGAGAGTCAGAGTTAAGTGAATCCCATACCTTTCAGTGTTGCTAAACCACAGTTTAATTTTGACTTTATCTATGAATAAAGATTTTGTTACTTCCAAAACAGGTAAAACATATGGACAATAAAACTGTTAATTTGGAATACTTGCGATGCCTTACTGTTCAATAATTTCTGCGATTTCATTTTACACGCGTATAAATGAAAATTGTGAATTTTACCTAAAATGTCTGTCATTTTCTTCAATCCACCTTTCCGGCAGATCCGGAAGTATCTCCGATACTTAAAATAGAACTCTACCAATAGCCTATTCATTTTGTTTTTTAAAAAAATGTTGTGAATGGTTTTAAATATATTTCTCTCATAAGTTTCAGGTTTCTAGCTTGCTGTTGAGTTAGATATAATTGAATTTCATGTGCGTGCGTCACGGACTTTAAACTGGTTCTCTTCATTTTGGGTTTCTGAGTGGGTATTAAACTTGCACAATATAGGGCATAAAATGAACAGTTGGCATTTAGACCAATATGAAATATAGTAAAAAGCTAACAAGATATGATACAAATGAAGGAAATTTCCTTTGGAGTGATGTTCGTTTGTATCGTTTGTAATGCTCACATTTCAAATCAGAACTTTTTATATGTGAATAACTTCAGTATTCAAAAATTTGCTTTCTGTACAATAAGTAACCGATTAAAGGACTTCGGACACTATCATATGCTTCTAGCCTACATTTTGAAGGCAAAATTCCCACTAAGTATTTAAACAATACCCAAATCATTTCGAACCAATGATAAACCAATGTATTAGTTAACTTATTATAGCAGAAACTGATTTGTATCTGTTCCTATCAAGATGTTTCTCTTATTTTATCTGGGCCAGGGTATATTTTCTTGAAAAAAATAAAATATTTAATTTCCCTAAAAATATAATGACATCACTTTACGGAAGTTTTAGATATATGAATTCCAGTCGAAAAAAGTGACAAAATCATTTTATTTGAGGAAAAAATAACATTTTAAGATTAAAATTCTATAAATAAATAAAAAATAGAACGATGTTTTTGCAAACAACCTGTACTTGATTTATCTATACACTGCTCGTAATGTAAAGTTATTGATGCATTACATGTGTGAATACATGTATAAGTGGCCGGTCAGTTTTATTACAATGGTTCAGGTTGTTATTTAAGTACATGTACATGTCTGTATAGTTCTGTTATAAGTGATGGCAGATAGTTGTGTGCTGCATAACATTAATACTAGGTAAAGGCAGTCATATTATCAAGTCCGTATGGTTGTTTCTTGTTTGGGATATTAAAGTACCAGTGGCACAGATAATATTTGAGCCGCGCCATGAGAAAACCAACAGATGGCATATATATATACGGCTAGACGCGAAAACGAACTAAAAGGTCCAGGCGAGTTTTGGGTGGATGTTTTATGCAGCGACCTGGATACATTTTTGTTACATGTTCAAGCCAAATGAGCCGTGCCATCAGAAAACCAACATAGTGCAACTGCGACCAGCATGGATCCGGACCAGCCTGCGCATCTGCACAGACTAGTCAGAATCCATGCTTTTCGCTAACGGGTGGTCTGATTCCGATAGGCTTTAAAAGCGAACAGCATGTATTTTGATGGCATATGTAATTAAATACTTATTTCTTAGCAGTTTATTTTTTACTCTTGGAGTAGGCAAATTCATATAGAAAGTGTCCGAAGTCCTTGGCAGGCTAAAAGTTGCTTGAGATAAAATGCCACGTTCGGTTTTATTATATTTCCCTATCTGACATTAATTAATCTATACATTATTTTAGAATTCATTCGTGGTAGCTGAGCACGAAAATCCCATTAGAATTGTCATGATTCTGCAACTCCGTATATATCATGAAGTGATTAACTCTGGAAGTGAATTGTAAAATTTGTTTAAAAGTACTGAACTATCCATTTACACCTCTTAAATGGTTATTGACAATAAAATGCGTTAAGTATTCATATATTTCAAAGATGAAACATCACACTAATCACACAAAACAAGTTATTTTGAATGATGGTGTAATGAAAATCTTTCCTCTCATGATAATACCTAAAGAACATAAAAAGTCGTAAAATACATGCGAAAATATGTCATCAATTATATCTTTAACTTGCCAATCCTTTGATTTTTAAGCCGTGAAGGCACTTAGTCGTGTCACATAAGAATGAGAGCTAGAGAAGGAGTATATGAGGATGTGGATGTATAAACCTCTACACGAACATACAATTAAACCTATATTAAATGTCACCTCCATAAAACAATAAAACTTGCTAGTGAATGTCACAGTCAGCGTTTTATGTTCCTTCTTAACCGTTCATGGTGACACCTGTAATATGACACCACTGTTTTACATGTTCCAAGGTTGTTCTTTACATACAGGTTTAACTATCTTTACTGACATGATAATACTACAGTTAACAAAGGCCATCCGTCAGTTACTCGTAGCGTTTGCTAGCCACGCCCGACAATCTCTCCTTTTTCTACGAAGTCTGTGTCATAGCATCAGTTTAATCTGATCTCTCTTATATTGCATCATTGATTTGGCACAGGGGTTCTTAACATTGATTGTCTTAACTACAAACAGTCCTAATACAATCATGGTATATTGACAAATATTGCAATAGTTTGTCATGTATTACAATGACGTCAGTTTTACTGTTTGAATGTTTAATTATTGCGAGAATATTGACTGAATTTTGGGCAAAACCTATTTTCGCTCGTGCATGGTGAGGTCAACAGATACATTACGTTATATTTTGCATAATGATTTGCCCGGTATTGCTGGAACATTATATAATATTTTATTATGTGTCTATATATATTCTGTCAAAAATACGACATGTATTTCACAAGTAAATATGATCTGGCAGTCAAAAATTCCGTATAGTACCTTTTGTATTGTATATAGCCGGACAACTTTCATCTAATTTGCTTGACCTGACACAGTTCTCTGATTAGCTCACATAAATTTTCACTCAGTACTATTTCAGTATTGACAAACATCAAAGATTTCTTTTCGGAAACAAAACAACAAACTAAACTTTAGAGATATATAATGAAAGGGTAATAATAACAGTAGCTAGATCTGGGATTATGTATTCGGCTCTCGTAGATGTTGCAAGGTCGGGTCACACTCTACGCTTGCGCGCCTCGTGAAATCCACTCTGGCAAAATCTACTCGAGCCGAATATAGCATCCCAGATCGCGCTACTATTTTATATGATATGATATGATATAACATATTTGAGTATTGTTTAAAACAGTGTAAAACTATTGCTGTTGGCATAATATATGATATGATATGATATGATATGATATGATATGATATGATATGATATGATATGATATGATGTTATATGATATGATATGATATGATATGATATGGTATGGTATGATATCATATGATATAACACTTTGAGTATTGTTTAAAACAGTGTAAAACGATTGTTGTTGGCATAATAGATGATATGATATGATATGATATGATATGGTATGATATCATATGATATAACACTTTGAGTATTGTTTAAAACAGTGTAAAACGATTGCTGTGGGCATAACTACTGCACTACATTATCATTGTCTTATCAGATCACATTGTATAGTTATTTCTATTATCCAGAACAGGTATTAAATGAAAAGACTAACAAAGGCATCAAATTTTTAACATATCGTTTACAAAACGATACATTGGTACCTTACTCAAACTACTTTTTGTTTCGCTCGTACATGTGAAAGAAATTTCTAAACACTAGTTTTCATTACTTTGTGATTAACAAATCCTATACATTTCATGTCATGCTTTTGAGCCTCATTAATTGACTAGTAACGATTTTCATCCATTTAAAGGTCATTTGTACTATCACTGTATTAGTATTACCAAAATTGCGTAAAGCAATAAATTATTAGTTAGATAATTATCAAACAATCACATTAGAGCCACATTTAGAAAATCCTGCCGGCTTTTTTAACCACATTTCGGAGGAATACACGTGCTATTCTCTCTACGATAATATAACTGTCATTGGGGTTTATTCAGTTTATATTATTTTTTTTTTGTTTTATATTTTAGCAGTTCAGCAATTTGACAACAATAACAAACTGCGGAGGATCTTCTTTACTTCTGAGTACAGGTGCCGCAAACTTTTGAAAAAGTGTTATACAAACCATAAAAAATATATTTAAGACTGTGTCTTGCTCATGAGAAATACTACGAGGATCTGATATTGCGTTTTCTAAAATGCCACATTTGCTTTTAGTTTTTAATCGTATCTTGATCAATGTTAAAATGTTTCTTGTGGCCTTTTATGTGTTTGCTTTTTGCTGATGTAATGGAGGAGTGTAACTTGATTTCTTAATTTTTTACTGAGTAGATCTTCAAATTACCCTTATAAAATCTAACCGCCTTGATAGATTAGTGCTAAAGTGTCCGCACCGAGTGCGGTAGGTCGTGGGTTCGATCCCCGGCCGCGTCATACCAAAGACTTTAAATATGGTACCAGTAGCTCCCTTGCTTTGCGCTCAGCTTTTAAAGGGAAATTGACTTCTCTTCTCTCATACCCTCGTGCCGATGAATTCCATCAGAAAATGAGGTGTCGAGTGTAATTGATATAAATTGTAGAATTTGCTTTAAAATCGACCTAAAATAAATTAGTATAAACTATATACAACCTAACGGAAGACTTATTTCATTGATATTGGATAATATTTATTGTTCACATAAACCGGCCGATATTGAGTATATGATTTTCAAATAGATATATGCAGATTTCTTACGCGATAGGTAAAGAAAACGTTTGACCATATATAGAAGTAGAATCTTGTATAGTGAAAGCTAAGCGCTATGTAGTCTTCATGATGAACTATTTATATTTCTTTCGTTTACTCGTAAAATAACATGTGGAAGAGGAAATATCTGATTTGCATTGTTGAAGACCAGACGCTTGCGCGAAATATAGAAAACACATTTATAGTAGAAATGATGAAAAGAAAGCATCTGTGAACGAAACAAATCTAAGATTTTCCGCATTTATAAGAATTATAAGGTCCTAATACGTTAGAAATAGAATTTATGTCTCATCTAATGTTTGACAAGCGTTACACTGCCAGAAGGTTTTGGTATGCTTTCTGTACAACTAATGAGTCATTCATCCTAAATAAACTATTGGAACATATTGGAGTAAGTTGTTACTCACATATTACCATATAGTGTTCAAATTATGAAACATCATTTCAGAATAACTTCTCCTTCATTTAAATACCTTAATTGTATACTTCAACATTTGACAGTCGTTATTGTTGTATCTCGTCCAAAAAGAATATTTGTGACTCAGCGGGGTATTGAACGTCCTCCAATTCCAAAGGCTCTCGTGATTCTTTCGTGCGCCAATTTACTTAAACGTATACTAGACCCAAATTTTATATAAATGTATTTTATGTGACATGCGCTCCTATTCCAAATAAGATTTCTAATGTTTATTTCTTTCGTCGTGCGTTGTGTTTATGTTTACTTTACTGCGTTTCTGTACGAGTGCTCCTATCTCAAAAAACTAGAATAAAATGACTGCGTAAGACTTTTAATTCCTGAAAAGATACGATGAAATCTGCGAAAAGGTGTAAGCCTTCGGAAAGGTTTTGTTAAGCGTCACTTTTCTATATGAAAGCTAACAACATTTTTATTTTTCTTTCAGTAAAGCAGCGATATAGTTCTTTATTGAATATTAAGCCTGCAAAAATGTCGAAATAACGTTATCAAGTACATGGGTTATATAAACAACAAAGAGTTGCCTGATTAAGTTATTTGCCGCCATAAAACGTTAGGAAAGAATGTTCTGGTGTTAGAATGGTTACACTGGTAACATGCTGGACTGTCTATCCTGAGGTTCTGGATACGAATCCCAATCAAGGCACTTGAAACTACTTTGTTGCTCTTGAGTGCCTCGTTTCAAACTAAAAGTAATGGTTCTTCCCATGAAAAAGGTCTTCGGTTGTATCAGTGCTATACGCGGGACACGTGCCTATTCGCAAAGAGCTAGGCTAAGTATATGTAATCTGGACAAGATTTCTCTCTTTTTGTTCTGTGTGCTTTTTGTCGTTCCATCCCTCTCATCGCCCGGATCAGTCTGTGTCTGCACTGGCAGAGGATGTATTCTGTGCCCTGAGTGGGTACCTTCATATGTAAAGAACATTTGAACATGTCTATCGTAAAAAGGTCACTATAAAACTTTTGTTTGAAAAAATTATAATATAATATGATATAGAATGACAGTGGTGTTGAATATGTTGGTAATTTTCTTTATTATTTCGAAGCTAAAGCCAAAAGTATAGGTTATAAGTTGAACGTAGCAGTTTTGAAATATTGATCTCAAGCGACTGTAAGCGAAGCGAGAAATTAATATCTTAAAACTGCTGTATTCAACTTATAACCGTCTTACAATTAGCTACGCCCAGTGTTCCTGAGCCGACACACACTTACTTCATTTATTTAGTGTTATTGGGTGGAGTCTATTAAGTCGTAACATTTAACAATGAAATTCAATACACAGTTGATATGACAAAGTTTACATGTAGAACTATGCTGTCGTACCTTATCACTGATGCAACAAGAATGTGTAAAATTTCATTTGCAAAATTGACATATTTAATGTTGATAAAACAATTGCAAATAATACATGTAAAAAGGTCATGTGATTGACTTCAGAATCTTATTTATATTCGTATCCTCCTTTAAAGATTCCGGGTACGAACATTTCTGAAGACTGATTATGAGGATTTGAAAATTGGACATATGTCCTAAGTTTGCGATGTAAAATTAAATGATTTATAACATCTATATACCACTTGAGTTTTTATAACGTTTTGTAATATCAAAGAACGTATTAAAATTTCTAACCTAAGACCGATTCCAAGCGTTCCTTAATCAATCCTAGATGAGAAAAATGCAGAATTGTTGCCACCAATTCAAGTGCTTTAAAAGTAATGAAATGTGCATGTATTGCTATGAAAAATAAATGAAAAAGAGTCCACATATTAAATACTTTGAAACAGGAAAGCAGCATTTAAATCTTAATTGTCAGAAGAAAAAAATAACTGTCTTAAATAGATGTGTAAATCAGTGTTATCTGAAGGAGAACTTGAGTCTTCTCATACTTGTATCTTCCAATACGTATTTAAATACATTTGTGTTCCCTTTCTGTATTTTTCGGCGGATCACAATCTCTTTTAAATACGGGTAATAAATATAAAAGCAAACGACCGCACATCGGGACAAACTAAATATGAAATCACCACACACATAACAAAACTCTCCAAAGTGTTATAATAGTTTCAAATTTGGTCAAAATAAGACATAATATTTATGTACTTGCCACAAATACAACCAACATAGATTTGTATTTTTTTTTTTTTGTATGCACATGATACCTGCTCAAATGCTTAGCAAAGCATGGACGGTCGCCAAAAAGAGTCTCCATATCAAAATCACACAGGGCATTTGATTTCAAGACCAACATTTACAACATCAACACTCACAAAAATTTACTCATGAATTACAAAATATCTTAAGCGAAACGATCAAGTTCACACAAGCTAATCCGGAGATTTTCCAAGAGTGTACGAACTCTCCTGTTTTGAAAATCAGTAAACAACAATGATTCATGCAAAAGCTCCAGCTGCAATTTACAAAACATACCTAATTACAAACCAAAATGTGAAACATACGAACAATTCTTCAGCAGCAAAAGAGACACATAAACACAGATAATTGAACTGAGTGACTGTGGTTCTGGGGAATGGATCTAATGATCCTGTTTACTGCAAAATGTTGATTCTAATATTACATATAGCATCTTCTTATTTATAACTTATTGTTTTCCCCAAACGAAAGCTTGTTTATCACTCTGTAAAGAAAACTCAGCAATTGTATGAATTGAAAATAGAACATTTATTTACAAAATGCCGGGAAAAATTACATTAAACTGTACAAAAATAGGAATTATCTATATCCAGTCGACAAGAAACCGCCTACCCATAGGTTATTAGAGAGTACAAAAGTACATCACTAAAACAGTAATAACCAAATTATTTTGAACATACGGCATCATGAAATACAATGGAAATGTAAATCTTGTTCAAATATGTACAAATGTTATACGAGATGCAGTCATATCAATTGAGATACATTCCACAATCGAATGTGTATATTAAACAATACAGTTCAAGCCTCTACATTTTGTTACGAAGAACAAATTCGGTCTTTTATTTCTCAAACGGAATACGATACGCCCACGAAATATATCATCTTTTTATAAATAAAGGATTATGACGATATTGCTTTTTATGCGATTGAATCTAATGAAGATATATGACTTAAGTACAGCATTCATAATTGCGATTACGGTGCAAAGTACTTCCTGATCCTTGTTTTCATTTTGGTTTATTTTATGGATGTCTAAATGTTTTGCTTGTATCTTTGATCCCCTGTATAATCTAATAAGGATAGCATACAATTTACATTTATCATTATGTATAAAGGCTGAAAAAACTATAAATATATTTTTCATGACTGTACGCAATCGTAAAAAAACGGTAACTTATTTAGTTACGAGCTAGTTATACCGTAGATAATACATTTCTATCTTATAATTTGCACAGAACTACAATTAGTCTTTTTTCGATGCCACCGTGTTAAACAATCAGTGCATGATATTGTTTCTCGTAGTCAAAATGTGTTTGTGAAAAGAAATCAGAGAGGTTGAGTTAGTCTAGACCTGCGTTCATTTTGATCCACCGTATTCGAAATTTGGTTTCTGTGTTATGACTTCATTTTACAAAATCAAGAGTTTTTATGATATGTTAAAGATGTTAATTTTATTGCTACAACTATACTTTTCAACGATTTATCAGTCCTAAAGTCCCAATTACTGCATTTTGGTTCTTCGGGTGTCAAAAACTGCGTCAAAACTATAACGCTTTTGGCTTTTGATAGCTAATCGTGTGACATTATACATATATCTGGCTTATGAGGATGAACTCTCAAACTGTCTTTCCACTACGACACTGAATAGAAACGCTGAACTGTCTAGATATTTTTCATGACATAGAAAATTTTTAATTTACCGAATTGCAGTCGAACTAAGAATAATTTCATTTACTGGAACTCGTTGAACACAATGATCATATTCTATGGACCTTTGACATTATAGGACCTTACTTCCGTTCGCCTCTCAGTTTATATCGATGTTACAGATATAATACAATTAACATTGGTCAGATAGTACTTGTCTCCATTCCAAATCCGAAAAGTTTGCTAATTCCCCTCCCTCGTCTGTAAATACAGAAGTGTTGAAAGCATAAACACAATCAAAGTTTGGGAAACCTGAAATGAAAACGTTTGTATGAGCAAAATATTTTATTTGCAATAAGGTAAATACTTTCTGATGAGAAACAAACGTATTGACGTCACTCGTACATTTTCCATCAGTGTCTACAAGAACACGTGGAATACTCCATGACTGGCTGGTCGTTAAGCTCACTGGCATTTCTCTTGTTCTTCTCCCTATGCTAAGACATTGAGTGCATTTTTCGTATATGGTTCATTAAGTATTGCCTTTTCGCAAACAACGGATCAAATCTGATCATCATCATTCTTCTGTCTTTTTCCATTTAGATATTGTTTATGATATAACTTAGAATATGATATAATTAATAACCTAGACGGTTAGATCTTGAAAGGCCGTATTCCGATATTTACATCCGGATTTTTATCGGATTTAAATTCAAAGTACGTGTTGACTCTTTCTAATTTTTAGGAGCTTTATCATTTACTCTTCTCAGTTTACCAGTTAATGTCTGTCATCATTGACATACCTGAACTGTTACCGTCAGAAACATTTGCGTACAGTCGAAGGCCAGTTGCAGCAATGCTTGAATGATGTTAAAAAATAGCTTTCTTAGAATCATTTGCCACCAGTAGGCTAAGGGTTATATGGACATTCATGTGTTATGTGTATGTTTATATCATTATATTTGTAAACGTGTAACTTTTTGTAAATAATTAAAATTATGAATAGTTGCAATTGTATTGTTCTCTAAAGATTAAACAGTGTTAAAATATTAGTCTATGGCATCAATACCTTATTGTTCAGAATTCGATTTTTTCAATTTTAGTATTAGATGAGAATAATGCTACAGATTAATTTGGTGTTATAAGATTAGTAGCAGATTCTTAAGAGCCGAGCATTAAATAATCATTTAGGACATGCATATTTAGAAGCTTATGACACGAAATGGCAGTCATTTTTCTATTTTTGTCGTCTTAAAGACAGAAAAAAACTAATATTGTCATATTTAACATGGAAAAGCAATGATAATTTTATCTTTATCTTGTTACGCATAAACGTATTTATTTTGGCAATAATTATGAACTACTAAAAAAACTATAAATTGAAACATTATTCCCTCGATAATGAACAAGCACTAAAGTGTCATCGGGCTTCAATTTGTCAATTATTCCAACTGGCTAGTTTCGCACTGTTAATGTATTTCTTCCAGTGGTAGTCGCAAACGAGCGGGTAGCTGATAATTGACAAGTCTAATAAACTATTAAGAGGAATACGAAAAGCGAAGTTCATTTTCACTCAATGATATTCTTAAAGCTTATGTGTCAGTCAACATTATTCAGTGTTGACTTGTCTATCAAAGACATTTTCGTAAACCTGAGTTGGTCAAACCTCTGGCAGACTTCGGACTTCACACTTTTAGTTTGCTTGCGTTATTGGATCAAGGTAATCAACCAGTCAGTGATGACATTTAGGCTACCGTTATTAGATACCCACAGACGATGGACAAAAAGAACAAGGAAGTTTTTATTTCTCATTTAGAATCATTTTCACAGCAATAAGATTTTTTTTTTCGGCGAAAAACACTGACTCCATTCTAAATATCTCCAGGATTATTTCCAGTAGAAATCTATAGCAGATTCTTCACTGTATTATTTGCAATGCATGAATATATTTCTGTAAATGTTTGATTAGTAAAATTCTTTTTTTTTATTTCTTTATTATCATTTTAGTTTGTTTCTTTTACGTTTTGATGGGACTTGTTTGTACTTTTATAAATCATTGTAAATGCCTTTCAAAACTTCTGAACTTTCATCAATTGTCATTATTTTTTCAGAAGAAGGTTTATAGCTGCAAAACTTTGGTGAATGCTCAGATCTTTGAAATGTGCGTCACATTAACTACGTATTTGTACTCAACTTCAACTGAGTTATATTTCAGATTAGTTCAAATTAGCCCGTTTTCCGTATTACTTCATTTAACACTGCTTAAATCGTTCGTAAGCATGATGAAGCTATTAACGGATATCAGACAATCATGATTACATAACAGAGTCAAATTTGCTTTTAGTCCGAGTGGCTTCCTCATATATAATTTGTTCTATTACGACACGTGATATATAACCATAAATGTTTCAAGAAGTATTTCAATGGTACAGCCCCCATTAAAAACGTTGTAAAATATGGTTTCCAATCGCTGGCATTACTTCCTCCACCTCCCAGTAATACAACACATCGTCTACGTCACTACGTTTATCATGCTATTATCGGAGGAATCCTACAGTTATTAGTTAAGTTTTGTGATACCAAAGGTCAGTCTCCTCTTAAATAAAGATGCTTTCTGCATTTTTGATAACTTTCAAATAATTGAGCGATCTTGTGGAAAATACACATGTATTTTATCCAATAATTGTAGATCCCATTGTCTTGAGCGCCAATTATAGAGGAGGTTATAGTTTTGATACTTGCCTGAATCAGAAGTTCATTGGTTATGACATTTCTGTAACTTATTTCAACATTTAATATCGCATGTAGATTGCTTGCTAGCGTCATATGTTTACATATTTTAATTTAACCTCACACTTATGTGATTGATTAAGATGCTTTTTTCGCCACGCTCGTTTCCCTCTGTTCCATTCATGTTTTCAATCTAATTCTCATCACAAAACGATTTAAAATAGTGTTGCATGCTTACTTGAAATAAACAATAACAGAAAGTAATCAAAATAACAGCAAGGCACGAACAGTCCATCAGAAGTGTCATGATTTTCCGCCATGCAGTGAATTATGAGGCCCTGACACTGAAAATAGATTCTTTTCCCTAATGATACGATGTCTGTTGAGCATTAAAGCCAGCAACAATGACATAGATTTGAAACTGTGAAAAAAAAGATTTCATGATATTCGTGGGTAAAACATTAATTTACAAAACAGCAAATATATACAATTTTGGTCATCATCAGTATACAATAGGAGTTTACATTACGTAACATCGCGTGGATTTTTCTTTGAAACAAACATTTTTTCCATCCAATGACAATGTACAAAGATAACGCCAATATCCACTAATAACACGGTAATATCTTATAATTTACAAAGTGTTTACCCGTTGGATTAAATCATTTTAAATGCAAGAACTGGAAATGAAACATCCAGTAAGAAAAATCTAGTTATATGTATGCTGCAGACACTATATATTATTATTTATTCACATACTGATAAAATATAGCGATAGTTTTGCTTTTCAGTCACGAAATATAGATTTGTCATTTATTTTCTTTGATCCCAAATGTCAATCTTCTTTATAATCTAATCATAGGCATGACCATGTTTAGCTGTTTAAGTTTCATAACTTGTAACAGCTATACACAGGATCGAGAACTTGAAAAGTGGTCTTTTGTGTAACATTAACAAAACGATTTGTGTTTTAATAAAGTTTAGAATATAGAAAGTCTTTAAACACAAATCGATACATTGTAGCGTGTTTTAAATTATTTCTAGTTAATAGAAGTGCACAGTAAAAGCAACGATACCTCCAATCTCTTCCTTCAAGCAAAGAAACATATGAGCCACGCCATGCGAAAACCAACAAAATGCGTTTGCGACCAGCATGGATCCAGACCAGCCTGCGCATCCGCGCTGTCTGGTCAGGATCCATGCTGTTCGCTAACGGTTTCCCTAATTGCAATAGGTTTCGAAAGCGAACAGGATGGAGCCTGACCAGACTGCGTGGATGCGCAGGCTGGTCTGGATCCATGCTGGTCGCAAACTCACTATGTTGGTTTTCTCATGGTGGAGCTCATATATGCATTTCTGTAAATAAAGTGTACAAAAGTCTAACAAATGTTAGAAACGTGGATACAGCATCTCAATGATGTCCAGTGAGAACTTTCTTTGTATTTAAAATTCAGAATGCTTTGAACAGTGTCATCAATAAAATTTATAAGAAACTTCTTTAGTAGCATTAAATGCAACCAAACTAAATAACAGTGGACTAGGTTTGTACATGAGAAAAAAAAAGAAATAAAATGCAACACCTTTCATCCCATCCCAGAATACTGGATTAATTTAAACTCTGTTATTGCATGGATTCCCATCATTCCAAAGGACCAGACAAAGTGCAACCAAGAAAGATAATAACAGACTCGGTTTGATTGAGTTCATGAGAGGTTAGGAAATATGCAACACCCCTCACGCCACCAGCACGGCTTAAGCGGAATTCTATTACCGTATAATTGAGTGTACTCCATGCTTCCAAAGGACCAGAAAATATTATACTGAATCCAAGTACGGGAACACTTTTTACTGCCGCCACGCGGTATTCAACAATTCTGAATAACAACAAGCCACAAATGAGCTCTTTTATGATGTTATTATTCGAACAATACTTGAATAAGGATGGCCTCTTTTAATGTCATCCGATTTTATTCCATTAATGTAATAATGCTTATGCGAATACGAAAAAGAACATGATTACATAATTTCATAAAACAAAATAAATGTTATTGAATAATAAGTGCGAAATCAGAACACTTTGTTATAGAACATTACGATTTGAGCTGATTTCTGGCACATACTGCATGTACCTTAAGAAAATCATAAATGTGTGTTTCAAAGACATGATAGAAAAACAGCTTGCGTTTCTGATGTACCATTAGTGAGATTGCATTAAAAATCTCTAAAATAATAAACGAAAATGCAGACAATATGATTTGTTTCGTGTAACATCATAATTGGTCTATGCTGATATTAGTGATTACTATACTGGACAAAAACATAGCTTTAAATTTAAACGTTTTTTTTTCTTCTTTTGAATATATACTATACAAACGGCATGATGATGTTGATTTACACTTTATATCCGTATAACAAACCGGTCACTGAGGAATTTCCAAGCTGGTAGTGGTCATACCTTTTTAAATGTTTGTACGTATAACATATTAATACTGTGTTCATTTATTTGATCCAACTCGGAAAGAAAGTAAAATAATCTAGGCAACTTAAGTTTTGCGTCAACCAAGCATTGCAAAAAAGTCATTAGTGTGAAGAAAGTAATGCATGTGATGGCTTCAGCATACACTGTCTAGTACTTCGAAAAGCTGTGCCGGAGAAAATAAAATTACTCGTATAAGGTGCTAAAGAAACCGCAATACTAAGCACGAGCAGTTCAGTGACCTTTTCATTATATACCATATCTTTGGATGTTCTCTTTATTTTTCACGTGAAAGACGACCGTAATGACTGATTTCAATGTTGTTGATTTTTTTTTTCTGTTTAAGAAATAATTTACTCAATTTGTGATTTGTCGCTGAATAAAATCATTGTTTTGGAGTTCAAATGCGAAGTACATCCTTGACGACATCCAATAGATATTTGCCTGTTTTCCGTTGGTTTCTTCCTCAGCGCGCCGCCATGCCGTTTGACGCTTTGACGTTATAACTGTGACGCCAGAAAAATAAATTGTTGTACAACAACACACACTTTACAGCCTGAATCGGGTCGTGTTAGAATACTATTTAAAGTAAGGTATATGATAATCACTTTAAATATTCACATAAAATTTAGCAGAATCTCAAACAAAATATGTGCTTTCTTAAAGCGTTTTAGTGTATTACATAAAGATAAACCATTTTTGCAGTGATAAGTTTATGTAATGATACTTAAAGCAAGAATTTAAGAAATCATCTTATGTATAAATAGTCAATGACTTTAATAATGTTTGTGTATGAAATAAGAAATAATTCATAGCAAACCCGTGTTTTAACACTATTTATATACGGTCGGGGGTAATAATGTCATATTAGAATTCTGTGTCTAATTTTGAGCTTTATGCTACAAAAGCTATTTGCATTAAAAATATTACGCTGTTACTGGAATAATATGCAATAAAATAGCTACCAAAGATTTGTTGTTTATAAGAACTAAGAATACAGTTCTTATCTAAGAAACATACACATTTCATTTAGCTAAAATGTTAAACACTTCTGAAATGTAGTCTTTAAATATCCTAATTCCATTACGTTTTGAGAGGATTGGTAATAGGCTATAAAGCGCTAAAAAGCATTTATTGTCGTCATTTCGCTTTCAAAATTATCCATTTATCTGTTTAGTTCCATTCAAGTTTTCATCAAAAACGCATCTAAATGATGCGTGTAGGGACGTTATTTGCTGTTTTTGAAACATCAATGACACTTCGTGCTTAAAGAGAACATAAAAATGTGCAAAAATATATTTGTGCCAGTGGAGCACGAAAAAAATGTCTCTTTTATCCAAATTGTGGGGAATTAGGTAGTCATGAAACTCGGAATAGAAGCATCTATCATGCTGTGCAGTCGGAATGTTATAAATCCAAACCTCTTAATTAGCAGATGCAAAAAAAATTACTCATAAATGGAATGAAAGATTCACTTGCCTGTCAACTGATTTGGTTGAGAGAGAAAATCTATTGGACTCACCCGTGCACGTCGTCGTCCGCGTCCGCGTCCGCGTCCTGATTCGGTGTACTTTTCGTATGTAAGCTAGTATCTCAGTAACCACTTGTGGGAATATATTGAAACTTCACATACTTATTCGCTGCGGTAACATGACTTAATTTCAAAGGTCCTATAAATCTATTTGTTTTGTTTTTTCCACAAAATTACGCCCCTTTTGCGATTTTAATATTCATTCAATAGACAAGACGGTTGAATAGTCAAGCGTTGCAGTCCTACGACAGCTCTTGTTATGTAACTACAAATAAGTGATCCAGTTTGTTTGTAAACGGCCGATGCGCAAATTCCAGAGAGAACTTTTCCCGTTCTATAGATTGTAAGGTTGTTATAATTCCTGAGATAAGTCTTGAATCGTGTTTAAACATTTCATTTAAACATTTCAATATATTGAAATAAATTGATTTGGTAAGGAGAATTTGGAACGCAATTCATGCATCATTTTGTAAATTGTCTAAAAGATTAATACTAACTAATAATCTATTCGAACAAACTCAACCGTTCCTTTTAAGGTATGAATATTCGTCAGAAAGTTAGAGCATACTAAATGATTATGTTAATTTACTTGCTGAGTTCTAGCCAAACGTTATTATATAAAGTGCAAATCGTCCCATTAAAGCGAAAAGGTACCAAGTGATGATGATTAAAGAAGGTTATAGTATCTATTTTTGCATTAAGGGGGCGATATATCAATAACTTTAAACTGTTTGTAATGTTCCTCAAACGCTGTTGCAATTCGTATTTTATCATCCATACAGCTGTTAACCGATATATGGTAATCGTAAATATGTAATATCATATAAACCTGATTAATTATATTATGGAACGGAGAAAGTTCAATGTGTTCTAAGAACATTTCAATGGAACTGATTCTGGTACGTAGTTTCTGCTTTTATTCATCGATGATATACAATGAAATCATATTGGAACGAAGAATTCCATTAGCAGCTTTATTTCTAAGTGCACAGATTTTAATAGACATATATAATCGTTACATGTATGGAAACAAATTCATGTAACACGATAAAATTTTAGTTGAAAAAAAAAACATTTGTGTTTAGCACAATATTAAATAACAAAATTTTACAATACACAGGGATTTTCTCTTTTCTGTACCCATGACTTGACAGATAAATGGTGAAAACCGTGATCTTATAAGTATAGTTGTGGGTTCTTTGGGACTGACATATGTAGTCTTTTTATTGAATGGTGGGATGGTATTTTTAAGAGATTCGAGACCATTGAATATAGCGGAAATAGTTCCGCTTTGAATTAAGTGATCTTCATAATGAGGTGGTCTTATTTAAGGGATGTTCTTAATGTATGGTTCCACTGTATACCTAAGAACATTGCTTAGAATAAATATTTGCATGACTGAACTAAGAAAAATTCTTTCAGATCTAATATTGTGATAGCATGCATGCACATCCGTTTCCCAAAACAAAACATACAAGGATTAATTGTCAGAGGAACTTGTTTCATGCCAGGTACGTTATCTGAAATATTTAAGGTAGTTCTTCACGTTCGGATCAATTCTATTACTACAATGTGTACAATTTCGCGAGCAGATTATTTTCTACAATAGATATTTTAATGAAATGAACACATGAACGCGGATGTGTAATAAGGTAAATAAAATGTAAAGGCCCGTATGCTTGTTTTTGATATATTTGCCTTCGCACAGTTCAAGCTGGTTTTGAGACATTGTTTGAAATAAATTCATGTGTCAACGTTTCCATTATCATAATTTATCTCTAGAAAGAAGATAACGTTGATATTTTAATAAATTTAGTCACATGTTGCCATTATCTGATAAAATGGATTCCATTTCCGTACGCTGAGTCCGGTCTTTATTCTTCGTTATCCTGACAAATAACGTTACCCCATTACTTCCGGTTTATCAAAAGTGCAGGCCTACCTTAATTCCAAGGCAGCCAAGTGATACCAACAATCGCATAGAGTTTGATAACCATGCATGTATATGTTGTAGTGAACAATTTCCATATTGTCTTAATGTCAATTGAATAGCGCACTGCTTGTGTAGCAAGACGTTTTAATGTGTACTCAAACTACATTTTATTATAATATTAAACCGGATCCATCCACTAGTCTAGTACATTCAGAATCCTGTATCCCAATAGCCGGAGGCAGGTACAATAACCGGAATCGGGCAAAATAACCGGTTTTTACAAATGTATATAGTATTACCTAAGGCTTAATACAAATTGTAACAAAATTGCATATGACAGAATTCTCTATTGAAAAAATCAGTTTATAAGCTGAATTATTAAGAACATTCATTTTCAACAAGAAATCCATCTCTGTTAACATAAAAGATACATTTAATATTTGATAATCTCTGAAAATCATCAATCAATACTTTTATTTGTACATTATGCCTTGTAAGCTTATCAAAATTATTGATATTAGACAATTTTAAAATCTGTCTTTCAAGATAGGGCAACAGAAATTAGTCTCTAGGTGATACTCAGATTTATAGTTTGTTTTTTTTTGACGTCATTTAGATGTCAAACCGCCTTTTGCAAAACGTCATTTTTATTTCAGACGCAAATGAACGACACGTCAGTTCAATGCAAAAAAATAATCACATGTTTGTGGTGACTTTCTATTAAACAAGTCTACGTAGTTAATGAACACTCGTTATATTTATAGGTTATTAGTTTTGTATCGATAATCATTAACGAGTTCTGTAGTGGAAATATTGCGCAACTTTAGGAGCGCTATACTAATCCGCTCAAGAACCGATGCATATTTCTCGATGCAAAGCTATCTTTTTATAACTTACGTGTCCACACATTAATATTAGATACACATGAATTTGATCAACAGCCTGAATAGAATTGACAATATTGACGTCAATAAAAGTAATAGCGCAACGACATTTATTTAAACGACGTCACGCATGCGATATGAAATTCAGACGTCAGTATGGAAAAATACTAACGTTTCCCGTTCCGTTGATACTAAACGGAAAATGAAAATCAATTTAAGTAGTTTGTACTTTTCAACAAAAATGTATTTTATTTCTGGCTTAAGTTCAAGCGAAACAGACTGGAAATAGTAATGCGGCGAACCTAGAATTTTATACTGACACGCTTCGTGTGCTCTTGCTTTGTTGCCGGCAAAACCAAATCACATTTATCTGATTTTTTTCATTCTCGTTTTTCATCTGAAACACATTAATATAATTCTTCCAATTACACTACTTACATAACGTGAAACAAAAATGTACAAAAAAAGTTGCACGTGATATCTGACCACAAATATTCAAGTTTTAACTTCAGCCTAGCAAACTTGACCGTCATCAAGCACAAACTATGGGTCAGTATTTATATCATAACTTATGTTATCATTAGGAGACACAAAATAGTAATATATATTGATTTTGACAGTTGGCCGAAGCCTCGATGCCATAGTGCAAATAACGTTTGTGATAGGAGCATGTAGTTCACTACATGTGTACCTAATTACTCATTCATTTTATTTTATAGCGTACTTTATCATTTTTTATTTGTATAAATTACCGAAAAATATCAGTTATTTAGATTTTGACGAAACTTAAAAATAAAAATATACAAGTTATTTTTCTTCCATGAACATCTCGCAATATTGGCCGAGTTGGCTGAACTAATATAGAAAGTTGTGTCTCTTTCGGCCGAGTTAAACAACCAATCAAATTAATCGAATCTTTAAAAAAACGTATAAGGCAAATTGTTAAATTAAAGATTAAACTGTTGATGTTACTTTCTGATTTAGAGCTGTCTTGAAAACAGACTGTGTCAATTTCTTATTTTAGTTTTAACATGTGTTCATAGGATATGAAAAACTACATATCGTCATATGAGAGCAAAAATATATAACTGCATATTTGAAAATGTATATATTTTACACGTAGTTGTATCACATCTAGGATAGAAGTTTATACTTGACATTAAAACATCATGCTGTCATTGCTTTGCATTCAAATGATTAAGTGCTAAAACAGAATTTAAAAAAAAAAACTTTTATCTAATCAAGGTTTCAATCTAAATTGCATCAAAATGCTATCAACGTAGAATTCTTTACTGAAACCAATTGCATTAGGAGAAAACAAAAATGTACAATGTAATCGCTCGTGGCAGGGAATCTGTGATTGGATAATGAACTTTTCGTGATATTTCAAAAGTCAACATTCAACTGTGAGATGAAATAAATCATTCGTTCTAAATGGCATGTTCGAGTGAGTGCATTGTTACAGTATCATGTCAAAGATCTTAATCTTAATATGTGCAATGTAAAGAAGCTATATATTTTAAGAGCTCATTTCTACAACTGTGCTTCCTTTAGATTATGAAAAACAGTTCAAAAATTAACTTTAGTTGCTTATATATAACATTTAAGACTGGGTATAATACTTATGTCTTAATTTGGTCATTTTGAAGCATGTTGTTATAGATTTTCTGAACTTCTTATTTGATTTCCATGTAGCCATTCTTGCAGATAGTCCTAGTATCAAGTCATTGATAAATATTTAATCCCCAGTTACAACTGGATTATCTTAAAACAAAAACATACATACATGTATATTGTATGACATTAGAAAATGTTTTAAGTCTAATAAAATAAATTAATATCCATTATTTAAGCTGAAAGGACATCGGACACTTTCTATATAAATTTGCCTACTCCAAGAGTGAAAAATAAACCACTCAGAAATAAATACTTAATTACAAATACCATCAAAATACATACTTGAGATTATTTCTTGAAGTCAAATTTTCAATATTTGTTTCGTAAAACGATGACGATATTTTGCTCTAAATAGAATTACGCGTACCCTCTTATATACATATAAAAGATATTTTTAATACAACGTTGTTCCTCCCCCCCCCCCCCCCCCCCCCCCGTGGATCAAAACCATGTTTGGCGGCATATGTAGATATTAATTATACACATTTTCTGTAACTATTGTTTTGATGCAAGGGGGACAGTACTTTTAAACAAAAAAAAATTACTACAGGGAGTTCCCAAATGTAAACTAACCGATACTTTTTATATTCATTTTTTATAATTTGATAGTCACATATTTTTACATCTGTTTGTAATTCAAATAACATACAAGTAGTAGAGAAATGCAAATAATGTGAAATCCTTATTATTCGTTGGGTTGAATTTTCATTGAATCTGACTTATCCTGATTGTTTGTTGCAGTAAATTGGCAAATGCGTGCTCTAAAATACTAGCAACACACTAGAGAATTTACTGTATGCCCTCCTCGCGACGCGCACGCCACTAGCGATGAGGAAATAATTTGTTTTCCAGTTTTTTTTATTATTTTGTTTATTTTTTATGTTCTTTTTTTTATTTATTTATTTTTTCACTTTTTTGTGCGTTTATATTTGTTTCTTTTAGACACATACTAAATGTCACACGCATTCGTTACTTCATGTTCTTCCTTTTGTGAAAACTGAACTGAAGATCGTTCTTTGCGGCGGACTAGGCCTAAACACCACAACAAAGAGGCAATATGTGCACAGCAGTTAATCTGATCCCGACTAGTCTATCTAACAGAAATAACGCTTGGCATTGATATGCCTGTGATGCATAGGTCAAGAACAGTAGCTTCTTGGCAGGTCATATCAGTGACGGTTTCATATTCAGTGCGATGCCATGAAAGTGATGTGTCAAGTGGCTTCCCATGCAGAGGTCATATACAAATACGACTAGACTCGAAAACGAATTAAAAGGTCCAGCCGAGCTTCAGGTGGAATTTCTATGCAGCGGCCTGCTTCTACTTTAGCCCTACAAATGACACATTTAGAATGTATTTTACCAACAACTTCAGCACTGATTTCCACAACAGTATTTTTAGCGGAGTTGCAGTCAGACTCATCCTGAGTTACTTTTTCCGATACAGCTTCCTTAGGCAAGCCCCACAAAGAACTGTCATTTCGGATACATTTTTATTTTGTTTTAGCCAAATATTGTCTGTGCCACTGGTAGTTATCCCCAGCGAGAACCCTACGGCTTTGATAATATGACTGCCTTTTCTTAGTATTAAAGTTATAGAGCACACACATATCTGCCATCACTTATAAAGCTATACAGACATGTACATGTACTTGAATAACCAAGTACCCACTGTAATAAAACTGACCGGTAACTTATACAGGTATATCTGTAGCGTTCCTATTCACACATGTAATGCATCAATAACTTTAAATTATGAACAGTGTATAAATAAGAAAGTAAAGTAAGTTTAAATCAAGTACAGGTTGTTTGCAGAAATATTGTTCTCCTTTTTATTTATTTATAGGATTTTAATCTTAAAATGTTATTGTTTCCTTAAATAAACAGATTTTGCCATTTTTTTCAATGGAATTCATATATTTGAAACTTCCATAAAGCCATGACTTCATATTTTTACATATTTTTTTAAATATACCCTGGCCTAGATTAAATAAAAAAAAACATCTTGATACGAAAGGATACAAACCAGTTTCTGCTGTAATAAGTTAACTATCACATTGGTTTATATGTGATTCAAAACAATTTGGAGATTGTTTAAATACTTAATGAGAATTTTGCATTCAAAATGTAGGCTAGAAGCATATGATAGTGTCCGAAGTCCTTTAGATATAATGTTTTTTGTACCATATCACACATCATATACATGTAAAAACAAGAAAAAATCTTCAGTATTTACCATGAAAATTGACGACTTTTCACTAAGATTTTAACCATATAATTTAATTAACAACTCTATATAGACCTGTATGACCCAAGTTAAAAGGAACAATGAAGTTAGGAAAACGACACAATAACCGTAAGATTAAGGTTGAGTAACATAGGTACCTCCCTCCTCCAGCACTTTGCCTTTGTCTGTCTTTCCGTAAGTTCGATAACATTTGTGATTCCAAAAGGTTTTGATTTTCTGCAGTGAAACATTCATGGAATGTTAGTTTGGTTAAGTTAGAATTTCATCAAGTAACAATGTAACCTTGAAATTTTCTCAAACGCTGCTCAAAACGCAACTGACCTAGATACGTGAAACGATAAAAAATATTGATCAGCATGAAAAGTTTAACATTAATCATGTTAGGCATTCATCCGGTCCACTGCAAGAAATTCGATGAGTCTTATCATACAGTGGAATTGAGCTTCATGGAAGAATCCTAAGTTCCGATTAATCAACAATAACAATTAACACAATGTTACTGTCATGAATGTCTTAATACATTGTAACACTTTCGAGTATCCAAAATGAGTTTATTTACACAGGTCGATACAATGTTTCCTTGAAATACCTCAGGCAGATGAAACAAAGCTGCATTAAATCTGAAGAGTCTAATAGGCCACTTGTAATTTGCTACAGGATTTTATTTGTAGTGTTTTATTTCTTTATAAAGACTGCAAAATAGATTATATTACTTGAAAGAGCTGTCGCTGAGTTTATCGAAATTATAAAATAAAGTTGCATACCTTTTGTATAACATTGCAGAAAAATATATATCATTATTTTATGTTTCTGTGACATTTTCCCAAACCATTTTCAAATGCAAGACATTTTCAATTTATATCCGTTTTACAGCTGAAATTTCAGTTATATAGCAGAAACTACCTGTAGGATTTAATGCATTTTCTACATTTGTGTGTAACTATATTTCGCTATAATATTTTATTTTAGATATTTACTACAAATGTAGAAAATGCCATTGAAATTAATAAACTATGAAAATACATATATTAATTGTATATGTAGAGCTACATTCGTAATTAAATATCGCGCAGTAATATTGGACTATTAAATATTTCCATTTTAGCGGTAGTACGCATTTTTACTGTGTTAAATATACAATGTACATGTATGCAGAATGAAATATTTCAAACCTAATGCATAATACTATTTATACCCATACATTTTATGTTTTAATAAACTATATGTATTTGTTTTAAATATGAAATATGGATCTAGTATACCTTTTATTAATGACGTTGATTTCATATTGGCTTTATGCATTGGCCATTGACAGTCGTACATTCTTCTTCATACATGCAATGCATTGAAATTAACGAGGTGGCATCTCATAAGCGCCTTGAAATTCAATTCTCAGATTACGGAAACTGGCACAAATATATATAGACATCATCAAAGAAAAGGCATTGAAATATATGAACATACTAATGAGAACAATGACATTTATTATTGACCGTAAGTTTATTGAAACTATTTGTTTTATTTATACGACCATTGCAGAAGATGTCGTATAGAATAACATTACCCGGCATTTCGATATAGTAAGAATTATCGTCTGAGCTACCAAACTAGCTTTTTACAGACACTGACTTCTATTTCTTCAAAATCAGAAGACTAACAACACAAGTGAAATCTTCTCTACAAAATGACATATCATCTTTTCCTGCTGTATCGTTTCTCCTCGGTACCTGACACTGTTGGACAAAGATCTGTATACACTGATTCCAGAAACCTTAATTGTCACACAACATTTTGTTACTCTTTTTAGGAATCCTCCCACTTAAGCCATCTTTAAAGACGAATTTACTCTAGTATACTGAGAGTTGCAAGTCACAACCTGTGAACGTCTATGCCAAAATCTTCAAGGTAGCCTAAAGACTCAATAAATATCTTTTCTCAAAAAATGCTGCTGGAAATAGTATTTCTTCAACTGTCCTTTATCATAGTAAATTCACATATCACCTCAACAATACCAGACCAATAACCACAGCCACATTTCATACATTGTAGAATGGTGATTGTTGATTTTGCAAGTGCACCAAATATTTCAACATTTTTACAAGTATAAAAATACTCTATATAAAATAAACATATTGAATACGTTGCAGTTGTAAAGCTTTAGCATAATCATAGTAACAAATAGAGCTTCGATAACAGCTACATATCTCAGATTCTATGCTATTTTACCGCCACAGTTTCAACTAAAATGCTTCAAACTGCATTTGCCTAAAATGTTTCTGTTTGCCTTTGTCAGCCCATTTTAACTTGCTTTTCTTCTATCCTACCCTACCGTTTCAAATAAAACACTTAAAAATAATTTTCCGTTTCAAATTTAAGTTTACATAACTTAATTGTTGTTTTTAGATCTGAAAGGGTATTCCTTTCTCCATTTTAGTTAGACTAACTTGTGTCTCAAACCAACAGAATAAGCGAGGAAACTGCCAGCAGATACCTTGAGCATGTTGAAGTACATATTTTGTTACTATAGAAATTACATTATGCGCAGAGACAGACAAACGTGTTGATAACAAATCATTTTCATTTTGTTAGAACGCAATGCATGTTCACTGAGTGAATGGTTTCCATGAGCAGACATATTAATTTTGATTTTTGAAGCGGAAGAAAGCAATTTTTGTTTATTTCATGTCTGTCTTTTAAACTATTTAACCATTTACACTGCGCAACAAGTGAAAATTTACTCTCTTTTTTCAATATAAAATTACCAGATATATTGGGCTGTGATATAAAAATAAAATATTTTTAAAAGCGCAATTGTTTCCATTCCAAATGAGGATCAGTAAATTCAAACAAAACTTCCATTTCATCAATCTTCAAATAAACCAAGAGAGGTCTTAATGTAAACGATTATTTCTTTTCTTACTGGTTACGTAGTTATATAGACACTAGTCATACGTTTCATAACAAGTAGAATTAATCAACTTTATTTCACTGGCTTTACTAGATTTGATAAAAAAAACATTCTGAGCAAGAATTCGAAAAAGAAACAAAATATCTTGAGGGTATGGCTGTAACTGAGGTTGAACAGGATGTCTTAAACCTCCTGTAATAACAAAATTCAATTCATTCCGTTTCCTAGTAGCCTAAGGAAAATGCTTTTGTTTGTCGTTACTATTTAATTGCAAATATTTTACAAACAGTTTTTGCGACGGTTTTGTTATCTGGTTTGTGAAACAGTCATTTTATAATTAAAGATCCTTCTTAAAGATTTTGAAAATTTTCAGTATATGACCAATAACGCATGTTTCACTGGTGATATCGTTATGGGGTTAGACGTGTATTCATCCACTGAATTGACTCAATGAACGTCGTTCTTTCAGTCTTTGATAAAGCTTTAAGCGGAAATGTTATTAGACTGCTTTTAAAATTTAAAATTAAAAGCAAATCTGAATTATGGTTTTAAATTTCAGTACTTTTTCTTAGAATAAAAACCTTCTTAATTGAGAAATATATATCCAAGACGATGTTAAGAGGGGTACATCCTCATCTAATTGTATGAAACTGACACTTCTGAATGTAAGATAATCTGTCTTTTCATAAGTTTTGTATATATATCATTAAACATTATGTAGTGTTCCATGCCCCCACCCTCTGCAAACCTCCGTATTCCATACCTACCCAAAAGTTTTATCACTCATGCAGCTGTTGATTAATAAACGAAAGTCATGATTATGCAACTTAAAATGCGTTTGATTGACTATCTTGCGGAATGAAAAATTAATTGGAGACGTGGCATATTCATTCTTGCTTCCAAACATTCCAACAATTTAAGTTTTATAATCAAGCTGTTAAACAATCAGTGAAAGTCATGATTACAGCTGATTTACTACTTTGCCAAAATGAGAAATAGCAGCTCGAGCACATGATGTATTCAGTTTTGCTCCAATACATTCCAACAATTCAAGTTTCATCATCAAGCTGTTAACCGCTAAATGAAAATCATGATAAAAACAATCAAGCTGAGTCTGATTAAATATTTTTGCAATGTGATTACAGCGTGGTTTTAACACGTGGAGTCAACAGTATTTGACAGGATGGGTAATAGACTAAAACACGCTAACACGCATTAAATGCCGTCATTTCGCTTTTAAATTTAAACGTTTATCTGTTTAGTTCCATTCAAGTTTTCCATCTAAAATGCATCTTTATGATGCGTGTGGAGGCGTTATTTGCTATTTTGCTAATGAAACATTAATGTCACTTCGTGCTTTAAGAGAACATAAAAATGTGCAAATATATATTTGTGCCTGTGGAGCACGAAAAAATATATCATTATTTTCTGAATTTTGTGAGTAATTAAGTGGTCACGAAACTCTGGAAATAGAAGCATTTCTCATGTTATTATGTCCTGCAAACTGCAAAATCTTACCAACTTTAAATAAACACAGTATCTTCGTTTTAGAGCCTCTAAAACAGTATGATTATATTAGATTTGCTTTAGGATTTAGGATACTCGAGTCCATTAGTAGGCCTATCGGAATGTTATATGTGCAGATGGTGAATGTTTAATTGATTTAACCCTTACCCTGGTAAATTTCTATAATGAACTTTCAATTTAGATAGTACCATAAACTGTTAAATGGGGTGCTTACCAACCAGTTACAGACTGAATAGCGAACCATGCAGATCATGATCAAACTGCACGGATGTAAAGGCTGATCATGATCTACACTGGACGCAAATACAGAATCAGTTGTGTCCAGCATGATAAGGGTTAATGCAGACTATGTTGTCCAGTGTAGCTGAATAATTCAACAATTATAACTTACGCTAGATTAAGACTACAACTGAATATGATGATAAAATTCACGTAAATACGTATCGTACTTTTTAAAAGCATTCCATTAAAACTGACAAATTATACATGATTGAACTGCTTTGATACACTTTATGCTTCACTGAAGTTTTAAAAAAATGAGGTCCGCTGCTTGCGGAAACTAAAAGCTAATGCAAGAAACCAAAAGCTGTTTCATTTCGTGGCATCATATAAGTAGAATTGTGTCTACGGCACTATTCACTAAAACTGTGTATTAATTTATAATATCTTGTTTGAACTGTTTGCTGTACAGTCTGAATGTTATAAATCCAAACCCCTTAATTGGCAGATACAAAAATTGACTCAGAGATAGAATGAAAGATTCACTTGCCTGTCAGCTGATTGAGTTGAGTCAATTTTTAGCTCGACTATTCAATGAATAGGTAAGGCTATTGGACTCTACCGTGCGCGTCGGCGTCCGCGTCCCGCTTTGGTTTAGTTTTTGATATGTAAGCTGGTATCTCAGTAAACACTTGCGGTAATGAATTGAAACTTCACATTCTTATTCACCGTGGTAAACTAACTTATATTAAAATCATTCGATATATTGAATCAAAGTGATTTAGTTAGGATATTTTTAACACAATTCGTGCATCATTTTTGTAAACTGGCGAAAAGATTGGTATAATTTAATAATCCATTTAAACAAAATCTACATTTCCCTTTAAAGGCATGAATATTCGTCAGAAAGTTAGAGCGTACTAAATGATTATGCTAACTGGCTTTCTGGGTTCTAGCCAAACATTATTATATAAAGTGCAAATCGCCCCATTAAAGCAAAAATGTACCATGTGCTGATAATTAAATAAGGTTATGGTACCTACTTTTGCATCAGGTGGGCGATACATCAATAACATTCAGCTATTTGTAAAGTCCCCCAAACTCTCTTATAATTCATATTTTATCACCCATACACCTGTTAACCGATATATGGAAATCGTAATTATGTAATATCATATAAAATTCTGATTAATTATAGTACCGAATGGAGAAAGTTCAATGTTTTATGAACAGTTCATTCGAACTGATTCTGAAACGTAGTTTCTGCTTTTATTTATCAATGATATACAATGAAATCATATTATTGAAACAAAGAATTCCACTAGCAACATGACGTTGAAAGCTTTATTTCTAAGTGCACAGATTTTAATAGACATATATAATCGTTACTTGTATAAAACGTACTAAAGGATCAAAAAAATTAAAAGTACTTACTTTTACGTGTGATTTGTATTTTAATCCTAGTCTAAAAATGTTCAAATTGGTGAATTGATAAAAACTCCAACAATATCACAATGTCATTGCAAATTCAAATATGTGTATACAGTATATTGTTAATATTCTGAATGTTGATCATTTTTAAACATTTATTAATAAATGTGTTCTTTACTCTATGCAATATTTAAAGTGATTAAAGAGAAACAAATTCATGTAACACAATATAATTTTAGTTGACAAAAAACATTTTATGTTTAGCACAGTTATGTTAAACATGTTAAATAACATAATTTACAATACACTAGATTTTATCTCTCTTCTGTGCCCCTGACATGACAGATTGTCAAAAAACGGTCTAATAAGTAAAGTTGTGGGGACATTTGGACTGAAACAGGTGGTCGTTTTATTGAATAGTGGGATGGTATTTTTAAAGAGATTCGAGACCATCGAAATATAGACGAAATAATTCCGTTTTGAATTAAGTGATCTTAATATTGAGAGAGGGTTCCATTGTACACATAAGAACATTGCTTAGAATAAACATTTGCATGACTGAACTAAGAAAAAATCTTTCAGATCAGTTAATATTGTGATAGCATGCATACATGCACATCAGTTCCCGAAAACAAAACATAGAAGTAGTAATTGTCAGAGAAACTTGTTTCAAACCAGGAACATTATCTGAAATATTTAAGGTAGTTCTGCACGTTCGGCTCAATTCTATTTTTACGATGTAGCATTCGGCTAAATCCGGATTTTTCAAAACTTCGAAATATACTTGGAAAATTCGGCAAATATAAAAGATGTGAAATTAACATATGAACCGCAAATATATAATAAGGTAAATAAAATGTAAAGGCCAGTATGCTTGTTTTTAATATATTTGCCTCCGGACAGTTCAAGCTGGTTTTGAGACATTATTTTGGAATTAATTAACCTGTCAAAGTTTTTAATATAGAAAGATGATAACATTGATATTTTAATAAATTTACTCACATGTTGTCATTAACTGATAAAATGGATTTCATTTCCGTATGCTGAGTCAAGTCTTTATTCTTTGTTATCCGGACAAATGACATTACATCATTACTTCCGGTTTATCAAAAGTGCAGAGCTCCCATAAAAACCAAGGCAGCCAAGTGATACCAACATTAGCATAGAATTTGATAACCAGGCATACATAAGTTGTCGTGATCAATTTCCATATTGTCTTAATGTCAACTGAATGACACGCTGCTTTTGTAGCAAGACTTTTTGTCTTTGACTGAATTAATGGAACGGCGGTGTGTATATATTTATCATATACCTTACTATAAATAGTTCCGAAGATGCATCAGACAGAATCCTGTAACCCAATAGCTGGAGGCAGGTACAATAACCGGAATCGGGTAATTGTTTTTACAAATGTATATACATAAGACTTACAACGAAAGTAACAAAATTGCATTCGACAGAATTCTATAATCCAGGCAAAAAGAAAAAACGCCACTGGGTGGAATAACTGACAGGTTAATAGACTATATTTCTCTTAAAAACAGTTTATAAGCTTAATTATTAAGAACATTCAATCCACTTATGTTTACATAACAGGTGCATTTAACATTTGATAATCTCTGAAAATCATAAAACATTTTTTCTATTTGTACATTATGCCTTGTGAACAAAATGATTGATATTTGAAAATTAAGCTGTCTTTCAATATAGGGCAACTAAAACTCTTGTTTGGTACAGTAATGCAGGAATTTATTCAGTCAATGTTACTGAGATTTATAGTTATTTTGACGACGCCATTTATATGTCAAACCGCCATACGCAAAACGTTTTCTTTATTTCTGATGTGAATGACCGACACGTTAGATACATGCTTAAAATATAATCACATGGTTGTGGTGACTTTCTATTGCAGAAATTGATGTTGTTTTTTTTTAATGTCATTGATGAATTTACATTCAGGATGTCAACTTGGCCATTAACGCGTTGCTATGGTTATTAGATAAATAAATTTGTACCCGTAAACCAGGTTATTTTTTTCACGTTATATATAAGAAAAAGACTATGAGATTTTGTTATTGGCGGTCAGACTACTAACACAATTATCATTTCAACAAAATGTATCTTATTTCAGTCTTAAGTTCAGGCAATACAGATTGGGACTAGAAAAGCGACGAATTTAGTATATTATACCGACACTGTTCGCGTGCACTTGTTTTGTTGCCTGCAAAACCAAATCACATTTATCAGAACTTTTTCATTCTCGGTTTTATCTGAAACATATTAACTTAATTCTTCCAATTACACAACTTCCGAGGGATCTACATTCCAGATTTTATTTACATTATGTGAAACAAAAATGTGCAAAAACGTCATGCGTGACAGCCTAGCACGATTAGTTCACCACAAATATCACGGTGCTCTGTATAACGGAGAGAAGAGTTAATATTTGTCTAGTCGTGCCGTTAAAACCAAGCTCCTGGTTATCTGACTTCGGATAAGTTATAAAGTATATTATTGTACTTGCACTGATTCCTCCGAATGGACTTGTTTATGTTTTTGTTGGTAGTTGGGTATAGTGGACGCAACTTGACCCCGATGGTTGACCTTTGTATTATAATACATAATAAGGTACAACCTATTATTGGAAAAGAGTGTACGTAAAACACGAGCTGCACGAGAAAAGGGAAATATAATTTTGTGTAAAAATAAATTAGTGTATTGGAAAGTTTTAACTGATCAAATGTAATTATATATACTTTGATATTGCACTGTATACAAACTAATTCCATATAAATATATACGGGTAACCTAAGCACCCTTGATTTCTACAATAAAATAATCGATATGAATAATCAGCCTAAGGTCAACCATCGTGGTCAAGTTGCGACTACTATATTCCTTTCTTACATTCTATCCATACCTTTTATATTTTCCGACTTTAATATCGTAGGTTCTTTGTGTTTATTCCACCAACGATTTGTGTCTTATATTTATATTTAAGTGATTCAATTTTGCGTACCTTTAAAGTTACAATTCTATAAATATGCAGTACATGTGTGATGTATGAAAGGTGAAACACCATGTTACTCTACAGGGAGGCGTAGAAATAATCAATGTACTGCAAAAGACAAAAGTAATGCCTGGGGAACAGGAGACAAAAAGGAAAGTAAATATCTGATGGACAGTACTACCCAGAATGTCAACAGATTAGAACTTCGGACAAAAAGGGTTTACTATTTACTGACAAATTCAAATGTTGACTTCAGTTTGTAAACATTACCGTAAGACCGGCATTTAAGGAGGTATGTTATCAGTTAGGAGATGTTTTGATTTTGCTATTTCGCTGAGGCAGGTAGACAAAAGCAAGTATGACTGCCATTTCGCATCGATCTAAGATAGTTTATAACGTACTAAATAATTAATCATCTGCATTGATTTACGTAATTAAAAATATCACTACTGTTATTTAGGCTTTAACGAAACGTAAAACTAAAATTTCTTCATAATGGCGGTTACTTTTCTTCCACTGATGGCAGATTTAATATTGCAGAGTTGGCTGAAACAATCAAAAGTTTTATATTACTGCTTTCTCTTTCAGTCGAGTTAATTAAGCAATCAAACTAAAGGAATCTAATAAAAACTAAGAAAGGTAAATTGTTAATCCAAAAGTTGATGATACCTATTTGTTTAGAGCTAAGTCTGGTTAAATAGACAGACTGGGTGTAGATTTTATTTTTTACTTTAACATGTGTTAATGGGAAAATAACATAGCGTCATCTTAGAGACAAACGAGAAAACTGTATTTTTGAAAATGTTTTGGAGAGACAAAAAAAGGCTTTACTTCTTTTGAGATTGTAAACTTTTAGTAATATGTATATATTATATGTAAGCGTATCACAGCAAGGAAATACCTTTTTGTTAGATATGAAAACATCATGCTGTTAGTGCTTAAACATAATAAAAGCTTTATTTAAACAAGTTTTCAATTTAAAATGTATCAAAATGACATCATCGGAAATATTTTTTACTGAAACCATTTGCATTATGAGAAAACAAACAATATACAATGTAACCGCTCGTGACAGGGCATCTGTTATTGGATAATGAACCCATCGTGATATTTCACGTGTCAACATTCAACAACTGTCATATGAAATAAACCATTCATTCCAAATGTTTGTGTTCCATTGTATCAAAGAACTGAATTTGCAATTATTTATTTCTACTGTGTTAATGTGTACGATTATTCCTTTTCTTTCTGTTTGCTCAATTAGCATTAGGTAGAATTATTTCACTTTCTTTCCATGGCTTCAATGGATCTGATGCAAATCATTCTGAGCAAGAAACAGAAACAAAATATCTCGAAGGTATGATTAAAACTGCACTTTAACAAGATGCCTTAAACTTCCTGGAAAATGATTTGTTTCATTTCGGTTCCTACTAGCCTGAAGAAAATATTTTAGTATGTAATTACCGTTTAATTACAAAATATTTAGTTTTTGACGTGATTTTATTAACCGTTATTTGGGTTTAAAACACAGTCATTTTAAGATACAGCATGCGTGACCAAATGATTTCTTAAATGTTTTGAAAATATGTACTATAATATTGGCAAATATTGCATGTTTCAACGGCGGTATCGATTTGTGGACTGACTCCGTGAACAGTTTTAGCATACACATTATAGTAAAATATCACTGTCTCTAGTCTGAGAACATAGTCAAACTTCATTGTCCATTTATGGTTTTTGTTTACATATTCTATGGACTTACTGTCTGAAAGTACAATTTATTTAAAACAAAAGCCACAACATGTTTCCATTTTATTATGTAATTTCTGTAATTACATATAGCATAAACTTTGTCCCTATCATTTTAATGAAGACAGAAAGAACAAGAGCACCGCCTTTCGGGTGCAGACGCTCATTTGATTTTTTGTCTCATAATAAAACAAATGTTGTCATACCCACGATTTTCTAAGTCTAAAAGGGACCATAATTCTTGCAAAAAAGTAATGTAGAGTTACGGTACTTGCTACGCAGAGTCAGCTTTTAATTGCGAATAACTGCTCCAAGTTAAAGCAATAACTTTGACAATTAAGGAGAAAAAATCTATTTGTTTTATTTATACGACCACTTCTGAAGATGTCTTATGGAATAACATTACCCGGCATTTCGAAGTATGTAGCATTATCATCTGAGCTACCAAACTAGCTTTATACAGACCTGTCTTCTAACTCCTCAAAATCAGAAGACAAAAAAAACACAAGCGCAATCTTCTTTACAAAATGACATATTATCTTTTCCCGCTGTATCTTTTCTCCTTGGTACCTGACACTGTTGGACAAACATCTGTATTCAGTGATTCCAGAAACCTTCATTGTCACACTCTTTTTAGGAATCCTCCCACTTAAGCCGTCTTTAAAAGACGAGTTTACTCTGGTAAACTGAGAGTTCCAGGTCACTACCTGGGAACGGCAATGCCAAACACATCAAGGTAGCCTAAAGAAGACTCAATAAATATCTCTTCTCAAAAAATACTGTTGAAAACATTATTTCTTCAACTGTTTTTTTATCATGAGAGTAAATGCACATATCTCCTCAACAAAACCAGACCAATAACCACAACCACATTTCATATATTGTAGTATGGTGATAGTAGATTTACTAGTGCACTAAATATTTTAATATTTTTACAAGTATAAAAATGCTCTACAGAAAATAAAAAGCTTTAATACGTAGCAGTCGTAATATTTTAGCATAATCATAGTAACAAATAGAGCTATGCTAAGAGCTATATGAGCCGTGTCATGAGAAAACCAACATAGTGGGTTTGCGACCAGCATGGATCCAGACCAGCCTGCGCATCCGCGCAGTCTGGTCAGGCTCCATGCTGTTCGTTTTTAAAGCCTACTGGAATTGGAGAAACTGTTAGCGAACAGCATGGATCCTGACCAGACTGCGCGGATGCGCAGGCTGGTCTGGATCCTTGCTGTACGCAAATCCACTCTGTTGGTTTTCTCATGGCACGGCTCATATATCTCAGATTATATGCTATTTAACTGCCACATTTTCAACTAAAATGCTTCAAACTGCATTTGCCTAAAATGTTTCTGCTTGCCTATGTCAGCCCATTTTAACTTGCTTTTCTTCTATTCTACCCTACCTTTTCAAATACAGACACTTAAAAATAATTTTGCATTTCAGATTTAAGTTTACATAAATTATTTGTTGTTTTTAGATCTGAAAGCGTATTTTTATTCTTTATCCATTTTAGTTAGACTAATTTGTTTCTCAGACCAACTGGATAAGCGAGGAAACTGCCAGCAGATACCTTGAACATGTAGAAGTACATATTTTGTTACTATAGAAATTACATTATGCGCAGAGACAGACAAACGTGTTGATAACAAATTACTTTCATTTTGTTAAAACACATTGCATGTCCACTGAGTGCATGGTTTCCATGAACCGGCATATTTGATTTTTGAAGCGGAAGAAAGAAACGTTTGTTTATTTCATGTATTTTAAACTATTTAACCACTTACACTGTGCAACCAGTGAAAATTTACTTCTTTTTTCAATGTAAAATTACCAGAGATATATATATATATTGGCCCTTGATATGAAATATTTAAAAAGCGCAATCGTTTCCATCCAAATCAGTTAATTCAAATAAAACTTCCCTTTCATCAATCTTCAAATAAAGCCATGATGTCTTAATGTAAACGATTATTTCTTTTCTTACTGGTAACGTAGTTATATAGACGCTTGTGATACGTTTCATAAACACTAACAGGTAGAATTAATCAACTTTATTTCTATGGCTTCATTAGATTTGATACAAAACATTCAGAGCAAGAAACAAAAACAAAATATCTTGAAGGTTTGGTTGTATTTGAAGTTGAACAGGATGTCTTAAACCTCCTGTAATAATAAATTCAATTTATTGCATAGTAGCCTAAGGAAAATGCTTTTGTATGACATTACTGTTTAATTGCAAATATTTTACAAACAGTTTTTGCGACGGTTTTGTTATCTGGCTTGTGAAACAGTCATTTTATAATTAAAGATCCTTCTTAAAGATTTTGAAAATATTTAGTATATGACCAATATCGCATGTTTCACTGGTGATATCGTTATGGGATAAGACGTATATTCTTCCAATGAATTGGCTCAATGAACGTCATTCTTTCAGGCTTTGTTAAAGCTTTACGCGGAAATGTTATTAGACTGCTTTTAAAATTTATAATTAGAAGTAAATCTGAATTATGGGTTTAAATTTCAATACTATTTTGTAGAACAAAAACCTTCTTAATTGAGAAATGTATATCGAAAAGGATGTTATAGGCCTGGGGTACATCCTCATCTAATTGTAGAAAATTGACACTTCTAAATGTAAAATAATCTGTCTATTCATAAGGTTTGTATATATATATCATAATACATTATGAAGTGTTCCATGCCCCGTTCCCCCGCAATTTCCCCGTATTCCACACCTACCCAAAATTTCAAGTTGTATCACTCATGCAGCTGTTGACTGATAAACGAAAGTCATGATTATGCAACTTAAAATGCGTTTGATTGACTATCTTGCGAAATGGGAAATTATTTGGGCACGTGGCCTATTCATTCTTCCTCCCAAACATTCCAACATATCAAGTTTTATAATCAAGCTGTGCAACAATCAGTGAAAATCATGGTTACAGCTGATTTACTACGTTGCCAAATGAGAAATAACTCAAGCACATGATGTTTTCAGTTTTGCTCCAATACATTCCAACAATATTCAAGTTTTATCATCAAGCTGTTAACCGCTAAATGAAAATCATGAAAACACCAAACAGCCTGTGTCTCATTAACTATTTTCGCAATGTGAGAACTCAATTTCTCAATATAGCGTGGTTTTAACTGAGTCAACAGTATTTGACAGGATGGGTAATAGGTTATAAAACGCTAACACTCATATTAAGTGCCGAACTTAAACGGTTTTTTTTCTGTTTAATTCAATTCAAGTTTTCAATCTAAAATGCATCTAAAATACGTGTGGAGGTGTTATTTGCTATTTTTTCTAATGAAACGTCAATGACGCTTCGTGCTTAAAGAGATCATAAAAGTGCAAAAATATATTTATGTCAGTGGAGCACGAAAAATATATCATTATAACCCGCATTTTGGGTAGTTAGGTGGCCATGAAATTCTGGAAATAGAAGCATTTCTCAGGTTATTATGTCCAGCAAAGTGCAAAATCTTGCCAACTTTAAACGTGCTTTCGAAAATAACACGGCATAATATTATCATTTTAGAGCCTCTAAAACAGCATATTTATATTAGATTAGCTTTAGGATTCAGGATACCCGAGTCCATTTGTAGGCCTATCGGAACGCTATATGTGCAGACGCTGAATGTTGAACTGATTTAACCCTTCCCCTGCTAAATTACTATAATGAACTTTCAATTTGGACAGTACCATTAACTGTTTAAAAGGGGTGCTTACCAAACAGTTACTGACTGAAAGGCGCCCAGTGCAGATCATGATCAGACTGCACGGATGCACGGACTGGTCGCAAAGACAGAATTAATCGTGTCCAGTATGATAAGGGTTAATACAGACTATGTTGTCCAGTGTAGCTGAATATTTCAACAGTAATAACTTACGCTAAATTAAGACTACAACTGAATATGATGATAAAATTCACGTAAATACGTATCGTAAAACGAAAAACTGACAAATTACACACGCTTGAACTGCTTTGATAAGCGTTGTGCTTCAATGAAGTTTTAAAAAATATCAGGTCCGCTGCTTGAGGAAACAAACCTAAAGGAAGAAACTGAAAGCAGTTTCATGCCGTGACATCTTATATGTAACATTACCATTGTGTCTACAGCACTATTCACTAAAACTGTGTATTAATTTATAATATCTTGTTTGAGCTGTTTGCTGTGCAGTCTGAATGTTATAAATCTAAACCTCTTAAATGACAGATGCAAAAATTGACTCAAAGATGGATGAAAGATTTATTTGCCTGTCAGCTGATTGAGTTGAGTCAGTTTGTAGCTCGACTATTCAAAGAATATGTAAAGCTACTGGACTCTACCGTGCGCGTCGGCGTCCGTGTCCGCGTCGGCGTCCCGCTTTAGTTAAGTTTTTGTATATAAACTGGTATCTCAGTAACCACTTGTGGAAATGAATTGAAACTTCACATACCTATTTACTGTGGTAAATTAACCTACACTGCAGAGGGCCTACAATTTTGCTTTTTTACAAAATTATGCCCCCTTTTCGACTTATATTCATTCAATTAACAAGGCTGTTCAATAGTCGAGCGTTCCTGTCCTACGACAGCTCTTGTTATGTAACAAATAGCTTTAGGTCGTAAACTTTTTCTACAAATAAGTGATCCAGTTTGCTTGTAAACGGCCGATGCGAAAATAACAGAGATACTTTTTCCGTCCTAGAGATTGTAAGGTCGTTATATTTCCTCAGATAAGTCTTCAATCGTATTAAAATCATTTCGATATATTGAAATAAAGTGATTTAGTGAGGATATTTTGAACACAATTCATGCATCATTTTTGTCGTAAACCTTTTCTATAAATAAGTGATCCAGTTTGCTTGTAAGCGGCCTATGCAAAAATACCAGAGATAACATTTACCATCCTAGAGATTGTAAGGTCGTTATATTTCCTCAGTTAAGTCTTCAATCGTATTAAAATCATTTCGATATATTGAAATGAAGTGATTTAGTGAGGATATTTTTGAACACAATTCGTGCATCATTTTTGTAAACTGGCGAAAAGATCGGTCTAATTTAATAATCCATTTAAACAAACTCTACCATTCCCTTTAAAGGCATGAATATTCATTAGAGCGTACTAAATGAATATGCTTATTGGCTTGCTGGGTTCTAGCCAAACATTATTATACAGTGCATTAAAGCAAAAAGGTACCAAGTCCTGATAATCAAAGAATGCTATGGTACTTATTTTTGCAACAAGTGGGCGATACATCAATAACTTTAAGCTATTGGAAAAGTCCCCTAAACTCTCTTATAATTCAAATTTTATGATCCATACAGCTGTTAACCGATATATGGAAATCGTAATTATGTAAGATCATATAAATCTGATTAATTATATTACCGAATGGAAAAAGTTCGATGTTCTAAGAGCAGTTCATTCGAACTGATTCTGGCACGTAATTTCTGCTTTTATCCATCAATATGATATACAATGAAGTCATATTGGAACGAAGAATTCCACCAGCACCATGATGATACAATATTCATTTCTAAATGCACAGATTTAAATAGACACAAAATCGTTACATGTATAAAAAAGTTCTGAAGAATCAAAAATTTAAAAAGTACTTACCTTCACGTGTGATCTGTATTTTAATCCTTGCCTAGAAGTGTTCAAATTAGTAAAATAATAAAAGCTCCAATAATATCAAAATTTCTTTGCAAACTCTTACATTAATGTATATATTGTTTATGACCTGACTGTTGATCATTTCAAGCATTTTATTGTTTCCTTTATTCTATGCAATATTCAAAGTGATTAAAGAGAAACAAATTCATGTAACACGATATAATTTTAGCTGAAAAAAAAACCTTTGTCTTTAGCACAGTATTAAATAACATAATTTTACAATACACAGTTTTCTTTCTCTTTTCTGTACCCATGACTTGACATAAAAAAGGTGTGAATTGTGATCAAGAGTTGTCTTATAAGTAAAGTGGACTGAAACATGTGGTCTTTTATTGAATAGTGGAGTGGTATTTTAAGACATTTGAGACCATCGAATATAGCCGAAATAATTTTGTTTTGGATTAAGTGATTTTAATAATGAGATTGTCTTAATTAAGGGATGTTCTTAATGTAGGGTTCCACTGTACACATAAGAACATTGCTTAGAATAAACATTTGCATGACTGAACTAAGAAAAAATCTTTCAGATCAGTTAATATTGTGATAGCATGCATGCACATCCGTTTCCACAAACAAAACATACAAGGATTAATTGTCAGAGGAACTTGTTTCATACCAGGTACTTTATCTGAAATATTTAAGGTAGTTCTTCACGTTCGGGTCAATTCTATTACTACAATGTAGCAATCGGCTAAACCCTGATTTTTCAAAACTACAAAATAAACTTGGAAACTTCGGCAGATATGGTTGTGTGCTTCATTGTTAGCTAATTGATTTGAAAATTTTGGCTCTCTTGCAAGTTTTTATAATGGAAGTCAATGGAACTTCATACTGTTGATGACAATTTCGCGAACAGATTATTTTCTACAATGAATATTTGAATGTAATTAACTTATGGACGCAGATGTATAAGGAGGTAAATAAAATGTAAAGGCCCGACTTTCTGTTGCAGAAATTGGTGTAATTTTATTTATGTTATTGATGAATTTACATTTAGGATGTCAAAATGTCGACCGGACCACAAGCGCGTTGTTATGGTTATTAGATAAAAAAATATACTGTGTAAAGTCATTCTATTTTGATAAAAACTGTTGCTAGCGGACATGTTATTGGTTATAAGAGTATTAGTTACGACAAATTGCACATAACGGGAGCAAAGTTGTTCAACAAGTCTACGTTTTTAATGAAAACTCATTATATTTATAGGCTATTAGCATTGTATCGAGAATCATGAACGAGTTCTGTAGCGGAAATATTGCGCGACTTTAGGAGCGCTATACTACTCCGCTCAAGAGCGCATGCAAATTTCTCGTTGCAAAGCGATTTTTATAACTTACGTATATACACATTGATATTACATGAACATGAATTTGTTCAAAAGCCTTTATAGAATTGACAATATTGACATCAATAAAAATAATAAAGAAATGACATTCATTAAAATGACGTCACGCACGCGATATGAATTTCAGACGTCAGTATGGAAAATATTGACTTTTTTACGTTCCGTTTAACTAAACGGAAAATGAAAAATAATTTGTAACGCTCAATGTTCAGAAGTTCGTGCTTATACCTTAACCATGTTTTTCTTTAAAGCCTGTATTTACTAATCATACGTGTAAACCGGATTAATTTTGCACGTTATGTATAAGAAAAAAGTCTATGATATTTGGTTATTGACGGTCAAACTACTAACACAATTATTATTTCAGTCTTAAGTTCAGGCAATAAGATTGGGACTAAAAAAGAGGCGAATTTAATATATTATACTGACACTGTTCGCGTGCTCTTGTTTTGTTGCCGGCAAAACCAAATCACATTTATCTGAACTTTTTCATTCACGTTTTATCTGAAACATATTAACTTAATTATTCCAATTACACTATTAACATTATGTGAAACAAAAATGTACAAAAAAAGTCGTGCGTGACAGCCTAGCACGATCAATTCACCACAAATATCACGGTGCTCTGTATAATGGGAAGAAGAGTTAATATTTGTCTAGTCGTGCCATTAAAACCAAGGGTCTTGGTTATCTAACTTCGGATAAGTTATCTAGAATATCAGTGTACTTGCACTGATTCCTCCGAATGGACTGGTTTATGTTTTTGTTGGTTGTGGGGTATTCCTTTTTACATTCTATCCTTTCCCTTTATGTTTCCGACTTTTATATCGTAGGTTCTTTGTGTTTATTCCACCAACGATTTGTCTTCTATTTAAGTGATTCAATTTTGCGTACTTTTGAAGTTACAATTCTAAAATATCCATTACATGTGTGATGTATGAAAGGTAAACATCATGTTACAGTACAGGGGGGCGTAGGAATAGTTCATGTACTGCAAAAAACAGAAGTAATGCCTAGAGAACAGTTGGTACAAAGGAAGTTTAATATCTTAAGTACAGTATTGAGTAACCAGAATGTCAACAGCTTAGAACTTCGGGCAAACGTGTTTACTATTAACTGACAAGCCATTCTATTCAATACTTGAAAACAAGGATGAATTTCTTTCAAATGTTGATTTAAATTTGTAAACATTACTGACATTTATATATTAAAGCAGTTATGTTATCAGTTAGGAGATATATTGATTTTTCCTTTTTGCTGAGGCAAGTATACCAAAGCAAGTATGACTGCCATAGTCAAAATAACGTTTTGCGTCGATCTTAGATAGTTTATTATGCACTAAATGACTGAGCATTTACGTTATAACGTCCTAAGTACTTAATCATCTGTATTGAAATACGTAATTGAAAAATATAACTACTGTTATTTAGGCTTTGACGAAACTTAAAACTTAGGATAATTTTTCAAAATGGCGGTAATATTTCTTCCACTAATCGATCTTAACATTGCCGAGTTGGCTGAAGCAATCAAAAGATTTATATTACTGTTTGTTTTTCTTTCAGTCGAGTTAATTAAGCAATCAAACTAAAGGAATCTTATAAAAAAAAACAACTAAGAAAGGCAAACTGTTAATCAAATAGTTGATGATACCTCTTTGTTTAGAGTTAACTCTGGTAAGTGTAGATTTTATTTTTTACTCTAACTTGTGTTGATGGGAAAACAACATAGCGTCATTTGAGAGACAAATCAGAAAACTGTATTTTTGAAAATGATCTGGAGAGACAAAAAGGCTTTTCTTCTTTTGATATTGTAAACTTTCAGTAATGTATATATATTATATGTAAGCGTATCACAGCAAGGATATACCTTTATGTTAGATATGAAAACATCATGCTATCATGCTTTTCATTCAAATGATTTAGTGCTTTAAAGCTTTTATCTAATCAAGATTTCAATTTAAAATGTATCAAAATGACATCAACGAAAAGATTATTTTACTGAAACCAATTGCATTATGAGAAAACAAACAATATACAATGTAACCGCTCGTGGCAGGGCATCTCTATTATTGGATAATGAACCCATCGTGATATTTCACGTGTCAACAACTGTCAAATGAAATAAATCATTCATTACAAATGGCATGTTCGTGTTCCATTGTATCAAAGATCTGAATTTGCAACTATTTATTTCTACTGTGATAATGTATACGATTATTCCTTTTCTTTCTGTGTGCTCAATTAGCATTAGGTAGAATTATTTCACTTTCTTTCCATGGCTTCAATGTATCTGATGCAAACCATTCTGAACAAGAAACAGAAACAAAATATCTCGAAGGTATGATTGAAACTGCACTTTAACAAGACGCCTTAAACGTCCTGAAAATATTGTGATTTGTTTCATTTTGGTTTCTACTAGCCTGAAGAAAATCCTTTAGTATGTAGTTACCGTTTAATTACAAAATATTTTACAGACAGTTTTACGTGATTTTATTAACCGTTACTTGGTTGTAAAATACAATCATTGTAAGATACAACATGCGTGGGCCAAATGATTTCTTAAATGTTTTGAAAATATTTACTCCATGGCAAACACCACATGTTTCAATGGCGATATCATGAACAGTCGTAACATTATAGTGAAATATCACTGTATCTAGTCTGGGAACATCATCAAACTTCATTGTTCATTTCTGGGTTTTGTTAGAATATTATAATATGGACTTACTGTCTGAAAGTATAATTTAGTTAAAAGAAAAACAACAACATGTTTTATCTTATTCCGCAATTTCTGAACAAATTTGTAATAACATATAGCATAAACATTGTCCCTATCATTTTTAATGAAGACAAAAAGGAAAAATTGCTCTTTTGTATTTTTCTGGTTATTCCTTTCATTGTTTTATCAGTAGGGTTTTATTTCTTTTGAATCATTCCAATAACGTAAATAAAATGTCACTAAAAGAAGAGAAAGATCTGTAACGTATAACATAATTTAAATCACAATTAATATTAATTCTATTTAAGTATAATAATATATAACATAAAAGGGTCTAACCCACACATTTCAGGCGAAACATAATAGCTCTCAAAAAGCCACAAACAGTGAGTACTTGAAAGTGACCAGTAGTACAAACCAATTGACAGATTTTTGCAAGATACTCTTATAAAAAAATATTGTTCAGAAGGCAGTAAACCGTTGCAACGCTTTCGAAATAATGCAGAAAATTTACATTCTTCTTGCATTTTTACCAGTATCTAACTTTTATTTTAACCCGACTTATCATTTTTCAGTGTCATATATACATTCTATGCCAAACTTGGTGGAGAAGAACATGTTGAAAATTTTCACCCAAACTGTGGCCAAGTAAATACGACGAGGACGTTATACGCCTTGAGCCATATAGCAAGACTACGAGACCTTAATATGATTGTGTATTAATAATATTAAAGCACGGTGATGGGTTACATGTCCTGTGGAATGCGCAGACGTCTAATGAATAATTTTGTGCGCCTTATACTAGATTCAGGGCGTGCCAATTAATTGCACGAAAGTGATTCAATAAATTTTGTCACTAATAGTCTTCCATAGAAACCATTATACATGTACATAACTGTTCTTGATAATGAGTTTTTACTCAACATACCTGTGAATTATTGACTTTCGGACTTTCGACCCAGATACAGTTGACCAAGTTATCCATTGTTGAATTATACAGGCTCATATACAATGGTTAAGGACCCACCTTATTCTCTTGCCTTCAGTCCCAGTGACTTTTTCCTATTTCTCTTACTTAAGAAACTCCTCGCAGGTAAACGCTATGCGACAAGAAGTTCACTTGGTTGTGCAAATTTTCAGTGTCCCTGACTATACCAAAAGGGAGACTTCTTTGCAGCACTTAGGTCATGGATAACAACACATAACAATACTAAAAAGCGTATTTCTGTGCAGGGAGAATACTTGGATGGGTTCCATGATTAATTTCTTGATATAATGATATTTTATGCATATAAAGACAAATGACAGAATGTACTGAATCACCCTCGTTGAGCTCCATCTTGAGATTCACATTAATTCTGTAAGAAGATCCTTTCGTTTTGAATAAATCTGTTAAGGAGGTACGTTACCTTAATATTTGTATGTGCGCATGCCCAACAGCTATCATGAAGATTTACAACAACGTTTACGACAAACTAAATGTGTTTGTATTTTCTTTTTTTGGAAAAAAATCATTAACCCTTCTCTGATCTGATGCTTAATAGTTTAATAATGCTGAAATAATGAATAAATTACCACAGAAACGCTACAAAACATTGCTTCCTTAAAATGACATCATCGACGTCATGACGTTACGTGTCAATTTCCACGCAAAATGAATAGCTTTTATCGTGAAAGTACCAAATTCTGAGCTTTTTTTTAAATTGAATTATTTTCAAACAGCCATTGTTCGCAAAACTATTTTTATGAGTCTTCCGCTCTGAACATGCTGAATAATGAACAACATTTTGCGGCTTTTACGTAGTTATATTGAAATGTTATGAGGAATGTAACAGAATGGATGATGGTAACTGACCTAATTGGGAAAATAGCTGGGTGAAAGGTTACTTATTACGGCCATTTTCAAATTAAAATTTGGACGTATGATTTGTAACACCTTTTTTCCGTTTCCATTGATAATTTGGTACTTATATACAAAAACTATGCTCTAAAATTGTTCAAATTTCAGTAGAAAATCGTGATTTCATGAATTAATAAATGTTACCATGGAAACGAATCCCATAACCTATATATCTAAATGTAACATTCAATGGCGTTGACACTGGTCTATGTAAGGAACAGCTTCAGCTTTTTATCTGTATTTCAACACTAGCCATAAAAATGTCAGATGAGGAGTACTGCTGTAAGAATTAAGCTTTGAAATTTGTTTAAATAAATACAGATAACACGAACATATTACTTACTTTAGATATAAAATATTTTGAAGCTACATTAAACGAGAAAGGTAATTTTATTTAATCCTTTTCAAAGAAATTACAATAAGAAAAGGTATAAGACATTTTAAACATCTCTGTTGACATGGTTAGTTTAATCGTTAAGATAAATCGGGTACCATGTAAACTGTTGAGTATTCTGCTTATAATATTACCATAATATTTATGTTGTTTATTAAAGAATGGCACTGAAGCCGTCGAACAAAACACGTTATCATACATAATTGTTTGAAAATGAGAGAAAATGCGTTGCCATGGAAACACGAGCCCCGCGACATTTTAAGCTTATTTAAGTTAGCGCGCATACTAATATAATTACGCAGACTTCTACGGATAACAGTAAAACCAAAATATATTAAAAAATGTTAAATATCCGTATTTTCCTTCTTCTTTCAATATGAAATACGTTTAGAGAGTCACGTACTTTTAACCTGGTAAAACTTGTACTCAAAGGGACAGAGATAAACGACTTTGAGATTTTAGCTAAAACATTAACTTACACGAAGTTCAATAAATTGCTACGGTTCAACTGATTTAAATTTATCCTGGTAACAAGGTATACTACCTCCTTAATAAAGGTTATGAAACGTTCAAAACCGCTCCCCAAGCACCTGCATAAGCGGAATTCTATAACGACCAATGATGGAGTGGATTCCAAGGTTCAAAAGGAAGAGCTGATATTAGAAAGAGGTTAAAAGGTTAAATGTAAGTTAATACATGGCTTGGTTGTACCCCTTTGCCATAATGGCACACCTATTGACATAACTGCCAGAGGGGCTTTAACCCTTACCATGCTAAATTTCTATTATAGACTGGTCCATCTTCCAATTTGGACAGTACCATTTATCATTTGAAGGAGTGTTTGCTAAAAATTTACTGACTGAATAGCGAACAGTGCAGACCATGATCAGACTGCACGGATGTGCAGGCTGATCTTGGTCTGCACTGGTCGCAAAGGCAGAATCACTTGCCGCCAGCAGGCTAAGGGTTAACCTAAGTGTTATTCAAAGTCCCATTGTCTGCTTTGCGTATGTGCCAAAGAGATATATCAGGAACTTTGGGAGAATATTTAAAACATTTCAGGTCAGTCAATATGAAACATATAACCACATGTAATTTCCAACAATACATAACACATCTTTTGTACAAACAGATACTTGTTTATGTAAATATGTATATGCAAATAATAATCGCGAGGGTTTTAATTGACTTTTTATATTTTTGTATTATGTTTTCAAGGCAAAGTGTTCTAACATGGTTGTTGTGCGTGATGTCTAGTTTGCAAAGGGACACTTCTTGTGTACTATATAAATATGCAGCAGCTGTATTGTTGATCTAAAAATTAGATAACCTCGCTTTGGGGTGTAAAATACATAACGGTCGTCAAAATAGTTTGAATCTTGAATGTAATGAGTTATTGCATTCACGAAACTATAAATAGCATATGCTTGCGTAAAATTTCGTAATGGCAAATCATGTATGTGTATTCAGAAAACGCCCACTACCAAATTAAAAGTCACAAAATGACACAAACTAATCGCTCTAACCTTATATGCTGAGCTAATATATGTTTCTGGTATATACTGATGCCTATATATTCTTTATGACCAATGCCGTCTATTATCGTGCTATATTTTTTATATTTTATGTGTAAACTAAAGCGTTGTTCTAACTGACGCTAGATTGCATTCCGTTTCGAAAATACGGCTGAATATCAGGATTTGATAATAATAACCGTTTTGTTTCGTTTTAAACATAAAATTGCATACAAAATCAACGCCTTGAATAAAGTGCTTTCGGATTTTGAAATGATACTGCAAATGCATCCCACAGGTGAATTGATTTTGGACGAATGATTTATATCTATTAAATGAAAATTTATTCAGTTCCTTCATTTGATAGGGAAAAGATTTTTATTGATATATCATATCGAATTCATCACATATCGAAAAATATGATTTTCCTACTTAATCATCCACGTCATTTTAACGCATGAATGACGGGTAAACATTAATTTTGTTCAAATACTCAGCACAATTGGAAAAGAACGATAGAAATGAAAGTATAATTAATCAAACCTAACTATACGACAACGTAAATATATTATACAGAGAAACTTTTTGTGATTTAATAATCGTAATTTCATATGCTTGTTTGTCGTCATAAAAGGGAGGCCTACCTTCTAAGCTCGAGATAAGGTGGGCACAATACTAACAATGAAGACGCACTTTTGTTCATTCTTCGAGCAAATGTGCTCAGTGACGAAAAGATTAAAGACGACAGGTCTAAGAGCATTTTTCATCCACCTCTTAGTCATACTGGAATGTTGTTACTAGTCGTGGAGTACAAGATGGTACATGTACAGAGTTTAAAGACAAGCCTGCAAAGTGGTAGGTTACTGTTATATAATTCATTCAAACACTGCTTGGAAAAAAGTAGTGTAAAACCGAACCAAAAATATCAACAAGCAAACATTTGCCAAGTTCTGCCTATAATTAATTTTACCTTAATATATTATTTCTTCGTTCATTAATGACCTGATTTTTAAATTGGTCTATATTTTCGACTGTCAATTCTTTCTTCTTATTTGTAATCTTTCATTTTTTCTGTGCCAAAAGATTATTATTATTATTATACCAGATTTATATAGCGCCATTTTTATGATCAATTTCACGTTGAAAGGCGCTTTACATAGTTCAAATGCAGCCACACAGGGCGCATAATTCATCCTCTACTAGTACAGACACAGAGCGATCTGACCAGAGGGACAGAGTGAGACAAAGCCCCCACGACAGAGAGATCAGAAATCAGATACAGGCTTGTCCGACTAACTTAGCCTAGCTTGTTGCGAATAGAAAGCCTGGTTCTTTATCGTGCCGAGTGTATAGCACTGATACACGCAAGGATTGCCTGGGTTCCTGACCAGTACACCTCTAGTTGGGTGGGAAACACTGAAAAGCGTTTCTGAAAATTCCCGAGTACTGCCGGGGATCGAACACCCGACCTCAGGATTGGAAGGCCAGTGTGCAAACCACTGAGCTATCCGTCCACATTAATTATATATCAGAAGTGCATAATATTATCTTGTTTTATCATTACATGTCAAGCATATAAAGATTAGGTTGCCAGCGATGCTGTAAAAGCAAAGATTCATTTTCAATATAAAATAATGTTCTTACAAAAATACTTAATATTTGCATTAAGATCAGATTTTGGTATTGTTGCTGTTGATGGCGGGAGGAGGGGGTTATATGGGATTATAGGAATCGAACCTGCCTCGACACGTCGGCAGCACCTAAAAACAACCAATCCGACCACTCTACTAGCTGCGCGTTACCACCATTGAAAATGTTGCACAAAATAACTCTGATAAACATGATCTGCATGTACCATGCATATGTCTGACGTATATTGATAACAATATTGACTGTAAGCATTGTTATGTACGATTGCATATTACGTGTTTTTGTGCATTTTGTACTGGGAAAGAAAACACAATCAAATGTATATCTTCTTAAGCAAAAACGATTACTTAATACTTAAGATATCTGCAAAAACCTCTCAATATACAAATTGGTACTTTTTAATATGCTTCACCATGCATACGTAGACAGGTTTGGTTGTTCTTTGATTTATTCTAATTTAAATGAAGTTACATGTATATGCAAATACAACATGGTAAAAAAATCCCGTATATACTTTTGAAATCCCCTTAAAGGTTAAGGAATGTCTAACCAGAAGTTAATTGTATATAAAGCAATAAAGCAATCATTTAAACACCGACAGCGCTGAATAATTTTTAAACTAGGAACATTATTGAAAAATATACCAAAAACTAAAATTTTAGAAAATTGCAACCTAGAACTATTTTTTTTTATGACGTCATTTACATACTGCCAAATTTTATGTCTTTTAAAAAGAAGAATTTGTAAAGTTCCTTGAGTTTAACATGTAACTCATCCAACTTCTTTCTTTCTACTTTGGAAAAAAAGAGAAATTCATTTTCAATATTAAGGAAATATTGTTCAAATGAGTATCTAAAATCAAATTTAATCAGCCATTTTGTTTTTCTTAGCCATGGAAACAATCTAACATTAAAATGTTCGTAGCTATTTTACTTTCAAGCCGATTTTGAAATTTCTTCACTGCCTTCCTTCGATTATCTCAGAAGACCTAGGATGAAAAATTATATTAATGAAAAAGTATTGTCTTTGTCTATTGTTATGACACTTCACGTTATACATACACAATTATTTTACAAATTCTTCGTAAAACTGTTTAATTCATCGTTCAAAGTTTGTAGTTTCCTTCTTATCTCTTTTAAGTCTCTTTCATTTCGTTGGGAGAGAAAAACACGCTCCAAACGAAGTAGTTCTGATTGCAATTTCTTTAGAGTTTCTTTCTGTCGCTGCATATCACCCTTTGAACTGTAGATATCCGCAATACACTCTAGACTATCAACAATAATGCATGTATGCGGCATAGAAGCCACTGCATTTTCTCTTAATTCTAAAACCTTTTCAGCAAATTTAATACTAGAAACCACTTTTCCCTGCATTCTGTAGATGTCTGCTAAGTGAACCAAACTTTCAAAGTAAGGTATGTTGTTGGGGGCAATCTCGTTTCTTATATCTGCCGCCTTTCGAAACATTTCTTCCGCGTTATGAAGTAGTCCCTCGTGCTTAAATACAATCCCTTTCATGTCACAGGCACATGCAACAGCTTCTTTCGGTGGGAGTTTTTCTTCATTTAACCTTTTGAACCCTTCATCGAGAAGCGAATGAGCTTCGCTGAACTGCTCCATAGCAATATTCATTTTAGCTACACTGCATAGGGAAATTACAGTCATTAAAACTGAAGCTTTGCATCTTTTCTTCACTTCAAGTCCTTTTGTATAGTATTCCAGGGCTTCTTTTGAATCACCCATCATTTCATACATTTCGCCGATGTTATTATAGCATGCACCCATACCAGGATGGTTTTCACCCTGAAACATACGCCGTCGTCTAAGAGACTGAAGGTGGTACTTTTCTGCTCTTCTGAAATCACCTTAAATATATTTGAAACAAAGTTAAATAATGTACAACTTACACTAAGAGACCGCGTTCGGAAAGGGCAAAAAGTGGTATCTTAACACAAATTGTCTATTAATACAATATAATTTGTCCTATTACAACACAAAAGGAAACTGAAAAAGTGGTCTCTTAATGCAATTGGTCTTTTAATAGACGTGGTCTCTCGATTAAATTTGACAGTATAAGGAAATCACTCAATGAATATTTACATAGTAATAACCTAAACTTAAATCTGAATTTTCAGTTCGTACCGACACACCTAAATGCCCCTATCATTAACAACCAGTCGCGTTGCTACGTAAAAGTCGTTGCACTAACGCCACTGCATTGCAGTACACTTGCGATGAGGGTATATTGTTAACAATACTGTCACGCTCGAGAATATTGTTCATGCCGTCCCAAGACATAGCCATTTGTTGACAAAAAAGATGTAAAAGATGTAATAAAAATGGATGGGAAAATAATGTATTTGTATGAACACGTAACAGGTCATACATTTTCTTATGATTTTGTTTCGTTGCCAAATTACAGATATAACAGTTTTCAATAATTGATTACAAACCTAAAAATGTTAGGGAAACACCCATACTGCTTAAGGAATGTACGGCAATTAGTTGGAATCGTTCGTCTGATGTCAAAGATATCGCCAACGACTTCTCAAAATATCTAAAATAAACACACAATATCCCACATTGCTATTGCAGTAACATGAACTTTTAATGTCTGAAACGTTTGAAAAAGGAATTTTAGTCGGAGAGTTAGCATCATTTTAAAGACACACGCTACAATTCCCTGTATATGAGATGGGCGAAAATTTTCCTAATAATAGAATTTCTTCAAACTTTGGATATTAACTTAAGGATAATCATCTAAGAAACAAAATGACGTTTTCAAGGGCAGATATTTCTTTTCAATACCGGTGACCTATGACTTTTATTGCATATTTTTGTTTCTTAGATGATTGTCCTTCAATATCCAAAGTTAGAAGAAATTCTATTATTGGGGAAAATTTCGCCCCGAATTCTAGCGTACGTCCTTAATATATTTAGTGTTTTATCCAGTTTTGCAGCAGAATTGCCACACAATTTGACCTCAATAGCCCTTCTATAGCATCATCTGGACTAATTCCATTTTTCTTATGTTCTTTTCTGGGTATAAACATATTAATAAGCCGGCCTTCCCTATTCCATATCAAATAGATAAATTATCAAGACCTGGACCATTTTAAGTGAATTAAACGAATACTGGAGAACAATTTAATTATTATTTCATCAAATGCTATCAAAATGTCATGCACAGGTAAGCAAGACATTGAACAGCAGAGCAAAATATAGTGAGAACTATCTGAAAACGCCTTAATGCTTGTACCATTTTCTGTTGTGATTTGGCTATTTTAGTGTTTGTATACCAACCGAATAGCTTCCGTGTTCTTTCCTTGCAGTAGTATATTCCAACCCATTCTTTGATAAGCTGTCGCCAGGATAAGGGATTTTTCTTGATTTTCTAGGATCCGTAATGCCTCCTGATAATGTTTCTGCCCTCCGAGTAAATTACCCTAAAATGATGTCATTTTCTACTAAGGATAAAAATATTAATTACAACCACACTAAGTCTTGGAAAATAAGCTTATTTTATGAATTTCAGTTTGTTAACGGTGGCAACATTTAAACTATTCCGGACCAGTGATATGTGTTTTACTGGTTTAATTATCAGTTTTGTTTCAGTTTACGACCATATTAACTGTTTCATGTTAAAAAATTATAAAAAGATGTATGAACATTTTTGTCAAATATTTTTTCTTACATTCTATATTTTATATCTCATTATTTCCTACTTACTGTTGTATTTGTATATAAACTACCGACAGCAATGTTGACAGCAGCTTTATCTTCTTTCTGGCCATACATGTCTGCAGCCTTCAAACATTCTGCGTAAAATATTTCACCATTACCTATAGTAAGAAACAATAATGTCTATTAAGTGTTTATTTTCTTTGTTTTTTTTCAATTTCAATAAAACATTAAAGTTATCAATGATAAGGTATAATGGTGAAAATAAAACTTTATTTCTTCATAAAATATGAAAGCTTAAATCTGATGTGCGTCATTTCTTTTTACAATATTGAATATCGGAGGGTTAAGGTTACAGATCAAAATATCTTGACACTTTATACATTTATTTTGATCAGCCACTAAAACTTCAGTGAAAATACCACAAACTGAAACATGTTCGTGCCCTGAGTGTCGGTGCTCTTATGAATAACGCGAATTTAAACTACGTTACCCTTTTTCTTTCACATCATATTCTTGGTATGATTATAAATTCAAGTTTAATAATCGTACATTTATTTAACAAACATGCTTGTAGTTTTGTAACGTTATCTGATATTGTGAAACAGAGACAAAACGGTGTGTACTACATTACATTAATAACTTTTTAATCAAAATAGTATACACATTCTTATTAATGTTAATACAACATTACATTGTATCATCACAAGATATTAACTGGAGATTAACTGGATTGTTGTTTATTTTCTGAAAACCTCAACATGAACTTTATCAATATAATAAACTCCGTCAACAGGCTACCATTCTCATAACCTTCGAAAATAATTTACTAAAATTTACTATCGTAATTCAGAGTTTTAAAATCTAACAGTTGTTTAAAGACACTCCTAAAAAAGTTATATCAAAACCTGACTTTTATGGGGAAGTTATTTACAATCGTCGTAAGATTCTGCTAGGTCATGCCAATTTTCCAATTGTATTTGGTAAAATTATGAAACATTTTATAAAAAGATGACCTGTTTACCGGGAGGATAATAAACAGATATAAAATTACACAAAATGTTTCAAAACTAAGTTGTCCTGATATGTCATTCATGAAAGGTAAATTGACAACAAACAGAAAATCATTGCAACCTATTCAAGATTGACAGATCGCGAAATGCTATAAAAGTTGGTTTAACTATTTATCATACAATTGGAAACATCCAACTTTTGTCAAAGCAGATAAATGGTTTGTGTTTATGCCTCATTTGCTTATGAAAAGTAAGAGCAAGAAAATAATTATGTTGCATTTTTAAAAAATCAAACTATTTTTACTGTAATTAAATAATAATCGCATCTGTAAGACTGTCCTTTGGAAGCATAGAATGCAACCTAGAAATATGATAGCGGACTCGGTTTGATCAAGTCTGTTCATGGGGGGGAATGAAATGAAATGAGCAACACTTACACATTTTAAGATTAATGTTTGTAAGAGATGAATGTATCATATTGAAAAAATTCTTAAATACAATTTTGACCATAACAAATGAATGACAGAAAATAACTAACTGCCAACCGTACAAAATGTTGAGAGGACCTTATGTGCAATTCTTTTCACAGATATATCAGCGCTAGCAGACGCATGTACGTATCTTGATGTATAATAGGATCTGATTAAGTTCTTCAAACACACTGAAAACTGCATCAAGTGAAAATGCACTAATATTTGTAATGGAAGCATAAATTTTTTACCCAATAATCGTTTTAGTGACATGAACATACCAATGTTCCTACTCCAACATCATTAACCCTCGTTTATTCTAACCTTTACGCTGCTAAATTTCTGTGATGGTCTGGTCCATCATTCAAAATGGGCAAAACCATTTATTATTCGAAAGGATGTTCATTGAAAATTTACTGACTGAATAGCGAACAGTGTGGACCATGATGTGCAGGCCGATCTTGGTCTGCACTGGTCGCAAAGACAAAACCACTTGCCGCCAGCAGGCTAAAGGTTAAGAAGAACTTTCAAAATGCCAAGAGACACTGAAAGTGTCCAAAATAAAACTAAATGCTAGAGAAATTTAAATACTAGTACAACATAAATGTTCTGAAACAAATTATACCGAACATATTTTCAAAACTGATGCTTATTGAGACATACTGAAAACAGTTTATAACATACTGGAATATCAATTAGCACATAACACTGAGAGTGTTACAATCTAAACTAAAAGTTCTGAAACCTTTCAAAAATGAATGGTCTACAAAATCCCACCTGGGGAGCAAAACTAATTCTTGATTACTATTAGGTCCTGAGTACCTGACATAAAGTGTTCTATCATGCCTGTGCAGTTGGTAGCAATCTCAATAAAGAATTGATAGTTATCTTGTGTTGTGTATTGCACCTCCATTAACAGTTTGTGTAAGTTTGGTTGCTCAACTGTAAATTCAGCCAGCGCAGGTAAATATTCTGCCGTGCCCAATCGCCTTGCAATGTTGGTCATCGTAGTAAAAAACGTTTTGATATATCTTCCTCTTATTTCTTTAATTTATAAACAATTTTATATTATATTTAGAAAGTGTATAAATCTATACTTTTTAAGAAAAACCTTTCAAATTTTTGAACATAAATAACAAAACTGTTCATAGAGATTATGGCGATATTTTCATGACCGTTTTTGATAGGTCAAGCTGCTTTAACCCCTGTCACTGCAGATACAATATAAAAAGTTAATTAAGGTAGTTCTGTACGTTTGGATAGAAAAAATGTAGAATTTGATTGAACTATTTTTCAGAACTTCGAAATATACTTAGAAAATTCAGCAAATAGAAAAGATAGGGTCGTGTGCTAGATTTTTTGCTGGACTGATTTGAAAAATATTGGATCTCACGCATTTTTTTATAATGGGAGTCTATGAGAAAATCACAACTTTCATAACATTTTCGCGAACAGAAATTTTTCTACAATGTAGATTTTAATGAAACTTCTCACAGTCGTAAATAAACATTTGGCCTATACTGTGGTGAAATAAGATGTATAGGTCCGTGTGCTTATTTTTGAGGTATTAAAGTGACCCGCACATTTCAGTCTTATTTTAAGACATTATCTTGAGTTATCTGACGTGTCAGATGTTTTGATATCATATTTTAACTTTAGAAAGATAGCAACAGTGTCATTGTAATAAATTTACTCACAGATTGCAGTTAATTCATAAACTGATTTTCATTTCAGTACGCCGGATCCAGACTTTATTCTACGTTTTCTGGATAAATGACGTTACGCCATTACTTCCGGTTTATCAAACGTGCAGAAATACCTTAAAATACATATATCCCTGTGACACGGTTCTCTCATGCAGGGAATAGTGTATAAAATGCTGTAAAACTTTAGGACGAATGGTTTGTTTTAGCCCTAGCTGTAAACTTTGGTCAAAACTTGATGATTGATATTATATTCCCTCAAGTGATCTATACCTTTTTGCAGTCATGAGCTTTGTGATCAGTTCTGTGTTACCTGTATAACAAAGATCTTTTTAAAAACGTACAGGCTTATGAACATATTAAGTTTAAAGAAAACGATATAAATCTTTTAATGCTAAGAACTGATTAACATTATATAAAGAATTATTTCAATTGCTTCACACCTAAAGAAAATGGCGTAGTGCTACAATATCACGTTTTTTTAATGATAATTTTGAACTATATTGTCTAATATATTTCCTAATTGCAATTCACATAAAAGGTACCTGGAATATTTTTGAGTGTATTAAAAGCTTTTAAACACTCTCGTAAAATTCCCTGTATGCTGAATCTTCTCGAATAATGGTCAAAATTCAACATATGCCTTTTGTGCAATGGCATTAACGTCTTCGTGTTAGCCAGTCTATCAGCTTTGAAATATATTGAACAGTTTAATAATTACTGTGACATATGCAAAAGTTTGACTCTAGGTGTGGATAAATTGTGTATTTCTGAAAGGCCTGTGACAAAGGTTAGAAAAATCTAGTGTGTTGCATAACAGAAATACGGACTACAACTCGACCAAAAACAACGAAGTAACCTTTCTTAATGAGGAATATGCAACATTTGGCAACTTTTCTTTTAAGGAAGAACTAGGTGAAACATTAACAATAACGAAAAAAGTATCAAAATCGGACTACAAACAAAAAAGATATAGCCATTTGAATACCATCTGTGAAGTCAAATGGCACCCATTTTGGACACAGTGACATCATCATTCTTTCCTTATATGAGCATTACCATATATTGAAAATCAGTGAATAACAAATAAGTGAACATAAATTGCGGGCCGTAATATAATATGAACCTTAGTGTGTGTGTGTGTAAAAGTGTAAACCTTAAATTTAAGCTCCATGTTTAATTGTATTAAAAATAATTTTGCCATATCTACAATATTTGGTAATGGTTATATAAGGAAAGAACGATGACGTCACTGTGCCCAAAATGGCTGCCGTTTCATTAATTGATACTATTTAAATTGCTATATCTTTTTTGTTTGTAGTCGGATTTTCATAATTTTTTCGCCAGGTTATAGTATTTATTAAATTCGTTCTAAATATATACATTGTCAGATGTTGAATATTCCCCTTTAAGTCAAAGATATCCGTATCATTTGAATTTCTGTACAGAATGATAATCGGCATTTGGCAATTTCCGTGCCATTTCGTATTCACATCTGTTATTTCGGCATTATTCGGTCGTAAATATAGCTCATAGGAGCTGTGATTTCGTTGACAACCGGAAAATGCCGATATCACATTTGGAAGTTACGTAATCAAACGGAAATTACCGGTTATATTACGTGTCCACTACTTTAAGTTATCATTCACCATTGTTGTAATGACCTACGGGATGCTCAATTATTTTTTCAATCGAGTGCACTGGACTTCTATTCTGTAACAACTTGCGAGAGCAATTTACTGCCGAAGGTGGTTTGTCATGGAATAAAAAAGGGTCAAATCTTGGGAAATGTGTTTAAAGGAGCAAAATTTAGGTATACCGAGCACTATTATTTGATAAACACATTGTAAATTGTTTGTGTAGTAGTATTTTATGATTTCTTATAATCCCAAATTTACTCGATTCTAAGTTCCGGGACGCCAATCCCCAAATATATTATTGATCGTGTCATTTACGGACACGTTGTATCTACAACAACGACATTAACAACAATTCTAAAGGCTAATCTTCGTTTTTATTGGAGCTTAAGGAAATAAATCTTATACCTAGTATTTGCTTCGCCTGGTAATGATTAAATGTTCCTGGTATGTATTCTAGTACTTTGAGGCGATGCTGAAAAGCTAAGTCCAGCCGGTCTAAGAACTTTTTGTAGATGTCAGCTGTAGATCAAAATATAAAGATATATTGATATTATTGTTTGTTAAATCCAAAAGTACAATGTATTTCATGCTTAAAATTTCCTAGAAGTTAGAAAAATTGCACTTGTTTCCTTATTTGTTTTGACACTAAATTCTTAATGTATTCAACGACATTGATATTTGTCCGAAACTACAAGGAGTCTACATTTCAGGAAATTCTGGGTTTTATGACTACAATGAATTTTGTTTCAAGAAAGAATGTCAAGGAATTAACACCTAAACTCGAAAGGTAGGCCTACATTAAAAGTGAAAATATTACATATGTACTCCCAGAACTTAATACGTATGCAAACTAACTTTTATAACACAGTATACTATAAATGGTTTTAAGTTCAGAGCGACTTAGCATGTGCTAGAAATGATATCCTAATACTATGTACACTTTTTATAACTAGTATGACATTAAATCATACAGCTAAAACTTCTTTATATTTAAAAAGAAATCAAAATAATTAATCACCAATTCTGTCTTCTGGAGGATAAAACTCCCTGCTCATTGCCTTTAGCCTACAAGTATGTAGAAGTTCGACCATATCCTTTGGAGTTAACATTCCCCCATCCTCTGTAAGCTCTGAACCAATCATCAAAATAACAAGTGGTAAGCCTTCACTTAAAGTAACAATAGCATTCTCATAAAGCCCGAGTTCGATCCCAGTAGTCACCAATTTCAATAGTCTGCGTGAGTCTGCATCTTTCAAAGGTAATATCTCGTGTCTGTAATACGCTACTTCAAACTCAGAGAACTGCACTTCTGTTGTAGATGTTATCAAAACCTTCACATTTTTGCAGTCTTGGGCTAGACCTTTACATAATGACAAAAATGAGTTTCTAGTAGTTTCGCCCTTTGACTCTTGATAGTCTTCAGCGTCATCAAAAACGAAAATAAATTGTTTTTCCATGGAATTATTTATTTCACAAATTAAATGACGAATCCATTGCTCATTCTCAACCGACAGCCTTACAGGTTTTACTTCCAGGGAAGCGCTTAAGCACGTGTATAAAGATCCTATGTCAGGAAGTGTTTTTAAATTTAAATGAACTTGTTTAGTATCCTTTGGTATATATCTTGACAAAAATTCCCTCACAAACCATGACTTTCCCACAGATCTAAGCCCAAAAATGCCAAATATTCTGTTCGACTCCCATGATTCATTCAATTCTTGCAGATCACTTTCCCTTCCGACAAACGTTTCATCAAAACCAATGTCTATATCGAAGGCAATGTCATTTTCATCAAAAACATTCTTTGTTTCACAACTGGTTTTCGTTAAAGCCATATTTGTTACAAATAGTTGTATTGAATTCCGTCGTATTGTGATAAAAATAGTGTAATAAAAAATATCTGCGTATTTATATATATACCATATCCAGTTTTATTTAACTGTACATATTGACTTGTTTCTGCAAATATATTCAAGCTGAACAAACAGCGATTCATAGAATAACATATAAATATACACTGTGTTGTTACAAAGTCCCTAAATGTAAAGATATCCTCAGTAGATAAAAGCTGTATATCATTCACTTTTGTACAACCTCTTGTGCATATTTGTTTACTCAACGGTGAAGTACGTGCATATTTGAACATGCAGTGTAAACATAGCAATAAAGTGGTTATCATTCATGTGGTGGCTGTTTTATTAATTTATCACGTAAATAAGTTGAATGAAAAATTAATTTCCTGTTTCAAATTTCCTTGACAAATGTTAGGATGTTGCAACAATCTGAACCAAAAATGAATGAAGTTTAAAAAAAAATTATCTTCAATCTATCTAGTTGCACAAGCAAAACAGAGAAAAAAGCACGATGAGCCGTTTTCTTTACATTTAATAAATAATATAGCCAGATTATAGTCAATTAGTCACTGGTGTAGCTCCATTAAGGAACTATAGACCATCGCTTGCACAAAAACAATTCATGTGTAATCGAATGGGATCTATGGAGTTCAGACAGCACGTTTGATAAACCGGTACTAATATTGTAACCTTATTTATCCGGATTTGGCGTACGGAAATGAAACGATGGGAACCCGTAAGTAAATCAGTTACAACGGCAACATTACTATCGTTTTAAAGTTAAAACATTTGACACGTTATAATTCCAAGTAATATTTTAAAATCAGCTTGGATTTCTTCAATCATCGGCAAATTTCTCAATTTGTAATATCATATATTTCATTTTTAATAAAAAATGAAGGAAAACATGACTATTTTGTAGTTTTCCGGTTGTTCCTTTCATTGTTTTATCAACATAGTCCTACGGGTTTTGAATCATTCTACTAAAACATTATTAGTTTTTAAATAACGTGTCATTACCAGATCCGTAACGTATAAACCAGTTTTAATCCAATTACATGACCCGATTGGTATTGCTATTAAACGAAAAAAAAAACCTGAAAAGTGTGTGGTATTATGCAACAATTTACTGTTTGACGTCACTGTGCCCTCGTGATATGATTCATTTGTATCTGCTTGAGCTTTAAAAATGGTTTTATTCAACAAAACCTACTGTTTCGCATTTATTATTGCTTAATAATATATAGCAGAATCATGTTTTAATATTTTTAAATACGACGAGGCAGTAACATACCTTCGGAATAACATCAAGGGAAGCACTATTTACTTGTGCATGTATGGCGCCAAATAGTAGGTCGGCGAGAGGTTAACATGATCGTGTGTTCATAATATTAAAGCAGGTTGATTGGATACATGTCCCGCGGAATAATTAAGGAAAGGAATGCGTAGAATAATTGTGTGCGCTTAATACTCGATTCAGAGTGTACCAATTAATTGTAACACAAATCTGTTGTGTATTTGTTATTGCAATGTCTTTTATTTAAAATAGTAGATCAAGTAGTACTCCTTACAGTGACGTCATCATTGCCTTGATGAGCATTGGTGAACTTGATTTTTTAATATTTGGATATTATTTACTTTTCGAACCTCAAATTATCTTGGTGGACTAGAACTGTAGTTTTAAATAAGCGGGCTGGTCATTCTTGAACGTTCGTTACAGTTTGTTTTATTACAAACTTGCTGATAGCTTATTAACTTTTAACCTGCTGGTGGCAAGTGATATTGCCTTTGCGACCAGTGCAGACCAAGATCAGCCTGCACAGATGCTGATCATGATCTGCACTGTTCGCTATTCAGTAAGTAAATTTTCAGTGAACACCCCTTAGAATAATAAATGGTACTACCCAAATTGAATGATGGACCTGTCTAGACAGGCTAAAGGTTAAGAAGTTGTGTTATCTGTTTGATACCCGTTTTATATATGCGTATGTAACGTTGTTCCATGTTTAAGACCTCCGTCACAAATGTCTATTAAAAGAGCTTTTATCCCGACTATTTTTGGGTTACAGTGTTAGTGTTGAGGTCATCTCTTCTAAAACAAGGAACTTTCTCAAAAAATATATGCTACCACTGGAATTCCCAGACTTGAGATCTGCATGAATCACCAAAATATTTTGGCTGGTTGATTAAAGACACTTGCTGCAGTTTCTTGTATGAGAGATGGGGCAAACATTTCCCAACAATAGAATTTGTTCAAACTTTGCATATGAACACAGAAAAATGCAAAAACAATCATAGGTCACCGTGCTTGTTTATGAGTTATCTGCCGTTAAAACTGGATTTTTCTTCACATGTGCATATTCAAGGGCAGATAACTCCTGAACAAGCATGGTGACCTTCGATTTTTTTTTTCATAATTCTGTTTCTAACATGACACTGTGTTCATATACAAAGTTTGAACAAATTCTATTACTGGGAAATTTTTACACAAAACTGCAGCATACGTCCTTGATTAAGTTACAAATCTCAGTCCTTCGGCCTCTAAACACTTTTGTACAGCCCAACATTTTATATCCAAATCAGATGGTAACAACATAACTTCAATTTATTACTAAAAGAATTATCAATTTAAAAATTTTATGGTTCATGATGGGTGGGGTAACACTACTGAAAACGAATACAAACATGGCTGGTGTGAGCTTTCCAGAGCGAAATGTGGAAATTCATAGCTATACTCTACTTACATTCTGCTGTTCCGTCTATAGTGCAGAATTCGAAGGATATGATATTAGAGAGAGATGAAGAATTCAGTTTGTCTGATATTACGTTTGGGTTGTTAAAAATGGGACAAAGCAAGAAATGGTATCCAAGGAAATATGAAATCCTACAATAATATTTTTGACAGGCAGGAGGTTGGAGATTTGCATCAATGTCATCTAACAAGTGTCTAAGGAACCTGTTTGATATATTGATTGCATTCATATAACCAGCAAATATGTATTCGATATTGTTTCTTTATACCGTTAGCCATGCTGAAGGGTTTATCGGTAATATATTGATTGCATTCATATAACCAGCAAATATGTATTCGATATTGTTTTTTTATACCGTTAGCCATGCTGAAGGGTTTATCGGTAATATATTGATTGCATTCATATAACCAGCAAATCTGTATTCAATATTGGTTTTTATACCGTTAGCCATGCTGAAGGGTTTATCGGTAATATGATTGCATTCATATAACAAGCAAATCTTATTTTTATCACATGAGTTGTCATATGGGATACTTCGTCATCTATTGTAGGGAAGTTTATAATATTACAGGTAAAATCATCTCTCTTATGTTTTGTATAGATACTACTATATATCATTAAGTGGTGTAATCACTTGCCCCTCATCGATGTGGGTTCTAGCCTCACTCGGGGCGTTGAATTCTTCATGTGAGGAAGCCATCCAGCTGGCTTACGGAAGGTCGTCGGTTCTACCCAGGTGCCCGCTCGTGATGAAATAATGCAAGGAGGGGCACCTGGGGTCTTCCTCCAACATTAAAGCTGGAAAGTCGCCATATGACCTATCATGTGTCGGTGCGACGTTAAAACAAAAAACAAATAATTGAAAAGATGCAAAAAAGTAAGTTTTGTATAACAAGAACTCCCGGTGGTAAGTGAAATCAACCACTGGAGCAAAATTCTGATTAATCGTATTAAGAATGCCATCAAGATAGCATGATGTATTGTTAAATGAAGTAATACCGTCTGCTTCTGTATCTTGGAAGAAGCTAAATATAAAACACACGCTGAATAATGTTCCGATATCTATGTAATTGTTTGCTGCCTTGAGAAAACGTTGTTGCAAAATGCGTATTTCAACGTTAATAAGCATAAAATAATGAAATATGTTAGTTTTGTGTTTTCGTGAATTAGAAATTATATTGAAGTGAGACTATTTTCGCATTTTGACTCTCGCTACACACTTGTAAAAATATATTAATTGTTTCACTTCTGGTTGAGATATATAACATTCACTTAAATACCTCTATATATTCATAGAATCTCGCAAACCTTCTAAACGTCCAGATTTATCACTAATGCAGCTATTTGCTGATAAATGAAAGTCATGATTACACAACTTATTTTGAGTCTGAATAACTACCTTGCCAGAAAAGAATTGATTGTGGTACGCGATTTATTCATTATTGCTCCAAAATACCAACGGTTCAAGTTTTATATTATCCATACAGCTGTTAACCGATAATGGAACTCATGATTACAGCTGATTAAATACTTTGCCAAATGAAAAAAAAATGTTCGGGCACATGATTTGTACATTATTACTTCCGAATACTCAAACAATTCAAGTTTTATCGTACATACAATTGCTAACTGATAAATGAAAATCAAGATTTCAACTGATTAATTTCCTTGCCAAACGATAAATTTTTCGGGTACATGATATATTCATAGTTTCTCCCAGACACTCAATAATTCAAGATTTTTTTTCATACAGCTGTTAACCGATCAATGAAATTCATGATTACAGCTGACTAACTTACAAATTATTCGGGCGCGTGATTCATCTAATTTCTCCCAAACACTCCTACTAATTTTTTATTCAAATTTTATCATCCAACTCTTAATCGATAAAAGGAAGTCATGATTACACAAATCAAATGGGTCCGATTAATCATTTTTACAATGTAAGACCACATTTGAGCCGCACCATGACAAAACCAACATAGTGGTTTTGTGACCAGAATGGATCCAGACCAGCCTGCGCGTCCTCGCAGTCTGGTCAGGATCCATGCTGTTCGCTAAAGGTTTCTCTAATTGCAATAGGCTTTGAAAGCGAACAGCGTGGATCCTTTAAACAGTAAAATTCTTGACATGGTGTTAACAATGTGAAAAAGTTATTATGAGAATTCTTTGATGCAAGGTTTCTTTTTTGCCTGGCTGACTCGTCCCTGACCTAGAGCACTGGCTAAAGACCAGGAATTGTTCATGTCAACCATGTTCATCAACGGGAAAATACACTTTCCCATTTCAATCGCGTATTTTTTAATTAATATGCGCAGAACAGCAAAATGGCAAATTGATCAACTGGTAACTAGAGACACACCTCATATCATATGTTTTCTCTGATGTTATAGAAAAACGTGCATTAAGCCATATGTGATAATCGTGCACCAAGCCATATGTGATAATCGTGCACCAAGCCATATGTGATAATCGTTGCTGTGACGATAAATCAAAGTATGTGTTGTGTGTTTTCAAGGACCATTTGGAGATAAAGAGAGGTAGACAGCTTTCAGTAACTTGAACATGATTTGGATAAGGGTTTACGTATTCAAAAACATGCACCCAGCCTTTAATTTAACTAGGAGTAGTAGTAATGCTCCTGTGGTGCCAGGTTTAACAAAATGGATGAGAAGATTCTTTTGAATCATAGAACGCAACCAAGCAAAATAATAGCAAACTCGGTTTTACTGAGTTTGTTCATGGGAAGCAATTAAAGTCCAACAGCCTCCGGCTCAAGAGGATTAGATCATAGTAAAGCTGTTTGGATTCCATGATCCAAAAGAACCAGAAGATATGACAACACTGGGTCCAAGCACGGGAAGAATTTTACAGCAACAGAATTTTATAAGTCTTTATAAGTTTTCTTATGCCAATACGATTAAATAGAAATGAAAACCAAGAAAGACCATATCAGTCGTTGTGAAATCTGAATTTGGACAAGGTTCACTTAAGCGTTATATGGCCTACATTGTCAGAATAATTTGTATGTTTGAGATATTGATAACGTAACACATTAAGCACAGACAGTGCTTGACTCCCTTTCCATGCTATCATTTCTATAATTATTGTTGAATTGCTGTTAATAATAGAAGTTGGGTCATTTGTGGCTGATTTGGGTTCATTATGTTGATAGCTGGATCCCAGCATCACACATAATGTCATATACAATAGTTAAAGGGAACCAGATATTTGATAGAGCAAGTACTCGTTGTAAAACGCTATGTTTAAATTTGGACCAATCAGAAACAAGTTCTATAAATAGCACGTCTGCTATATTATAAATAGGTAGATAGAGGGCATTCGGTATCCAGCGATAGAAGAAGATACATCGAGGATTCAACTAATAATTTATCCCAGTACCTTGAGAAGGAGGTTATTGCAACTACCCTGTCAGGGCGGATAAATTATTAAAAAGAAGACGTTTGAAGTTCATAGACTCTTTAGAAGAGTTGCAGAATTTCAACAAAGTTTCGAGCTATAGGGCCAGCGCATAGGAGTTTTACCTTTATGGTAGTTGAATGCTATAGACTATAGAAAATATAGGTTGAGCATCGGAAAGCTGAGACAGAGACCCAGAGTTTGGTAATCTACTGAGAGTAGGAGAGTTCCAGCTTATGGACGGTTCAGCGTTATTGGCGAAGTACAGCCAAGGCATCGGGGATATACCTATATGGTAGTTGAATGCTATATGGGATAGCATATAGGCGTAGCATCCAGGGATCAGGGCAATTATATAGAGTTGCAACTTCAGTTAAGAGGACAGAAGCCGAGCATCTATACGATTGGACTCGTATGTTGTTGATTCAAAGACATTGTCTGAAGGGAACTTTAAATTTAGCTCATAATAGAAATCATTCACAAATCATTGGTACACGAATCATTTAGGCAAGGTAGCCAGAGGAAAATTACATATATGTGATATTTCGTCTCACCAGCTATACGTTTTAACAAAGGACAATCTATATCGTTTGTCAGCTAGTCTAAGACATAGTCACCTTAGCGATTGGACCCATTTCATTGTTCAAATAACTAAAGGCGTAGGCACTTCCCTGGGTCATACAACTCGTATCCTGACATACATTATTTGCAAATTTTCAGATTGTTCATAACTGAAAATAAATTATACATTGTTCGCTCCCAAAATATATATCTTCTATATTGAATTTAGCTTTCTTTATCCCTGAATATTGCTGAAATCACAGATGTTTGAGAAAATGGAAATTTTTGCCATATTAAGGTCACGTAGAAGTTAGCACAGCCAAGTACCGCAAAATTATTTTGACAAAGGGTCCAGCTTCTTTCACAATTTATGTTAATTTTGGTTGTGGTCATAAATATTGCTTGAATTTTGTAACACTTTTTTGAAAAAAAAATGGAATTTATTCTCTTTAGAGACTTTCAGTTTTAAGCCTTTTTGGCAAACGTGAACATACTCCTTTTGTATAATAGCTTGTATTTCTAAACAATGTAAGAGAAGATATTGATTGTCATTATTTTTGCAGTCGGAGATTTTTCAAGTTATGTAGATGGTGACACTAGCCATATAAAATATATAATTTGTTGTTAATCAGAAACTCTAGAGTACAATTAAAAATCCCGTCAGTTGCTCTGATGTGTCTGTAGGAATTTTAAAACAATTAATACATACCTAAAAAGTAAGTATTTATTATGGCTGAATAAGGGAGTGACAACAAACATACATTACTGTGAAATATAACAGGCTGTCCTGAACACTTTAAACAAAATTATTACTCTTTCATTGATGACAATTTAACTTCTTTGATCAAATAGATAGATTTTCTCTATAGTATGAAAAAATATTTCTGGACTTTCAACTGCATTTTGAGTTCATAAATGTTTTAATATTATTTCTGTTCATGACTTTTCAATCTTCAGACAAGCAAGGGATAAAAAGTCGAGTTGTTCAATAGAAGAAACTGTTGCTTCTGTTACCACACCTACATAACTTTAGCTGGCAATAACTGTTTAGCGGGAGCGTTCTTCCTTACAACTTAACGTTTGTTTTTATTATTATTCGAATTAGCTTCATGGTAGATTAATGAGACTTGTCATTCGTATTTTCTCCTCCTACAAATTACTTGAAAATAAAGTTTTAGTAGTTTATGAGATATGTATTAAAGCATCGCATGTTTTCCGTTTATGGGCAAAATAAAGGAGTAGTAAAGGACCTTTCGCTTCATCTATAATTGTTTGTGTTTGTAGTTCTTCCCACGGAAGAGGAGAGCTAGAAACTCTTATGCAGTAAAATGCCGTGTTTTGCTTGATTAATCCTTATCTATTCATAATTGCAAACGCCTTTCACGTATAACTATTTAACTGATTTCAAGCACAACACTTGATATGTGACAATGTGTTTAAAAGCAGCTCCTCTGTTTAAAGTTTTCCATACTTTTCCCTTAAACAGGTTGTAAATGTTATTTTTAAATTTTAGGCCGGTTATATTCCTGGAAATAATGTCAGAACCTGAAACTAATTCCAACATAGGGTTTTACTGGTGCTTTAAAATCTTTAGTTGTTACTTATGCACGCAGGGGAAAAGTCCTCAAAAGAAATCCAAGCCAAACTCTGAAAATTAGATGATATTTAGGGCAGATTCCTTTCTATTGTAATTAAAAGAAGTATTGCAAATTCGTCTAAAATAAAATCAATCAAATGAATTATTAGTATCATTTCTTTATGCACATGTATGCACTACATAAAAAAGCAGTTCAAGAAGCCATGAGGAAGAATTGACCTCATGACCGATATGGCAGAAAATCGATATTAGGGGAGACAACAGCTATATGGTATTTGTAAAATGTGAACGGCATTGCGATGTCGATATCTGTTGCCTCCGGGTATTATCGCCTGGATGTTTATTTCAATTTCCAGAGGTTTTTCATAACTGACATGCACTTTTAGTAACAAAGTATGTAAAAGAAGGAACTTTTCGTAAGAAATTAAAAAAGTCATTTTTACCATAACAATACTTAATATGTAGTTTCTTAAATGTTTTTTTGTATTTTGTCTTTGAAGTCACAAAATATCAATAAATAAAACAAATAAATTTTAGAATTGACATTGTAAAATCCTATCGATTTATAATAGTTAATACTGCTCTTTCTTTTTTGTGTGACATGTAGTAGGCTATATGTTATCAAATGTTTCAGACCCCAGGTTAAAATCCTGATAATGACCTTGTTAGATTTTTACAACCACGTCCATTTTTAAGTCACAAAAATACATATACAAGTTGTGTTTTTGAAAGCGGTTGAATACAATTTATACTATTACATGTGTATTTTTTTTTTTTACTATAAAATGGTTAAATATCATATTAATATATCAATTAAGTAATTCTTTATATATCGAGAAAGTATGAAATTAAATGAATCGAAAATTATGGTATGTTTGTAGAAAAAATAAAAGGGAGACTTGTGTCACCCTTGGATAAATTGATCATTTTCTTTTTCCTTTAAAAAAATATTGGCAATCAGCGCGGTACAGGTATTTTGCCATGTTCAATGTGAAAATAACTACACAAGTTTTACCAAACTGTTGCAAAATAATAATTTAATAAAAAAATGACGAGAAAAAGTAAAATGGCATTATATAATTATATTCAAAACGCATTTATAGCCTTATCAGTGTTGTATATGTCTGTGTTGTTTTAACGCTCCTTTTTTAGTGGTAATTGAGGGGCCAATAAAACGATTATTTACGCGTGATGGATCAACAATTTCTATCACCTTTCATTACAGTATAGAAATGACATTGATGTGAAATCATTTCAAATTGAACATGTACAGTTTCATATGACGATTTTCATGATAACTAAAAAAATAATAAAACCAGTTCAAATTGTCACGAAAGTAAAATTATATTTTCACACAGTGTAAAAAATGTTCATGATCATTGTTTTCTAATTTCATAAAAAGTTAGTTGATATCATGAAAACATATGATGCAGTTTTTGCAGCACTTCTTAAAAATATTTTTATTTTAGGACTTCTCAAGGCAATAACTAACAACAGCATACAAGCAATAGCACTTTATTCCAGGTCAACACTTCTATACAAACAAGTTATGCCAAAGATATCAAACAATATTGTATATCAAATTATCAGTAGTATAAATTAGTGGCAGAAAAGGCCGCGTGATATCAGGCCCACTGACTGACGAGCAAGCAAGCGCATGTTTTCATCAATAAATTGACTTAAATAGCAACTGCGGACTGCGGGCTTGTGAAACTAGGAATTACGCTACGTAGTAATGGGTAAAACCTAGTTCACACTGTAAACGGACCTATCCGCTAACCAACATAGCGGTAACACACTGAAAACTGACCTAGCTGTTAACAGGCGACCTAGCGGTTAACAGACTTTAAATCGACATAGCGGTTAACAGACTTTAACCGACTTAGCGGTTAACACACTTTGACCTACCTAGCTGTTAACACACTTTAAACCGACCTAGCGGTTAACACACTTTAACCGACCTAGCGGTTAACACAATTTAACTGACCTAGCGGTTAACACACTAAAGTGTTAACAGAGCTAGCGGTTAGCATCACTTTAACAACAGACAAGCAACCAATGGTTCGATATACTGTCAACCGACCTAGTGGAATACATCACTATAACAACAACATACAACCGTAAAAACAGTTGTTACACTTTCAACTGCCCTAGTAGCTTACATCACTACTGCTACAGGGAACCAACCAGTGTGTTGAAACATCATCCCCATTTAGTTATATTATGAGAATAACACATTAACTAAAATGTTTATTGGATATAGGCAAAAGCAGTTAGGATAAATTAAGTGTGTAGATGATAACCCAAACTACCTAAGGAGCATTGTGACCTTAGTCACCCATAGTATAGCAAGTTGAAATCTACAAGATCTCAATTATCACTGCAAAAACTGACTTATTCACTCAAATATTAAACTGATTTAGACAAAGTTAATGTAACTCGGGCAAATTTAGCATGTAGACGAAAAACCTAAACTACCTAAGGAGATTGTGACCACAGCCACCCAAGTTACCAAAGACAAGGAGCATTGCGACCATAGTCACCCGTAGTATAGTAAGCTTAAATCTACAAGATTTCACATATCACTGAAATAAATTTAGACTTGAATTGGATATGTGATGTTAATACACATGCTTACTCGATGTCAGTTGGAGATCCTCATCAACGCGACAGAATCCTATAAATTAAAGTATATAATAGGTTATTAAATCATTGCATTTATATGTTTTCGTTTTCTACTAAATACTGTCAGTACATTCAGAGGCAAGGACAGAATCCTAAGAAATGTTTCCAATCATATAACTGAACAGAAACTTCATAATGTATTTTTCCACAAAAAGAGTAAATCTGAGATTGATTTCATATTCAAATAGTAACTTTCCTTTTTTAAAAATAGGATAAGGATAACATAACTGGCTATAGCCCGTCTAACATATGGTCCTCTAACATGATGTAAAAAATTCATCCTAGATACATAACATAGACGGTGAAGTGAAAGACACGAATCCGAAAAAAAGCATTATAAACAACTTAGTTCTTTGTGGCATAACAGTAAATAGTGCAATGAACAGAGACAAAACATGGTAAAATTATGTACAAGTGTTATTTGTAATCCGCGCACTAAAACCCTAAAAACTCTTTGAGAGAAAAGTATGGGAAAAGCGTTGGATTACATGACCTGGATGCCTATACAATTTATATAACAACAAAAGTACATCAATTGTATTTACAAAACAATGACTGTTCAAATTCCATATCGATCCAAGTTCATTGCACTATTTATGCAAGTTTCAACATGTAAAAACAACAATGGCTAATTTACACACAAGAAAAAGCATCATTGCAACTGAACATTTCTGAAATGAATCATGGAATATATCTTTCACTCTGCTGAAAAAGTACTTTGTGTTCCTGTTCAGACTATTGCTGAGACATCCATTGAATAATATTCTTCTATGTTAAAGGAGCTGGCCGCTTTTTAGTTTCAATTTGCCCCAGTCTGTTGATAAAACTACATTTGAACAAACGTGCTTCCAGGCTTAAGTGTTTCTATTACGTATATTTAAATTTAGTGTTTTCTGTTCTATATATTAGTGTTGTATTTAAGCACTAATTACACTTAATTGTCTTAAAGTAATGTATATAACTACAAGAGAGTATATTTATAATTATCCACTTGCTATTGTAATACTGTTCATCTTATTCGCTGTCCTGTCGTGACATTCTAAGCTTATGTCTTGCTAAGTGTGCCACTGCAGCTGATTCCCGGTTTGCATGTCTCCTAGTTTTGTTACAGGAAATTACTGTTTGCCTGTGACAAGGCCGGCCAGTAGACAAAGCAAGTCCAATTTGTACGCAAGTTTAAATATTACAGCGTTTGTGAATCTTCCTGCTTTCTGATCAAATGACTCATCAGAAGGTAACTGATCAAATGACTCCTCATAAGGTACTTATATGTTCATGTTAAAACCATTATTGTAACATTTGTAGCTGTTTATAGTTAAAGACATTCTCCTTTCTAAACTTCATTACATTCAAGTTTCTATTCCACGAAGGCCTTGGATAAATTCGAATTATACAGTCCACTTGACTGGGTCGCTTAGTTAATCTGGCTTGTATGTATATACATGTTCGACTGATGACTTCAAATATTGTTTGTACTTGTTCCATTTTTGCTTGGTATACCATTTGTGCTCAGTATATTGTTCATTTTTATTTACTGTCTGTACTCAATGTTCCTCCCTTTACTGCATCGACAGCCTGCAAATATATAAAACTCCACCGGCAGTATACTACAAAACACATGGATAAAATTGTAAGTAGCAAAAAATGTCACCATACATGTACCAGCTACACCACAAAAAACAAACTTGTATAACTGTTCTCTGTGAAACTTAACAACTTGAGTATATATGCTCCATCTATACAGTACCTGCAAAACGTCAGTAATCCAGAACCATTTAGAATAGATCAATTCTGCATCTTTTATATATATATATATATATATATATATATATATATATATATATATATATATATATATATATATATATATATATATATATATTATAAGTAACAAATGGTGACATACTAGATATTCACTGACATGTATCATTAACAACATGGCACCTAAACAGCATGGCACCTAAATGGGTGTGGTGGGTGGGATTTTGAAACCATTACATTTTCTGTTGGTTGTACACGTGCCGACAATCGAATGACCAGTGGTCACACACTAATGATTACTGGTACGGAAAAAGCCGAGTGTATCCAAATACCAAACTTAGATTGGTAACCTTGGATACACACCAAGCTTGATGCGCCAAAATAAACATTATTATTTCTTAATAAAATAAAAAGAATTATTTTAGGACTTCTCAAGGCAATAACTAACAACAGCATACAAGCAATAGCACTTTATTCCAGGTCAACACTTCTATACAAACAAGTTATGCCAAAGATATCAAACAATATTGTATATCAAATTATCAGTAGTATAAATAAGTGGCAGAAAAGGCCGCGTGATATCAGGCCCACTGACTGACGAGCAAGCAAGCGCATGTTTTCATCAATAAATTGACTTAAATAGCAACTGCGGACTGCGGGCTTGTGAAACTAGGAATTACGCTACGTAGTAATGGGCAAAACCTAGTTCACACTGTAAACGGACCTATCCGCTAACCAACATAGCGGTAACACACTGAAAACTGACCTAGCTGTTAACAGACGACCTAGCGGTTAACAGACTTTAAATCGACATAGCGGTTAACATACTTTAACCGACTTAGCGGTTAACACACTTTGACCGACCTAGCTGTTAACACACTTTAAACCGACCTAGCGGTTAACACACTTTAACCGACCTAGCGGTTAACACAATTTAACTGACCTAGCGGTTAACACACTAAAGTATATACTGTCAACCGACCTAGTGGAATACATCACTATAACAACAACGAACAACCATCAAAAGATTGTATCATTAACTCTGACTTATCCCACAAGAACATGCGCCTGCCTGCTCGCCCAGTCATAGAATTTTCCGCCACAATAAATTTGAAAAATTTATTCCCCCAAAATTCTAATGACCTCTTCTACAAGCCTAATTTAAGTTGTCTTAGAAACCTGTAGTCCTTGACAACTTATCTTCAAGACGTACTAATATACAGTGTATTTCATACGACGATGACTATTACATCTTTTACCGCACATCATCAGGTTATCAGGTTTTTTACCGTTAGGGTAAAGTTAGTTATTTTGCCCATTTACTTGAACCTGCCGTTAGGGTGAAGTCAGTTATGTTGCCCATTTACTTGAACCAGTACTAACTGTATATATTCTCATTATACCCCCCTTTTTTTTTACAATGATACATTATGGATGTACTGACTGAAAATATAAATTGTCTACCGCACAAATTAGGCCTTGAATATTTCTTGCGCTCCATTTCTGTTGTAATTTTCTGTTACTGGTCCTTTTTCATGCTCTTTAGTCAAATCCATTTTATATATTTACCACTGATGGTGAAGCAGTTTGTGTTTAAATAGTAAAACCATAATGCAGACTTCAAGATCTGACCTGTCACTACTATGCTATATTACAATCGTTGCCCTAATTCATTTATTTATTTTTCTAACACAACTGAAATATGGAAGGCCTGTTGTTGTTGTTTTTTTTTTTTTTTTTTTTTGGGTTTTTTTTTTTTTTTTTGTTTGTTTTTTTTTTTTTTTTTTTTTTTTTTTTATTATAAACAATTACGGACTCATAGCGTAAAAGACAAATTGAAAATATCGAAAACATTTACAGAATTTGTCATGAAAACTCACATGATTGCCACACTTAAAACATTAGCATTTCGAGCCTTACTCTTGTTTATGCTAACAAATATTATTATTTGTAGACTAGAATGATTATTGCCGCCAAAATATGTATATTAAATGCTAAAATTGGTTTCCCGAACTACTGGTCTAATCTGTTTTGGGACTATTTACCCTTGCCAAGAATATGATTTTAATCATATTTCGAATATTTAAATTGGTACACAGATTGAGATTTTATATGTTTGCAACATTAGATTAATAAATTTTCTGGTTTCCTCCATCTCCCTTAAAGCTTACCTTTTTTCAAAAATTATATATCATTATTTAAGCTGCAGCCGACTTATTCCCATATAGTGTTTATTACCTTAATGCAACTGTTTTAAAGCCAAACATAGTTTGCCAATTTAACATACCTTTCTGAATGAAAACATTTTTTTCTTTAAATATTTCAGTTGGAATATATGCAACCATAATTAATGTTATCCCACTTTTCTGTCCAATCAAGTGCAACCCATTTCCAGTGTTTTTATGTGCGGTCATGAAGAGTTTGTTTCCTCAGTAAGCAAATTTGTTAATACTTTATTATCCCGTTTACATGAATTGCAGCTACATGTATATTAAGCTAATTTGTAACATGACAAACAATTTGGAAAGTCTTTTCAAACTTCACTGTGCAAAACATTTCAGCTTTTTCCTGCTTTTATTTATAAATATGAAAATTGACCTGGGCAGCTACTTCATTAAAGTTTAAAAACCATGCCATCCAACTTGGCAGTCAGAATATTATATGCACTGTAGCTCTAAAATATCTACCAAAGAAACAAATATCATGCTAAATATCTATTAATGCAGACATAATTACTGCGTGTATGCAACTACCATCCCTACTTCCTAAAGACCGATTACAATGATTTAAGTGTACAATTCCTGACTTCAAATAAAATTTATCTACAGCATTAAATTAACACATACAAAATTAAATTATATGAGCTGTGTCAAGCTAAAAAGATCCCTAATATAATTGATGTTGTTTTATATAAATGACGTCACTTGGACGTTTCAACATGGCGGTGCGCCTTTTTAAATTTGAGTGAATTCATGAAATATTATGGTGCCTCATTTCAGACAAGTACTTCGTTCAACCTTTTTTTTTTTTTTATATATATATATATATCTTCTCTAATCTTTTCAAAAACTTTTAATTGAACACTCCTTCAAAATGCTTGCTCCTCCATGTTTATGTCACGGAACAAATAACGATCAAAGCATCATCGCATTCTATATTCCTTAAGATATTGTGATCTATTGATGACTTGTGCTACATTACAATCTCGATCTCCCCTATATGATTTAAGTCGACATCTGAAATTCCTATTTTATGTAAAGAAATGCATGTACTTATCAAGTATGCAATAATGTAGAAGTGTCATCAAAATACTATAATGTCCCTTTTTGCATGACGTGGCTCATGTGAAATTATATTAGTATAAGCCGTTAAATTCTCTATCACATGGATTTTACTAAAGGCCTAGGATATGCAGGATGTCTAATAGATTAAAATGCCATACAGTAAATTATAAACTTCAATGCTGACATTTGATGTACCTTCTGACCTTAGGCAGAGAACTGTGATTGGCCCCCGTATTATCAACAATAACAACTGTTTGTTACTTTAATATACTGTATATCCATATTAACATTCTTTCTGCCTGGTGAAAGAGTATACCACTAACAATTACTTAAATGAAATTTAAATCCATACTTGCCTGGCAATTACACTGTTAAGTTAGTGTATTAAATTTACACCATGTTAAAATATTTAGGTTATATCTTGGCTTGTATGTAAGTTATAACAAGCGTGTGCGAGTTATCTTTCCTGTGGCTGTGGTTTTTGTAATACACTGCAGTGAACAACAATAATTATTGTTGAGCCTAAACAACTTTTAATCGATACTACATTTACTTTAGATAGATAATAACATACTTATCTAATGATATAACCCATGCCTATCACTCCTAAGAACAATAATCTACAATAAGAATTATATTTATCTTGCATTTATGGAAAATTTATCTGTTATTGTCATTTCTCGTTTCATATTTAATTGACATACATTGTAATTGGCATAAATGACACTGATGTTTTAATGAAAATTAAAAAAGGTAAGAAAAACAACATAAGAAGAAATGCGCATCTCTTTCATTTCAGAACTAGGATATTAACTGTAATATTTAATTGAATTTCTCATGTTGTAAAATTTGTGATATCAACACAGAAGGAATTATTCGCGAAATAAAATTGATTTAAAACTTACACTGATTGTGTCAAATAAAACATTCAATCACAAATTTACTAAACTGATTAAACCTTTTACTTAAACCTATTGATCACGATACCGCATGTTCACGCGACATATCGTCTGCACATAACGCTACAACAACAACTTCGCACTGAAGTTAAATATTCTTCAAAATCAGTGAAAATTAATCGTCTGAGAACGAATCAAATTTTTATGTTACAAAAATAAAATAGATAACATTCAAAAGATAAATTTATTGGGAGTAGGAAATCATTACATATTAATGCTTTTATCCAAAAAAAAATTGCTTTTAAGAAACGCACGTATGAGATTTTTATACATTTTATATGGAAAATAGAAGGGAAATGATGGCATTAAACATCATGTCAAGAACGAATCAAAAATTAAAATAAAATTTAATTAAAAAATACCGTGTGATGAATCAAATGTTGAACTTAAGAAATATGTTTGCACCTAATGTTTCTTATTTTTAGTTATTTTGTTATTAAGTGAAATGTGAACATGCCCTTCTTATTTCTATATAGAAAATCTGACCGCTATCGATTATTGGCCGGAGGAATATTCTTCGGTATGCATTTTCTAATTAATTGCTGTAACTGTTAAAGGCAAAGAAAATCTCCTATATAAGTGACCCCCCCCCCCCCCCCCCCCCCCCCCCCCCCCCCAGACTTTTTAATCCCCAATATACAAGATCCTGTCTGGTCCAGTCTGATAAGGGTCCATAAAACCCCTGTAGACTTGACATGTAGCCTAATTATTGTCAGAGAATCATAAATTTTATTGCCTACAGGTAAACTGGTTATTTCCAGTGTTTTGCATTTTATTAATTGAAATGCTGTTGTTTTTTTCTTAGTCTTTTTTCAGCATGTACACAAAATTATTTTCATTGATAAGATACTAATTTTGATTGCTCAGTCATGTTGAGTAATGTCCTGGCCAATTAAATTATAACTCTTATAGCAAAGCATTTCTCACTATAAAATAATTATTCAAAACTTAATAAGAGAAATTACAAGTTTGTTTATTCAATGATTATGATCTTTTTATCAAAAGTAACAAAATAAAAACGAAAAAAAAAAAAAAAAAAAAAGATAATTGCTGGATTTTATTAGAAATTAAAGAAGCGTTCAGTTGCATTTTTAATAGATAAAGAAGGTATATAGACAGAAGGATGTTATATATTAAAAATGCTTAATTCCTCTTGTGTTGTCTAAATAATGTTAACTTTCTTTTATGTATAATAAAATCCAGCAATAAAGATATATCATTGTTCAAAATACACAGTAATTTATTACTTCTAACAGCTATGTGCCTGAATGCATTTCTTATATTTTTGATAATAAAAAACAGCAATAATGAGATGTAATTGTTAAAAAACTTACTTTATTAAAAATATGATAAAACACTTTTGTATCTTATCACTTTGTTTATTTAGCCCTAATTCAATCAAGCTTTCTAAACTCGTTATAAAGGTGAGAACTGATTTGCTATAAAGGTGAGAAATATCACCTGCAATTTATTTACTGCACAGTAGCTATACAGTAGCTTATTATGATAAACAGAAGCAAGTCTACCAATGGTCCTGACTTGTGTATTGGCCCTTATCGCCAATACGCAGACCTTATCATCTCCATAGGCCACATACTAGGCATACCAGAATCAGTGTCTTTAAAGAAGGTCAAGCAAATATTGATGTTATCAAGTAGGCCTACCCCTACCATCTGCAGTAAACACTGTGGATACATTTTTGTTTTACGAATCCTCTATGATTGTTGTTTTCTTGTTTCTGCCTTTGAGATACAATGTTTGGTGCTAAACCCATTTTAACGTCCATGCTGACAAGTTTGTTTTAGAAATGTTTATGTTGGTTAGAAATCGTGTGTTCTGAATTTTGACACCTATGTTCTGAACTTTTACATCCGGAATCTACCGTTTGACAAAGATGGTAAAATACTAAATGTAGCCTACCAGTACTTGCTAGAAATCTTAAAAACTATATATTTGTTTTGATATTTAACAGAAACATTTATGGTATAGTATACTAGTAGAATAATATAGCATATGGGCCACAGTTACGGTCACAATACGTATTAGAAACGTAACAATACTTCAGATTTCCAGATGCAATATCTCAAAATTGTGCCATGATATTTTTGATGACTTTTTTTCGGTGGTTCATTTTTAATACTACCCCAGAAGTTAAGCCTATTTCCAAGAAAAATGACGGTTTTATTTTCCCAGCCTTATGCCATTCACGAAAATAAAGGTTAAAGTACTGAATATAAAATACGAAACAGAATATTGTATTAAGAAAACCCATTACAAAAAAGAAATAGTGTCATTTCTAGACAACTATGATAAAAACATTAATGTATTTGGCAAATAATAAGTGTTGCTTTATGAGATATGTTAAGTATACATATAAATTTCTTTTATGGGCACAACCATATGTGCTAATTTATGAGTTGACAAAAAAACGCACCATGCTGTTTGTGTTTCCAAATATGGAATTACTTTTATACAGTTTTCTTTGGCGAAAAATGTAATAAAATTATTGCTGCGACCTTTAAAACGTTTTCCAATGTGGAAGAATATTGTTTGTTCCACTTGCTGTTTTGTGATGAAAGTCTTTTTTTATCAAAGATTATACATACAAACTGTATACATCGTTTTTTGTTTTTTGTTTTTCTTTTTAATTACTAGGTTATTAACGGATACACGATCATCCTTACAGAGGGTATATACACTGCTGAACTTACTGGTTGTACAAATAAACAGTAAAGTAACTGGTCACTGATGACGTTTTTTTTGTCTACATCAATATTTGTATTTCAAGGCATTTAATTCCTGGTTTTCTGAATAAAATACTTCGACATTTGGGGCTTTAAAATTTAAACAAAAAAATCTTCCTGGTATTTTTCTTGTTACCAGAGGGCGATTCAAAAAAGTAACATAACCAACGGGGTGTGATATAAAACATTCAGATCTGCACATTAGCGCAATTTTCTTTTCATTATATACATAAACATTTTGTATTGTCATCTAGTCGTTGTTCTAGTCAGTCAGTTTGACAGAGTACAAAGCATTGTAATATCTTTCTTGATAAAACCTGTATTTGTATGGACAATATGTAGATAGGTTACATCATGAAATATCACGATTATTTGGTTGCTTACGTAAAACTTCATCGCACCTTTTCACTCCTTAAAAACAAACAATTCTAGTTATTTCACTTATTCAATACTGTTTCGGTAAATTGTGCTTGGCTGAACCTGTTCTTATACGCTACTTGAGAAAACAAAAATGCACCGTATTATTTTTTGTGGCCTCTGAGAAACTTTCCAAAAATGTGCATCAGTTAACATTATCGTTGTTTCAGCTCATCTAGGAGAAATTACATTCTGAGATATCATCAGTTCGTATCGTGCACTCCTCAACTGTCTGAATGTCGTAAATTTGATCCTCAGAATTGGCAGTTTTACAAATGGAAAACTATTGAATGATCCGGTTACCTATATTCCTGTTTATTCAACTTGTTTTATAAAGATAAACTTATAATTCTGGTATTTTGTAATGAAAGCATGCAGCAGCCGATGTGTAAAATTATTTGACGGTCATATGCGAAAGTCACCATGTTTCCTCAAAAGTCTTTTTTGCAAAATTAATCTGCCGCTTGTGCCATCGTGTATCATCAACATTTAGCGATAAAGATAAAGACTTCATTTATCTAATTCTAATTGTCAAAAATGTCATTTCTTAAAAAGGGACATGCTATGTGTATCATCTAATAACGTAATTTCAGAATTTGAGAGCAAAGAGCCACATGAGTACAACGTTTAAACCCTGGCACTCTAAACTCCCTTTTAAAGTCACGAGTATTAAGACGCGTGTCTGCTGGTTGCTTGCCAATTTTTTTTTTTTTTTTTTTTTTTTGCGGCACGGTTCAAAATAGCTTCATGTTATTCATTATTGCTCCAATTAGGTTTCATCGTAGATATTAACCGATAAATGAAAATCATGATTATGCAAGTTAAAATGAGTCTACTTAAATATCTTGCCAAACGAGAATAATTCTTGTATATGATTCATTCTTTATATGATCAATATGTTATAAAAGTAAACATTTCCATGATTTTTATGGGCAGTTTAACGATCTAGACTTGTGTTCTAAAAGCAAGCATATTATGAAACGCATCCCACAGAAATACTTAAAATCATAAAATGCTAAAACCATTTGCTAGTTTGAAAAGTTCCATGTAACTATGAACAAATTATTATCTAACCATTAAATTTTCTCAAAGAGCTTTGGTTGTAATTTTCATGGAAGACGTTATAGCTTGGTACTGTTTATGTCCGAAGAAATGACATGAGTACCGGGCGGCACTGATGACTCCAGAAATACAAGGCACTTATTATCTATAGACATTTATACATGACAAGCTGTGTTTTGAGGCTGAAGTTGATCAGTATCATTTATACGTACAGTTAAATTAACTTAAAAGGGGCATGGTGCTGTTGGATCAAAGGGGCACTTTTCAGCAGGCAGTTGCAACAAAATGGGCAATCATTTCAACTTTCATTATAGTCAGATAGTCATTATTTCATTCACTAAATCATAAATAACAATTAATCAATTAAAATCAATAAGAATTGTGTCTAATTCCATTTTTTAGCACTCAAATGTTGAATCGGACAATCGATCTCTCACTTAAATCATTCAGTCCTAATATACGAGTCATGGCAATACCTGTTCTGTAACAACGTTTCCTTTATTACAGTTTAAATATAAAACAATACCATTTGTTTTTACATCATTCTAAAAAATTTCAAGAGTGGTATAGGACCTTGTATCTTGTAAGACATCGTTTGAATTTTTGACAGAGCATTTTGCAGTGTACATTTCATCCATTTTGGACAGCAAAAAGATTTTAAATTCTTAGTTTGGCTTTGTTGCTTATCAGTTTAACTTTCAGAATGTCTTAGCAGGCTCATGGTTAGCATACAAGCAACTTGTATTAGTTAAAAAAATTAAAAAAAGAACTTTCTTCATACATAAGGAAAATACAATTTTGTTCAAAGTATTGACATTATTGACACCATTTTTACACTAAAAAAGCTCATAGTACCAATTCTACTGACCTTAGAATGAAGTATAGATAATTTCTATGAAATAAAATGATTTGCAAAGTCAGTTGGAAATACATGAAAAATCCCGATTGAAACGGTAGACTAAAATGGACAAATTATAGAGTCTGTCATGTATATTTTTGAGAACTGATTTTAAATACAACAACAGCTGAGTCATTTGTCATTTATTCGCTTACTGAAGGTTTCTTTTTCACTTATTTAAGGTTTATGCAAGAAAATCTCGATTAAAACGACTGTAATTGTCCGAAAATCTGGGTCGCGAAAATACGTGACAAACGGAGCAAAATAAAATTCAGATCGAAATTTTATTTAAAAATAACTATTTTTCACTTGATTTTATCATAATAATAATTTAATCAGTTGATTTATGTTTATTTAAAACATTTTTCAACCGGAATTGCTAAAACCAAAATACGAACATGATTTGAAATTTGTCTACTGATACTATAACTCGTCGGGATGGAATGTCGGAGATTAAATAGCCTATTTAAATGCTGTAAGGTACACATAATTCATCTATTTTTATAGCTCTTTGATTAAACTTAGTGCCTAATATACCAGTATGCAAAAGTACTGTCGTCTGCATGGTTACTTCACTCGGTACATGTCACACGGCCTGTAAACACTGGCTCGTCCTCTTTGAGGAGATGAGTTGAAAAAAGAGCCAGTGATACTTCCGAGGAGGCGCTAATGACCGGAACTTTATGCAGAATGTAAACAAAGAAGAGGGTTGAGTTGATTGTTTCCTTTCTCAGATAAATGTCAGGCCTTATTTAAAAAAATAGCCAATGTAGTTCCACTCAGAAATAATTATACTTTTTATATATACAGGCCATTTTGCAAGGTAGATGCATTCTGTGACGTGAGAACTTTTGAAAGTTGGAAAATAGAGCAAGTCTAAACCAAAAGTAGACATTTTCCCATATATTTCACCCTAATTTACACAAATTTAAGGTTTTATAGTCACTGCATCAATTTTGCCAAAAAGCATACCTTACTTCTGCATGACTTATATGGTTTACTACCGTGTTTATCCCGTACATGTGCATTTATCCCCATGTGGAGGAGCCACCGCCGCAGAGGAGGCGCTAAGAACCGGAGTGGGAGCCAAAGCACTTAAAAATTGAGATTGTTTAATGTATCATGAATTCTCACATACCAGAGCTTTATCATGATTCCCTTGGATTGTGACAAACATCTAATGGATGATATTGTAACAACATCCTATTCATTTCCTTAGACTGTATTCTGAGATATTTGCACTTCTCTTTCCTTTTGCACTTGTCTAATGATGGGCTATCATGGCGTTATAAGCTTTATAATTATGATATTTTCTGTGAAAGGGGCATTTCCTAATGCACAACGGTTTTCATGTCCAACGCATTTTGGATTTTTTAATAGTAAGTGTTAACTTTGTGGTAGTCTTGAAATGCAATTGCAATATTAGCTTTCTCATATAAATGTAAGGCCCTTTTTTCAAAAATAGCCAAAGTAGTTCCACTCAGAAATTATTATACTTTTTATACCTGCAGGCCATTTTGCAAGGTAAATGCAATCCTTGACGTGAGAACCAATTTTTCCCATAATGGTATGTTAAATCTGAATTAGTTATGTGTTTTAACGGCGGGTTTTACCCCTCTATGCTCACTTTCGGCTAAGAGGAGGAGCCAAAGCCTTGGAGGAGACGCAAAAGTCCAGAGTCGGAACCACTGACCAGTTCTTTTCCTGGGTGATTAACACTCGTATAAAGCGTTTTCGTTCTCGCAATGTAATATCTATTTCGTTTTAATGTTTGTAATTTGATGCTTAAAATTGTATTATACTACCTAAATGCACATAATCTACCTAAAATAACAAGAGCTGTCTATAAGACAGAGCACTCGACTTTTCTCAGTGCTTGAATCTAAATTAGAGCTTTGCCAGTAAAAACGTTATAAAACTTAAAAATCTAAGTTAAAAAGGAGCATAACTCTGTCAAAATTCAAATCAGAGTTATAGGGATTGTTTTTCCTGGTGTAGACTTTGATAGTAAATAACTGTTTTAAGTTTCAAGTCAATAGCTTTGAAAGTAACAAAGATAGTTGATGCTATTAAAAGGGTTAACCAAAAGGGTTAACCACAAAATCTAAGTTAAAAAGGGGCTTAACTCCATCAAAATTCAAATCAGAGTTATAGGGATTGATTCGTTTTGTGTAGACTTTGATAGTTAATAACTGTTTTAAGTTTCAAGTCAATAGCTTTGATAGTAACAGAGATATATGACTTAACAAAGAAAAAAAAAGGAAAAAAAAAAAAAAAAAAAAAAAAAAAAAACGGCGACGCCGACTCCAACGCCGGTGCGAGTGCAATAGCTCTACTTTTTCTTCGAAAAATCGAGCTAAAACTATATGTGTATGTATCAACGCAACTGCTACAAAGTTTAATATTAAATGGTCAATTTTATTTTAAATGTTTGAAAGGAATCGCCAAAGACAGGACGCTCAGTTCTGCATGATATCATTACTTTTGTTCGTTCCAGATGTGTCTGTTTGAAGGCAAATGTAGGAATAGGTTATCATTGACAACGAAAAAGAACGACGTAACATACAAATGTAAAAGAAAAGAAAAGAAAACGCGTCAAAATACATCAAATTTAGACGAACAGTTTAGAAATGTAACCACAAGCACCCCAAATAAAAAGAAGCGCAAGAGAACGGCTGTCACCAGCAATAAAGTGAGCACATTGAGATCTCATTTGCACAAAAAAAATGTTTTATCACCAATTGTTCTCTTGTTCAATACACACCAGAACCGGAAATGGTAATACTTCTTGTGAAAATGATGGCGATTTATTCTGCAAGGCCATTAATCAACTTAGTATGTGTGTAAATTAAGCAAAACAGTTGTGCTATTTGACATTTGGTTTTATACTTGCTACTAAGTAAAATGTTTGATTAAACTTTGAAGCGCTAAATATTTCTGGGTGCATACATGGCGCTATAAAGACAACGTCCATGTGACGTAAACACAATATCATTTTGACGATTTAAGCATTGCTAGTCATGTTAGAATGTACACTTTATTCATAAAACTCCCTCGATATTTTTGCTAATGTTTTTTTTTATCTTTTCAGTATATCTATGCCTTTTCTAATTCATTTAGAAACAACTTTTAAGAGTTTATTTGAAAGCATAAATAAAATCGAGTAAGGCAATGATACTATATAATGTAACTATAAGAAATGATTTTTTTTCGGTATCCCGCAGAATAGGATCGGCAAATCAATGAATCGCGCTAGCTAGAAATTAAGTGTCAACATACATGTTTCCTTCCAAACGTTATTTAAGTAAAATTAGAAAACTGTATTTATAATTCTGTAACTATAAGCTCAGTAACGGTCAATACCCATTCTTAGTACGTAGCATTAATTAAAAACAAATCTGACAAAAAATATTGCCTCAACAGATGGCACCCTTTTTACAAACTCCAAGTACTAAATTATAACTTAATATGACTTTGACTGCAGAACGACTGACAAACGGACAAGGATAAGACAAAAGCTATATGATATATGCGGTTCGGCCGGGGAATAAATATCTTACTTTTTCAGTTTCATTGTTATCGTTAGAACATCTGGGAGAAGTATTTTGAGTGTTAGCATTTTCATAAATATGCATTCGAATTAAGCAATTTACAGTTAAAACAATTATATTTATTGAACATTTGTAAATACCCAGTGAAGCACATATTGCAACTGTATTTCAAGACTACCACAAAGTTAACACTTACTATTAAAAAATCCAAAATGTGTTGGACATGAAAAACCGTTGTGCATTAGGAAATGTCCCTTTCACAGAAAATATCATAATTATACAACTTATAACGCCATGATAGCCCATCATTAAACAAGTGCAAAAGAAAAGAGAAGTGCAAATATCTCAGAATACATTCTAAGGAAATGAATAGGATGTTGTTACAATATCATCCATTAGATGTTTGTCACAATCCAAGGGAATCATGATAAAGCTCTGGTATGTGAGAATTGATAATATTTTAAACACTCTCAATTTTTAAGTGCTTTGGCTCCCACTCCGGTTCTTAGCGCCTCCTCTGCGGCGGTGGCTCCTCCACATGGGGATAAATGCACATGTACGGGATGAACACGGTAGTAAACCACATACGTCATGCAGTAGTAAGGTATGCTTTTCGGCAAGATTGATACAGTGACTATAAAATCTTAAATTTGTGTAAAATAGTGTGAATATATGGGAAAATGTCTACTTTTGGTTTAGACTTGCTCTATTTTCCAACTTTCAAAAGTTCTCACGTCACAGAATGCATTTACCTTGCAAAATGGCCTGTATATATAAAAAGTATAATTATTTCTGAGTGGAACTACATTGGCTATTTTTTAAATAAGGCCTTACATTTATCTGAGAAAGGAAACAATCGACTCACCCTTCTTCTTGTTTACATTCTGCATAAAGTTCCGGCCATTAGCGCCTCCTCGGAAGTATCACTGGCTCTTTTTTCAACTCATCTCCTCAAAGAGGACGAGCCAGTGTTTACAGGCCGTGTGTCATCCGCTGTGTGATGCGAGAAGCGTGAAATACACAGTCAGGTGATATCAATTTATATCAGATTAAGAAAACGTGCGATAAAAAGGGCACGTGGCGCATGCGGCACTTTAGGAAGGCAACGTGGTGCATAAGAAAAGGGGCATGGTGCAGCGCCACGCTAAAAAGGCCTGGGAAAAACACTAAATAATACGTATTATGCGTTGTCACGTGCAATACCGAAAGGAGATTGTTAATGTCTTAAATAAAAGCATATACGAGTGTATAGCTGCATCTAACTGAGTCAGCAGTCTATATGAATGAGTAAAGTGTCCCCTTATGTTGTGTATACCCTTGTTTTATTTCATCTACTGTTATTTGATTGATGTGCAACAATGAAGATTCATAATTTGAATACAAAACAAAAAAAGAAAGAGTATTGTATGTCAAGTAAACAAGAACACTATGAGCATAGCGTGATGTATATGATATATACAGCACAAATGCACATTAGCTTCACTACCGGTGCTCAAACGTCGTCAGGGTAAAAAAATGGAGTTTAGTTCCGAAAAGTAATTATTTACATGAATAAAGAGTATTATAATGGCACTTTACCGCTCCTATGTTTCTGTTAAAACAAATCTCGTTTATCTTCGTTGTTTAATTTACGTTCATTCTGCAGCTCATTAACGTAGGTAAAAAAGAAGATTTTTCCGTATGACTATTAAATGAAACTACTTACAATAAGGAGAAATAAAAATGTGCAAAGTACGTCATTTATTACAACATATCCATCAAAATTATCATGATTTTCCGCCCCTGTTATTTTCTGCCTCTTCGTCCTACCTCGCACTTTACACAATGAAAATCATCTTGGAAGTACGTGAAGTACTTATGAGATACAATGATATATGTAAAATCTTTCATAATAATATAGTTAATTAATATTTCAGTAAGCTATGACGTCATCAGAGCAACTAGATCTTGTTTACCTACGTCTTTATTCACACTTACGCAATGAAAACTACAATGGAACTAGGTTAAGAGGTGAAAATGTTAAGTGATACAAGAACATATGGAAAATGTATCATTAAGACATTGCAATTATTATCTCAGTAGGCTATAAATCGATTTTATTCTCGGAATGTTTTAATTGTGATTATCAGATTGTTGCATACTAATCCTAACCAAACTAATAATACATGCATGGATCAATTGTCACCAGATATCCATGCGAGGGCGTCATCCATTGAGTGCGTTTTACGCCGATTGGTCGATCAAATTTCATAATTTTCGATGGATGTGTTCTCATAATATATCATTCGTAATTAATAAAACGGACAAGCCTATTATGTCCAAATGAATTTTTTGGAATATTCAAGAAATATACACGATTTAAATAATACTTCTTTCATTGGTTGTTGTGTTTTATGCTTCCAATGAATCTTCTAAGGATTGTATTAAACACTTTATATTCTCAATGCCATATTTCTATTCTAGAGACTTGTTGCGTATGAATAACATACTTTATTTCTAAACATATAATGGTCAATATGCTCAATAGCAATAATATCTCAAATTGGCACTTTTATTAGAGATAACTGAATACTATTTTTGTCGCCAGGATCGGCCAGGACTATCATTAAATCGTCCTAAAGTTTCGAAATTTAGTTAGAAACTCAGAGAAAGTTAAATGGGGAAATGTGTTTTTTTTTCTAACTTTCCCATTTATGATTGTACTAAAATGTATTTGGTTAACATTCGATCTAAAGACTATAATTCATTTTAGTTGTCCGTTTAATCAACAATTAGATAGAATACCCTGTGAAATGAAGTAATGAAAGAATTGTACCGGTAACTCGATCATTAACACTAGGGGACCTCAGTGTATACATTCTTTCATAGAGTACTAACTCTACTTTACAAGACAGTTAGACATAAGCTATAATGGGGTTGGAAAAAGTAGATTGCTGTGTTGCTTGAATATAACAAAGACTTGAAATTCTAGGGCATTTCAAATGTCTCTCTGTATTAATTGATTTGAATGTCAGAATTCAAATATAATGACTCGGTGGTGCCAACAGTAGAAATACCAAACATAAATAATACAGATACATTGAATTTAAAAATTAAAGTTAAAATATACTACAAATGGTATTGTCTCGCAATAATCAAGAAGAACTTTTGAAATTTTAATAAAATTATGCTGCAAACTCTCAGAACAAACAAGAAAAGACGGTCGGCGCAGTGTAGTTGGAAAATAATAAGAAAAAGGGTTGAATCGGTGGAAAAAAGTCATGGTCATGTGACTGAAACAACTGTTGTAAGCAAAGACCTTAATTCTTCCGCAAATCAATCAAACATGGGATATCTATTTTCGTTTTAGCCATATTTTTTAGATATTTTCCAAGAATGTTGTATTTGTAATGTGGTTCCTGTTGGCAGCTGAACATCAAAAGAGAAAAAACTCTTGCATGGAAACTGCTATAGTTAATTACAGACTAGAGAAGATCCAGAAACCCTTCTCTTCCTTGTAGACTTAAATCGACTGCGCCTGAAAACCACACTTTTTGATGTAACAGGCAGTATGTACTAGTTAAACGACCGTATTTATAAAAAGAAATAGAATTTTAAAGGGAAGTTTTATTATATTTATTAGACAAACCAATATATTCAATAAATAAACTGACCAACATGCCTTTAAAACAGTCAACAGTCATTCAGATAAAAGCTTTGTCAGTTCACTCAGCGCTGCGGAGAACAAAACAGAACACTTCATCCAGTTAGCAAAACTGGTGCATATTTTTTCCGTACAGCTAAAGATACGTATGACACGTTATCAAGCAATCTGATTACAGATACAGTTACATGGCACAGGTCATTGTAGATCATGAAAACGAGTTTAATATGGCTGCGCTGAAATAGTGAAAATCTTCCCACACCCTACATATTCTACAGATCTAGTCTTCCGTGCCGTGACTATCTCCTATGACCAATATTATTTATCTGGCAAGCTAAAAGGTTATAGATCTTTGCTGGTATCTACCATTTACCAATCACTTATCAGAAAAACTTTACAAAGGTTAAAAATAATTCCAAAATTGGCTCTAACGCGTTTAAGCGATTGGAAATTTGTCAATTTAATATAGAATAAAGAAGGCCAGCTATTTAGTATATACATGTCTTCAACCCAGCTTTCTATTAATAGCATTGAAGCAAAGTCATTTTCGAGTAAATTCATATCTGCTCCGTCAGTCGCCACAGGGCTTTGATTCGTTTAAGATTTATTGCTTCAATAGATTTTCTCTTGTAATACTGTTCCATTTGCTCTCGTAAACTGTCTGCGTGTCGTAATTTGAAACTAAACTGCGTTACAATTTGACAAGTGTTCAAATATTCTTATGATATAAACTAAAATCTTTCAGAAGATCTTCTGGAAACATTGAACGCAGCCAAGCAAACGTAATAGCTGACAAGGTTTGACTGATTCTGTTCCAAGAGTGATAAGAAATGTAAAAAACACGCCTCATGCCAAGCTTCTCTAGCACCGGCTCAAACGGAATTCTATAACGATTGTTATAGATAAATTGAATGTATACTATAATCGCAAACTACAAGAAAATATAACAATTCAGGGTTCTAATATGGAGCGACTTTTTACATTCGTCACAAAGAACTGTTTAATAGTAATAGTTACTAATATATATTAGAAGATCCTTTGGAAGCATACAACGTAAGCAAGCAAAAGATAGCAAATATGAGTTGGCCCAGTCTGCGCATGAGAAGGTAATAAAGCATGAAACACCCTTAACTTCCAAGCAATTCTTTTATAATTTGACTGAATATACTTTGTAATTCCAAAAGACAAGAACATATAACAACACTGATTCCAGATAAAACCATATAGCATGGACATACTTTGACAAAGAATAACGATTGTTATTGTACAGATCATTGCACAAAAGCATCTTTACAGTTATAGATGATGGACTTGATATTATTTAACATCCTCTTGGCCATTTCCTCAAGTAATGAAGGAATGAAGAGGATTTCATTTGGCCGTTATCATGGAATACGGCGATGTGACTTAGTGCCCAAAAATTTGTTTCTTGATAGTTTCCAAAAAAAGGTTTCAAGACAAGAGGTGATACAAAACGCATTATTTTTACAAGATTTGGAGACAAAGCTTGTTTTTGATAATACACGTATGCCCACCGATCAAACTAAATACTGTACAGCACATGTGCAGACCTACAGTCTAGTCTAACCGTTACTTCATTTTTATAAACATATGAGTACATTTTCTTGTATAGTGAAATAAATCGATTTTTAGTTCAATTCCATCTCAGTATAAATTGTTTTACAAATCCGCTTTTTCTCAAAATATTCCAACAATTCTAATCCTAATTCTAATTTAATTAAATGTAAACAGGAAAATAAGGATTACATGTTTTGCCTACTGACGAAAGTTTCTTCCCGTCCTGCTGCTTGCGTTTGGCACACAATACATCAAAAAGGTCTAATTTTTGTTCAGTAGGATGAAATTAATGGCATAAAAACGATATACAGCTATCTATTAACTGCAAAATTATCATTTAATTCGTAATGGAAAGTCATCAGAATGCCTAAGGAATCAACCAGTCATTGTGAATTATTTTACAATTTATGAACAGATTGCAGACAAAATAAATGATCGGGAAGGTTTTTATTATTAGTCTCCTCCCGGTATTTTATCGTAGGGATCTAATGGTTTGCTTTCCTTCCTTCTCGTATGTTCGTCTGTCGGTCCATCAGTCACACAAAACTGTCTTCTAGAATAACTGTAACTTTTATTCGGGCTCCCAGTTGGGATAACCCCAGTATGAACATTTACAAAACGGTCGCCTTAAAAAGAAGACATTGAAACAAATAAAGAATACATATGAATAATATATTCAATGATATATTGACACAATAGTTACTTCGCCAGTGAAATAGAACTTAAATGACAAGTAAAATTTGACGAAGTTTCTTTTTTTCTCTTTCTTGTCAAACTTAAACATATTTTTTATTGCGAAAATTATACGACTATATATGTCTCCGATACATTAATAGATTTTAATAACAGTTACTGTAGTTTTTCATTATCAGTAACAGTTACTGTAAATTTATTGTACAATATATTTTTCAAAATAGGACACATGGATATGTGGCAATATAGAGAATGAGCACGTACTGCGATTTCGTAGTTATGGAAAAAGCTGTGGTTGCTACAAAACTATGACAAAAATGTGGATTTTGTGATACCTTACATGTGAGACTTTCATGAAATTTGTTAAATAAATAGAAAACAACATGGAAATCATGAAATTTTATTTTCCCCGTTTGTGCGTCCGTCCTTCTGTATGTCCTTTTGGCAGTCATAAAAAAGAGCTTTTTTATCATGAAACCTTTAACATGTATAGAAAGCAATATATATAGAATATACAGATCATTTTATTTTGTCCCTTTATCCGTCCGTCCGTCTGTCCGTCCATAACTCATATAATATGTGACAAATACTTTTTGCGGTAACTGCTACCAAGTCTCTTTTCTTTCCTACTTATCATCAAATCATCACGATCCAAATTGGGTGTAGAATATGGAAGCTTACCTGCCGCTTCTTAGATAAAAAAAATAGTGCAAGTGTCATATTAGAAGGTGAGGCCGCAAACCCAATGGGGCTCCAACCCACGATCTCCGGGCTGATTGGAAGGCATTTTAGCCAACAGAGCTCTCACTCTCCTTTCACAATATCCTATTTTGAAACCAGTTTATAAGTGAATCCGCAGTGCACTTTGCAAAGACGTTTCCTAGCGCATCAAACTGCTACAATGTTAATCATATCTCTTAATGTTTTGTATATTAAATCGCATGATTACGTGGACGGCATTTAAACTTTCTGTTTTGTAGCATAATATTTTATAAAACCCAAGACAGGTTAAGACACTCTGACATGTTCTACAAGATAAATACGTTAACAAAACCATTTGCCAGACAAATCGCCGTTCTTATTACAACCGTGAAATATACGAAGCATAGTCTTTTTGTTGGGACATTATATATTATTCATGATGCATTGTTGTGAAGATGGAACTAAAAATAAACAAGTCAGTCGGTTCATGTGACGCGTCTATATCAGATCTCTTTTTTTCCAAAGAAACAAAAAAGAAAAAGAAGAAAAAAAACAGTATTGATGTCCTAATAACTAACCGGTATTTACTATACTTATTTTAGGAGCAGCTTTGTGCATTACCTTGAAATGTTCTCAATAGTCTAAGCATTTGTTTACTACACACGTGTATTTTACGACAGTCAAATTCTTTAAGTGATCACATAAAACAAGTCTACTCCATTTTATAAAAAAAAGTGAAATGATTCGTGGATTTTTTAATAAATTTGAAACTTGATTCCCAATGCGTTGAAAGATCATAAGGGATAAATTTCTGAGTTCATGGTTGTTAAACGTTGCAAATAAGGCATAAGAAAAACCTGGTTAAATGAATAACCTGCATATTATATCCAGACGTTTCGCTCATTTGTACATATTAACCAAACATTATAAAAATACAAATTTTGAGTAAGATATATACGTAATGCTGTGACATTTCAAACTTAAATAAAAGATGTCATTCATTGAATAAGTTTACATTGCGGCTTTTTTTTATATATATTTTATAGTCACATCTATCCAGGAAAGGCAGGAAACATCCAGTTAGGAGTGAGACGTCAGGCCCAATGAAGAAAAAGAGGTCATATCCTGCCAGGAGAGGGAGACCAAACCCAATTAGGAATGAGAGGTCACATCAAACCATGAAATAGGGCCAAATCTTGTCAATGTAAGCATAACGCACGTTGTTTTTGTTTCGTGATCTAACATCTGCAGAAATCCGAGGGATTTGTTGTTGTCCGCGTATAAAAAAAACCCTAAAAACTGAATTGTTCATCGGCGACGTTAAATGTGAAAGAAATGCGCTGGAATGTCATCGTTACATCTGATGACTGATGACGATGACGTCATTGTCTTTCGAGTCGGTAATACGTTTACGCTTGGCAACGGAATGCGCATATATAAAAGTGTGTGTCAACAGTGCGTTCGAGCGAAAATCTGTCCTGTTAATACATTTAATGCATGTTTGGTCTTTCAATACGTGAATTTGTCTAAGTGTTGGCTCAATGCGACTATACCTGGAACAGCTAACAACCCCTCCAACAATTTAAGTTTTATTACTCAAGGAGATATTCAGCGATAACTGAAAATCATGATTACGCAAAATATAGTTTCATGCCAAATGAATTTACATTTTGTTCAGTACATCGTGGGTTAAACTGCCTCTGGCACTTTGATACATTCATTATTGATATCAAACAAAATCAAATTAAAATTCCTTCTGCGGTAATCTAATGGGACTGTACAAGCATCATTTTATTTATGGTAAAGATTATTTGGGGTGGTTGTTGTTTGGATTGAATTTAAACGTCAATATTGCTTTAAATTTTTATCTTAAAAACAGATGAAACAGCTTTCCAAATAGATGTAATGCGTACTTACATGATAAGAAAAGCACTACTATTAATGTTGCTCATGAACTGTTATAGTTAGATCCATAAAGGGATGTAATTAAAAAACAATAGATTCAATAAAACATTATAGCGTATGTAGCAATTTTCAAACCTTTGAAACATATTAAAGAAAGTAATTATCAGAAATAGTGTGTGTGTGTGTGTGTGTGTGTGTGTGCGTGCGTGCGTGCGTGCGTGTGTGTGCGCGTGTGCGCGTGTGCGTGTGTTTGTGTGTATGTGTGCGTGTGCGTGTGCGTGTGTGTTTGTGTTCGGGTTTAACGTCTTTTTCAACAATTTTTCAGTCATATAAACGACGGTGTGTACTTGTAGCAGTGAGCACAATGCCCAACTTTATAGCGCTGCCTCACTGGAATATCACGCCGTAGACACGTGGCATGATTCCACACCCAGTCACATTATACTTACACCGGGCTGACCAGTCCTAGTACTATCCTCTTAATGCTGAGTGCCAAGCAAGGAAGCTACTAGTACCATTTTTTACGTTTTTGGTATGACGCGGCCGGGGATCGAACCCACCTCCTCCCACACTCAAAGCGGACGCTCTACCACTAGGCTACCGAGGCAGAAATAGGATTTAACAATAAATTAATATATTTCATGTTCATATCGGAAAATGTGGCAGCCACATTTTAAGCAAAGGCATTATGATGAAGATTAAATCTCATACTCTGTTATATTGTTAACTCTGGCATTCTGAAAGCGTGGCTAATTGCCTAAATTCAACATTTTGTTGGAGCTGATAATGCTTTGATATTGTTGTACCTTACTGTACCGTGGTAAGTGTTCTGACAGAAAAAAATATCTCACAGTTTCATTCTGCGATCTCTGTGTTGAACGTATACAGCACTTTATCCACCACGCCACTCGCCTAAAATGGTGTATTATTTTTTACATTATTTCAATCAATCTACCACATAACATGAAGCACAACAATGCAACACGACGCTAGACACTGGATACGACGGGCGGCAAATCGACCCGACATTAATGTCGAGCAACGTGTCGAATTTTCGTGCATCGTGTCGCAATGTCGTGCGTCGTTTCGCATTGTCGTATTGTAAATTTCTAAGCTGTGAAACTCAGGTGATCAATCTAAGACCATCAAAACTCTCTTTTAAGAGATAAAATTATATCTTGCATGACAAAATATCTTAAGCGAACGACATGTTATCTCGAGAGCAATCCATTTTATGTCGAGAGCGTTATATTTTATCTTAAACGCAAGAAATGTTATTTCGATCGCTTAAATTGATATCTTATCTCGAGCGCTCCACATTTAATTTCGAGCGCATGATATCTTATCTCAAGTCTCAAGCGAACGACTGCTAATCTCGATCGCTCGACCTCTTACCACGAGCTCGCGACATCTTATTTTGATCGCCGACATCTTATTTCGATCGCTTGAGATAATTCAATTACAAAAACATAAGCGTGTGTCCTAAGCATATCACCGTATTTTTATGGAGATGTCATAAAACTAAAATATAACATTTGTATTTAGACAGTTGCCCGACAACATGCGTTTAAACGCGAACTTTATTAATTTTTGATAACGCCTGTTAACGCCATATAACGGGGTGCACACAAGAGACTTGACCTTTCTCTTGTCACTAGTTAACCTAAACAGTGTTTCTGTGCTTTGTACTTGTTCAGTTGTAGAAGAAAAGTAATGATTTCTTGTCAATTGGCCATGTTTTTTTCAATATTTGTCGGTTTTGTGTCTTAGATTCCTATAGCATCATTCAACCATTTCCCGACCCCTATCCCACCTTCGCAATTTCAAAGATATCTGTCAAAACTGTTCATGCAAGCTATGAAACTAAGGTGAGCGATCTAGGTCCACCATGGCCCACTTGTTACTATATGTATCAGCAAGTAGCTTAAAGATAATTATTTGTATAATATTAATATCTTAAGTCTGCTGCCCTCGAAAAAGTATATATAAGAATATATGAGTATGAGACATTATATTTAATTACTGAAGGTCCGAGTTTTAAATAGGCGGTGCGACATTTAGCGTTGGTGTTGCAACATATAACGGTATATTAATTTAGTGTCAAGGGTGCAATATATAGCGGCAGATGATTTTGCAACATTTAGTGACAACCTTGCGACATTTAACGATTGATGCGGCATTAAGCGGTGCTGCAACATTGAACGGTGCCACAATGTCTTTCAGCAATGTATATGGAATCTATTTATATGTTTGTACATAACCCTTACCATGCTAGATAAATTGTCGTCTGCTGGAAATGTCATCTGCTAAAATAGTAAAGTTAATTCAATTTGCTCCAAAATTGGAAGAAATATTGTCAGAGTAGCAAACAGCTTGGAACCTGATCAGACGCCGATTTAATCGGCGTCTGATCTGGTTCCAAGCTGTTTGCAAAGGCTGTTAAATTCGCCTGCAGCAGGCTAAGAGTTAATATAATGTTACCTTTCAGTAATTTATATTAAATCTATTACAAGAATGAATACAATACAGTTTGTTTTTGTCAGCTACAAGAACAATGTGTGTGCTGTTTTATGTTCTGTCACAATGCAGTTACTTTTGAAAATCAATGTGTCGTGCACTTGAAGTTTTGGTATTAAATTAAATAAATAATTTCATTGCAAAGGTTTAATGTACCTTCTATTTCTTAATACACAAACATTTAAAAGTGTGTCTTTACTATCTAGTACATTATTATCAATCTGCCAGTCCGTAATCATCTCATTAAAGGAAGTGTTGCAGTCAAATAAGTGCGATGGGGGAGGTAGGCCGACTGTTTAACGTCACTGATTTCAAATCACTTGCCACTATTTCTTGCTCGAACCTCGCTTTGGGTGCAGAATTTTTCATGTGAAGAAGCAACCCATCTGAATTACGAAAGGTCGGTGTTTCTATCCAGGGGCCCGCCGATGGTAAAATAATACTAGGAGGGGTGCCATGGTTCTTCCTCTGCCATCAAAAGCTGGAAAGTCGTCATATGACCTTCAGTTGTGTCGGCGTGACGTTTAAACCAACAAAAACTAAAACAAATCAACCAAGGAAGGCTAAGAGAAGTGTTGGCCACTCAGAAGACCAATTATTTTTATCATTGTCTGATTCTGAACTTTCTATAACTGAAACAGCAGTAAATCTGTTCCCCGCAACCCACGCGCGCACCGAAGTCGATTAGTTACAAAGAAATCGCGTTGTCCATAGAATTATCATTATGTAGCTTGTTTACCATTAGACGACGTTCTGAAAGCAACTTTCCGTCATGTCCTGCCAAAGTCACAACGTGAGATCAAACTTCGCATAAGGGAACATTTTTGTCGGTTGTATTTTTCCCCAGTGCTCTTTTTGTCGTGTACTGTCTTCAGACTGGAAACTACTAGCAAGTGGCTTCAGGAAACTTGTCTGAAGCATTAGCATTAAGAATATCCTAAAAAATGAAAAGCAGTCTAATCGATGGATTATTCATATACTGAACAGCTAAAGAAACTATCCAGATGTATAACTGGGGTCTTTTTTAATTAAACACTAAAATTTATAAATTTGATTTGTTTTGTTTATTTCATACCACATTACACTTGAAGATCTTAACGTGTTAATTTTTTTAAAAATCGATCAATCGTCAAGTCAGTAGTCCCGAAATTGCCGTTTCGCACGAAATTCAGGATATATTTTCTGTGCGCCTGTCGCATTGTGACATCCCAATTGCGCAATCGCGCTGAATTGGATTCGTTCGTGCTATGCAACCAACAATATTTTTTAACTTTATTCCGTTTTTCGAGTGTGTCAATCATCAATGTTTCCAATGACAATAAAATTTCACAAAATCGTTATGACACGCGCACCTGAATTTCGTGCAAAACCGCTATTGTAGGACTACTGACTTCACGGTTGATGGATTTTTAAAATTTAACACGTGAAGTTCTTTAAGTGTAAAGTGGTATGAAAAACACAAGTCAAATTTATATAAGTTTTTATTAAAAAATATACAAATTATACATCTGGATAGTTTCCTTTGCTGTTCAGTATAGATTTAGGGAAAGTTATCTTCAGTTTGAAAGAAAGTACATATTCCTGGTACTATTTCCAAAGTGTGAAAAATGACAGCAGCTACTCATCTTTATGAGTATCAGCCATCATTGGTATTCATTGTCAAAGTTATCAATCAGTCGGCATTGTTACCATTCATCATCAGCAGTAGTATCAGCAGCCTTTATCTATCTTTAGAATAAAAAAGTAAGGCAATAGTATATAACGGAAGGAAGTCATAATTGCTTTCTTTCTTGGGGTATCAGATGATATTCTATGACTCACTGGTCAGTAATTTTATATTAATACAGCTAAAAAAATGAAGACAAAGAATGGTAAATTTATTTGTTTATTTATTTAAGAGGAACTTACAAGGTAAATTTTAAAACGCAAAGAATTGTAATGTCTCATTTTTGGCATGAGAATATATGCACACAGTTGAAACTGGGAAAAGTCCCATTTCTAAAGATGGATATTTTTCCAATTTTTAAGGTTAGAAAAATATACAGCTTAAAAAATTGGAAAAAAATTCAAATTGGATTTTAGATTTTTTAAAACAGTTTGTACTGCTCACAATATAATCATAATAAACGTCTTATGTATAAGAGTATTCATTTATCATATTTATAAGAGCCAACAATAAAACTTTTTATTCTGAAAATGTCTAATCGGATTTTTTTTCCAGTTTTAAAAATGGGATTTTTTTTATTAATCGTTAAATTTATCTCAAACCCAGACTGAACTACAGTACGACACAAGTTCAACATAACATTTAATTCCATAATAAAAAAAACAACGTTTTCCGCCCGGAAAAAAAATCCAGCACGCTGAAAGATTGGAACAATATCCGATTGGATTTTTTGAAAAAATCCGATTGGACACCATATATCCAATCGGAGTTTTCCGATTGGACAAACTTTTTTAATTGATATTTTTGTACATGAATGTTTTAGAAATATTACGAAACTCAGTCATTTATTGTTCCATGGTCCCTAAACTACCATGCAAACTAAAACAGAAGTTCATAAGACACTTAGACAAGGTAGTGAAGTTTGCCAAATTACTGGTTTTCCTGGTGGCTGTTAGGCTTGGTGCATCGAGATATTATCATTTTGTACCATGTAATCCTAAATTATCTGAATGTCGTAAATCTAATTTTCATTGGCAGTTAAACTAAATGAGAAGAATTGAAAAATCCAGTTACCAATTAACCGATAAATTTTATGTGTACATTGAATTGGTTTATAGATGTAACTGACAACCATATCAACTTTTCCTTTTGCTGCTAACAAAGTCTGGACGGTTTCCTGTGTTCCAAATGAGCAATTCACATACGTCCAGATATCTTGCCATTTGCATTCGGCACCCGATTGCCTGATAATTCTTGTAGCTTATTGAAACCTATGATGCTCATTTTGTATGAAATGCAATGGAAAGGTGGTAATAACGTGACGCTGTTTTGAACATTCCCTAGATGACGTCTCGTGGTTGTTCTGTCCGGTAAATAGAATGACCGGAAATCAAATTCATGTGTCAAATACAATAGAATTATTATAAACGATGTTGCTCACTACAGACCCGGAGCGGTCTTCTGTGCATGTCCGGAAGTGATTATCAATCGGAGCGCACGGCAAAAATACGCAAATTATTGCATGTCCGCACGCATTTAGTGTATAATATGTATAATATACTGACTAAAGGTTAGTAGAATCTATTAGCATTACCATGGTTGCAAAATATATACATTAAAGTTAATTATCATTCAAATCGCTTGAATCCGATATACACCAGAGTCCGTAATTTATCACAGGCGCTCCAGGTCTATTTTTGTCACAGACTATTACAAAATTAATTTGAACTGTAGTTTAGCATTCGGCTCAAGTGGATTTTCCTAGACTATGATCCAACAAGGCGCTTGCGGCAAGTGTCTGGTTTGACAAAATCCACTAACGTCGAACGCATCATACAGGTCCAGGTACTGCTTTAATGTACCTTTCATTATATATGAGGATTCTTCTGTTCTGAAAATGGTTTTACTGTAAAAAAAAAAAACAATAAAAATAAAAATAAACTGTAGAGACATACCTCAATCAAAAACCTTCGAAGTATTGTCCTCTGCATTCGATGAACTTCTCCATCATTTCGGTAACTCGGCAATTCTGGTTGCTTGGCAACCGGATGAGATACGTCGAACCTGCTTGGCCATGTTATTTCTTTAACTTGTGTAAGTCCCCGAAGCGGTATTTTTAGTTCGGGAAATCACAGCGGCTGAAATCAGGAGAGTATGGCAAATGTCTCAATATTGTCCATTGATATTCGTCTATTACCGACGTCACATACCCATATTTATGCGGCGTTGCATTATCATGAAACAACACCGGTCTCTGATCGTTTTTTACGTATAGCTGGACGCAATATCTTTCTCAAAAAATGTTTGAATTGTACATGCGGTTAATTGTCTCTCCTGCAGGAACATAATCTACCGCTAATATACCACTATGCGAAATTGGCAAGCTGTTTTAGAGTTCATTGTTTTCATTGAAATTCAATGTAGGAAGTAACAAGCACTTTTCAACGAGACTAAGACCTTTTAAATGTAGCAATGGACTGACCAGCAGCCTCACACTAAACATAGTGCTAAAATGAACATTTCTGGTACATCATTATATACACATATACGTACATAATAATCAACGCAACTGAACACAATTTTGGAACCCAAATTTCTTGCTTTCAATTATATTCAACAATAGGTAACATCTTAAATTCTAGAAAGTATACATATCCGATCAAGAAATGTCTAGATTTCACATACATGAAAAGCAGTTTATCTTTGTGGCACATTACCCTTATAACCAACTAATAGTCTAAGATTAAGGGTGTGTTTTAATTATTTCATTAGCATTAAAGCTGCCTAACATATTGGTCACAGGGCGAACTCGCTGTGTATATCAAATGTCAGGTACCAATGTAAATCCGGACACTTTTGGTGTTTTTTGACTTTGACGTACATAAAATTTCGAATGTATAATTTTAGGTTTTTTATAAATCTTCATGCAAAACAAAAAATCGTATATTGCTGACTTCATCATAAAAAGATCATCCCAAGTGGGCCAGTAAAAGCTGTCAAAATATATTTTGGTATGAAATGCAACGAATCTGTGCGCCCCAAAATAACTATGAATACGACTTTGTTTGAAGCAAAGCAGTTAGATTCTAAATTCAGTCCTGTAAATAAATATAAACATCTCCGTTTGATTTAAGTTTTATTACATGTTATTCACGTGATCATGTAGACTTGTTTCTAATTAAAACTGCCAAATATATCAATAAAATGATACGCAATGTAGCTGTATGCCACACTATACTACCAGAGACAAAAAGGGAAAAAAACTAGAAGAAAAATGAGCCGAATTTATCTAATGAGTTGCTTCCCTTGTCTGCAAAATGTTGACATTATTTTCTCTATTAAATCAATAATTATAAAACAGAAATCGGTTAAATTTCTTAAATAAATACCGATGGTAGTACAGAAATCTAAAACATGCTTTTTACATCTGTCTTGATCAGCTTAGTAAAAGAGCAGACTATTTTTCTTATTAAAACAGTAGATCTACATCGCCGCACCTCAGATAACTTGCGCGCGCTGTATCAGTGTATGACGTCATTCCCCGCGACACATAATATGCAGATATTTGAAGGTAATTTTCTCTGTAAATACTTATATTTTTCACCTGTTGTTGACAACTGGTCACCAAGGCGTTCGTTTGTGTCTGTCCTGTTCATTTCAGTAAAACATTGCGATCCTATTAAAGCGCTTTTAACGGTGTCCGAATTATAAGGCACCGTCCGGATTTAGGTATTTCACCAGTATTTCTCTGCATAAATAAAATCTCATTCCTTCCGGGGTTCTGAGCACGTATGTAGATATCATGTTCAATATTGGTAATTAAATGAGTGAAATTCTAAAAAGAATACATGACTATTGTCCGGTCCTGAAATGTCTTGATTTCACATACATAAAAGCAGTTTATATTTGTTCCATATTACCCGTCTCTGCAAGTCATATCATTATAAGATGTATGTTGTTTTAACTATAAGTATTAGCTTTTAATTATTTTTATTTAATGTTGACTAATATATTGGCCACAATGCAAAGTCACTGTTCCATATCAAATATCAATGTAACGATTAACTTTAACTTCATTAACTAAAGGTAAGCCGATGAAATCTGTGACTCCTAAACGGTGTAAGGACAACAGGTCACTACGTTTATCAAAAAGCAGACAGCTTCATTATATGGGTGCTGTTTGAAAGCTAATGCCAAGTTCTTTTCAACAGTATGTAACATTTTTCGTTTGAATCCAGACAAGCGGTAGTACAACGGCAACAAAATATGACGCAAACGAAAAAAGAGACGTAAAAAAATACAACAATGGGACCGATGTGTTATTGAATTTATTGTATAGCTCAAAGCATTTTTGCTGCGAGCTTAAAATGAATTTCTAAACTTGCCAGATACATTGCCGTGTTATACACTGTGACTACACATAAGCACCGCCATGTTGATATACAAAATAGGTAGAATTATAGACACCTTTTTGCAGTGTACAGGGACAAGCCAATATTCAACATATATAACATTTTATTTTATTTTTGCTCTTTTACATTGCGTTTTCAGATCAGATAGCGATTTTTCAGCTTTACTTTTGACCATTTTTATCTGACGAAGGATGTCGATTAAAATTGACTCTCGGTACCTAACTTAATTGTTAAGGTCACAACGATAAGGAAATTAATTCAGTCATTTTATAATTCTAAATAAAAATTCATCCAAAGGAATCCTTTCAAATCTAACGTAAAAAAAAATAACATATATACATTTGAAAATATTCTACCATTTTTTTAGGAGATCGACTTGCGTGAAAATACGAAAGCTGGCTTTTCCCAGCTGGATTTTGCAGACCGCTTCTGAATTGTGGCAATTTTGAAACATGAAACACGGTCTACAATTTGACTTGCATTTCCTTGCAGAGTAATCTGATTCTCAATCCTTTCAGGTATGTAGATCTCTTGCTCAATATATGTCTTTCAATGAGTGGAGGTCAAACACTGCACATATACGCTCCTGAAAAGGGTAGATTTCACATATATAAAAAGCAGTTAATATTTTTTTTTAAATAGATCTATTATAGAAATAAATGGATTTCATTTGGGGCGATGTATGATTGAATATTTTGTAAAACCCGCATAGCAAATCAGAAAAATTGTTTCGTGATTAAATTGAATTTCTAAACTTTAAAAATGCACTTCTACCTTGCGCACTGAGATTGAGCATAGGCACCTATTATTTTATACTCAGGGGCCTATATAGATTTAACCAATGTAAAGCTTTTCTTCCTGTCACGTGACGATACAATAGAAACCAGTATTGCACTGTGCGATTTGAGATGTATTCAGAGTATTTTAAGTACATATTACAATATCCGAAACATACAGTCCAAAAACAGTTATAAGGGAGCGGTCATCTAGTGGTTATGGTGTCGGCCGCTCAACCTGGGGTTCGTGGGTTTGAGCCCCATCGAGAGTGGGTCAAATAAGTTTGAAGCTTTCATCACAATCGAGCTAAAATGAATCAGCCCTAATCATGCTAAACGCGCCTGATTCTGCCTTTGTGATGAGTGCACTGTTCGCCATTCAGTTAGTATTGTTTGGTAAGCACCCATTTTAACAGTTAATGGTACTGTCCAAATTGAAAGATAGACGAGTTCATTATAGAAATTTAGCAGGTTAAGGGTTAGTATAAATTAAACGGAAAAAGTCATACTTTCTCATATTGGATTGGAGTCTGATATATCGATATTTCTTTTCGTATTAGACGAAATAACTTACCCGATTTCTTAATACAAAGAGTCCTTGGGGATTATCTCCCTTGCATAATGCATTTCGTCTGAACGAAATATATAAGAGTGAGCACTCTGTTTCTTAGTTAGAATATTTCCTATGCGATGGTTATGGTTTCACTGAAAAGTTGTTTTCAATGTTTCTGGTGCTGTTAGTAAAAGTATGGTAAAACATACACATTTAACATTAACACACATATTATGAGAGAAGAATGTCAACTTCTAATGTTTGTCGTAATGCACTTGGAAATGTTTCCAATCGTTATTTAAAAAAAAATTGAATACCGGTATTTTTCTCTGTCAATTTTTTTTATTATGGTAAGAAATAAAGAGGTAATTTAACAGTGTTTAGTACAATACTGAATTGCTCACCCAAATATGTGTAATTACTGCTGTGTACGCGTCCAGTAGAATACAGTATTGTACTCAACACTGTTAAATAACCTCATAATATATGTACATTTGAACTTTCACTTTGCCGAAAATACGAAAGCTTGCCGATTTCATTCTGCGGACTTGAATTGAGGCAATGTTACAACATGTATGTATACCATTACTTACAATTGGGCTTGCATTTTTCTGCATAGTAATCTGATTCTCATTCCTTTCAGGGTTCTGACCAGGAAAGGATACAGATCCAGTCCTGGAATGTCTGGATTTCACATACATGAAAAGCAGTTTAACCTTGAGGAATATTACTCGTATAACTAAGCTATAATATCATAAGATGTAGGATGTTTGTTTCTAAATTCATTAGCATTAACATTGACTAACACATAGGCCACAAGCCGAAATCACTGTCCTATGTCAGATATCGATGTATGTAACTTTAGTTTCATTGCGGTAAGCTGATATCGTCTGTAACCTGGGCTCCCAAACGATGTCAAGACAGCAGGTCACCACGCTTTACAAAATTTAGAAAGCTTCATTATATGGGTGCCATTTGAAAGCTAACGTCACACCTTTGAAAACAGTATGTAACATTTTTCATTTGAATTCTGGAAACGTTACTACAACGGCAAAAATGACGTCAGTTTTACGCTTACATTAGTGAATATATAATACAACTTTTGGAAAATATCTGTAAGCCATCTATTTTAGTCAAAACAGGTGAACTCAGCATTGCACATAGTGGCATGCGGAAGGCCAGTGGGGCTGCCAAGCCCAAACCCGTGACTTAAATGCTTCTATCGTCGGTTAGGTTGTAAAATGGTTTGGATGTCATGAAATGTATTGCTATTTACTAAACGTTACTACAATGTTTTGGAATACACAGTAAATGAAAACAAAATCATCTATTAGGACTAAGGAGTCCATTCTATGTTTGTACATAATGTATTTTGCTCGGGGAATGACGGGTGTTGCACTATGGAAAGTCAAACGAGTCTGCGTTGCGATCTGTGCTTAAAAAAGACTTTAAGTCATATGTGGTGGCCGTAAAAAATCTCCACGTACTTGAACTAGATATTGTCCAATTTTCAGGGTTTTTCTAATCCCCCGCCACGAGTGGTGGGGGGTATAGGAATTGTCTCTGCCCGTCCTTCCGTCCGTCCTTCTGAGTCCACATTTGAATACTTAAGTGGCTATAGGAACAATAGGTAACTGTACCTTTTCTTTGATGTCATTGATTCTGTAAGGCCTTTATGTGGCTATTTTTCTTTTATGTGGCTAAAATAACAATAGAGAGGACAAAAGAGTAGCCATATAATTACCCATATGTAGGAACGTCTGTCTTTTCTGTATCTCCTCTGTATCTCCTAAACACCTTGAAGGATAATTATGAATCTTGGGTCAAATGATTAACTCATCAAGACGATGTACAGAACTTATGAGTAAGCCATACTGGTCAAGGTCAAGGTCACAACTCTAGGTCAAAGGTTTGAGCCTTCAATTTTGTGTCCGCTCTATATCTCCAAAACCCATTGAAGGATAATCATGAAACTTTGGTCAAATGATCACCTTATCAAGACGATGTGCAGAATTTATGAGTCAGTCATGATGGCTCAAGGTCAAGGTCACAACTCTTGGTCAAATGTTTGAGCCTTCCAGTCTGTGTCCGCTCTGTATCTCCTAAACCCCTTTAAGAAATTTCAAGAAACTTGGGTCAAATGATTACCTCATCAAGACGATGTGCTGAACCTAAGAGTCAGCCATGTCGGCTCAAGGTCAAGGTCACAGCTCAGGGTCAAATGTTTGAACCTTCCATTTTGTGTCCGCTCTGTGTCTCCTAAACCCTTGAAGGATTTTCATCAAACTTGGGTCAATTAATCACCTCATCAAGACGATATGCATAACTCTTGCATCAGCCATGTTGGCTCAAGGTCAAGGTCACAACTCGAGGTCAAACGTTTTAGCCTTCCATTTTATGTCTGCTCTGTATCTCCTAAACCCCTGGAAGGATTTTGATATGACTTGGCTGTAATATTCCTCTTATCAAGACAATGTGCAGAATTCAAAATTTACGTTTGCCAGTTTAAGGTCAAGGTCCATCTCGATTGTTTAATGGTTCTACCCAATACCATAAACCCTTTCACTATCCATAACATTGGAAGCGGAGATAGCTGTCTTTCAGACTGCCTTGTTCTTATAATCATTGAGCCCAATATTAACGGCATGATATGGATAGTAAGATATTTTAGTGATAACTTAAACATATATCGGACATGTGAGTTCATCTCGCAATACTGTCTTCGAAATAATATATTTCTAGGTAACAGGCTATCTGGAAAACCTCCGCAATATCCACATGATTGCAGTAGTGGGCATATATTGTTCTGAAGACATTGCTAACATCTCCGCAATCAATTGCATCAGAGTAACATGAAAAGATATCCTTGCATGATAGATACCGGACTGTCATCAAATTCCTTTGACCTTAACGACTGATCTCCCCTGTCATTTAAAACAGAAAATAATTTTCTCATTTCGTTCAAAGTTCAAGCATATTGCTTATATTGTTATGTAATGTATAAATTCACATTTATATATTGTTGTTTACATTGGTTATTTTTTGCTTGATTAGCCTTGCGTTAAGGACAATCGTCTGAAGAACGCATGTCGTAGAGTAAGTACTCGAAATTATAACTTAGTATACGAAGAACAATTAGAAAACTAACGTTGAGATTTGCTTATATATAACATGTAAAACCGAATATAATACTTCAGTCTTGGTCTGATCATCTTGAAGCATGTTGTTTAAGGATGTAGGTTCAAATGTTTTCTACAATGATTTTTTTTCATAGTCGTTTAGTTTGAAGAAACGTTAGTTTCTAAGACAGACAAATAAGAGCAGAAAAAGCACAGGACACCGCACTTGTTTTTATTTTATATGGCGTTTCCTTAACTTTTTAAGAATTTTTGAAATTAAGTGAAATTGGAAAAAGTGGAGGTATAATAACACGTATAATATCCCACTTAATTTTAAAGGAATTTCAGGTCTTACAGATACTATGAATACATGGTGATGTCAGTATTATGTAAGCATAAATGTCACTAACAAATCTCTATCACTTATACATGTTGACATAATTACCCCACCCACTTTTTTCAATAGAAAAATGTAATTAAATCCTCATTATATGGGTGTCATTTGAAAGTTGATGCCACGTCCTTGAAACCAGTAACATTTTGCATTCGAATCCCGACAAGCGGTAGTACACGATTAAAAAGCTAACATAAATCAGTCGGAGCGATGTATTATAGAATTATTTTGTAAAACTCGCATATCAAATCAAACGTTTTCATGCATGTTTTAATTAAATTTCTAAAGTTGCAATACATGTTTTCTACATTATGCACTATGATTGGGTAATCACATATATGTAACATTATAGACACATTTTCGTAGTATACATGGACATGCTAGTATGCAACATGCGTAACACTCTAATTTGTTTGTGCTATTTTTCCATTGCATGCGTTTTAAACACGAGATAGAAACTTAGTAGCCTTATGATTTGGGGCATTTTTAGCTGACGAAGGATGGTGATTTAAATCGACACTCAGTATCTTAGTCCCTGTCTAAGTCACAATCTTAGCTATGAAGAGAAAGGAAATTGATTTGACAATTCGATACGTCTACATAAAAAACATCCTATGAAATATAGCGATTACAAATACGTTAAGTACATTTGATATTTTTCTACCAAACTTTATCAGAAGATGGAATTGGCCGAAATAAATTAGTTCTTGCCATTTGCATTTTGCGGACCACTTCTGAATTGCGACAATGGCACAATATGTATGTACATCACTGTCTACAATTTGACTTGCATTTTTTGCGTAGTAATGTGATTCCTTTCAGAGTTTTTAGCAGGTATGTACCTTTCTTGCTCTTTAAAGGAATTTCATTGAGTGATATTCTAGAAAGTACTTATATCTTATCCTAAAATGTGTGGATTATATACATTATATAAAAAACAGTTTATATTTTGGCATATAATCGATATGACCAAGTCATACTAACAGAAGTAGGATGTTTAATTAAATGATTAGCTTTAAAGCTGACAATTTGGCCACAAGGCAAAATCTCTGTTCTATATCAAATATCAATGTATGTAACTTTAATTTCATTGAGGTAAGCAGAAATCTGTGACCTACACTCCCAAATGGTGTCAGGACAACATTTCTCTACGCTTTACAAAAACCAAAAGGCTTCATGATATGTTTGCCATTTCAAAGATAAAGTCACACCGTTGACAAATTGAAATTAACGGTCATTGAGCCGATTTTGCGACCCGAACTTTCTACTTCAGTTTAAGGCTAAGATGCTCCCAGATTACCAATCATCCGATACACCTGCATAAGAAATACATTCTAAAGGAATCCTTACAAATACAACGATAATAAATAATGATGGTAGATATGAATTTCTTCAAACAAATCTTTTCAGAACATTACCTTAGTCGGACGTACGAAAACTGACGCTTGCCAATTTCATTCTGCGAACCGCTTTATGAATTACGGCAATGTTGAAACATATATGTGTATTACTGCTTATTGTTTGGCTTGCATTTCTCTGCAAAGTAGTCAAATTCTCATTCTTTTTGGGGTTCTGAGCCAGTATGTAGATCTCGTGCTCAATATTGATATTTAAATGAGTGAAATTTATGAAAAGCAGTTTATTTTTGTGGCATATTACCCTTATAAACAAGTTATAGTTTTATGAGATTAAGGATGTTTTCATTAATTCATTAGCATTAAAGTTGACTAACATATTGGCCACAAAGCGAAATCGCTGTTTATATCAAACATCAATGTATGCAACTTTATTTCATTGAGGAAAAGAAGTCTGTGACCTGGGCTCCCAAACGGTGTCAGGACATCAGGACTCTACGCTTAAAAAAAACCAGAAAGCTTCATTATATAGGTGTCATTTGAAGGCTAATGCCAAGTTCTTAACAACAGTATGTTACATTATGCATTTGATTCCAAACAAAGGGCACTACAACGGCAACAAAATATGATAAATGCGAAGAAATATGTATAATCTTCAGTAAAACATACATATATATTCAGAACTTTTGATCATGTTTAAATTGAATATCTGAACTTGCAAAATACACTAAAGATCTTATCTTGTATGAAGAACATACAACGACTTTTTACCTTTTGTTTTCGGTCACTTTTTTCTGACGAAGGATTGTAATTTAAATCGACTCTCAGTACCTTAGTTAAATGTTACATCATGACCATATTTATGAAGAGTCAGTCAACCGATTCAACAATTAGATACTTCTACATAAAAAATTCATCCAAAGGAATTCTTACAAATACAACGATAATAAGTTATGTGTACGTACATTTGAACTGCTTAAACCAAGTCTTTTCAGAACATCGACTTGGCAGAAAATACAAAAACTGTATGTACTTAACTGGTTACATTTGCATTTCTCCACAAATAGTCAAATTCTCATTCTTTTCGGGGTTCTGAACACATATGTAGATCTCGTGCTCAATATTGGTATTTGAATGAGTGAAATTCTAGAAAGAATGCATGTCCGGTCCTGAAATGTCTAAATTTCACATATATGAAAAGCAGTTTATATTTGTTGCATATTACCCGTCTATGCAAGTCGTATCATTATAAGATGTATGCTGTTTTAACTATTAGCATTAGCTTTAATGTTGACTAATGTATTGGCCACAATGCGAAGTTACTGTTCTATATCAAATATCAACGTATGCAACTTTAACTTCATAAAGGTAAGCCGATAAAATCTGTGACCCGGGCTCCCAAACGGTGTCAGGACAACAGGTCACTACGCTTAACAAAATTCAGAAAACTTTATTCTACAGGTGCCATTTCAGACCTAATGCCAACAGTATTAACATTAGTCATTTGATTGCAGACAAGTGGTATTATAATGGCAACAAAGTATGATAAATTTTTATACGAAAACAAAATCAGTCGGAAAGATGTATAACTGAATCTTTAGTCAAGCACACATTTCTATTTAGAACTTTTCATACATGTTTAAATTGAATTTATAACCTCGCAAAATACATTGAAGATCTTATATGAAGATTATATAGCGACTTCTTAGCTTTTCTTTCGGTCACCCTTATCTGACGAAGGAATGTAATTTAAATACACTCTCGGTACCTTAGCTAAATGTTATGTCATGGACCACCTATATGAAGAGTCAATACACCGATTCAACAATTAGATACTTCTACATAAAAAAAAAATCATTCAAAGGATTTTTTACAAATATAACGATAATGAATAATGTATGTACATGTGAATTTCTTCATATCTGGTCCGGAAATTTCTGGATTTAACATACATGAAAAGCAGTTTATATTTGTTCCATATCACCCACATCTGTAAGTCATATCATCATAAGATATATAATGTTTTAACTAATTAAAGTTAATGATGTCTAATATATTGGCCACAATACGAAGTCACTGTCCTATTTTAGTAATCAATGTATGTAACATTAATTTCGATAAAACATGTGACCTGTGTTCCCTAACGGTGTCCGGACAACTGGTTACTACGCTAACAATAACTGGAGAGCTTCATTATAGGGGTGCCATTCGAAAGCTAATGCTAAGTTTTTGACAAAAATATGTAACAGTAGGCATTTGAATTCAGACAAGCAGTAGTACAAGGGCAACAAATTTTAATAGAAACGAAAAACTAACGTTAAACCATTGACAACAGTATGTAACAAGCGTCAGTACAACGGCAATAGAATATGATCAAAATGAAAGAAATTTCAGTTGGGGCGATGTATGATTCAGTCACTTGCAAATTTCTAGGAAAAAAAACAAATTAGAAAAAAATTACTTCGTGTTTAAATTAAATTTCTTAACTTGCATGATACATTCCTACGTCACACACTGTGATTGAGCATTAGCACTATACCATGTCGATATACAGCATCAGTAACATTATAGATACATACTCGTGGCATACTTGGGCATGTTACTATGCAACATCGGTAGCATTTATATTGTTTTGCAGTCTCTTTCACTGCGCTTTAAACTCGTGTGGCGACATTTTAGTTTTTCTTTTGGCCATTTTTATCCGAGGAAGGAGACTCTCAATACCTCAGTTAAATGTTTACGCCATGATAATCTACATGAAGAGTCAGGAAAATCAATTCAACCTTTAGATACTATGTATCAAATAAAACAATTCTATCCAAAGAAATCTTACAAAGATAACGGTAATAAATAATATATGTACATTTGAATTTGAACATGGCCAAAAATACGAAAATTGGCGATTGACAATTTTATTCTTCGGACGGCTTTCTGCATTGCGGCAATGTTACAACATGTATATAGATCACTGCCTACAAATTGGCTTGCATTTATCTCCTATAGGAACCTGATTCTCAGTCCGTTCGGGGTTCTGTGCACGTACATAGCTCTCGTGCTCAGCACTGCTCATTAAATGAATGTCATTCTAGAAAGTAAGCATATCCGATCCTCAAATGTCAGGATTTCACATACATGAATTTGAAATGCAGTTTATCTTTGTGGCATATTTCTCATAAACAAGTCATAATATCGTAAGACAAAGGATGTTTCAATTAATTCATTAGCATTTAAGTTGACTAACATATTGGCCACAATGCGAAATCACTGTCCTATGTTAAATATAAATATATTTTACTTTAGTTTCATTGTGGTAAGCTGATATAGTCTTGACCTTGGCTCCAAAAAGACACCAGGACAACAGGTCACTACGCTTTACAAAAATCAGAAAGCTTCATTTATTGGGTGCTATTTAAAAGTTAACGTCACTCATTTGAAAACAGTATGTAACATTTTTCATTTGAATCCAGGAAAGCAGTGTTACAACGGCAAAAATAACGCCAGTTATTGATGGCTGGAAATAAATTGTTCCATTCATTCCAGGTGGGGACTTCGTCGACTACCTACGTTAAACAAGAAACTACATTTTTCTGCCCTTCATGGAAAGTCAAACCGGGTCTGCTCTCACACTGAATGGCTGTGATATGTGCTTTCAAAGGATCACAATTACAAAAGGCAGACTTTAAATGTCATGTCCCCGTACTTGAACTAGATACTTTTTGTTAGATATTTTGGAATCACGGAGTCCAATGTTAATTGATGTTTAGTGAACACTTAGTAGTATATTTCTAACAAACCGGCTATCTGGAAAACCTTTGCAAAATCCACATTTTGATTGCAGCAGTAGGCATATATTGTTCTGACGATACTGGCTAATCTCAGTTGCGTCAGAGTAACAAATTCAAAAACAAAAAATCCTCGCGTGATAAATATACGCTCTTAAACCTGTCATTCAATTCCTTTGATCTTGAAGACCAATCTCCCAGAAAATAATCTCTAGATTTCTCATTTCGTTTAAAGTTCAAGGATGTTGTTTATATTGTTCTTGGATTGTTTTGTTTTTTTTTTTGTTTATGTTTTGCATGATTAGTATTGCATGAATGACAATTGCCCAAAGAACACCTGGCGTAGATAAAGTACTAGGAAAACGATTAGAAAATTAACATTGGTTGCTTATATAGAACATGTAAGACCAAATATAATCTGATCATTTCGAAGCATTTTGTTAAAGATTTTATGAAATTTCTTGTTTATTTTCCATGCACCTACTCTTGTAGATAGTACTACCTATCAAGTCATTGATAAATATATCATCCCCAATTATACCGGTAACTGCATTGTTGCACTAAGAACTTATGTTTTTGCACAAAAGTTGTCAGGTACATGCATATTGTATGAGAAAAACGCATCAGAAAATGTTTTAGTCTAATAAAATAAATTAAGATCCTCTATTTAAGCTGAAATTTAGAAATAATGTTATTAGTACCATATCACACACCATATATCAAACAAGAAAAAAACCCTTCGGTATATACCATGAAAATGGCCTATTCAATAAAATGACGTATCACTAAGCTTTAACCACACAGTTACTTCAATGTTCCTTTTGATTTGCGTCATACTGGTGTATAGATAAATGCAACATAGGATTAATATTTATGTCCTTATTAATTAATCTCTAGTACTATATCTACCTCACGTAGAATTGTTACAGTGTTTTAAAAATATAATATGCGGGCACAACTTTCTCTACAATGTTTCAATACTGAATACTAAATTTAACTGTAGAAAAATCCTCATGAAATGTATTAACTTGGTTAAATATAAAATATTTTTCATTTCGCTTTCACAATTAAATGTTATGTAGAAACGGTAACTTCCATTTTCTTTTAGTGGTAGTACAAATTCATACTGTTTATAAAGTGTGTACTAATTGTAGCCTTACACACAATACCGTTAATATACAGAAGCTTGTTTTCTGTTCTCATAGCTGTTTTCTTTTTTCAAATATGATATAATGACGTCACGTTAACGTGCGGTGACGTCAAAGTTTTGGTTGCGACCAAGAAAGAGCGCTTCTATATTTTATGTACTGTTTTAGATTAAGGGCATATTAGTATCGGAATACTTTATAGCAAACTCGTATTTTACAATTTAAAAAGTATATCATCGACAACAAGCGGGTTGCTGGTACTGCGAGTCCTACGCAATCCACAGCCTTCTGCCTGTTCTCCTTTACTGGATTAATCGTAAACCAAATTACTAGCAGACAAGGCTTATGTTTTCAAATGTTGGGCTGTTGATTTCAGTACAAATCTACAGTTATCAACCTATCATCCCATGATGCATAAAGTGCATATCAACACTGAACTGGGAATTCCATCCTATCTTCTCAAAGTAAAGACAGTAGTCAACCAGCTCACAAGTTTTAACTCAAGACAACACTCTGGCTATTGTGCGCAAATCAGATGGCAAAATGCTGCAACAAAAGCAAACAAACATATACCAGGCGATATTGTTTGTTTTGGGTTTAACGCCGTTTTTCAACAGTATTTCAGTCATGTAACGGCGTGCAGGCGATATTGGGACGACATAATCCAGAGCTTATGAATGCATCCATAGTCCATTTATAGAAGCGCAGTAGCAATCGTCAGCACTGTGACAGCCGTTTGCTGTTCAGTCAGTTGAAGGCAAGATTTTGTCTTGACTTACTTATCTGACTGGTAATCACCTAGGGGCGGACCTACTCGTACTTGTAATTTCCTAGATAACGTCTGCTCGGTCGGCACCATCAGTAATCCTAAGTATTAACAATGAGGTTTCAATATGGATGGAACAGCTGTAAAATAATATATATATAATTTATATATATATATATATATATCAGCACTACTGATTTGTGAGACATGAAAACAGAGATTTGAGTATATATGCAAATATTGAACCAGTACGAATGTGTAGTACAATTCGGGCTCGCATATAAAGCAGCATCGAAACTACAAGGGTGAAAGTTGGAAAAACTGAAAATACTGAAAAAAATATCTGGGGGCCTGGGGGCCGATAGGGCCCCCGTTGGGTCCAGGGCAAAGCCCTGGCTAGGGGGCCAGGGGGCCGGAGGCCCCCGGAATCTCCTGAAATACAGCAATTTACAAGTACTGTACAAAGCTTTTCCTGATAAATAGAGTCCTCTGTATTTCAGTTTTGGAGACTCCTGCAAACAACAATTCAAGACCTTTTTTTTTCTTCAAAAATTTTGTAATTTTATTATTTCCACACTATTTCACAATATACAATGTGATTACATTCAAATTCTTATCATTGTTATTGTTTGTTGCCTCATTGGTATACAGTGTTAATATTTGTCCTTTAAGATTTTTCTTTTGGTCATCCTAACTTTTGGCAATGCTGTGTGTGTTTAGTTTACGTATGTGCCACCACGTGGCACTGGTTATGGCGTGTTGTTTATCCACCCTGTCTTGCATAGATTCAGTGTTCTTAGTACAATTAGAAGAACCCGGCAGAACCTGAAAGTAAACAAATGGACCCATTATTAAATGACATACGAAACTAGACAGTAGAGCCATAAAAGACATCAACAGTCCCAATTTAAGACCACCATATATGTATTTTTTAAAAATTGGGCATGGGTTCCCCTAGTAAATTCGCTTCTTTGGTTTATACTGACACTTTGCTGCTGGGCTCATAAGTTCAGGGCAAGTTAAACTAATATTTACTCAGAATTAACAGACCAGTCCCAGCAAGCAACAGTGTATATGGTCAGGAAAGCAAGAAGACAGAAGAAAGGAAGAGGGTGGTGTCACATCCGTGCCAAAATTGCCTGATGTAAGGATACAATAATGTACATGTATGAAGTTCAGCTAACACTGTTAAAAAACAAAGGCTGTGTTTCAGTCTTTTTGGGTATGTTTAAAATGCTTATTTTTTATTTGAATTGAGGCATACTTGTCATGGATGCTTGTGAGTTAGTACCTCTTCCATATAGATTAAGCATTTATAAACAGATAATAAAAAATAGTCTCACCTCATTCCCCGTTTTCACAACTCGAGTGTTTTTTCTGATGTTTGGCGTCCTCGCAGTGAAGTCTGATGCCTTTATTTCCATTGGATTTGTAATTAATCGTTTGTGCAATATGCAACACAGCAAATATCTATCTGTCACTATCAGACCATTTCAACCCCTCAGAATCTAACTCGGACATCTGCCATCGCCGTTAAATTTTGTTTTTGGCTTGTTTCTCCATCTCCTTGGTGTTTTAACCAGTTGGTATAATTCATGATGGTCAGATCGGTCAATTTCTTCAATATTGTGAACATTCGAAATTTCTGCCTCCGATTAGCAGTAAGGTTTTTGGTTGTCGTAAAAGGAGGTCATAAAGTATCACGCGGCTGAAATGATTCGTTAACCATCGGTAACAAACGGTTACACACGGAAATTTCAAATAGAATCTGCAGTCTTATCCGCGGAAATAACCGATCTACAGTTTATTTTTGGATGAATAATCGCCAGCGTTCGGTTATTTTCGGCTATCGAATGATGTTACATACGGTATTCCTAACGGAAAAGGACGATGCAAGTGTTGCAATCAGCGCTATTTTTAGCATCCTGGAAAATTTGAATGTCATTATTTTGCCATCGATAGACGACCGCACTGAAACAATGACTAGGGGACGAGTTGACTTGATCACCCCCCCCCCCCCCCCCCACGAAAATCTCATCGGATTTACACGATTTGGAAAAATGACCTTTGGGAAGGTCCAAAATACGGAATTCCGTCATAATACGGAAAACTTTCACCCATGATTTAACTAATCTTATTGGGTTAGTGGACTTGCTGTGGCAGCTGCTAGGCGCTTTGCCGTAACTGGTCTTGTATATTGTGGTGGTGATTAAGTTCGTATAAATTCTCTCTACTATATATATATATATATATATATATATATATATATATATATATATATATATATTATTCAGTTTTCTCATAGATATTCTTTCACTTATCTTTTTTCATTTTTTTTTGGAAGATATCCCCAGGTTGACAAGGGCGTGTAAATTCTGGGGAAAAACAGCGTAACAGTCTCCACTATGTTAACATTTCCAGTTTTATATTTCAATCAAGTAATGAAGACAAACTCCTTTTAGTGGACAATATTTGTTGTTTTTTTTTGTTTTTGTTGGGCTTAACGTCGCACCGACACAATTTATTATAGGTCATATGGCGACTTACCAGCTTTGATAGTGGAGGAAGACTCCAGGTGTCCCTCCGTGCATTATTTCATCATAAGCGAGCATCCCTGGATGCATGGATGGAGGAGCAAGACTCAGGTAGTACCACCGACCTTCCGTAACCCAGCTGGATGGCTTCCTCACATGAAGAATTCAACGTCCCGAGTGAGGCTCGACCGCATGAGGGGCAACTGATTTGAAGTAAGCGACCTTAACCACTCGGCCACGGATGCCCCGTGATGAGAATAAGATATCATCTTGAGATTAACAAATAATGCATACTTTTGAAGACGTTCATATCAGCTGTCCTAGTTCAGATCACTATATATTAACAGTGTATAAGTACAACACAAAATATTTTTTTCAATTTCATTTTTTATTATAAAACTTTTTATCAATTATAAATGTGGTTACATTTACATGTTCAAAATTTCAAGCATACATTCATGCAACATTAAATAGTAACAATTACGTAAACGTCTGGATTAAATGGTACTTTTTCAGGTTTTTCGAGGAATCTGGTAAACTACTTGTATAAATAAACTCCTTTTATTTAATAAACAAAATATTAATATCTTAAAAATCATCTTATCAAATTTGGAAGCAGGACTTTAGAATGACGACCAGTAATTTGTTTTTTTTTGTTAGGTGTTAAGCGTTTGCGTTTTTCAACAATATTTCAGTTATGTAACAGCAGTTAACCTAACCAGTGTATTTGGACTCAGTACCAGTACTATTCTGTTCTCTGCAAGTAACTGCCAACTTCTCCACATGAATCAGGGGAGGAGAAAATGATATCTGATACAATATCGTTTATCAAATCGTCACAGAGAACATACGCCTCGCCTGGAGACAGAACTTATAACCCTACGATTCGCAGATCTGCACTCTCCATATTGAGCTAAGCAGGAAGGCCGACGAACAGTATGTAACGTATAAATCTTTCAAAATAAGATATAATTTGTGCAAGAAATTATTCTGAAAATCAGCCCTTAATGATCTCATTAGAGAAACTGTACATTCACGATTTAGGATGAAACGAGATTCCAAGCTTTGAAAACAGTTGCTCTAATACAAATCTGTTACTATTAGTAATAGAAAAAGCGTTTTTAAAAAGTAAGAAATCAACAACAGAATTATCATGTCTGAATTAAAAACTAAAGGTTTCTCAGAATTTTTTAAACATGTCTTTCCAAGTCTACTGGACGGAGATAATTAATTGAAAAAAAAATGTTTACTGCATGAATTCAACACTCTTTGTAGGGTGATAGTCATAATATATGTTAATGAAAATCTCACGGGAAAAAAATCGAGAATTAAATTTTGCCACCATATTCCCTGTGTTTGCTGATGTTATCTGCTGGTAATGTAATCCAATTAGTTGTATATCATATTTGAGCCGTGCCATGGGAAAACCAACATAGTGGCTGTGCGACCAGCACGGATCCAGACCAGCCTGCGCATCCACGCAGTCTGGTCAGGATCCATGCTATTCGCTTACGGTTTCTCTAATAACAATAGACTTTAAAAGCGAAACAGCATGGATTCTGACCAGACTGCGCGGATGCGCAGGCTGGTCTGGATCCATGCTGGTCGCAAAGCCACTATGTTGGTTTTCTCACGGCGCGGCTCAATTATTAAGCTTCATATGTTTGGTTAAAACAAACAAGCCTTGCAGTATTATAGGCAGCAAAGTGATCACATACTAACAGAATTATTTACCTAAAAACTACTTTATATTTTTGTATAGCAATTCTACTTAGAAACGTACATGTAGTGACTACAAATGTAAAACAAAACAATATAATCTAAATAAAAGGTGATAAAAATGCTTATGAGCTAATAAACTGCCAATTACATTGACAAGATACACAAACAAAATGTATACATGTAAACATAAAATGGTATATAATAATAGTATATTAAATATGGAATTGACCTACAATGTTGTTTAGCCATAAAGATGAACTATGTAACACGTTCTTGCACCTTTTGTCAATCAGTTGAGTGTAAGCCCTATCAAAAACATTCTTGTGCTGTTTCAAAAACATGAACTTCGCACTGAAAAACTATACCTTCTTCTTTTAAGTTGTAACTAATTTATACAGCTTTGTCCTTCATCTTGAAATATATTCTTGAAAAAAGTTACCATTACTTTCATACAATTTTCACTGCAAAACTTTTCTCCAGGAAATTTAAAACATTTCTCATTTCAGTATAATTAACACCAGGGACACATTTATTTCCACGTATTAATTCCTTCCGCATAGGTTAAAAAATTGCTTTACGTGCTGCATAGGAACACAAAAATCTAAGAATTTGAAAGTGTGTGTCCCAAATTACAGGGACAAGAAAAATTAGTATTTTACAAATTTTGAGGGTGTCCCGATTTTTAGGGTCTCCAAAATCTTAAAGTCCACTTAAACTATGACACTTAAACTATAAAGTTAAGTTCCATTAGTAAATATTTACTTTCAAAATAAAATAAAAAAGAAAATATCCAAGCAATCTATCCATCTCATAAATTTCAACAAAACAAAAACACACACTGACTTGGCACTATCAAAATATAAAGGATGGCAAACTGAAGAATGGAAGAACTAAAATTCTACCTATCTAATATATATATATATATATATATATATAATATATATATAACTACTATACGTGATGGCAATATACGTTATCTTGAACGATTGATCTAAATAACGATACTGCCCACTTCTACGTATAGTAAGTATATAATTTATAATTAATATTATATTACACACAAACCCGTGTTCAATGATGACCAGTAAATACTACAACAGGAGAAGTTCAAGCCAGCAGATTTTTAATGAGAACTATTCACATACAAAGACCAAATTGTATGGTTATTTTTTTTCCCCTAACTTAAGTTTACATATGGTTGTATATCTTTAGATTTAATCAAAAAACAGATATTAGTGTAAGACTTAAATTATTTGTTTCCAGTGTTTGCTTACAATATATTTAAGTACAATGACAAAAATAAATGTAAATGTATATATCTTAAGTATTCAAAGTAAAGGTCTTGTAATTGTTATAAATGCTATATTCACAAAGCAATATCAAAATAAATATGCAAAATATTTTACAAATCAAATATACAAAAATGCACTCATCAAATTAGTCCCCATATAGGCATATAATCTGTAAAAACGCACATTAAATATTTTAATTTTAATCTTTCAGAAAACAAGTTCCTTCGCTTCTGAAATGACTAGCATAATTATGTTCATGTACATAATATTTGCACTTTGTGCAAACAACATGATAAAAACATGAATGTTGTTGTTTCTAATGTCACGGTAAAGCATTTGAAACATGTGTTGTTTTCTTAATAGTCTTTATATTTTTCAACAAAAAACTCTTGACAAGTCAAGATTTTTTCAGATGGGAACATACTTACAAACGTAGCATGACAGATTTTTTTTTCATCACCAAACTTGAAAAATACATTTCATTCTCCTTTTACACATTTTTTCTGACACATACATAAAATTTACAACAATTAATAAAATCCATTAAAATCTATATGTAATAAACACATACAAAAAAGCAGCAGCGATTTGATTGGTTTACATTATGTATGAACTGCCGAGTGTAAAAGCACCATTATGAAATAGATATCAAGGGAAGGTTAAAATTCATGGTTCTGAAAAATAAAGGTTTCGAAACACTACTTACTGGTTAAATAGTGTAAATATTCAAAACATTTCTTAAAATATGTGGTTTTGAATTTTACATAACTGTTCATTTCAGACATTACATAATTCAACATAATATCAGCCATTTACTGCAGTCTGTTATGTAACTTCCTGATATTTGACCAGTTTTTAATTAAATGAGAACTGCCAGAGGTAAACTGGACATTGCAATCGACAGTCTGTAGGGGTAGTTTCACTGTTAAAATTGTAAAGAAAAATATTTTTATCAGGGGATTAAACTTACCATCCCTGAAGTATTAGTTCGCAAATTCCCTACCATGATTAATGGGCAAGGCATATGTGCCTTTATGCAAAATAAAAATAATGAACGATTAAAATATCTTTATCTTGCTAAACTCTTATTTTCAATCTACTGCTTTCTAATTGCACTAACCAAAAACATGACTGATAAGTTCTTCAAAAACTTACACCATTTTATGCCATTTCATTACTGCATAGATCGTATGGCCAATGAACTGACATGTTCATTTTATGTATTATCTTTAAAATACAATTATTGTATGCAGACATGACATTCAACTTATAATTTGTACCATAAACTCAAGAAACATCTGGTAGGGATTCATATCTGCTAATTTAGCATTTCTGATTATTTTACAAAAACTATTCCCAATGAAAATTCCATTTTTAGTTACTTTTGAAGGAAATCTAAGGCTTACATGAGGATTCAACCTCGCATACCTAAACTGTTTCTAACTTTGACAAAATTCTGCTTACATTAAAATTATCTGATATTACTGAACATTCGAAAACTATTTAAAACACTAGTGCATACATTGAACACAGATGTATTTTCAGTATCAACTCCGCATAAATGTAACAAATTAAGGCTAAAATAAATGTGTGATTTATTTTCTTCAACTGAAAGGCACCTTGAATAGTTCAATGCATATTATAATACTGGATATATGAATTACATATATTTAAGCAGTAATGTCCTAATATCACTAGCATTATGCTACCATATAAATGTACAAAGGTAAAACCAACAAGATTTACACTACAATCTAAAACAATATGTGTTCAATAGCTCAAGAATACCTAATATTTCATTTGTGAAGCCCTCCAACAGCCATATACTTAAAACTAATTTCCTTATGACTCCATTTTTTTATATTTAACATCAGACAGATATTATTAGCTTTTTTTATGAACTTGGTTCGGGCCAGAAAAGCTGCAAGTTTTGCTCCATATTTTAAACATTACTCTTCAATCTTCAATGGAGGATAAGCAGTTCCTGATCTTCATATACACAGACAGCGTGCAAGGCTTCACAAATACAACGCAATGTACAGTACCCAGAGAAAGGTGAAGCTCATCTCACAAAATACTCACTTTAGCTGTATTACTATAAGTTCCAAAATTTAGTAGCATTTTTTTTTTTTTTGTAAAATAAAAAATCACTATATGTGAACACAAAATTAAGATGGACTTGCATTTGTTCAGTCAATCACTATTAAGCATTACTGCACATAAAAAAATTAACAGATCTGAAACTTTCAAAAGAACACAAAACAAAATCCTGCTAACCCTTATGAGAACCAAATGCTACTTGACTTATTAATCAGCATCTACCGTGTGATAAAAGTTAATTACTGTCATACTTCATGATAAAACAGCAAGTTACAATCCCTGTTATTTACAATTACTTTGATCTCGATCATGAGAAGACCTAACAGCAATGAGACATTTATGAGATGTTCAACCACCTTTTCCCTAACAATATCTATATGCTGTTTTACAATTAATCTCAAAAGGCTGAACAAAAACTTCTTCAGAGGCTGTAGTTCCAAATCTGTTTAACTCCTATGTTGTTTTTTTTTCTTGTTCTGAAGGTCTCCTGATTGTTTTTGTACAATGTAATTTCTTTTCAAGGATGAAATCACTTGTATAAAGTACTCCAATATTTTCACCATACTATTCAACCAGGATGTACTACTCATAATGTCATAATGTCCGACACATTCAGGATTTTACCCTAAATAATTTGGTTTGGTTTTGGTTATATACTATATTGAGCTTCTATGCATTATTTCCAAAAGTTATGAAGATGGGACTATGATTTCATTTTGTCAATTTTCATTAAACTGAACTGATTTCCATGACAATATGCTAATATGCTCAAATTAGCAGGAGTTACCTTTCCTGAAAGTATGATCACAGTAACTGTTCTTGAAATAGTCTAAAACACAATCTTTTTTTTTATAATCTTAGAACTGTTTTCTCCAGTCGATGTTGCAAACATATCATTTTACAAACAACCTCCTTTATTACACATATCATCCTATGATTTTAGGATGATAAGCTGTCCAAAAGTATTATTAGCACTTGAATTTTCAAAGAAGAATGTATCCTTAGGATAATCTCCAAAGTAATTTTCTTGTCAAGCCAACAAACATTTTATCAGGCTTCCAGTTTAATTCTTAAATTCATGTTGAAAGATCTTCACTAACAAGGCAAACTGCCCAAGGATTGCTTCATATTTCATGTTGAAGCCGTTCATGTTATATAAAGTACTGAATATAATGCCATGGATAGAGAGATTGCGACATAACGGCCATGATGTGAAAGTGATGATCTATTTTCCGGCGTATGTTGGATTTTTAAATGTTGATGTGGCTTGTTGATAGATAGGATTCTCTCCCTGAAATGAATATAAAAATATTAATAATGGAGCCGTGCCATGAGAAAACCAACATAGTGGGTATGCGACCAGCAAGGATCCAGACCAGCCTGCGCATCCGCGCAGTCTGGTCAGGATCCATGCTGTTCGCTAACAGTTTCTCCAATTCCAGTAGGCTTTAAAAGCGAACAGCATGGAGCCTGACCAGACTGCGCGGATGCGCAGGCTGGTCTGGATCCATGCTGGTCGCAAACCCACTATGTTGGTTTTCTCATGGCACGGCTCATATGATAAAAAAAAAAAGAATATTAAATAATTTAATAGTAAAACGTGTTAAACAGTATCATTATATTTATTATACAGATTTACTGAGATTTTCTACTTTGGTACTATGAAATAATTAATTTTGTCGTAGACAAATTTTCTGTGTCATATTTCGTGGTTGAGCCCAAACCAACAAAATCAAATTTCATTTATTTTATTTTTAAAGGAAATGGACAGGTAACGAATTTGGACAATTTCTATGCCATTTTGTCTTCTTTGTACACAATTTCATCATTCTCTAACTGCTGTATTAGCAGCCTGAAAATAACAAAATAGCATAAGGAGGCCACGTAATCTCACTTAAACTGACAAATAACTTCTTAAACTTGAAATAAAAACATTAATAGTCCAGTAAAATAGGTGTTTAGGCTAAAATTGCCACATTGTATTCCCACAAAAGAAAATGATTTCAAAATATCAACACAGCACCATTAGGCTACTATTTCAAAAACAGAAATAACTATTAAAAGACTGTTTCATCATACTGTCAAAATTAGTTTAAACATTATACAATCACATAAAAATGTTCCAACATTCACATGATCTTATATCTGTTTTCAACTATACTGTCACTTTATTAACTGAAAATAGTTAAAAATACTGTAATTTAAGTTCAAGCATCACCTTTAACATTAAAATTACTATCAAAATGGATTTAAGTATTTAAGAGAGTTCCAATAATATATTTTTCAAGATATTCACATTTTTGATATTCTCACAATGATGTCAAGACTGTTAAAATATGATTCAATACAATCATTATGAAGAGTATGAATTTATGTCCTTCTTACAAAGGACTACAGAGACTAAACATAGATAAAATTGCATTTTTTTTTTCAGTCAAAGAGAGTATAGAAAGCTTTTGCAAACCATTCTGGAAGAGCTTCAACACAGAAATCACAACTGAATTGTTTAAAGAAGTTGAAATAAGTCTGGATGCATTTTTTTGTGATTGATAAAGACAAGATATCTTAATTATAGGTTACTGAAAGATCAGAAAGGCAGAGAGAGGAGTGAGAAAGGGAACATATACATATCATGGTTGCCAAATAACTCTTCACTGTTCCAAGACATTGTAGACTTTCCATGCGGCAAAATCCTGCACACTTTCACCATAAAATTCGATTAAAAGTAAATTAATTGCTAGATTTCATTTGATGAAGATTTTTTTTTATTTCTGATAAATGATTGTATGAAACCTAAAAAAAACAAAAAAATTACGACCTAAAGTTCAAAAATAAGCTATAGAGTTTTTGTCATTTAGATAAACAGGAAACTACTTCTTGAAATTAAAACATTTCTAAAATTTTCATTGTTTTTTTTCAAATAAAAGGCATGAACAGAATTCTAACAAATAACTTTTACATTTTTTCTTACATTCAGTATACCCAGACTTCATCTATAACATTTATTTCTTCATCTATTTCTTGACTAGCAACCATGTATATGCTTAAAAAGTACACAAATGTAATTTTTTAAGACGAGCTCTACTTCGAGACGGAATAATTTGCAACCAATCCCTGATTTACATTCACAAGATCATTAATTCTCATCATTAATGCATAATTAAAGACATTTTGCTCACGTGCTGACCATGCACATATTAATAGGAGAGTCAAACATAGCAAACTGAGATTATAAGTGTGTAAAGACAATGCATATTTTTGTTTCTATTTACACTAATTTCAATGTTCTAATTTGGTTGATCAAATGCAGGGTTGTGAAATGTTGTGGTCGCTGGATTGTAAAGTGGGTTTCCTTCCTAGAATGTATAATTCTAAATATATACACTATCGCCTTATACGTAAAATTCTACATAATTATGTACACAATCTATGTAAAGTAATAGCATTATATGCTTTCTGTTGCAATAACAGACAGCACATCGTCCAACATCCAATATATCATACCAGTAATTTTGAAGTAAAAATTCATATAACACAGACAAATCTGCCCAAGCAACCACCTGCATTAAGCAGTCACTTGCATTAGGCAGCCAGTCACCTAATACCAAATAAATGGGTTTTTTGGGAGGGTTTAATATCAACCAGACTTTAGAAGTCACCTGGCTTTGAAAAGCAACATTACATCCCCTTGGCTGACCAATCAATGCATGTTTGACTGTAGCAAAGCAGCAAATTTCTAAAGGTTATCTAAATATCAAATGGAAAAAGCATTTAGTATTCTTTTTAAATCTTTCGTTCACTTAACTTCACTTAAATTAACACTGCGTAAGTGGGGAAAATCAGACCTGTAAACCTGCTTACATCTTCGCATACTCGTAGAAATCTGCTCACTTCCTTGCATAACAATGAATCCTGCATACATACTCGCAGTATTCCTGTAAACCTGCTCACTTCCTCACATAATCATGAAAACTTGCTTAATCAGCTTCCTTTTAAGTAATCTCAGGTAACATTTTATCGATGGTCTTTTTATCATGAAAAAAAAACAAAAAACGAATCTATAACATACCGTATCCCATTTAGCATTCTGTGTTTCTTTCTCAAACTTGGCGAATTCCCTTCTGTCATGAATGGTGGTCCATAGCTTCCAGATGAGTAGGAGGATGAGACCAACGAGTACAATACCTCCGATAGTACCCAGAATAATGGCAAGAATGTTCACCGACTCTGGACAAACTGTCATTAAAATACAACACTATGATAATGCCATCGTTGCAAAGGAATATCAAACACATTTATTAATTTCAACGTACATATATAGAATGCACTATCAATTTAAAATTTATCAAACTTAAGTGCTATATTCAATATTTTATACATGTATACCTAAACTGTCATGTGACAGATGTGCATATTGTAGGTTATACACTAATTTTTTCCAAATGATGCCAACAATGTGTGTGCTAATATTTAATATCATCTTAACTAACTTATTTGTCAATAAATATAATATATACTTAATTCAAGATCATTTATAAATGAGAATGCTGAAACCTATTGTGAAAGGTAACAAAGAAACAAAACTGATGTCAAGAAAACTAAAAGCTATCTCAAGATTTAACTCCCTTTTTGCCAAAAACAATTAAATACTTTACCTTTAGTTTTCTGCACCTCGACAACAACCTTGTTGTTCTCAACATATTCGTAGGTAAAAAAATATCTACAATCATCTTCCTCATCACTGAACTGACACATGTTCTTCTGGTCATTCCCTGAAAATTATAACATTCATGTTAATAAAAACAATCAAATGCTCCAACCACATCACATCCTAACTTGAGGGTTTGAAACTCTATGGGGAGACGTTTTATATTTCTCATCAGACACTTACTGGTGCTGGTGTTTTCCAACAAGCAAGCTCAAACACTGAAAAATCATGTAATTTATCAGCAGAGAATATATGAGCCGTGCCATGAGAAAACCAACATAGTGGGTTTGCGACCAGCATGGATCCAGACCAGCCTGCGCATTCGCGCAGTCTGGTCAGGATAGATACTGTTCGCTAACAGTTTCTCCAATTCCAATAGATTTTAAAAGCGAACAGCATGGATCCTGACCAGACTGCACGGATGCGCAGGCTGGTCTGGATCCATGCTGGTCACAAACCCACTATGTTGGTTTTCCCATGGCGCGGCTCATATATTTTTTTTTTTTTTGCAAATTACCCATTTCATTGGGGCAGGGATTTGTGGATTTAGCATTTTAAAGACTCATAAAGAAAATAGGAATTTTATCTGCTCACACACTGGGAAAAGTGCACAAATCTATTCTGAAAACATTCAAAAGTACATTAAAGCAAAATTCTATACCTTCAGTAAGAAACAAGATGCTATAAAATCAAAGAGCAACAGAGACTTTCTCTTTTTCTTTTTTGGTAGTAATACAGAAAATACCATTCCGTGAAAGATGTCAATAGAAACTAGAGCTGATTTTGAGAAAAGCACATGTCTCCCACAACTGCCTAATCATAACAGATTGGCATTTCTTCTCCATTATGTATCTGAGTCAACCATGCACCAATACATGTATCACTGGCATCAGTGTACAGAGCAATTTTCGATAATTCAAGTGCCATAATTTTAAAGTGCCTGAGCCGATTTGGCTAGTTATCGAACCTGGCTGAGGACTAATTGGCGAACACATTTTGTTCAAGTTTGGTGAAGATTGGATGAGAACTGTTCGACTTAGAGTGCGGACATCAGTGTATAGAGCAATTTTCGGTAATTCAAGGCCACAATTCCAAAGTGCCTGGGCCGATTTGGATAGTTATCCAACCTGGCTGAGGAATTATTGTCAAACACAGTGAAGATCGGATCAGATGTGTTTGACTTGGAGTGCGGACAAGATTGTAACAAACACACACACACACACACGGACACGGACACAAACACAGGCAGGAGTAAATCAATATGTCTCCCACACCGCTGTGTGGTGGGAAACATGATAAACAGACTGGTAATATGGCAAAAATGAATATTTCCTACGATTGACTTCATCTTCATCAATTGAGTCAACAGGTGTCACATGGGCACACTTCTCTAGGCATTGCTCAGTAGTATAGTCCCCAGTCTGAAACCCCTTACACAAGGCACAATCCTTGTTCTCTTGACATTTTCCAGGGCAAGTCTGAAAAATAAAACAAGTTCATTGACTTATCTAAAATCGTTCAAACTTCTTTAATGAAAACTTTAAACTAAATCTAAACACATTACTTTCCAGAAACTGTTATTTATTCAACCTTTAGCCAGCTGGCGGCAAGTGATTCTGCCTTTGCATCTAGAGCAGACCAAGATCAGCCTGACCATGGTCTGCACTGTTGGCTATTCAGTCATTAAATTTTCAGTGTACATTCCTTTGATAAGAAAGTGGTACTACCAAAATATAATGACAGACCAGTCCATTTTAGAAATTTAGCATGGTAAAGGTTAAAACAGATGAACAATAATACTGGACAAACTAACAATCTAATCTTCTGTGCTATTACATTTAATATTTAAATTTTCAAAATTCCATCCTAATTCTACAGTCTGATCCACCTTATCCATAATTATATTCCTGAACTGTGACATTCTGCAAGATGCAGACATATGCTATGCACCATTTTAAGTGTCTCAGACAGTCACTGTGGTGGTAATTTTTTTTTGTCTTTCTTAGAGTCATACCACCAATTAGACAAACAAACTGCATTACTATATCCCTCTCCCAGTTTGGCAGTAGGGGATAGAAATAAGCAAGAGAGTGAAGATTTGACCTACCGGACATTCTTCACATGTTGGTCCTTTGAAATGGCTGTCTGCATCACATTTACACACTCCACATTCACATACACCATTACCATTACACAGCTATAAATAGAAGTTTTTATGCAATAAAAATCAATAATCTGATATAATGTACCTTACATCATACAGGTGAAAACTACACTTAAATGTTGTAGGATATAAATCTTTTGCGGTAACAACATGTACTGCTTGAAACATACAATAGCCCTAGCATATTCAAGAAATTTCTTTGAGAATATTAAGGACATATTCCAAATTGGAGGACTATTATACAAGAGGAATTGACTGTGCAGCTGTAAAAAATAAAACCCAGTCATGCAATTAGTGGCTTGTTCAACTGACAGGATTTCTTACGTAAACAATTCCTGCAGGAGTGTAACAAAACAGCTAGTGCAGATTTTCACAAAGCAGACTACACCCCACACTTGAATAAACACAATTCCTTTAATTCAATAGGCCCGTTATGGCATTCTAGCAATTCCCATGCAATTTCATATTCTCGTCCACTATTTCGGCATTATTCAGCCGTATATGTAGTTCATGCAGGGAATGGTTTTGGTGATAACCGGAAAATGTCGAAACTACATACTGAGAATAAGTAACTGAAAGGGGAATTACCGATTGTCAACAAGGGTCCATCACCTCAAGGACTTGAGTGAGTGAGTGAGTTTGGTTTTACGGTGAATCGACACAAAATGGTCATATATCGCCGAGACCTCAAGGACTTATGAAAGAAAATCATACACGTAATCATCAGCAGCCACTATTTAATATTAAAGTCAGAATTTTCTTGTTTAGAAAAAAAAAAGAAAAATTGGTATGAGTAGGTTAGTCCACTAACTGAAAACTCATCAAGACAGGCTTTGTCTGGGAAGAGGTTTAGTCCCACATTTAAAATGATCCTGCCCTAACAAGAAGTCAGTCAACAGTTTTTATTTAAGTTTATACTAACTTATTATAGCTCGTGATGAAGCTTCAAGCTTATTTGAACCACTCTTGAGTCCGCTTCCTGGAAAAACCAGTGTCATATGAGAAGGCATGATCGTGACCCCAGTGGGGCTCAAACCCATGATCCCCTGGATGGCCGGCCAACACCTTAACCACTAGACCACCGCTCCCCTTTTATTTGACTTTCTTGTCCCTTTCGTTTAATCAGACCATTTACAAAATCATCATTTATTAAATCATCAGTTCGGTAGTACCGGGTACTGAAGACTAATATAAAAAGATAATTTCAACATACCACGCCTCCACTTGTCATGCAAGTAGCGTTGGACATCGGACATTCACAGGCATCACCCTCGTATCCTTCCTCACATAGACAGTCTCCACAGCTGCATCTTCCGTGACCTAAGTAACATTGTTATTCATATAAATATTTAAATAAACTATTCAAGCCAGAGCCAAGAACCAACCCTGCATCAACTTAGCAACAGTGAAAATCACAATCAAATGAATTTGAGGATTCTCTTTTATCAAGATAAATGAACTGCTGGGACTGACCCAAACAACGAAATCCATGAAAATTAGTACCCATGAATATTACCGATTTCATAGTATCAATTTTTTTTATAATACCAAGAGCTATATCATGTTAAAGCATCCAATAAGTTGATGTGTATGGATCAGATGCAAAGAACAGCCAAATTCCTGTCATATTACGTCTTAAAGACATAAGAACCTAACTCAAATTTTGAAAATATAAACAATTACTTCATAGTACGTATGTAAACATAAAATTAAACATAAAGTTAACATGTTTGTGTGTATAAATATTTCCTTTCTACATGTTAGGTTTAAAAATAGTATACACCTATCACATGTACACCTACGCACAGAATAAATGTGTACTACCACAAAAAATTGAAGTTTTTATTCATGGTTCATACAGACTTTCCCAAAAAAAATTCAAGTAGTTTTCAAGGAGTTTTCAAGTAGTTTTCCTCCATTTTCAAGGACTAAAATGGGTGCAATGTCACTGTTGCTGAGACATGAAATAGCCAATTTAAACCCAATTTAGGACAAAATTAAACAATGTAACACAAGATTTATGTTCAACACATCGCTGATAAATTATACAGTGTGAAAATTACTTGAAAGAGCATAAAACCCGTAAAGTACAGAACCGTACTGTACTATCGCCAACTCCATGGCAGGCCCTAATGGCGGTAATGGTTGTTTTTTTTTTTTTTTCATCGTTTTTTAGTTTATCTTGGTCCGTTTATAATGTTTGTCCGTTTTCACTTCGCACCCGACTAATTTAAGGACTATTTGCCATCTTTTGTACGTTTTTTCCTAAATTCAAGTAGTTTTCAAGTAGTTTCTGACTGTTACAAAATTCAAGTAGTTTTCAAGGAGTAGGCATCAAATTCAAGGACTTTTCATGGCCTGTGTGAACCATGTTATTATCAAATGACAGTTACACTTGACATATGATTGTGAAAGCAGCTCTACATACACAGCGTTTATACACTTTAACAGTCAAATTTATTCATTTGATGAGAATTTTCTACATTGAATTTATCTAAAATTAAACTATTTTAGTGAAACATGTCCATTTGGTACCTTAAACTGTACTGCATTATTAATGCAGCAGTCTTTCTACATACAGACTATGAAAGTGTTTATACTACTGATAACTTTCTACTACATACAGAATCACTTCCTTTGAAATTTGCTGTTACTATAGTAAACAACTGAAAATTTTTAATTCGGAAATTTGGGTATACCTGTATGTAAAGTTTTTAATCATTTGAGCCGCGCCATGAGAAAACCAACATAGTGGCTTTGCGACCAGCATGGATCCAGACCAGCCTGCGCATCTGCGCAGTCTGGTCAGGATCCATGCTGGTCGCTTTCAAAGACTATTGCAATTAGAGAAACTTTTTTTTTCTTTTTTTTTTTTTTGATTTAACGTCGCACCGACACATGATAGGTCATATGGCGACTTTCCAGCTTTAATGGTGGAGGAAGACCCCAGGTGCCCCTCCGTGCATTATTTCATCACGTGCGGGCACCCGGGTAGAACCAGTGACCTTCCGTAAGCCAGCTGGATGGCTTCCTCACATGAAGAATTCAACGCCCCGAGTGAGGCTCGAACCAACATCGATGAGGGGCAAGTGATTTCAAGTCAGCGACCTTAACCACTCGGCCACGGAGGCCCCTAGAGAAACTGTTAGCGAACAGCATGGATCCTGACCAGACTGCGCGGATGTGCAGGCTGGTCTGGATCCATGCTGGTCGCAAAGCAACTATGTTGGTTCTCATGGCGCGGCTCATAAAAAGTTTTCAAATTTTACTACAGCTTTTGAAAATCAAGCATTAAACAATACCTCCACAAAGCTGGTTGTTATGGTAGCTACAGGAATAATCATCACAGTGACAATATTTGCCGCTGTATTTCTGTGCCGAGTGGGCACGTCGCGGGAAGCACTCACACACGCCACAGACACATTCTCCACGCCCTGAACATATCACATTACTGGTGGAGTTGGGACTGTAAAAATACAAAACAATAAATCTCATGGTCAGGACAAAAACATTTGATCAAACTTTATGCAAGAAGAAAACTTTTCTAAACTATAACTGAATGTCAGTCTTACACAGCTACAGTCTTTTTTTCTTTTTAAATAAATTTTTTATGCTTCCCACTGCAATGTGAGATCTGTTTAGAGCCATCTTTCTATAGTATTTCAGTTATGTAACAGCCTGCAGTTAACCTAACCAGTTTTCCTGGATTCTGTACCAGTAACCTGTTCTCCACAAGTTAATGCCAACTTTTCCACATGAATTTGAGGCAGAGGAAGAATGATTTCAGACATTATGTCTTTTCAAAGGTGGACAACTGATTTAAGATGCAATGTCTTTTTACCCAATCATCATGGAGAATATACGCATCGCCTAGGAGTCAAACTCATGACTACACAATCTGTAGATCTGTACTCTCCCTATTGAGCTAAGCAGACAGGCGGTCAGATCTGTAGGACTAGCTCAGAAATCTCCCAGCAAGCATAAATATACATTCAGATTCTGTAACTTGAGGCTTATCAAGTTAAAAAAGAATAATATGTGAATGGCCATTACTGCTTATGACCACTTAACCAAAACAAAATTAATAACATGTAAACTAGTGACTTGTAGACTAACAAAGTACTTCATTTATATAGAATTCAGCAATGGACATTTAGCAAGAAAACTTACTTGATACATTCAGCAAGTGATTTGTCACTGGTACTTTGTGAGCCGTCACACTCACACTGTTTCCCATACCTTCCTTTATCACATGTACACTGTCCGCATTCAAGCGTTCCTTGTCCATTACAATTAGGACTGGCCTTTTGCTGAAGTTTAAAATGACATTTTGAAAACAAAGTGCTGTAATATCAGATAATTTCCTTTGACCAAAATTTTCCAAAATTTAGAAACAGTTTAATCATGTAAGCTTAAAGGAAAGGCAACGATGTTCTTATGTTAATTTCATCTGCTAGAATTTCTTAAATCATTTAAACAGTGAAAGAATTTTCAAAGTCGGCTCAAAGATAAGAAAGTTATGAGCATTTGATTATTTGATGAAAATGTCGGCCATTTTGTTTCTATGGCGACAAAAATCAATGGATGCACAGGCTGGTCTGAATCTATGCTGGTCGCAAACGCAATATGTTGGTTTTATCATGGTGTGGCTCATTTAAGCATGAAATAATTTTTGTGAAATAATCAAAGAACAATATATCAGCAAATATATATCTGTTACAGGTATTTCTGTACAGGAGACTCAATAATATCTTGCAGAGTTTTATTTTCGTAAATATAATTAACAGTGGGGAAAATTAAACAACAGCGCGTCTAGAAGTATAGCCAGCTTTCAAAGCATGAATTCTCAAAACCCCAATGTATAATTGTTTTGAAAATTGTTTTAATTTAACCTCGCCATACTCACTGGCTTCAAATCAGTAATTAAAATTGTTCTGTGCAAGACACAAATCACCAACGGAATAACAGCTGGAGACTTATGCCTTTGATCATTATATATTCTTTCCAATCGTCAATGAAACAACTGGCCATTGGCTGATAAAACTAATGGCTTCGCTTCTACCTTAGCCAGACGAATAACATATCTACAAATAAGCAAATACACAAACCTCAAAGGCCGATGTTTCACATTCACATTCACAAATGAGGTCCAGAGTAATGTCCAATTTCTCCGACAGACCGACAGGGTATACCGAGAATGTTCGGGTGCGTTTGCTGGGGTCAGCGGGGCAATCAGCCACGGAAACAGACACCTCGAAAGTCACACTATCTCCGATAGCCAGTTCTTCACAAACATTTGTTTCAACCAGATCACCACTGAAAAATAAATGAAAGGTGGCGATAAACTAAAACAATAACGGATGTTTCTGAATCATATCCAAACATATTTGTTTATGTACAATATAATATACGAGTGTTCAGACAGAAATTACAGCCAACAGAAAATCAAACCCTCAGTAAAAGAAGTTCCTTCATATTCAAGAAATTCTTAACAGTGTGAAATGTTGAAGTAAATCTATAAAGATCCAGGGAAAATCATGTAAGTCTGCAGAATTGCATTGTTAAAGACCCACACCATCACTTGAACTTCTCATGCTGAAATCATTCAAATAACAAAATGTTGTGTGGCTACACTGAAAATGATCAAGCATTCATCAGTCATGGTAAAAATGTTGGTTTTCTTTGGCAGTTGTCTTCAGACACTCACTATCAAGAATATCATTTCTACCCTGCCCCCTTGTCCTACAACCAGCCCTTCCCACTGTTCTGCAACCTGCCCTACCTAATGTCTTACAACTTGCCCCATCCCTTGTCCTACAACCAGCCCCTCCCACTGTTCTGCAACCTGCCCTACCTAATATCTTCTTACAACTTTCCCTATCCCCTGTCCTACAACCGGCCCCTCCCACAGTCCACAGTCCTGCAACCTGCCCCCCACCCCCTGTCCTGCAATCTGCCCCAATCACTGTCCTTCAACCTGCCCCACCCACTGTCCTGCAACCCAGACTTGATCATTTGCCCTTATTTTGAAAACTGATTGAGCACTGGTTGATAATTCAACATCTATTAGCTGCAAATTTATCACACTTTGATAAAAACATCCCTACACTAACAAAGCATCCTTACCCTTTACATCTGCTCTTGAACTTGACTGTTATATTTTCAGCAAACTGTGTGTTCATCTGTACTTTAGAGGTGATTCTCTGTGTAATGAAATGAAGAATGTCTTAGTACTGTAGCTTGAAAATTTACATGCCTGGGATTGAGTAAAAACAAAAGCCTGAAAATCTATATTCTAAAGCCTGAAATGTTCTTTTTCAATTGAATTATATAGGGAAATTCTGGCAGCCAAAATTCTGAAAACAGCACAAGTCCTGAAATATCCCAGACCTGGAAAAATGAATATGCAAATTCTCCTTACTTCAAAGTATTTTCCCTTAACTTCAGAACTCCACAAGTAATGTAGAAATCATTCATACAAGGAAGCTTTCTATCTAAAGTCAGATTGATGGTTCTGCTCAGGACACACCTTGGGCCTGAAATGTCTTGAGGGGTTCCTAGATATTTGCTCCATCATCAAAACTGAAAAGCTGCCATGTGACATAAAAGTGTCAATACCATGCTTGGGATAATGCTTAATATATTAATGCTAATGCATTATTATGCATTACTTTTTTTTATAATGATCAACATCTGTTTGTAAAACACATATGCCATTATGGCTGCCTGTCAGAGGTCGAAGGGTAATATGTAATTTTCAGTCTCAAGTAAACTGTGACCCTGACCTTTGACCTTTTGATCCCATGACAATAGAGGTCATCTGTAAGCCACAGGCAATTATCCTGTTAAGTTTGAGAACTGTAGACATAAGTGTTCTGCAGGTATTTGATCTGTCCACCAGCGGACAGACCAACATGAGCAAAACCAATACCATCATCCTACGAGTATAAGACGCACATTTTTTACCGAGATTCTGGTCAGGAAGGATGATGCGGCCTATACATGGGTATAGAACAAGACCACAATTTTTCCCTAACTCAAAAAATTAAGAAAAGCTTTGTTTACACTGCGTACCTTTATATTGAAGAGAATTCAAGGGGAGTAACTACCAATGACTCGGGTATAGCTAATAGCCGGTATCGTTTTAAATTAATTCTGTATAAAAGTAAAATTAAGAGCTAACGTAAAAGATTAAGCTAAATAAATGCTGTTTTTCATTAAAATATATTTTACAACACATTTCTGTAACTCATCAATAAATTTTTAACAAAATCTGTGTAAAACTTTCCCAACGTGTTTTCACAAATTTTACAATAAAATACTTGAAACACTGTATCAAGTAGCCTGGAAATCAATACTCTAGTTTTTAAATATGATTTTGATAGTTGTCTATAATCCCCTTGTTCACCGAGAAATGCATGCACCGGGCATTACTTATCTTACTACCTACTGTCAAAATCTGCAAACAATTAACCGTTTAATCATACCCGGAGGCAAATGTAAACATGTGCATGCAAGATTTTAGTCTAAAGTCGCTGATCCATAGTGTTCAAAACAATATGCAAACCAGTCTTAAAATTACGTCTTTTTACCGCCACCTGCCAAAGTGTACTTTTGTTTTCGCTGGTCTCAATATTTATGGAGCGATCACAGGATGCGGCAGTTCAGTGCTTAAACAGAGTTTATGCTTTTCAATTTAAATACTTGCACAACATGCAAAAAAAACTTAACAATGATTCAAAAGTCGGCAAGTTCATGTCCGAAACTATAGAGAATTTTCGACAAACAAATTCGGATAAGTGAATTTTATGAGATAAATTGCAACTCATACTACCCTAAGGATTTTGTAAGTTTATAAAAATTGATTGACATTCCTTTTGTGATATTGCAGTTAATGAACATGAGAAAAATTCCCAGTTTAAATACATGTAGTTTTAATTTAAATATGGACAATCGAGAACAAAAGACTGTCTTTTTTATCTACCAATACATGGGTGTAAGCATTTTTCCAGAAATCTGTTGATATTTTTTCACTGCGTCTTATACATGAGTGCGACCTATACTCGTATGATTACGGTACCCTGTTTGTAAAAATGAATTTTTGAAAAGAACTATCCAGATAATTCTTCTTTTTAGCCTAATAAAGTAATGAATGCTACACACCTTATAATTTTGTTCAATGACCAGTACAATATTGGAAGAATCGTTAGCCAATTTGGTTGCCTCTGACCCTTCAATATATTTACTCAATCTATTGTAGACAGGAAGTTGGTCCTCTGTGACAGCAAATATCATGTTAACGCTGTTCTCACGGATCTTGGTGGAAATCTGACTGACTGATGGATAATCCTGAAACACAGGAGTAATAGAAACTAGAAAAGCAGCATTGTTTTACTGATATAATGGAAGTTTTTAACACAGTTATAGTAAAGATACAATTTGCTCTGAAAAAAGACATTCTGAATTGTACTGAAATTCACAGAGAGCCTGCCCTCGTTTCTTAATAATTAAATAACCAAGACTGGTACATTTTTGAAAATATTTAGCTATGCCTCCTGTCAGATTCTCAATATATTCAAGAATACACTAAAAAGCAGTTTTTTCTAATTTTGGTATACTAAATACTTTTTTGGTAGTATCACTCAATCAAACTCCATCATTACTGATACATGTCACTGTATTTACATTCTTTATTTAGACAAAGTTATAATCATTCAGATAATATGGTATCAATCTGCATTCTTATGTTAAAAAATAATGTATACTGTTACTCAAGTAGTAAAAAGAAATTTTAGCAATACCTGGTTCTCAGCCTCTGTGTATTTTCCATCGTTACCAAGGTGACATAAGCCGTCGTTGGGTTTAACAATACCACCAAGCTATCAAAGAAAGAATACAATGTGACTGTAGCTGAACAGGAAACAAACACAAGTAATTTAAGTTTATGAGAATAAAAACAATTCTTTAATAAGAACATTTTAAATTTAATAACTGTCAAGTTAATATACAAAATTTAATTTGTTAACATTAATTATATGCAGTTTAATTTTCAAATATCAATGTGTAAACATATAATTTAAAACCATTCATTAAAATCATCCATAAATACACAAAATTTTAATAATAAATAAGGATCTACAATAAAAGTTACTTTAGTTTACAACAAATTAGTGTGGATGTTCATTACTTACAATAATACAAAAAAAAGATTTTCTCCACTGAGCAAGAATGTTAGTACACTTTTAACAGCAAGTCTAGAAAATTTGCCATTATTACAATTTTGTGATAAATGTTCTTTTTTCAATCTCTCAGAAGTCTTCAGGCTGGGGACACAGTACAATGACTTTATCTAACAGAATAAATTTAATACAAAACACAATCAACTGTTTCCTTGAGACTGTCTTTAAAAACTGTGCAATCTTTTATACTATTTACCATTATTAGAAGTTTCAGGGGCCACCTCACCAATCACCATTTGCTACTATTCATGAAAGTGGCTTTTTTTCGTATGGCTATTCTTTTGATTTTTTTTCATCTGGCTCTTTTGCCTGTGGCTTTTTTCACATCACTCTTAAAATGTGGCTATCTTATCAGTCAGGGGTGTCACTGTTTTAAGTTATGTAACCTATTTCAGTTACTTTTTCAAGCATTTTATAACCTGTATTAGTTATAAAATATAGTTAACTCAGGTAAGTTATTTAAAAAAAGTCTTTTTGCTGTTCTCACAAAGTGACCTTTAAAGTGAAATTAGTAGCAAACTGAGGTTAATCAAATTCTCTTTTAGTCCGAGCATGACCTGATAAGCATAATGGGATAATAATGAGATATTAAGAGTTTTATAGCTTTAAAGCTTTTGCGTAAAACTTTATCAGCCTTGCCTAAAAAAATTTTCTGCATAGCTGGAAAGATAAAAGGTCAAGGATTCAGGAAATAATTGCATTAGTCTCTTTCAAAATGAGGAATTGGCACAGGAGGGCTTTGTAATATTTTATGATAACTGAAACAAGTTATGGAAGTTTAACCAATAACTCAGATGGGTTTTAAACTGCGATAACTTGAAACAGTTACACCCCTGACTGCTTATCACTAATATTACTAGGTAAATTCTAATTACATTACTTTTACAGTGACTGTGGTTCAATGAAGTTGTGAGCCATGTTACCCCTGGTTTCCAATGTAATATCAGTATATGGGATGGCTAACATATTTTATATCACAGAACTAAATTTAATTTAAATATCTATTGCACTAATAAATGACTAATAAAGAAAGTTCAATATCATTTTTTGCAAAAAATTAAGTAGTTTCAAGCCATCTCTACAGTCAAAAGGTACTGTTGTAAAATTATTAGTATTCTTGAGGCATTAATTTTCATGGATTTCTTGGTTCATTCAAACCATAAAACTAAATTTAAAAAAAAAATGAGCCATGCCATGAGAAAACCAACATAGTGGGTATGCGACCAGCATGGATCCAGACCAGCCTGCGCATCTGCGCAGTCTGGTCAGGCTCCATGCTGTTCGCTTTTAAAGCCTATTGGAATTAGAGAAACTATTTGCGAACAGCATGGATCCTGACCAGACTGTGCGGATGCGCAGGCTGGTCTGGATCCATGCCGGTCACATACCCACTATGTTGGTTTTCCCATGGCATGGCTCAAATTCTAAATTCGCACTCATTCTATGTTCCAAGGTCAAAATCAATGACTTAGTATTTCCAGAAAAAAAGATGTATTGGAAAAAACAAAAAAACATTTGAGCATATATAATTAGATTATTCACAGTATTTTTGATTACAAATTATTCATAAATCACTAAGCACTTTAAAGCTTTATAAGCATATATATTTTTTTTTTCCAAATTGTGCCACATATTTTCCTTATATGATCAATTTATACCTTTCCATCTCCGGCAAAGTGAAATCCTGCATCGGTAGAAAATAGTAACATCTTACGTGCTTGATCTCTCCAACCAATCTGATTCTGTAACCATAGCAACCACAATACATGCATAGCAACCAAATGACATCATTACCCTGTCTCTAGGACAACAGGTAGGAAGCAAGCGTACATACAGACATTCAAGGATAACACTAGCACAGGTATTAACATGGCAGTATTTGTCACTTACATACATGTATCTATCATGTCTGTTCTCTATACTTTTAAGTTTATAGATTCATTCATTTTCAAGAAATTAATTAAAATTTCATGTGTCAGATTTCTTTTTTCATAAATACAGAGTTGAAAGTGTAATTTATTAAATTGCCACTTTTAAATAGATATATCTATGTTCTGACAATGAATTAATTTTAGGAAATAATGAAGAAAAAATACTGGTCATTCTTTAAGAAATGCTTAAGAAACTCTTAAGACTGTTGTTAACTTCCCTACTATTACATCAGTGGCTTTAACTTCACATGTCCAAAACAGTATAGAAACATATAACAAATACGGCCATGTTTATAGTCAAGAGATACAAACTTCCAACCTTTCCCTCTTCTGCAAGTCTACACTGCTCATTGTGACCTCAATACTATACAGGCAGTGGGAAAGGTTGAAATGTTTTCAGTGAATTCATTTTTAAGGAATAGTTGATATTCACAAGGGTCTATCTGTGAAGTATTTCTGATTTATGACATGGTTTTTTTAATACGAAATTTAAACTTTATTTCATACTTGCTGCTGCCAAAGTTTTCTTATCTTGCTATTCCTGATTACTCCATGGCATAAGAACTTTGAAAAGAACTTCAGTATAAAGTCAGTTATTTAGATTTGTTTCATTTAAGAAGCAGGTCAGTTTGTTTAAAGTTTGAATACTTCACAGAAAGGACGGAAGGTGTAGAACAAGAAATATTCAAATTTAAATTAAAATTAAAATTTGCAAAGTTCAAAGCAACTATATGAACAGAAAAAGAATATATGTCTGCAATCTGAAAAAAAACTTTTGAACTATTTTGAATATTTCTGATTTTTTTTTTCAGCAGGTTATATTTATACAAACACTAAAGACAAGCCTTTGAAATTCATACGGATCCCACAGGAAGGACACATTTAGGTAGACTCCACCAAAGTCACTTTAGGTGGATGTCACATAGGTCATATTTAGATGGAGCCCAAAGAAAGTTAACATTTAGGTGGACCCCAGAAGTCCACTGAAAGGTCACATTCATATAGTGCCCACAGAAAGATCATATTTAGGTGGAATTCACAGAAAGGTCATATTTAGGTGGAGCTCACAGAAAGGTCATACATTGGTGGAGCCCATACAGAAAGGTCATATTTAGGTGGAGACCACAGAAAGGTCATACTTAGGTGGGGCCCACAGAAAGGTCATACTTAGGTGGATGCCCACAGTTTGGTCATACTTAGGTGGATGCCCAGAGGTCAAATTTAGGTGGAGTCCACAGAAAGTTCAAACTTAAGTGGATGCCCACAGAAAGGTCACATCTAGGTGCTGAAACATGATGATAGATGTCTCAACACCACACACGATGTCCTCATGCTATGTAAGTACATTCTGATTATTAATATATTCTCAGTGTATGTTATGCATTCAGGACTAATGATATCTGGGTTAAAATATTTTAGAGTGGAAGCATTCATCTGTTCTGCTGAAATACAGGATCAAAGAATTCTCATTTCACATGCGACAGTTATCTGAAACTCAAGCAAACAAGACATACAGTTAGTGACTGGAAACCCTTGCGAATGTAATACACTTAATGAACTGAAATAAACAGATGTCAAAACAACGACTGTCTAGCCAAAGATATCCACATACAAATAGAATGCATTCCATTATATCTAAAATTAAAATATATATATCACATAATTATGAAAACAATGCATATGATTTTGTAAGAGTCAAATATTTCCTTCTGTCCTTTTTTGGGAACATTTATTTTTCATATTTTCACAAGGATTTCCATTATAAAGTACAATATAGCACAATGCAACTTATGATGCACTCTGGGTAGATGTGGTTGCATTCTGGGTAGTTTTGCACTCTGGGTAATGCATTCTGGGGTAAACAGCATTCTGGGAATAGTCTACTTTTTAACAAACCTTTCCATCCCCAGCAAAATGAAAACCAGCATCAGTTGAAAACAGGAGAAGTTTACGTGAAACATCTCTCCAACCAATATGATTCTAAGTATGACAAGATTTGCATTAATATAAATAACAAGAGCAAAGCAATGTCTTAAAGACAGCTTGAGAAACAAAGAAAGTACTGAATGCAGTATCAGTTTTAGGCTTGTGAAGTCACATTCTATTTATTATCGCAGTGGCATAATTTCCTTTTATCTGCAGCTATGTCTTTTAAGAATTATACTTTTTTTTTTGCATTTTCTTTCAAAAATATATCTTTTAAAAATATGATCACCGGAAAATACTGGACACCAGTCTATGCATTTTAAGTGATCATTAATTTTTATTAATACTATTGATCAATCGGTTCAGCCGTGCTGTTTATCTCCCTGTCACAAAGTGGCATCCAGGGTATAAACCTGCGGCGAACGTTTTGAAAAGCATCATGTATAGAACTAAACTCGCATTACAGTAAAGCAGTCCTTTCTTCAAGCTTGCTATAACATTGCCGTAAGTAAGGCACTGAATACTGATAACATCAGCAGAATACTGTCCACCAAGGCAAAGCTGAGGTCATCAGAATTTCTGCCAATGTTGACAATATGCAAGAAATGAGCTTACAAATAGTGAAAAGCTGCTAGTATCCTGACAGGCTATTAAGGGTATTTTTATTTTGTTAAAATGAGAGCAGAAAAACGGATATGAAGTCAAACGTCATTCACTTGGACTCAGATAATTCGATCATCACCCTTCACTCGAACTTGTCAGGTCCCAGCAAAGTCCCTATGCAATGTATAATTTACTACAGATAACTCGAACAAATTCTGCGGGTCTCGTCCAGTTCTAGCGAGCGAAGTCTGAGTGTAGTATTCTTGACAGAAACAGTCAGAATGTCTAATATTGGTTACACAGTTTTATTGAATAGATGCATAGTAATAATATCATCCTAAAATGCTTAATGTCTATATTCATGATAAATGTAGAATAATATTCTACTATGAATTTTTTAAAAGCTCCAACACTTTCTTATAATTTCAAATGGGTTGTCCATGTGTGTATATATAACAAAAATGCCTTCAAGTCAACATTTATCAGTTTATGTAAAGAACCATGAAGTTCAAAATTGCAAAGTCTCAATTTAATTCTAGAAAAAATTTACTTATTTTTTCTTCAAATCTGTTTAAAATAGTTTCAAATACTTTCCTGACAAAAGAAATGACTGAATTCTTACCTTACACATCACAGCCTGCATGATAGCATCAAATCCTCCCTCGGGGGCATCCAGATTACCGGATACACGTGCTTTTCTTACATACTCCTATAATCAAATTAAACTGTTCTTAACATGTTCACAAAAATATAGTCACACATTGTTCTTACCAGATTCACAATAATATAGTCATACACTGATCTTACCATGTTCACAATAACATAGGCAGACACTGCTTTACCTAGTTCACAATAATGTAGATCATAATAATGTTGTCAATGATTTTTTCTAGGTTCACAATAATGTAGTCACACATTGTTCTTACCTGGTTCACAATAATATGTCGCACTTTGTTCTTACCAGGTTTACACTAATGTAGTCACATAGCGTTTCTACCAGGTTTACAATACTGTAGTCAAACTCTGTTCTCAACAGGTTCACAATAATGTAATCACACACTGATCTTACCATGTTCACAATCATGGAGACATACATTGTTTCACCTGGTTCACAATAATGTAGTTCATAATAATGTTGTCAATGTTCTTTCCAGGCTCACAATAATGTAGACACACATTGTTTGGCTCACATGTGACAATAATGTAGTCACACATTGTTCTTACCAGGTTCACAATAATGTAGTCACACCATGTCTTTACCAGGTTCGTAATGTAGTCACGCACTGTTTGGTTCATATAATGTAGTCATACATTGTTCTTATCAGGTTCAAAATAATGTAGTCACACATTGTTCTAATTAGATTCACAATAATGTAGTTCACAATTATAGTCACATATTGTTCTTATGAGATTAAAAATAATGTACTAACACACTGATCTTACCAGGTTCACAATAATATAGTATGCGCCTGTATCCATTATTATTTAAACCCTAAAACTAGACTATGACATAAAAACAAAATTATTCGTTTGTTTGTTTGTTTTGTTTGTTTGTTTTGGGTTTAACGCCGTTTTTCAACAGTATTTCAGTTATGTAACGGCGGGCAGTTAACCTAACCAGTGTTCCTGGATTCTGTACCAGTACAAACCTTTTCTCCGCAAGTAACTGCCAACTTCCCCACATGAATCAGAGGTGGAGGACTAATGATTTCAGACACAATGTCGTTTATCAAATAGTCACGGAGAACACACGCCCCGCCCGAGGATCGAACTCGCGACCCCGCGATCCGTAGACCGACGCTCTTACTTCTGAGCTAAGCGGGCGGGTTTTGTTTGTTTTGAGTTTAACACCGTTTTTCAACAGTATTTCAGTCAATTTTGTTTTAACTTTGCTTTGAGCAAATTTACAAAAGAACTTTTATGAGCTGTATGTACCTGCAGAATGAATATATATGCAACATTTTATCAAAATCTGTGCAAATTTAAGAATGACGGAGCAAAAACATATTAAGCTGTCTAAATGTCAGACCTGAAGTGCTTATGAAGTCGGTCCCATGATACAGTACAATAATGTTACTTTTTACTAATCAATGTATGTCTATCATTCTTTTACTCTTAAAAAGGATCTAAAATTTCAAATAGTCAAAATAGTCTACCAAGAGGGCCTAGATGGCCCTAGGACGCTCACCTGAGTAACACGCCATGACAGTGTAAACATGTTTTACCTCATGATTTCAAGGAGACAAATATTCTGACCAATTCATTAAGATTGGACCAAAAAATGTGGCCTCTTGAGTGTAAACAAGCATTTTCTTTGATTTGACTTAGTTTTTTACCCCACATGACCCAGATTTGAAATCATCTAAGACTTCAGATAACAAACATTCTAACGAAGTTTTATGAAGAAAGAATCATAAACGTGCCCCCCTAGGGTGTAAACAAGCTTATTCTTTGATTTGACCTGGTGACCTAGTTTTTGACCTGACATGACCCAGATAAAAATTCATATGATATTTCATGCAGACAAACATTCTGACCAAGTTTTATGCACATCAAATGAACAGGAGTGTTAACAAGCTTTTCCTTTGATTTGACCAGGTGACCTAGTTTTTGACCCCATATGACCCAGTTTCGAACTTGGCCTAGGAATCATCAAGATAAACATTCTGACCAAGTTTCATGAAGATAGGGTCATAAATGTGGCCTCAAGTGTTAACAAACTTTTCCTTTGATTTGACCGGGTGACCTAATTTTTGACCCCGTATGACCCAGTTTTGAACTTGACATAGGACTCATCAAGATAAACATTCTGACCAAGTTTCATGAAAATAGGTTCATACATGTGGCCTCTAGGGTGTTAACAAGCTTTTCCTTTGATTTGACCTGGTGACCTAGTTTTTGACCCGACATGATCCAGTTTCAATCCAGGCCTATAGATCATCAAGATAATCATTCTGTGCAAGTCTGTATCAAATCAAAGCATAAATGAAACCTCTATATGGCTGAAAGGGCCAAAATTGAAAATCTTGCCCCTTTCAGAGGCAGTGACTCTAGAACCCATGAAAGAATCTAGCAGGTTTTTAAAAGGAACCGAGATCTTATTGTGACTTAAGTTGTGTGTAAGTATGGTTAAAATCAAATATAAAATGTCACTTCTATCATGTTCACAAGGTAAAAAATAACAAATTTTGGCTCTTTCAGGGATCAATCAGGGGCCTTAACTCTGGAACCTATGATTGAATCTGACAGATTCATCATGGAATCCAAAATTTATTGCTGTTGAAAATATTTTGCAATTTTGTATCAAATCAAACCATAAATGAAGTATCTATATGGCTGAAAAAGCCAAAATGGCAAATTTTGGCCCTTTAAGGGGCCACAACTCTGGAACCCATGATGGGATCTAGCCAGTTTTCGAAAGGAACCGAGATATTATGCCAATACAAGTTGTGTGCAAGTTTGATTAAAGTTGATTGCAAAATGTGGTCTCTATCGTGTTTGCAAGCCAAAAATAGCAAATTTTGGCCCTTTAAGTGGCCACAACTCTGGAACCTATGATCAGATCTGGCCAGTTTTCAAAAGGAACTGAGATATTATACCAATACAAGTTGTGTGCAAGTTTGATTAAAATTGATAGCAAAATGTGGTCTCTATTGTGTTCACAAGCTAACAAGCAAATTCGATGAATTGGTATCCCCCGCCAAAAGGGTTTGTGGTCAGGAATGGCAAAAAAATATATCCGGCAAAAAGTTAAGGATGTTACTAAGAAGCAAAAGAAGCAAATAATTTCATTTGTCAAAATCAATTTAACAGAAAATGAATGCTATTTTTTGGTTGGGGGAGGAGGGGCAGCAGGGGTGACTGGGTGAGGGTACAAAACATCGATTACTATCATTGATCATCGATGTTGATTATAAATATTGAAATATGGATGGAAAATTAAAAATGAAAAAAAAAAAAAAAATGGAGGGGAGGGGGATGACTGAGTGGAGGAGTGAGGTGGGGGAACAGTACAACTTTGCATGTTGATAAATACTCATGAAAGTTTGAAAAAATAATAATAAAAAGGAAAGATTTTTTTGGGGGGGGGGGGGGGGGTGACGAAAGCAAAGTGGTGACCAGGTGTGGGTACACAACTTCACGTTTATAATAAATGTTCACGGAAAAGAATGAAAGGTTTTATGAAATTCTACCAATTGGTTGGTTTGTTATGTACAAATCTGTAGATTTTCAAATAAGGGCAATAACTCTAAGGGAAATTGACCAATTGAAAAAAAAATGACATACATCATCGAAGTATGTTGATTCATATTTATTTAAAGTTTCATGAAATTCTACCAGCTTGTTACTGAGAAATGGATACAGACGCGGATTTTTCAGTAAATCAAGGGCAATAACTCTAAGGGAAATTGACCAAACCAAAAAAAACTTGATGGGCATCATTGCAGTATGTTGGTTCATATTATTTCAAGTTTCATGAAATTCTACCTGCTAGTTACTGAGAAATGGCTGCGGACGGACATTTTTGGGCATTTTTCATTAAATCAAGGGCAATAACTCTAAGGGAAATTGACCAATCCAAAAAAAAACTTGACGGGCATCATCACAGTATGTTGGTTCATATTTATTTCAAGTTTTATGAAATTCTATCTGCTAGTTACTGAGAAATGGCTGCGGACGGACGCACGCACGCACGGATGCACGGACGTGACGGACGGACAACGCCATTTCAATACCCCCCTCCCGATTTCATCGGCGGGGGATAAAAATAGCAAATTTTGGCCTTTTAAGGGGCCACAACTCTAGGACCCATGATGGGATCTAGCCAGTTTATGAAAGGAATCGAGATATTATGCCAATACAAGTTGTGTGCAAGTTTGATTAAAGTTGATTGCAAAATGTGGTCTCTATTGTGTTTGCAAGCCAAAAATAGCAAAGTTTGGCCCTTTAAGGGGCCACAACTCTGGAACCTATGATGGGATCTGGCCAGTTTTTGGAAGGAACCGAGATATTATGCCAATACAAGTTCTGTGCTAGTTTGATTAAATTGATTGCAAAATGTGGTCTCTATCGTGTTCACAAGAAATTGTGGACGGTCTGATGGACGACAGACAAAGGGCGATCACAACAGCTCACCCTGTCACTACATGACAGGTGAGCTAACAAGAGCTGTCGGAGGACAGCAACGCTCGACTATTCAACAGCCTTGTCAATTGAATGAATACAAGTTGAAAAAGGGGCATAATTTTGTAAAATGCAAAGTAGAGGTATTGAACCTCTGTACTGCATGTCATATCATGACAGCGAACAAGTGTGTGAAGTTTCAATCCTTTCCAATTTGTGGATACTGAGATACCAGCTTACATACAAAAACTTAACAAAAAAGTGCTAAGTCAAAGGGGCATAATTTTGTAAAAATGCCAAGTAGAGTTATGGGACCTTCACAGTGCATGTTAGATCATGACAGTGAACAAGTGTGTGAAGTTTCAATCCATTCCAATTAGTGGATACTGAGATATCAGATTACATACAAAAATTTAACCAAAAACTGCCAAGTCGAAAAAGGGGCATAATTTTGAAAAAAAAGAGAGTAGAGTTATGGGACTTGCTTAGTGCATGTCAAATCATGATAGTGAAGAAGTATGTGAAGTTTCAATCCATTCCCATTAGTAACTACTGAGATACCAGCTTACATACAAAACCTTAACCAAAAATTTCTAAGTCGAAAAAGGGGCATAATTTTGTAAAAAAGCAAAATAGAGTTATGGAACCTGTGCAATGTAGATCAGTTCATCACAGTGAATAAGTGTGTGAAGTTTCAATCCATTCCCACAAGTGGTTACTGAGATACCAGCTTACATACAAAACCTTAACCAAAATCGGGACGCGGACGCGGACGCAGACGCCGACGCCGACGCATGGGCGAGTGCAATAGCTCACTATTCTATGAATAGTCGAGCTAAAAATTACAAGTTAAACATTCAAAGTTTCAATGTGCAGATAAGAAAGCAACTGAAGCTTTTCTTCAAGAAGTTATAATGCAATATGGGGTTTCCACTCTGAAAATCACAGGCAAAAGTTTTTCTGTTTTTTTTTCTGAGAAGATGGAAGAAGCATTCACTATTTTCTATGAGATATAAGATCAGTTTAGGTTTAAAGAGGAAACAGAAAGCAAATCAAGACTTTCCACAGATTAAACAACAGGAAAAGCAAGTCCAGATTTTTTTTACATTAAACTATAGGAAAAGCAAGTCCAGATTTTTTTTAGATTAAACTATAGGAAAAGCAAGTCCAAATTTTTCTTAGATTAAACTGCAGGAAAAGCAAGTCCAGATTTTTTTAGAGTAAACTATAGGAAAAGCAAGTCCAAATTTTTCTTAGATTAAACTGCAGGAAAAGCAAGTCCAGATTTTTTTTAGATTAAACTTTAGGAAAAGCAAGTCCAAATTTTTCTTAGATTAAACTATAGGTTTTTTTCAGATCACATCACAGAGATATTCTTGAAAATAAATTTCAAGAAAAGCAAGTCAAAATTTTGAGATTACATTTCAGGAAAAGCGTGTCAAGATTTTTTGCAATCATATGAAAGCCATAAAAGGTTTTTTGCGACTATACGAAAGCAATTCATATTTTATTTCGAGAACATTGGTTTCGAGTTTGCTTGCAATCATAGCTAGCGCATAGCTTACAGAGGAATAAAGATTTTACGAAGCATTTCCAAATATCCTCATTACCATTGGACAACCTGCCTACCTCAAACTTGGTGGAGTCATTATCCAACATAAGATGGTTTTTGTAACTGTACGGTGCTGTACAGCCTGGGCACGGCTGTTGTAGTCTATAGGTTCAAAAATACACTGTCATTGTCAGATTCATACTCAAGGAAAAAAATAGTTCCATTTCAATGTGACCAGTATTGTAGCATTGTCCACTTCTGACAAAATGTTGTCATTATAGATACATGTTCTAGATGTAGCATTTTTTTCTTTCTCAAGCTTCTTTGTTCTGTTTTACAAGAACCAGTCTATATCTTTTTTAATTCGCAACAAAATAGAAGCGGTCAATTTGTTTTGGATATATATACGAGTTAAAGAAATACTGCAAATTTGTTTTTCTTTCTACCAATTGTAGATCAATTCTAAATAATGGTCACATTTAACAACATCACGGTCAATCTCTTCAATAAATATGTCCCAGCTGAGATCTGGAAATGTCCAAAAACAATGACATTTTGTAAAAGAAAATTCACTCCCTTCCTCTTAAATAGAAAATCCTCCTCTCTGATCACTGATAAAAAGGCAGTGATGAATTTAAAAAGAGAGGTTTGCATAACTCTAAAACAGAGTATGGTATTTTAAACATGTAAAAGACACTTGTGACTGAAAAAATGTTTTCTATAAAATTAAAGAGGTTCCCTAGCCGCCATTTACTTTTCCCCCATCAATGGGCACAACCATACAGTACGAAAAGAGAAAAACATACACTCATTAATTCAAGCTGCCACAATTTTACTCTGCCTCTCTAGCATTTATGTCTGGGACATATCTATTTTGAAAAGAGAACAACAATAACAACATGAACATCTAGTTTTACAAACCTCAAACAGATTGGTGTTGGTGTCCAATTTTAGCTGGTTCTTAAAACTGTATGGTGGTTCACAACCTGGACAAGGTGATTGTAACCTGTTCACATAAACTTAAAATTGTAGAATGGTTCAAGATGGTTAACTTATTCACATAAAATTCAGATTTTTCGGTGGTCTGCAGCATCAAAGTTGTTGTTTTGTTTTTCGCTGGGTTTAACATCGCACCGACACAATTATAGGTCATATGACATCTTTCCAGCTTTGATGGTGGAGGAAGACCCCAGGTGCCACTCCATGCATTATTTCATCATGAGCGGGTACCTGGGTAGAACCACCGTGACCGACCCGTAAGCCAGCTGGCTGGCTTCCTCAAATAAACATTTCATTGCCCCCAGTAAGGCCCTAGCCCAAAACCCACATTGTTGAGGGGCAAGTGATTTAAGTCAGTGACCTTTACCACTCAGCCATGGAGGCCCACTTCAGCATCATGTAGAAATGAACTAGCACCACAACCTTAAATAAATCACTGGACTGTTCACATGAAATTATACAGTGGTTCAAAACATCCAAAGCAATGTTAAAGATGTTCATAAAACCCTTCACAATGTGGTGCCAACCTACTCCAATAAAGGTAAAATGAGCCATGCCATGAGAAAATCAACATAGTGGGTTTGCGACCAGCATGGATCCAGACCAGCCTGCGCATCCGCGCAGTCTGGTCAGGATCCATGCTGTTCGCTAACAGTTTCTCTAATTGCAGTAGGCTTTAAAAGCGAACAGCATGGATCCTGACCAGACTGCGCGGATGCGCAGGCTGGTCTGGATCCATGCTGGTCGCAAACCCACTATGTTGGTTTTCTCATGGCACGGCTAAAATTATATTACAGTTTACAATACATTCAAAATACTTCCTGTTCCTATAAACTCAATTTTTTCACAACTTTCACATGTCTTATTTTTTCACACAATTCTTAACTTTGGTAGCAATCTATGCATAAAATTTTAGACTTATAGCAGGACACTTGTACAAAAAAACAACTTCTCTTCAAAAGCCAATCTGTTAACTTCCAATACCGACTTTTTACCTGGCTCACTCAGCCACTTGCCTTTACCAGCCATATAGTGTTTATTTAGTTGCTTCCTTGACTGACCACTTAATACAGGTTGGACTGTAATCTATTCATGTAAAATATATCTGGAAAATTTGAACACTCATTCAGAATTAGGAAAAAATTAATACATAAGTTTTTTTTCACATTTTTCTTAAACAATGGGAAATACGAAAATTAAATGCCTTACTTGGAAGGCACAGTAGATACATATGGCATAACAACTTTGTCCACAAACGATCCAAAGCCCAGTCGGAAATTTTTGGTGATATTCGACATACTGTCAGCTAAAATAGTAACAACACAAAATAGTTAACAGTCTTTCTACCTTAAATACTTATGATGAACAAAAAAAGATTTTTTTTACGACATAAGATCCTCAGAAATTTTAACATTTGACAGAAAACGTTTCTTTTCAAGCAAACAATAATTATGTTTTTCTAGTATTTTATTCATGTAGCCCTTGTACTGAATAATCGCTTATTTTCATATATTTATTTCTTTGTATTGCATTCAGATAAAATTGGATTTTAGTCGCATCTAAGTCAAAAATTAAATATAGGTCATCTGGCAACTTTAAAAATATTAATGCCTATAAAGTTTCGAAACTGCACAAAATGATTTCATTATTAAAATTTAACCATTTTTTGAAATATACCAACCAATCTTGTTTCCAAGTGCAGCTAATTTTTCCTTGTCGTCTGCCATAGAGTTGGACAAGTCCATAAGATAGTACAGATCTACAGGGTAGTTCTCAGCTAACCGGAATGTCATAGTAAATGTTTCCGGATTATCTGCAAGAAAATATCAGAATGTCACATTAAATGTCTCTAGATTATCTGCAAGAAAATACTGGAATGTCACAGTAAATGTCTCTAGATTATACAAGAAAATACCAAAATGTCACAGTAAATGTTTCTGGATTATCTGCAAAAGCAATATCAGATTGTTTATAGTTAATGTCTCAAAAACATCTGCAAAAAAAAAGACTGGAATGTCACAGTAAATATTTCTGGGTTATCTGCATGACAATAAAGTATAAATCGCCACCTCAACGCAAGAAGTGGTTAACTGCATTGACTTAAAGAAGGACTTATTCACTTTTTGCGCTTAGGTGATGAAATGGTTTCAATAAAATTTGTGTATGCATCAATTTCAATGAACAAAAGAGTAATCAAGTACAAGTCTATTCTTATCATCAAGGCACACTTTTCTCAGCATCTTCAAATTCTATACACATTTATGAAGTATCTAAATTCTCCTGTCCCAAATTCCAATTTATTTTTTAAAAAACATCTTATAAAATTTTTATGGACACTTTTATTCATAAGTTCTCAAAATTCTCTACTGGCAGATGTTAAACAGTTTCCAACAAACATTCAAACTTTTATTTCAAGTCTTTCATTTATAGCATTTAAGACGAAGAAAATAACATGCTTGCTGCAGCTTGTGTTCTGCATCAATGCAGAGTTAACTCCCTTGATGAGAAATAATACCAACCTTAAACAAGGAGCTGCGTTCAATAAACGCTTGATGCCCCAAGCGGCATCCTTGCCGATAGATTTTGCACCTAAGTCCAAAACGAGGTCAACTCAAACTGAGGTCAGGTGATGTTTGAAGATGAGGAATGGTCACAGTTTACATCTGTATTAGTATCAATTCATTCTTGTAAGGGGTATTGATAGACGAAATGGTCCCATTTGGTTAACCAAGAGATGGCCCATATAAAGCAACCTAAGTCCAAAATGAGGTCAAAATCAAGGTCAAACTGAAGTCAGGTGATGTCTGAATATGAGGAATGGTCACAGGTTACATCTGCATTAGTATCAAGTCATTCTAGTAAGGGGTATTGATGCTAGATGAAACATTTGGTTAACCTCGTACGGACAGACAGACGAACGAGCGGACGGACAGGACAATCACAATATGCCTCCCGCATCAGTAGATGCTGGCAGAATAAAAAAATCTTTGTTTTCCCTCCCACCACCTATGCCATTAAAGGCTGGGAAGGTAGGTGGGGAAATTGTTTTTTTTTTTATATACAATTCTTATTTCTTAATGTGTATTTTCAATTAACAAACATTTAAAATACATAATTTTCGATATAACATCAGTTGTCCCTCCTGCATATTATACAACTTTTTCAGGGTGGGGGCTATTTTTTGTGGGTTGGTAGTAGGCAGAGAAACAAACAATATCTTATTTCAGGCCTCTAGTATTTATGTATTCAGTTTCTATTGACTTACTAGGTCTAATCTTGATTTTGACAGTCTGGGGTTGTATCTGTATAGCATCTCCTGTCCCAGAACCATCCTGTACTTGTTTATTCTGAAAATAACATTTTGTTGACATATCATTATAAATTTATAATACAGATTACTACATGATTACAATAAATAGAAATTGTCAATTAAATGGCCAAATAAAGATCTTGGCCCTTTACTGCCCTTTATATGTTTGTATATATCATTATTCTGTAAATAAACCACTGCTGAACAATCGTAGGCATAATTTATCTGAAAACAATTCTTAGCCTGGTAACAAGGGTGCCATAGTCACAAAATACGTCCACTGACAGATAATGTTGTTGTCATTCTTGTATCTGACCTTGACCTTAGACCTAGGAACCTGGTTCTTGCGCATGATACTCCATCTCATGATGGTGAACAAATGTGCCAAGTAACATCAAAATCCCTCCATGCGTGAAAAAGAAATGCTCTGGACAAAGTTTGTGGACGCTGCCCGCCCGCCTATCCAAGGGCATTCCCATAATTAAGTCCCTTCTTTCAGACAGGCGTACACAAACCATGCAATGCTTAATTTTTACGGGTGACTTACAATTCATGGACTTTGCGGTTGAATCAATCCAGTTACTTTAACGAAGCAGTGAAATTCCCATTCAATTTATATTTAAAAGGTCAAAATCCATGAATTCATATTCCCTTGAAATAGCGATTTTGGCCAAAACCACGAAATTTCGTGCTCAGAAAATTAAAGGATTTGACAGTAAACTGTTGTCCACAGACTTAAACTGTACAAGTTTTTTTACAGCAATAAAAATAGTGAAAAGCTTACGTCCACGTAGTCGATATCATTAGAAGGGTTAGAAATGTTAGCTTTGGAACATCCCTCTGCTTTCAAGTTGACAAGCATATCACACCTGTCACGACCCGTTTTGGCATATTCCTGATCCGCACACCAACCACACAATGGTGAGGTAGCTATACATTCTCCACATGATTTGACACCTACACACGGGTTTGACACTTGATCTGATCCTGTAAAATAAAATAAATCCATCACTGGAGAGCACTTAGCTAATGGATAATAATTATATCACACAATACAGCTGAGAGACTGTAGATTCAATTTCTGATTACTGTTTTCTCAATCTGTTCCAGAGTTTGAAAACCATTACTTGTAGTTATAGTCCTAACACTAAGGGCATTCACTTGCACTGAATAAAATTTTCGGACTATAGATACAGTACAACTTGCTTCTAAAGATCACAAAAGAAAGGTCAAAAAGCGGGCTCTTAACACAGCTGGTCCCTTAATACAACATTATTTGTTCTTTAATAACAAAAAAGAGAACTTTAAATGTGTCTCTTAATACAAGTGGTCTCTAAACAGACCAAGTTTCGTTGTAATATAAGCCCACATCAAAATTTTACAAGCCTTCACAAAATTTGTGTAGACCTTCCAGGTACTTGCCACTGATAACTGCATTTTATTTGACAGACACACCCGGATCTAGATCCGGGCCAGGGGGGCTCATGAACCCTTCCCCAAGTCAGGTGAGAAGTGAACTATACTATTCAAAGTTGCACTAAAAATTTAGATAAAAAATGCACCAGATGCCATCATTTCATACCTATATTTCAAACAAGAGGGCCATGAAGGCTCTGTATCACTCACCTGACCTACTGACCTAAAGATCATCAAGATAGTTTCATTAAGATATGGTCATAAATGTGGCCTCTAAAGTGTTAACTAACTTTTTCTTTGATTTGACCTGGTGACCTAGTTTTTGACCCCACATGACCCAGATTCAAACTTGACCTAAAGATCATCAAGATTAACATTCTGACTAAGTTTCATGAAGATAAGTCATAAATGTGGCCTCTAGAATGTTAACAAGCTTTTCCTTTGATTTGACCTGGTGACCTAGTTTTTGACCCCAGATGACCCAATATCAAACTCGTCCAAGATTTTATTCAGGGTTACATTACGACCCAGTTTCATTAAGATTGGGCCAAAATTGTGACCTCTAGAGTGTTAACAAGCGTTTCCCTTGATTTGACCTGGTGACCTAGTTTCTGACCCCAGATGACACAATATTAAACTCATCCAAGATTTTACTGAGGGCAATATTCTGGCCAAGTTTCATTAAGATTGGGCCAAAATTGTGACCTCTAGAGTGTTAACAAGCTCTTCCTTTGATTTGACCTACTGACCTAGTTTTTGACCCAAGATGACCCGATATCTAATTCGTCTAAGATTTTATTGAGGGTAACATTCGAACCAAGTTTCATTAAGATTAGCCAAAATTGTGACCTCTAGAGTGTTAACAAGCTTTTCATTTGATTTGACCTGACGACCTAATTTTTGACCCCAATGACCCAATATCGAACTCGTCCAAGATTTTATTGAGGGCAACATTCTGGCCAAGTTTCATTAAGATTGGGCCAAATCTGTGACCTCTAGAGTGTTAACAAGCTTTTCCTTTGATTTGACCTGGTGACCTAGTGTTTGACCCCAGATGACCCAATATCAAACTTGTCCAAGATTTTATTGAGGGTAACATTCTGACCAAATTTCATTAAAATTGGGTCAAAATTGTGACCTCTAGAGTGTTAACAGTCAAATTGTTGACGACGGACGGACGGCGGACACAGGGCGATCACAAAAGCTCACCTTGAGCACTTCGTGCTCAGGTGAGCTAAAAATTACATAACGCCTTCATTCTTAACTGGCCCCTTCCTCCCACCTAACAAATATTTCTGGAGCAGGGCCCAAAATAAATTCTCTTTCTGTGACTTCCTGAAATTTCTGTGGGAGTTCAAAATGTCATTCATTAAATAACTAACATTGTAGTCAAGATAGTAGACTCTCTTGTTTTGTATTCTTACCAGTCTTGACAGCACTTAGGTAATATAACTTGTGGACGAGCGTAAAAAAATAGTTGAGCGTAAAAAAATAGTTGAGCTTTGAATTATTGAGATATATTGACACATGCATCATTTCCTAAAACTAAGTTGAAATTACATTATCTTAATGCGGTGGACTAGGTTAAGAGATTTTTTATCAGTTACTCAGTCCTTTTTATGAAGTTAAAACAACATAAAAATCTCTGCTCACTTCAAAAAAGCAAAATCCTTTAAAAAGTATGCAAAAGTTTTAAAATCTAGATTATGTTGACAATGCAATATTACCTTGGGTTTAAGGGTGTGAGTCATTTGTGGGGAGAACCGTAATGGATATTATAAACATTATTGGAGAGGGAAGTGGGGAGGGGACTGTTAAGGATGGGACAGGGGGAGTTAATTCCCAAATAAAAACTCAGGTGCATATTAACTTTACATCATGAGCAACACCCATAAAGTTTTACTAGGTCAAGTACTTTTTGTGATACACACAACAAAAAGTTTGAGGCCCTTATAATTAGACTTTATACATATTTTTGACCAAGGGGCCTATTTCTGGTCTACCTAAGTTAAATCCCAAACAAAAACCCAAGTACACAACTTCACAAACTGATATAATAGTCCTTTAAGGTTAAAGTCATCCGCTTAACTAAACATAATTATCTTTGGCCTAATACATATCCTACTGTTCTAATGGCAAATGAATTACTTTTTTATGCCATGAGAAAGCAGCTGACTAGTGAATCAAGGCTGGGCCATTATCTACCGAAACATTCACAAAATGGTAAATAAACATCAGCAAGTCTTAATCATCCATAAAACACAATGCAGTGCATGTGCCCTCATCTCTCCTAAAATAATGGACCGTTTGTTTCCTGAATAATGATTGTATATCACGATTGTTCAGTCTAAATATAATACTCAGTGAGTTCTATTTCCTTTTGATATTGATGCTGTTTCTACAAAATTAATATATAGAGAGAAACTGTTGTACTGTTATGTCTAAATACTGCGAAATAACCGTCTCAACTTGTATATAATTGTGCCTTTAAATAGAGGAAATTTCATCAAAAAAAATATCAGTAAGAATTTTTAAGCTCAAACTTTCTCTCAGTTTATAGGTAGCCAAAACTGGTAGCCAGAAAAAGTAACAACTTTTAGAAATCACAATTCCTCCCTCTACCCCAGTCCCCAAAGTTCAATCCCAAGGCAATTTATTTATTTGGGTTTTTATGGCGCACCAACACAGTATAGGTTATATGGCACCAAACAGGACTACAAATTTTGGTTTCACATCTCATTTACATCGAAATAAAAACTTGAGGCATGGAATCAAAATTGCATACCTGCTGGAATCACAGTTACAGCAAAACCAAGTGTTCAGACCATATTAGTCGCCTCTTACGATCATGCAAGGATAAGGCAGTGGTTCCAATTCTTTTCATACATAGATCGTCCCAGAACCACATGGGGCCAATCCCAAGGCAAGGTCAAATTATTCTTCCAAAGGTAATTGACCAGTAACTTTTATTTCAGTAATTTCCAGTTTAACTACATTGTACATATTCTTAATAAGCAATTCCAGAAATTTACAGTATTATTGAAAATCATGAGCTCCTAAAAAGGCCAAAGAGCGCCTAATATACATATATTAGCACAGTATTCACCAAATATGAACACCGGTCCACTACCTTATACACCTCTACATCTCCTCCACAAGATTCAGGTTGGGAAGTTGTCAGTCCAGGCCACAGACAGAAAATATAATTGAGCAGCGCCATGAGAAAACTAACATAATGGCTTTGCGACCAGCATGGATCCAGACCAGCCTGCGCATCCGCGCAGTCTGGTCAGGATCCATGCTGTTCGCTTTCAAAGCCTATTGGAATAAGAGAAACTGTTAGCGAACAGCATGGATCCTGACCAGTCACTGTGCGGATGTGCAGGCTGGTCTGGATCCATGCTGGTCGCAAAGCCACTATGTTGGTTTTCTCATGGCGCGGCTCAATTATCATAAGGAAACAGACCCACTAACCATATGTTTAATACTATGCTATACCAAAGTACTGTTAAACTGAAACTGTCCTTAAATTTAAACATGTTTTAAGTTCCCGTTTACCCTTTAAAGTACAAACACAGAGCTAAAACACTCATATAAGCAGTAAGGGTCTGTATTAAAAATACCAAGAAAATAATTATTAGTCAATGCTGGAGGATGGGCAAAGTGGAAGGTACTATTTTAATAACAAATTTATTAATTGTACCATCATGAAAAAGTCAAAATGCTCATAAATTGTTCTGACTGATATGACACCTATCATTATCCATTCACTTTAAAGCTACTCACCCACAGTTTGGGTGAAATTTAATTCTTATTTATCAACATGTTCATTTCCACGAAGTTTGGCCTAGAATGTATAATTATTGACCTGTCAAAACATGTTCCCGTCTTTCATGTTAATCTTATATAGGCTCGAACAGAATATAATAAAAGCCGAGTCCATTTTTTGACAGGTCAAATAAATTGGACAATATCACACTGAAAAATGTTAAAGTGGGTGAAAATAAAGTTACATATTGGTAAAAATGTAAGAATAACATAAAGTTTCTGCAATATTTCAAAAACGTTGCAATGGTTTACTACCTTCTGCACAATATTTTTGGTGATTTATAAAATTTCTTGCAAAAATTTTATGTTTGTGAGTTACCACTAGTCACTTTCAAGAGTACTTTCTTTTTATAGATTTTTGAGGGGAAAATGTGCGAGTTAGTCCCTTTAATCCAGTATCAATTTTATTCTCCTACCAAATATATTAAAAGTACTGATCTTCCAACCATGACATACACATTTTACATAAAAATTACAAAACTGAGTGATACTTAATGTTTATTTTTTCTTTTCAGTAACCATGACAACCAAAGTGAATAGTTTGCTAAAAGTCATGACAAAAAATCAACTAAAACAACAACAACAACAACAAAAAACTTGATTCAAGTGAGCAAGAATGTTGGATTTTTTTTTCTGTTGCTCTTATTTTTGTTAGAAAAAAAAACAACACCATCTTTTCTTGTTCGCACATACATCTCCTAAAATATTCATTAATACTAAGTACTAGTCTCATGTGTAACGATAATCTATAGTACTTCCATACATCTGAATACCGGTAATCTAAGTACATTCCTAAAATACTTTTATCCCAAAGGTGCAGTTCATGTGTTTATATGCATATCACATAACAAGTCAAACTAAGAAAGGTCAGCTATAAGTCATAAATTTACATTACATTATGTATAAACAACAAAGTGGTTTTAACTTGATAAAACTCATTTTCAGTTTATTTGGAGAAAATATGTTCTACATGTTTCAGTCTATATTTTCATGCTGGTGTTATGATATTACTGGAGAGTGCAGAAGGAATAAAAATAATTGGCTATAAAAGTTAATTTACTGGTACAGTCCGGTCTGAAATCTAAGGTCAAACACCACTAATTATCATTCCAGATGAGAACATTCAATAATTAATGTTTATATCATAAATGTTCCAGGATCTGCTAGGATTTTATTTTTTCTCAATCTAAATCATGGTACATTATATACAGGGTTGTCAATAAGAACCGGCCGCCGGCCGAAATGGACGGTTCAAATGGCATTTGGGCCGGTTCAAATTCGAAAAAAAAAAAAAAAAAAAAAGAAAAAACGGGCCTAAAAACATTAACCCGCCGATTATAGTATTTTTAAAGTTTTTTTCACGATTCTATCACGAAAATATAATTTGTATAAAGAACTCTCCATCCAGTCTAAAAATCGATATTACCCGCGGCCGTTTCCGTTCATAATACACAGCGTGTCATCGCGGGCGATGTTCAATCTTAATTGCCGAGCGACATGTCATGGTGTATTTCATACACTGCCACGTGCCTGTCGATCTTTGACTTGAGTTAAAACACGCGATAAACCAATGACAGCTGTGGATGTAGAACGCGTGACGTATTTTATCGGCAAAACTATTTAAGCTCCGCCTTTACAAATGATGATATACGTACGTCATAATTGATGAAATCCAAGCTAACGTCAAATAGATGAAAATCATGTTTCACGGACTGAATTAATATTAGAGATCTATATGAAAAATTATTCATCAGTTATCATAGTGTCAAAGTTATATTTTGTAGCAAAAACTTCGGAAGGAAGAGTGACAGGACATCCGCGATAATTTCCAAGAAATCATGAATGACGGTCCCGATTTAAAAGAAAAGACAACAAAAAACAAACCAAAGAAATTATCCACAAGCTCCTAAATGACCTTTATATTTAATAATCCAACATCGCTCATAACTAATCTGTAAACAACAATTTTCGGACATTTTTCACACCTATTTAATTACCCCTGTCGAGTGCTGCTTATTGCATTGTATAACAAAGCCAGGTGTTGATTATAATGTGTGACAACTGAGACAGATATTTAATTTCTATAAAAAAATTATTAATCACAATCAAATTAAGATTAGAAAATATATATTGGTTTACCTTTTTTCTATAAGTTTTTGAAATCGAAAGTACAGTAGTTGTCGTGGTATCAGCCGGCCGATTTTTGATAAATATTTCTCTTAAATCATTTTAATAAGAGGAAATGTCATGGTAATCTTTTATATCAGATACTGTCAGATGCTGTTAAACTGTCTTTGCACCACCATAATTTGTCAAACACATCCTTTAAACTGGAGATTCAGTCAATGTCTACGAAAGTGTAACAGTATCCGGACATACAATTTTGATTATCTGGATTTTGAGCAATAAAAATCAGGGCTAGGGGTTTTGGATACGGATAGGCGGGGATGAGAATCAAACAGTTAATCTTCTATGCATAAACTTGTATTATTTCTAACTCTGTACATTTTGTTTTGATGGTTCTAACATTGACATTTTTTGTCATGCCAGATTGTAAAAATTCATCTGGGAAATCTTGTTCCCCACAAAAGAAATATGAGTACAGGTTTAACTCTCAGTAGAGTTTTGAATTTAGATATACAGTAGTGCAATAACTGTTTGATTTTGCAAAGAAGTACAACAAAGAGTTGAAGTGTGGTGACAAGTTAGATATTAGCATTTCAGGACTTGAAAAATGCATTCAAGAACTTGTAAACTCGTTTTTATTATTATTTCCAAATTTACCAGGTGACTCATAAAAATGTGAAAATAAGGGTAAATTGTATTTAAAAATGCAGTGGAAAAGATGTTCTTAAATGCTTCCAAAATGCCCCAGAATGCAGGAAATGAAGCGCTGAATTTCAAAATTTTCAGGGGGGGGGCATGCCCCTGGACCCCCCTAGCTGGCCGCCTACTTTTCTATTTCAGCCTGTTCAACAAAAAATTATTGACAACCCTGATATATTTTGTAGTTAAAATTCAATGATGAATACATGTACATGGTAACTGTATATGGAAAAAACATTTATAAAATGACAGTTTAATTCTATAGCACTGCTCCTCCCTGAAATAAAGTTCTTCAAATAAAGGCATCTGATCTTTTTTTGTTTTGTTTTTTGTTGGATTTAACATAACATCAACAAAATTACAGGCCATCTGCAGACTTTCGAGCTTTTGAAGGGAGAAAGAACCCAGGTGCCCCTCTGAGCATTATTTCATCACAGTGGAATACATACTGGCGTCATTGATTTTCTTTCTAAATGTTCATCAAAATTTTCCAGTTGTCCAATACATTACCTAAACTTGTTATTCCCACATCAATTCGTAACAATAATCTATTAAGTTCTTTCCTATTTGTTATATTTTTAAATTAAAGCAACTATGCCCTACCATCTAAGAATAATTTAATTTAGCAAGCTAAGGTAATACCATAATATTATGATCTTGATAAAAAAAGTACACATACATGTATTTAAGTAATGTATTAAAACAATGGTTTAAATCAATTTGGGCAAAGGGTAGATACATGTATTATATGTTTATTTTTTTTTCACTCACTCAAACTTTGCTTTGGTATTCTGCCCAAAAAAGGATGCTTACATGTAAACTAACATCATGTAGATTTTGTACATGTACATATTTCAGTGTATAATTCAGTCATTTAGAATTACTGATAGTATCAGGTTTCCTGCAATGACTCTTATTCATTCTGGCTCATTTTACAAGTTTCAGTTTATATTCATACAAAATGGTCTCATGTCGAGTAAGCCATCCTAAACTCTTGATTAAGAAAATGTTTGGTTTTGACTTCACAGAATTAAAGCCCCACCCCACAAGGTGATTTCATACTTTTTCCCCTCTACCTTTAGATAAAGATACCAAAGCGGGAAAAAAATCTAGTGGTTCTTGTGTCCGCTAATTATTCTGTCTGATTTAAAGCCAAAAAAAATAGAAAACTGCTATTCAAAACCATGTATCACTGCCCCTTAGTACGGCACAGATACATGTACCAACTTGGTTAAATAAACTAACACTGGACAAACCAGCTTCTTGGTACAATCATGTAGCTGGTTTCCTGATACGAAATATCCGAATTCTACCCAGACTATTGAAAAAAGTACATGACTTCCTGATATGAAATATCCAATCCTAGCTGAACTATTGAACACACTAATTATTGCATGTTTGTCACCTTTGTAATTCATTGAAGCAATACTTGCATGCCCCATTCACTTGTAAAGACAATGTTTAACTAACAGAAGTAATTAAACTGAGACACATACCTGTTCCCTGTGTGCTCACAACAGCTATAATATGGACAATTCCAAGCAAAATCAGCAACTTCTCCATTTTTTTCTGCAAGGAAAAGAAACCATCTTTAGTATAGTATTGCAGCCCCTCCTCATCACCCCCCCCCCCCCCCCCCACCACACACACACACACAAAGAGTAAAAAGCATCTCCCCAGTCACACTTACTAACACATCATTCATGATGTATTTCAAATCAGGATTTTTTTTACGAGGAGAAGGGGCCCTGGTCTGTGATTTGTGGAAAAAACTGATCGGTATATAGGCAAAGGGGAATAAAAGTCACAATGCAAAGTTAACTTTAGGGGTTTGAAAGAAATTTTTTGAGTGGAAGAAGCCTATAAACTTCCCCTTCTACAGAAAGAAAAACATCCCTGCAAAGTATATGTCTTTAATATGTAACAGTGTATACTGTGATGGAGAAAAAAGTACTACATTTCTTAAACATGTCAAACACATGTACCTATTGACCTCTGCAGAAACTGTTAGGAGAAATAGATTTATCTTCAAAATAACATATGTTTTACTGTCTTGCAAGGTTTAATTTAATCAACTGTCTTCTTGGGTTAAGACTAAAGAGTCACACCAACAACTATACTGCATTTTTTCCAGCTTTTGTTGGCTGGTGCATGAAGATCTAAGATGCCAGTCCAGGCACTATATCAGACATGGACTGGCACCCTGTAGAAACACTGATCTTCTGTAAACCTCCTGGATGGCTTTCTCACATGAAGCATTCTACACCCCAAGGGTTCCGGGGCAAGAGATTCGAAGTCTGAACGACCAATGTACAATATTGTATCATTTCAGCCTATAACATGTATAATACTGGTATTCAATTTTTATTGAGAACCAGTTCCCACCTTCAATGATTACTAAACTGCAATGGGACATGTTAACATTTACCCAGCTAAATTTCTAAAGTGGACTGGTCTATTCGAAGAGATGTTCGCTGAAAATTTACTGAAAGAATAGTGAACAGTGCAGACCATGATCAGCCTGCTGATTTTTTTCTGCACCGGTCGCAAAGACACAACCACTTGCCGCCAGCAGGTTAAATATTTCTGCCTAATGTCAGTAATTTTACAATTAGAACAAGAGCTGTCTGTAAGACAGTGCGATCCACCATTCGGCGATTTGACAGTAAATGTATTTATGTCTCAATATATTTATATATAGTACCAAAGTTATGTCCAGCAAACAAAGTTTGCCAAAAAATTTAAGTATGAAAGGGACATAATTTGGTCAAAAATACAAATCACAGTTATGGGGATTGTTACCACACATGCAGATGAAGAAGATAAAGATACATTTTAAGTTTCAAGTTATTATCTTATATTGTACTAAAGCAGGGTTTCCACTGGCCTTACTTTTTTTTCACCACAAAATATCGAAGTCGGTGACGCGTGTGTGTGGGGGGGGGGGGGGGCATGCACTGTGCATGTTGCAAGAATTTATCATTTTTATATTTATTTCATTACCTAATTGTTAAAATATTTTATTTGGGTGGTGGGGAGGGGGGGTCCTGGAAATTTTTGAAGTACAGGCACGAAATGGTGGCCTCTGGTGCATTTTAGGTCCAAATTTTGAGGTAATGGAGGGGTTAATACCCTCTTGATGTGGTGGGTGGGTCAGGGGGCTTTCCCCCTTGAAAATTATGAAATACAGGTATGTAATGGTAGCCTCTGGTGCGTTTATGGGTCTAAATTTTGAGAAAATATTTTTCTCAGCTACCGGTGGGGGGGGGGGGGGGAATTATATTTCAAATAAAAGGGCTTTATAAATCAAACAAACAGTATTTTGCATCTGACAAAATTTAATTTTAAATTAAAGATACAGTTGCATCTATAGGCAGGTCTTCCCTGAATTACCAAAATTAATCGGAAATTGGGGTCGCGAAAATGTGTGACAAACGAAAAAAGGGGCAATCTACACTAAATGTAGCATCAATCAGAGCTCCAGATAAGATTTTAGGTTAAAGGGTATTTTACCCCCTAGTTTTTTTTTCAAATGGTATTTTACTCCTAGATGTTTTTTCAAAAGGGTATTTTAGAATTCTAAATGGTTTTTCAGAATTCGAAATCATTTAAAAGGGTAAGAATAATAACTGTTTGTATTTATAATTTTCTGATATTCATGTGCTCCGCTGAAGTGCCTTTGTTGACCAATGCTGTTTTCCTGAATATTTTTGAGCCTTCATTCAAATAGTTTTAACATTTAGTTTACTGCATACATTACATCTTAATTTCAGTTACTGACCACTGCGATATATCAACAGCCAGTGATACTTTGACTGTCAATGTTTTTTTCAGAAACACCAACATGTATGTGCTTCGGCTTTTTCAACAGTTACCCATTATATATCATAGATCACATGCTTAGCGATAGGCATTGTCCGAGTCATCTCCTGTCACACACTAATATACTTGAAGAAGAAAATGGCATTATTTTACGATATCGTTTGCGTTTGCTTTTTTATGAGACACCATTTTGTTTGTTGTACTCGATTACAAAAAAGGATGTGCTTGATTTACGATAAAATTGGATTACGCACTTAAATCGAGTAAAATACGTATCCCGTTTTTTCAATGCGTATCAGTACGCGTAGGTTTGATTTTAAATGCGTTTTTTGTAAATTTCAAAACGTATTTACGCAAATACGCATCTTATCTGGAGCTCTGATCAATTATAAAATGAAAATTTATAACTTATTTTCTATGACCTGAGTGAATTTTTACTATTGATTTCTGCTTGTTTATCGCAGTTTTTCATTGAAATTTGCCAAAATCAATCTACGATCATGATTTAAAAATTATTGGAAATTATCGCGGATGTCCCATTGTTCTACAAAATTTAACTTTGAAATGGCTACTTTGACACTTCTTCCGTGATTCCGCTAGTAAAACAAGTATAAATCAGTTTTATACGAAAAACACTGATCTGTGTTTTTCATTTAACACCTGTCATTGGCTTTTTATTCAGTATAACAGTAAACTACCTCGCCAAATTACTTCAATCAACGATGACATTATGTAAAGGCGGTGCTAAATAATTTTGCCGATAAAATACGTCACGCATTGTACATCAGGGTTTCCTCTGGGTCAGTTTCACTCTGCGCCAACAAATTCGCCAATCAGGAAAAGTTTGCGCCAGTGGCTCTTAAGTTGGTGCCAATAGTCTGTGATGGGCGACATACCATTTTCTTTTTCAATCTCTTTTTCATTTGATTCTTTACAGTAACCATGCAATTTGCTCTTGAACCAGTCTATCCTAATATCACATTGAATCAAAAATAGTTTTTAATCTTCTCAACTATTTTCAAGAACATTTTCTAAACAAAAGTAAGTGCTAAATCTATAAAATTATCACTTTATATAGTTTGCCATTTTTAATTATCTCCCTTTAAGGGTCATTTTCACTAAATAGATGTTTTTAAAACATGAATATTTATCCTAATATCAAACTGAATCAAAAATAGCTTTTAATCTTCTCAAAAATTTTCAAGAACAGAAGTAATTGCTCAATCTATAAAATTATCCCTTTAGATAGTTTGCCATTTTTAATTATCTCCCTTTAATGGTCATTTTCACTAAACAGATGTTTTTAAAACATGAATATTTATCTCTTTATTCTTTTAACTTTTTATTTCAAAATTTATTTATGTCATTTATCAAAAACAGTGTTGTTTTAAATTATTTTATAACTTTTAAAAAGCTTTTTAAAATGCTTAAGTTTCATTATATATAAAACTAAATTTCTATCTCCTTTCATACATATTACTGTATAGCGAAAATACCACCTACAGGTATTATTAGCACTTTGTTTCGAAGCTTTGGGATTGAGCTTTTTAAATTATCCCCGTGTATCAATGCTTTACGTTGGGCACGCAAAAGAACCAAAAGAGCTGCTTTAGTTCATTTGTATCTCAAAAATTCTTCGATTGAAATTATACCACCGCGACTGAAATTTACGAACGCGTAGATTTATTTAACAACGCTTATGCAAAATTTATCTATTTACAATCGGAGAATATGTGTATCTTTTGATCGCGCTTTGATGTGCCATTATTTCCGGCATTTCCTTGGTCTCGATTACTTCGGCGAATCGGATTGTCATTAAAATAACCTGTAAATTTAGCTCGCGTTTTTTGCATCATAAAAAAAGGTGGTGCATTAGACGAAGCACGCAGCTAATATTTCGTTTCAGCTAATATTTCGTTTCGTTTGCTTTCGTGTAAGTAGGCGGGGCTAAATTTGGCGAATCAAATTGACTGATAATCATTCTTGCGTGGAGGAACGCTCGGAGAAGTTTTAAATTATGCCCCGAGGTGTAAATCGATATTGACACGTTGTGTATTGTCTTCATGGAGTGTTAAATATCGGATAATCCGTTATTGCGTCCTTGAGAAAGATCAGAAGATCAGATCGAAGGTTATCTTGTAGGCGCCAATGAAATTCGCCAATTGAAGATTTTTAGCGCCAGAATTTATATTTTGTCGCATTTGGCGCCATTGGCGACTGACAGCGGGAACCCTGTACATCAAAAGCTGTCATTGGTTTATCGCGTATGTATGTACACTCACTGATAGCATAATTTAAGCTCCGCCTACTTCAGGTACTTGTGAGATTTTCGCGAGAAGTGTATTCAGCCAATTAGTGCTGCGGTTACGTCATTGACACTTTGGGTTTGATTGTCAACGCATGCGAGAGCAAAAAAAACCCCAATAATTCAATAAGCGTTCCTCAGTCTGGACGATGCTTGATGCATTCTTGAACAATATGCGTTTATTAATGGAGATCATTATAGGAAATCATGGACGATGCTATACTCGTTTAATTAGCATGTTTTTAAAAATCAAATTAGGAAAATTCGGTAGCCTGGTCGAGCTTGTATCTGCGGAAAATCGGTAGCCCGTGCTGAAATTTGGTAGCCACAGGCTATCGGACTACCGCCAATTTTGAACACTGACCCTCGGTATCGAGCCACGGAAGCGGCAGTGTAGAATAAAAGATAAAATTTCAAAAATAAACTTTGAGGATATTTTTGCTACATCTTAATTACAACAATGTTTAATGATAATCTGCAATACTTTTTTATTCATTTTCTTTGTTTAAAACTTGAAAAAAGAATAATCTAAACACTACCGCCATGTAACATAGTGGCCGATCCCCAGCATGCCCACAGGATTTTTAAAAAGTGGGTACCTGTACCCACTACTTTTGGAAAAAGTGGGTACAGGCTTAAAAAATCTGGGTACACTGCAGGGGTTCCATTTGACCCGGGACCCCGGGTCCGGACCCGGAAGATTTTCAAAAGACGCTCAAAGGACCCGGCAGAATACTTGCCTGTGCGTCCTTCGGGACCCGGGGGCATTTTCCTTTGATAATCCTTTCTCTTATCATTAATTTCCTTCAGTAAAACTATTTCCACGATAGGCACGTGTATTCAAAATAAACACTCGCGGTCATGCTCTCCTGCCTTTGATCTCTGCTAAATCTAGCAACCACAGCTGATTTTTCAAAGTAGCTTAACCAGTGTTTTAATAACATATTCATATTCTGCTTAAATAATCAAACAAAGAACTTTTTAAATTTTTGAAATATCTTAAAAAATAAAAAAGTTATGAAGATTTGAAATTTCTTAAAACGTCATTTTTTCTGGAATTTTTCCTCTATATAAATAATAAGGAACTTATTCGCAGTCGCGGACCGTTAAAACTCCTATGTTTACATTAATGTTTGGTCTTCCACTCATTTTAAATGATAAGTAGCTGAAATTTGGCATACTTATGGTATTTTTCCTGTAGAATACATTTCTGGTGTCTGTTTTGGCATAAGGTGTATAATTGCCTTTATATTTCACTTACAATGAGACATGGTTACGATTTTTTTCTTTTTCTAATTGTTATATCTGGACTCCAACGCTGTCCAAGTCCAAGTATGTTACCATATTACCACTGTTTTTTTCATAAGACATACAAGACATAATGTATAGGACTAGGATTCTAAAATAAAGCATATAAAAACTAAATTTATCATTTTAATTAAGAAATTTAATGTATCATATATTCCAGCAGACTGGCAAAATGGCTTAGACCGGTCATGACTCCAGATGTAATTCTGAAATACATAGTGTAAACTGTATCAGTATATGACTATACATTTTAAATTATTATACATATACTTTTCAAATGATTTCCTAAACAAAAATAATATATAATAATCATTAGACACGTGCTATGTATGAACAATACTATTGAATTGATATTTTCATTTTTTCGTACCCGTTAGGTACGAACAGGTTGAGTACGAAACGCGTATGAAAAATCGTCCTTTTATGCATTGAAATTGCGTAAGTAATAACAATTATTAACAGACTTTAATTGGAAATAAAAACACTTTCTTGGAACATTCATTTCTGGGGGCAAATCGTGACTCTTTTCCTTAAATAAGAAAATAATTCATAACGAAAGTGAAATTCCGGTCAGCTGTTCGTCAGCGTTGTTCCGACATTGAATTTTCTCAATAAATATTACTTCTGCTTTGTAGTTTCAGTCAAATATTAATATTTTTTACAGACATACATATTTTCCAAATAAAAACCGGTGGAAATAGGTCTTTTTACATGATTTTCGAGCCGAATCAATCGATTTACCGCATTGACCTAATTGATCAATTTTCCAACATGGCGGACCGCCGAGTGAAAAAAAATGGAAGCGGGGAGTTTGAATTTAAAATGAAAATGCGGCATACTTGTAATAGGTTCCGAAACATAATTTTGGTATCAAATTAATTGTTAGGGTTTGTATTAATTAAAAATAAATGTTAATTCAGCGAATATGGTATATTTGGGCGTATTTTTCACGTCAACTTTACGGAACGATTTCTCCGGTTTGGGGGGTCGTATGCAAATTTAAGACACACCTACGTGTAGGTCGTCCAATAGGCTGTCTTCTGATACAAGTCATATGAATATTAATGAGCACTACGCGACCCGCGTTTGCATTTGAAAGGAGTACATATTGCCCGCGGCGAGTAATAAAGTAATTAACAACAAACTGTCAATAAACAGTGGCCAGATTAACTAATTACTGGGGCATCTGGAATGACTGTAAATCAGATTTATGAATGTTTTATACTGTTAGAAAGATAATTTTATCACCTTTTAAATGGTAGTTTTTATGTTTTTGTAGCATGACAAAAAAAGATTTCATGGGGAAAAAAGTACACTAACCCCTAGAAATCACCAGAATTCCAGCTGATAAGCCATTGATTTCTTTATCAGCTGTGGTTGCTACTAAATCCCGCCCTTTCTCCTGTAGACATGCCTCGCTGATTTTTTATCAGCAAGTTACGTCACGGCGAGTGCACATAGGTAACAAGAAATCAATGAAGTGTTGAAATTAATTGATAAAGCGAATCCTGTGTACTGTCAAAAAAGGCACCAATTATTAAATTATCGTAAGCAGCTAATTACCGAGCATGTGAAAAGTGCCCTGCAAGATTTTTTCATGCTAACTTTAAATTAGACCATTGTTTAGTGATCATATCGTAAATTCAACAAGAAACTTCACAAATTTTGATGAATTTCGAAAGCAAAAATAAGTTTAGAATGTCCGTTCACGGGTCAAATGCATATTTCCAAAATTCCTAAAAAAAACCTGACTTTCAATGCAGTTTTTTATGATAAGTAGCATCATTATTTGAGGAACTATCGCTGATTTAGCTTAGTTTGCCAAATAAACTGAGCAAAAACTACTTTCCGATGACATTCTGAAAGTGTAACAGTATTCTGATAGTACATTTTGGATACATTTTTCAAGAGTGTTATAGCACTGTTCTGTTATTAAAAAAAAAAAATGAAGATAAACCTAATTAAAATAACATGAAATGTTATAGTAAATTATATTGACGTGTTGGGACAGGACTCCTGTATTTTGGAAAAGGACCCTTCAAAATTTGGGCCCAAGAGTCCTGGGACTCTTGGGTTTTCGGATCTAGTGGAACCCCTAATTTTCCCAAAACATGAACATATGTACTGGTATAAAAACTAAAAGCAACAGATATTAGATAATGTTTACAGTATTTATTCAGTTAACTCAGTCATACTGTATTTATATAGGCCTAGCCTGTTTACTATATGCTGCTAAGGCATAAAGAACAGTATTTAACTATTTAGGAATGTCTAAGGCCTAAATGCTTCAGCAGCTTTTTCTCTGGCTTAGGCATTTGCTTACAGTAGTACTCGATGACCATTCTGTTCTGCACATTATCAACAGTACGCCTGCAGGAACTAATGCTGTATGATGCCTATTTTGTAGTGAAAACCCAGCCTTTCATATGGCACTGAGGTCAATTTAATATTTCCACCCAGAATGAAGTTTTTCATGCTCGTCTGCCATTTTTGTTAGTGACGTATTTGGAGTAATCTAGATCGCGCAGATGTTTGCCGCTGGAAGCTTATTGGTTTTCTGTTCAAAAGCAAGCGTTTCCCGGGTTTTAGGTTAGCGACCACCAATTTTTGAGCCGAATTCGTTTATTTGCCGGCCACAACAAATATGCGTTCCTGCACGCACGGCCATCGAAAAATTTGCGTGCACATTGTGTTTTCTGCGTGAAAAACGCAGGATTCTGCGTGACTGGGCATGCTGGATCCCCCCCTCACCGTAAAACCGGGAACGGGCGTTTATTGGTGGTTAATATCGGAAAACGGGATTTTATCCATAATGTCGATATCGAGAATATACTCATTGACAAGAAGCACAGAGTATCTATGCTGCCACGTGCATCTTGATCTTTGACTTTAATTTATACATGTGTGTATGTATTCGGCGCTCATTTTGACATCTTGCAAATTGTCAACAGTCCGAGTAGCAGTAATTGGCGAGTGCGGATCGTAAAAAATCGGGCGTTTGAGGTTAGATTTCATTTGGTAATTAGTGTAATGTCCGATGATTTTGGACTCTGGCAATGCTGATCTGGATTGGAGTATCCAGAGTTAAAATTGTTTGAAAACATGGCAAACATATGACTTGTGTCTTTTTATTCCTTCAAACATGCATAGAAGTCTGTGAAACAAAATGTTATATGGTGCAAAAATTAAGCATTTTATGGTGTTAAAGTTCGGGCTAGTGAAACTGGTGTCGGACTTGGAAATTTTCCTATCTGGTAGCCCGAACGGGCAAGTGGATTCAAATCTGAATTTCGTACACTGGAAGGTGTGATTTTTTGCATTTTTCAAGGTTAACAGATTATTTTTGCAAAAAAAATGTTGCAGCGGTCGTAGAATAGTATTTCCATTGTGAGAAAGTAAGAACTTTCCTTATCTTCTGGCAAAAATAATCGCTAATGTTGTACACGGTCTTTATATCGGTTAATCTCGCCAGCCCCCATGACCCTATTTACGGAAATACCGGAAAAAGGGTCGGGATTCATCATTAATGTCGATATGGTCAATAGCCACCAAACTAGGAAACAGGGCATTTAAGGTGAATATTGATTAAATCTTTAATATTTGTCTGCTCTGTATCTCCTAAACCCTTGAAGTATTTTCAAATTCATTGATTTCCTCATACATGGACTATAAAATATACTTAACAAAGTCAATGCTTCCACCCAATTCCATCAACCCTTTCACTATCTATATTTATTTCAAACAAAATTCAAGATGTTAATATCCCAATATATTGAAAAGGATATTCATACCCACAGAAAATCTCTAACTGGCTTGTCTATGGGTACAAATCCATGACCCCTAGGATCAGATTCTAGGTAGGGGCACAGATCTGTACCCATGTAAAAGGCGAGTTCGTAGCACTGGAATTGAAAAATATAGCATACCAGATTTCAGGTCAAGTTTCAATACAGTGTTCAGTTCCGCTCAGAATTGCTATAAACATTTCTGAAAAAAAAAATGTTCAGCTACAGGAATTCTGATTTGCTAGCCCTAGCCACTGCAATTCGGAATTGATCCCCACAACTTCCACGACTGAAACTTCTGCCAAAGAGTGAACTATGGCGTTTGGCATGTTTACTGGGGTCCACCTTTTAATATTGTGGCCCTACCTTCTATAACTTTAGTAGGCAACTGCCGCACACCGACTTGGGTCATCTTTCACAGGTAAAATTAGAATCATGAACTTCAATCAATCAATTTGAAAAAAATTTGATATAAACGCGCTTATTAAATCTTACCTTATTTCTCCAATGAATGCATAAAACACCGGACGGAAAAACTCACTGAAACCTTTGTTATTCAGTTTTTATGACTCACACTTCTCCAATCCTAAATGAATATGGCGAATATCCAAAGTAGGTCACAGGAAATGACCTTTCGCGGAAGTAATTTGACTGGACCAATTTTTTTCGCCATAATGGAGGCGAAAGAAATACAAAAGCTAGTTCGTGATGTTATCTGAATACCGACAATATATATACATGTTAATTTGATAGATTTGATTTGAATATATTGAAAGAAAAAATTCTGAATATGTAATATATATATTTACATCACAGTTTTATCTGAGAAGAAATGGTCTAGATATATGCCCTTTATAAAGTGAAAGAACGGCCTTTACTTTCTTGAAACAAATACTGTATATGAAAAAAAATCATGAAAAGCCTGAACATATACCGTTAGCCTGCTTATCGCCACAAATAGTTTAATTCTCTGGATTAATTGATATTTTAAATATATTTTTAATATAATCAGCTAAAAAAGTGCGAATAAAAGAACAACCAATTGAAATCGGCATTTTCTAATAGGCCTTAACAGACAGTGAATTTAAAGCAAGATGTAACATGACTGGATCACACCCGAAAATTAATGAACTTGTAATAACAACGAAGGGAATTGAAAAACTCCTCAAAGACTTGAATGAATTTAAGGCACCAGGCCAAGACAATATTAAACCAATGTTGCTAAAAGAACCTTCTAGTGAAATTGCACCTATTCTAGCGTTAATTTTCAATCTTTCTCTTGAAACTGGAGACATCCCTACCGGCTGACAGAAAGCCTATGTGACACCAATTTTTAAGAAAGGGCAAAAATATAAAGCTGAGAATTATAGACCAGTCTCATTAACGTGCGTATGTTGTAAACTTTTAGAACACTGCGTTACAAGTCACATCATGGGACATGCATATAAAAATAACATTTTGTATCCTTTGCAACATGGTTTTAGACGGGGGCGCTCTTGTGAAACGCAACTCATTTAATTTATTGACGACGTAACAAAAAATATGGATTCTGGTAAACAAACTGATGTCCTAGTTATGGACTTTTCGAAGGCATTCGACAAAGTTAGCCACAGCCTACTGATTAAAAAACTGGAATATTATGGTATTGATGGCAAGATTAATCGTTGGATACAAAGTTTCCTTAGCGGCAGGTCACAATCCGTGGTCGCAGAAGGGGTAACATCTGAAGTATCAGTGTTGAATCTGGCGTCCCCCAGGGCTCGATCCTGGGACCAAGCTTATTTCTATACTATATAAACGACATGCCCCAGGGCCTATATAACATCCAAAGTCCGTTTGTTTGCTGACGATACAATAGCATATCTAACAGTGTCATCAAAATCAGATGCCCATACTCTACAGAAAGATCTTGATACTCTCGCTATCTGGGAAAATCGATGGAAACTGTTATTTCATCCGGAAAAATGCAATGTGATAACAATTTCGCGTAAACATCATCCAATTAATTACAACTACAAAATACATGGTCACACCTTGGAATCAGTGCAAGTTGTTAAGTATCTCGGAGTCTATATCACACCTGAGCTTAAATGGACTGAGCGTATCGCAAAAATCTGTGCTAAAGCTAATGGAACTCTTGGATTTTTAAAGAGAAATTTAAACATTTCATCTACAAAAGTGAAAGAGCATGCATATAAAAGTCTGGTTCGTTCAAATGTCGAATATGCCGCAACAGTATGGGATCCCTTCTTTCAGCAAGATATATCTAAACTCGAACAAGTCCAGAGGAGGGCGGCAAGATACGTATTGTATAGACACAGAAATCGATCTAGTGTGACCGAAATGTTAGACCACCTTGATTGACAATCACTACAAGACCGCAGACGGGAGTCAAGACTTATTGTGATGTACAAAATTGTACATGATATTTTTACCATCGATTAAAGTAATCGTTTAATTCCACCAACTCGACAAACAAGAGGAATGCAAGAACACTCGTATCAAATCCCACACTGTAACAATGATTATCGTAAAGAATCCTACTTCCCAAGGACGATCAGGGATTGGAATGGGTTACCACCGGATATAGTGTCAGTGGGGACCCTGGAAACTTTCAAGTTCCAGGTGTCCAAGTACTTTGCCTAATCTCTGTAAGTTATTCTTGTTTTTAACTTTCCTCTGTATATAGTATATCTTTAACTCTGAACTTTTTCTGCGCATACTTCCAAAACGTCAGTGTAATCAATATGTTGATTGTGGACGCGAAACGGCAGAAGCAGAAGCAGGAGCAGAAATATCATATTCAGTTTTTTATCAATATAAACATACAATACAGGTACTGAGGAAGTAAATCCATGAAATGCTAAATGTATTAATAAAACAAAAATGAAAGACTCTGACCACTTTAAGATATGTCATTATTTTGCTATATCAAATTAAGGAAAACAAAACATAATTGTATTATATATTTTGATACATGTACCCCAACAAACATTTCACATCGGCCCGGAGTCGTACCGATATAGAAAGCGGGTGTCACATAAGGCTGATACTGCGATTAACGGCTACACACGTGTATGCACCCGATAGTCTGCCGACTTAGTGCTGATATCGGCTATAGAAAATTTGGTTCACATTATATAGGCTATTCTTGGCTCAGTTCTATAGCTAGCTTTCAATAACACTGTTATTAACGTCAGTTGTCGGGCATAGGAATAAAATTTATAAAATACCGTCATCTATTGAAAATAGTTAAACCAGTAAGCAACATCACACAATTCAGTTCTACCAGTTTATGTAATTTGTGAGTGATTATGTCAAAAAGGACTCTTTGTTGATTCCATTGAAATATTGTCCAAACTCTACTAAAAGTTTACGGAACATAACTTCTTAAGTACCCGAGTGGTCAGTTTTCTCCTAACTTCCATGTGCTACGGTTTTTATTCATTCTTTATTTTTGTTCTCCATGTGAAGACCCGAAGCAAGTATTTGACCAAAAAGTTATTGCTGCAAAGGGCGTATCACTGAATTAAGCAAATGTCATCCTAACAAATCAGAATGTATATCAAAACATTTTAACTCCACAATTTGAAACATATATTTCTTCAGTCAGAAATGTATGAAATGTACAAAAATCTTTATTTGGAGCCATCTGCTAGTTTGATTTTTATGAATAGCCACTCAGCGATGTGCAACATCTTATTTTCCGATAAAAAGACCATAAAAATACTTCAAATCTGTGACAAATATATATGCTAAAATTATTAAGTACATTTCATTAATAATAAGTAATCAAAATATGTCTAAAATTGAAAGTTTAATTCACTTTACTGTACAAATAATAACAGAAACAAACGCAGATTACTGTATTAGTATTCACAAGGAAATAGTTGGATATAAACATGACAAGTTACTATTTAAAGATTTTGATATTATTTTTAACTCAAAGCCCAGAAAGGGCTGATAGCCTATATTTCAACTGATACACCTGAAGAATCAACATTTCATTGTGCATAGACCGGTCATGATTTGAACAATGTTGGTAGAGGTCTACTAGGCAATGCTACATGCCAAATATCTAAGCTCTGTGAATTGTGGTTCAAGATAAGGAGATTTTTAAAGGTTTTTCCTATACAACTCTATGCAAAAGGTTTTCCCTATACAACTCTTTGTAAAACTAAGTCTGCGCCAGGGTGGAGCCAATTTCAACCCTAACCCTAATTCTAAACCCTAACCATAATTTAAGGCGGAGTAATTCCGAATATTTCGAATGTGAATATAAAGTTCGTAATTATTCTAGAATCCGTTACTGCTTGTTTTGTTGTTTAAAACAATACTAGTAGTCCTCAGTTGCTCACACACTCACACAATACCAAGATTATAAAATATATATGGGACTTTAACACGTCCAGAATATTTGTGTGATACTGTCACATAGAAACAGAAGGGAAACTCAAACGGCGGGCGCGGGGTTGAAACTTGGTAGTTGATTTAGAGCTATAGACAGTTGCTAAAACACGGGCTAAAAAGATTGATAAACATACAGCAGGCATTCACTGCTAATCAAATGGTGTCTCAGAAAGGCCTGTAACCAAGTAGCGATGTCTTTAGATGTCTGTATGTGAAATACTGAAATGAAATAAAAAAAATGTTCATGGAAAATTTTGAAAAACTACGCTTAGCGTAAGGTCTCATTCTTTAAACGATACTAAATTGTAACAGGTTATACACAACGTATGTGCCAAGAACATAATACCGGTATATCAACTATAAAGCATAAAAGAATCATGTCGATAAATCTATAAAAATATTCTTTTGAAACGTAGAACGCAATTATGCAAATAATAGCAGCAGACTCAGTTTGACTGAATCTGTTCATGACAGATAATAAAATAGGCAACACCCGTTGGTTTTATTCCGCTTAAGCCGGTGCTGGGGGCGTGAAGGGTGTTGTACTTCCAATCACCCCTCATCAAACCGAGTGTGCTTTTGCTTGGTTGCATTCTATGCTTCCAAACTATCTTTTTACTGATTACCATGTGGCAGCCGTAAAATATCTCCCCGTACTTGGATTCAGTGTTGTTATATTTTCCGGTCCTTTTGGATCATATAGTTCAATATCTGTGTAATAGAATTCCGCTTAAGCCGGTGCTATGTGGGGGTGAGAGGTTTTGCACATTTCATTACCTCTCATGAACAGATTCACTCAAACCGATTCTGCATTTTATGCTTCCAAAGGATCTTTCTACAGATTTTATTATCGATATTCAATTACCATAGACAATTCATTAAGTACATGTAAAATTGGAAACAGTAGATATCCTGTTTTAACGATAACAAAGAAATGTTAAGAGAACTAGTAATACATTTGCCAAATTGTGTTTAATATATTACGTGTATATATAAACTTGTTGTACTTACCCAAATGAAATAAATGCTCACATTACAGTTTTAATATAAATATATGCAAAACAATATTACAAAGCGTAGCTAGGGTCAACATCTATTGCACACATTCGATCTCGATGAGAATATATAAAATCTATAGAATTAATATATCTATTTTCTTTTCAGAACATATCTGGGCGTTCATTTGTACTTAAAAGCTTATGAGGCTGTATTCTTGGAAACTGTTCACTTTTGCCTGTAAAAAAAGTCTAGATGTCTGGTAATCAATATGAATACTGAGAACGGTATTTACAAAGAGGAGACTATATCTTATTTTTAAAAACGTGAGATGATTTCAAAAGTTTGCCTCGTAATTTTCTCGTCGTTTTAAATACAATGTACATTGTAAGTGACAGGAAACAGAAATACATTTGTATTTATAATTTTTAATTCCGGGAAAAATACGATCGCAAATTCGATAAATAATGAATAGCAATTTGTACACCGTAATAGGGAGCTTTTATGAAATTCTTGTTTTTCTCCGGACTGATGAATTAAAATTATAAAATTCATACAATGATCGTATCATTCCCATAGGCCACATACCTAGCATACCAGAATCAGTGTCTTTAAGGTGTCTCATCCAAATTCAATAAACAGCTTCCATCTTATCTGCTGCTTATCATCGATTATGTAAAAGTAGCTGATTAGAGGGCAATTAGCACGGCAGGGGACACAACTAGACCATGAACATGTGTGCAGTGGAGTTGAAAGAAATTAATCTTCCTTCGGTAAATGTGGAATAATAATAATTATAATTATCATTATTATAATATGTAGTAATATTATTATCCGATCTTCCCCGGGGCATTGTTCTTGGGCCACTACACTTTATGGCCTATATAAATGACCTACCTTCCAAGGTCAAATCCAGCATCCGCCTAATTGTCGATGTTTCTATGTTGTACAAGAAAATCCGGTTTCAGGATGACGGACACCAGCTTCAAGCAGATCTTGATAGTCTCAGTACTTGGGAGAATGACAGGCAGATGGACTTCAGTCCAGAGAAGTGTGAAGTCATCCACAGCATAGCTTCTATCCCGCAACTGTTATTCTTTGGATCTCATTGCCGCAAGTCGCTGTTGACCAGACAACCCTGGAAGGCTTCAAGTCGGTCTTGACCAGCCAGTACAACAACTAAACTCCATCTACCGTTTTACCATTTTTAACTCGATGTACATAAAGAACTCTTCCTACATGTGCCAAGCTAGAACCTTGACTGTACTGGTAATATAAGGATTCACCATCATACCAAACTACAGCGCTGTGTATGCATTGAATGTTGGCCAAGTAATGCGCGTGTGGACAGGCTGTACAGCTTACAAGGTCGGCATCTTAATGTAGGCCTACTATACATGCTGCATCTTCTCCAATATAAATACTTACAGATATTAGCTTTATGCCAGTCCCGCTGTATATAAAGACATTATTATTATAATTATTATTACAAATAAAAATAATAAAAGATATAGTAATACATGTTATATAAAAATAATAATGATAATAAAACTCAGGTACATGTATAGTGAAAAATAAGTGAGTTCTTTGTGGTGGCAAACATAATAAAATCGATTTTCAATCTTAGACAAATGTTATTTACAAATTCTGCAAGTATTAGAGCAAGACTTTAAAATGAGTGAATGTCACATTTTCTAAAATATCAAATTTGAATTTGTGCATATCTCTAAACAGAACTTGAAAAAAAAACTTACTTTTTTCCGTAAAAACAATGAAATTTGTAACAGTTTCTTGCTATTTTTGTCATCATGTTTGATCAACAATTTTTATCCTTTTTTTTATAAACAAGAGCTGTCACAGGAGACAGCGTGCTCGACTATTTCGATGCTGGATAGTGAAACTGGGCACATCTGAGGAAACTGGAGCTGTCACTGAAGTGTTTATTAACTCCAATGGTGAATGAAGATATTGCACAATTGCCTGAGTCTGTGTCAAAAATACTAAGAAATAAGAGAGGAACAGATAAAGTGTATCAAAACACTATATAAGTACAGCCTAAGCAAAAAGGGGGCATAATTAATAAAATATTGATGCAAGAGTTATGCATCTTGTGTCATATGGTGTGGGTGATAATTTGGAACAACTACTTCAAGTTTGAATCAAATGCATTTCATGATAACTGAGATAGAGTGAAAATGCATCAAAATTTACGTTTAATTCTAAGTAAAAGGGGGCATAATTCATGAAACATTGATGCAGAGTTATGCACCTTGTGTTAAATGGTGTGGGTGAACAACTATTTTAAGTCTGAATCAAATCCATTCAGTAGTAACAGTGATAGAGCGAAAGTGCATCAAAACTTTAACCTGAAATTCTAAGTAAAAAGGGGGAATAATTCATGAAATACTGGTGCCAGAGTTATGCATCTTGTGTCATATGGCATCGGTGATGATACTGAACAACTATTTTAGTTTGAATCAAATTCATTCAGTAAAAACAGAGATAGAGTGAAAGTGCATCAAAACTTTAACCTGAAATTCTAAGTAAAAAGGGGGAATATTTCATGAAAAATTTGTGCGGGAGTTATGCATCTTGTGTCATATGATGTGGGTGATGATGTTGAACAATTATTTTAAGTTTGAATCTAATCCTTTCAGTGATAACAGAGATAGAGTGAAAGTGCATCAAAACTTTAACCTTAAAATCTAAGTGGAAAGGGGAGATAAATCATGAAATATTGGTGCCAGAGTTGTGGCCCTTATGCCAGATGATGTGGGTGAAGATGAGGAATAACTATTTCAAGTTTGAATCAAATCCATCAGTTAATTACAGAGATATGGTGAAAAAAAGTGTAAAAAGCTTTAACCAAGGTGGGGACGCGGAAAGACGCCAACGCCGACGCTGGGTCGAGTAGGATAGCTCTCCTTATACTTCGTATGGTCGAGCTAAAATGCCAAAATAAGGTAACACTTTTAAAGTTATTACATATTTATAAAATAAAATACACCGTTTCCTTTTGTCACTAATTTATACACTTGTAAGGTAGACCACTCTCATCTATCAGAGGTTCGTCAAAATCCCGACAGTTATCCGGATAACCATGATAGACCTTTTGTATGTGAGAATGAAGGTAGACTGACTTTCCAATCAATAATAGCCCTTGTTTATTGGAACAATAATGTGATAGTCATAAGCCCCCAACTATGCTAACGAAGACAGAAATCCCTGAGCCCGCCTCCAAGATCTAAGCCTAAACATAACCCTAACCCTAAATAACGGTGACTATCGGAAATCGCTGTTCAAATTTTATATTTACTAGATATGCCTCGAACCCGAGTGAGAGCTATTATTACAAATAAGATATTTACCTAAAAACGTAATAACGGCAACCCTTAAAATGTAATAACGGCAACTTTGTGAAACTAATCATAACTTTTTCCAGCAATTACCTTATTCACTGGTTCTTTTAATGCAGTACATAATTATACATATATATTGATTACCGGACCCATAGCCACTTCCTACATGAAACATGTCTAGTCGGTTCAAAAGCTCACATAAGCTTATGTTTGTACTTGTTTGCTATCTTACTCACAAATACTCGCAAATCCTTGATGTAGCCTCTTGGTTCAGCTCTGCGTTTTCTTCAATAGTTGTGTAATTGCTTGGTGCTATTTCGGTGCTTATTTTTGAGCGATAAGAATTTATCTAGATTTCTTTCATACGATAGAACTGTCTTGCAATCAATGACTTTCTGTGGTAATTAACGAGTTCCATAGTTCCACACAACTCTGTATTTGAATGAATGATTGCGAAGTTCCAATCTTGATGTTTTCTTAAATATCTTAGTATTGTGCCCCCTTGTTCTGTCTGATTCTCGCAGGTGGAATATCTTGCTTACCTCAGGGTCATATTTTCCAGCTAGAATTTTAAACACTTCAATCATGTCACCTCTGTGTCGTCTATAAATCAGTGATGGTAGCTTAAGTTTTTCTAGTTTTTCCGGGTAACTTAGATTGTTCATTCCTTGAAGTAATTTTGATGCTCTCCTTTGCAAGTTTTCAGTCATTTCTGTATACTTGAGTTTATATGGGCTCCAAACTGGATTGGCAAATTCAATAAGAGGTCTGATTAAACTTGTGTATAGAAGTTTGAATGTTTTAATATAAAGAAATTGAAAACATCTTCTGATTGCTCCGAGTACTGAATTTGCCTTGTTTAGTTTTGAGTCATACAGCTTTCAAAGCTAAAATTTTCGTCAATGATCTCTCCAATGTCTTTTTCCTCTGATGAGTTTTCTATTGGTGGTAAGTCTTTCTTTAGTTTATATTTAAATTCAGGAACTTCAGGATCTCCTATTCGCATAGTTTTGCATTTTGCCAACGTTTTTTGCATCTTACCGACTTTAAATAAATTTTATCTTATCTTAACATGAAAATGCAACTTTGACTGGGAAAAAATGAGGATTTTCCACTATAATCCGAGAGCCCGGATTTACTGTTTGATTACCTATTTAGTACTTACATATAAAGACTCTCTGTTACTAGAATGTTTGCTACATTATGCACTTGGTGATAGATCAGTATACTGGGCCTCCATTGGTAGTAAACCCGTCTAAAGTTTGTGAAACCGGAAATAGGATGACGTCACCCTTATGTGTTTCTCGTAAGTGATTGTGCTCTTTTATTTTTTAAAGTTAAATAGAGTTATCATTGATTATTAAAGCCCATAAACAGCTCTGATAGGGTAAATGATGATTACTGCATCTTATGACAAACTTATTCTTGTTTATATTTCGTCAAGTAGCCGTTTACAATGATATTTTTTTTTGTTCAAAATAAATGTCCAGTGGAAATTCCACAGGGAAATTCCCCGAAAAGTACAAACTTCCTTGAAAGGAGGAAAAGTGGAGAAATTTGGATTTGTTGATTAGGTTTATTGAAAAAGGTTGTTTTTGTTGGCAATATTTAAATTGTTAGAGATATATCTAAGTCTGTGATATATATTTATGCTAAATAAATCGAAATAGTAAGGCCAAGCCTAATTTTACGTTGGTTCCTTAAAATTACGTTTAAAGGAAGTTATTTCAAGAGGTCTTTGTTATAACCTTTATTCTCTTGGAAGAGTTTTTCCCCAAAATTATTGATAGTAGTAAAAGGCACAATGGTTGTTTTGATAATTTTTCATTGGCGTGAACATTGTGCCGAACAAATCCATTTACAAAGAGCAATTTTCTGAAAATGTACTTTCAGTTTCATAATCATATACAGAGTGTGTCCAGTAGTACTAGTCTTGATCATGTGACCAAAATAAACCAAATAACATAAAAAATACTACTTCAGCATCATCCGCTTAGATCTATAAATGGTATTACTTTTGTTAACATTTTGTTTTCTGCTAGAAATGTTAAAGTTTTATTTTTATATCAACACCAAAGTAGGGCCAATGCTGTTGTTCGCCACCTGAGCCAATTCACCGATGGCAAAAATGGATTTTTCTACATAATAATTATGTTTATGTTCTATAACCTTCCTAGAATTTTTGACAGTATTAGCAGCATTATGTTTTAGTTAGATCACCTGTTTGTCTGCGAGTTAACATTTGATTAGAAAACTTGTGTTTCTGCTAAAACACTGGTAAAACCTAAAGCACATTATTAAATAAAACGTCAAAACCCTCATTTTATTCAGTGACAAATACGAGGAAAAACTGAGTGACAAATATGAGGAAACACTTCAATCTGTATAATCACTAGTATAAATAAAACAAAGTTTTATTCTAAATACTAAAAGTATACATGTATGACCCCAAAAATTTGGAAATGACCCCATGATGTGAAAAACTGGGGGTCACATTGACCCTCATTTTCAAAAGCCAAGGGGAAACACTGATAAAGTACTTGATCTTCCGAAATGTAAATTGGATTGCGACCAGTTCAAATTCATCTTTGACTTAAGTATAATGAGATTTCCAGTATTGCTTTTTTCCCACCAATCTAGTTTTATTTGAACCAAACTGACGACTTGTTTAAACACAATGTTGGCAAAAAGCCGGTCAATATGAGTATTGACCGGGCCGGCGGTCAATATGAGTATTGACCGGGCCGGCGGTCAATACTGGTTAAAACCGGTCAATACCGGTCAATACTGGTCGATTCAATATTTTGGTCACTCTTGGGTGGTCAATACTGGTTAATTCAACACTTTAACATAATGCACATTCACAGATTAGAACAAACTGTAACAGTACTGTAAAAATAATAAAGCAATCTGAATAATATATAATTTTGTTTGTTAAAAAATATAGTGAATGAGTGGTCAATACTGGTCGATTCAGTTTTGGTCCTTGGCAACAACAATGTGCCCTGGTCAGGCTCAGTTCTGGACAATATACTTAGACTAGTCAGTGGTCAATACTAGTTTATTAAATGCTTTTATCACCTAAAAGTATAGCCTTTATTTTAAATTAATTAAAAAAATATATTACTATAAGTTACACTCATTGAAATGGACAGTACTGGTCAATTCAAATTTTGGTCCTACACAGTATCCTTGATCAACACATATAGTGGTCAATACTGGTCATTTAAATACTTTGATTGCATAACTAATTTTTTAGATAAAGTTACCATGTTCAAGCATCTCATTAATACAATGGGATTATTGATCATGACAGCTAATTAGTAACTAGATGGACAGGCCTGCAATATATAATCTATTGTATATTGTAAGACATGGTGTCAATTAGGCTATGTGACACTTGCTATCAAAACACAATTAAACCACTTCAGTGAAAGGGTCCAGTTGTAGGCAGCAATTTTTCATTGAATTAAATGCCAATGAAAATAATTAGATTTAATATCACTTGTGAATCAAACACTTTTAATAACTGCTACAGTTTATAAAATACTTTCTACAAATGAAGTTCAGTTAAATTAGCAGTCTAATGATCAGTTTCAACCAGTGCTGACAAACTGACCACTTCTGACTAATTTGGGAATTAATTTGGTTGCTTGAACTAAATATAATGCATGCAAACACCTTCTTCAAGCCCCAAATGCTCTTAACAGTCATTATTTTAATTGTTCATAAACTCTTCAAAATATCTTAACAGTCAGTATTAACTAATTGACCAATCGACCAGTATTGACCGGTATTGACCACTTCAGGGAGTATTGACCGGGCGGTTTTAACCGGTTAAAACCGCTGGTTAAAACCGGGAGCAGTTTTAACCGCCCAACATTGTTTAAACAAGTGTTTGGCTTAAAGGGACTGAACTCCAGATTTTAGAAAATCTTCCTTTAGAATTTAGAAATTTCATCATACTGAATTATTATAATCATAAGAACCTGAGCTTTTTTTTCTAAACTGTCTAATCCAGAAGAAAAGTCAGGAACCGAACCCGGACCACCTTTTGATAAGTTGACAAGCTGCAACCGCATGCAATTATGATGCCTATAATTATTGTGTTGAATACTTATATGCAATTTATCATATTAAAAACATATAAACATGAAGAAGTTACAAACACAGAATTAAGCTATAATAATTAAATATAATTAAGGTATGCAGGTGTAAGTCTTCTGTGCATTCTTTGGATTTATTTTTTCAGCAATAAATGAGTGAACTAATTGATTTAATTGGCTGAAAACTGGTATGCAATATTATTATTTGATGGGATGTTGTTTTAATACTTAATTAATTAATGTCTGTTGGTTTTAATATCATAAACATTCAACATGATGCTAATAATTAAAGCCCAAATATTTAGACTTGAGAGAAAAGAAGAAAACAAAAGAGCAATAGTTAAATTGATTTAATGTCAGCATATTAAAGTGTCATGTAAGACATAATCTCGATAAACGTCGTGACACAACCAGAGCTCCAGATAAGATGCGTATTTGCGTAAATACGTTTTGAAATTTACAAAAAACGCATTTAAAATCAAACCTACGCGTACTGATACGCATTGAAAAAACGGGATACGTATTTTACTCGATTTAAGTGCGTAATCCAATTTTATCGTAAATCAAGCAAATCCTTTTTGTAATCGAGTACAACAAACAAAATGGTGTCTCATAAAAAAGGAAACGCAAACGATATCGTAAAATAATGCCATTTTCTTCTTCAAGTATATTAGTGTGTGACAGGAGATGACTCGGACAATGCCTATCGCTAAGCATGTGACCTATGATATATAATGGGTAACTGTTGAAAAAGCCGAAGCACATACATGTTGGTGTTTCTGAAAAAAACATTGACAGTCAAAGTATCACTGGCTGTTGATATATCGCAGTGGTCAGTAACTGAAATTAAGATGTAATGTATGCAGTAAACTAAATGTTAAAACTATTTGAATGAAGGCTCAAAAATATTCAGGAAAACAGCATTGGTCAACAAAGGCACTTCAGCGGAGCACATGAATATCAGAAAATTATAAATACAAACAGTTATTATTATTACCCTTTTAAATGATTTCGAATTCTGAAAAACCATTTAGAATTCTAAAATACCCTTTTGAAAAAACATCTAGGAGTAAAATACCATTTGAAAAAAAAACTAGGGGGTAAAATACCCTTTAACCTAAAATCTTATCTGGAGCTCTGACACAACAAAGAAACAAGAACTAAGTGACGCTAAATTTCATGGTTTTCAGTATAAATGCCCAATCAATCTGTATTAACGATTATCAATAACCAGTGACACTTAATTTTATAAAACTGACTACGATAAAGGTGCCAAAAATAGTAATGCTATCAACACACCAGTCATGCAGATTAGGTTACTAATCAGCACCAAAATAAGCGACATGACTGCCATGCCGATAGACACTTTCTTAGATAAAAGCAAATGGCATTGTCTTGGGTCCGTGATTTGACCTAGTTCTGCATAATCTTAATGCCATTTTTGTTTGTCATCATAATTATATAAGATGTGCATCTGTTTTTTGATCGTATTATACAGCCTTTTTAATTCACAATCAGTTTTACCAAATTTTTTTTTTTTAGGTTTGATCATTAATTTAACTGTTGCCTATATTGATTGATCTAAGACCAGCTAGTTTGTCTGTTCGCCTGAAAATCTCTGACTTGAGTATTCCCTAAAGCTCCTACTTATCCTAACCCTTAGACATTGCAGTTCAATATGAGTGATGACTTTTGGACCAATGGTTCTTTAGACAGAACTTTAGAGTTGTATTTCTTAACAAAACTTCATATTTAATTGAAATGTTTTAAAAATTTAAGTTGTTGTATGTAAGGATGTAACTTGTCTGAAGGGGGTTTGAGAATAAAAAATCATGTGCATTAGCCACAGACGTACTTGTAAGTCTTGTTAACCACCGTTGGGCTAATAATTTATTTTAAGATCATCAAAAGTGTATGCTATAAGTGAGGTAGGGATGTGCAGTATTACAAATAAACCTGTATGTTATGATTTTGCTGTAAAAAGATGTGTGACATCATGCCCATGGTACGAAATTTTCACTACCCAAGACAATGTTTTCATTCCTATTGGTATAATATGCAAATGCTGTAAAGTGCAGATTTTAAAACAGAAAAGTATCACCTTCTAATTAGCCCACCATCATCAGATGGTGGGCTATTAAAATCACTCTGCGTCCGTGGTCCGTCCGTCCGTCATTCCGTCCGTCCGTCCGTCCGTCCGTCCGTTAACAATTTCTCGTTATCGCATCTCCTCAGAAACTACTGGGGGGATTTTGACCAAACTTTGTCAGAATGATGTATTGGTACCCTAGTTGTGTCCCCCTGAAAATCAGACTGGTTCAACAATTTATGAGTGAGTTATGGCCCTTTGTTTATTTCTATATTTTACATAGATTTATATAGGGAAAAACTTTGAAAACCTTCTTGTCCAAAACCACAGAGCCTAGGGCTTTGATATTTGGTTTGAAGCATCATCTAGTGGTCCTCTACCAAGATGATTCAAATGATTTCTCTGGGGTCAAATATGGCCCCGCCCTGGGGGTCACATGGTTTATATAGACTTATATAGGGAAAAACTTTGAGTAACCTCTTGTCCAAAACCACAGGGCCTAGGGCTTTGATATTTTATATGTGACATCATCTAGTGGTCTTCAGCTAAGATTGTTCAAATTATACCCCTAGGGTCAAATATGACCCCACCCTGGGGGTCATATGGTTTACATAGACTTATATAGGGAAAAACTTTGAAAATCTTCTTGTTCAAACCACAAAGCCTAAGGCTTTGATACTGGTAATGTAGCATCATCTAGTGGTTCTCTACCAAGTTTGTTCAAATTATCCCCCTAGGGTCAAAAATGGCCCCGCCTCAGGGGTCACATGGTTCATTATAGACTTATATAGGGAAAAGCTTTTAAAATGTTCTTGTCAATAACTACAACATTCAAATTTGGACCACATATGTATTTTTGAGTGGCAAGATGAACCTTGACATGAGTTGACCTTGATTTTGACCTAGTGACCTACTTTCACATTTCTGTAGCTACAGCCTTCAAACTTGGACCACCTGCATAGTTTTGTGCACTGGAAAAAACTTTGACCTTGATTTTGACCTAGTGACCTACTTTCACATTTTTGAAGGTACAGGCGTCAGATTTGGATCATATGCATAGTTCCGTGTTTCAAAATGAAATTTGATATTGATTTTGACCTAGTGACCTACTTTCACATTTCTCAAGCTACAGCCTTCAAATTTGGACCACATGCATAGTTTTGTGTACCAAAAAAACCTTTGACCTTCACATTGACCTAGTGACCTACTTTCACATTTTTGAAGGTACAGGCTTCAAATTTGGACCACATGCATAGTTTTGTATTCCGAAATAAAATTTGACCTTGATTTTGACCTAGTGACCTACTTTTACATTTCTAAAGCTACAGCCTTCAAATTTGGACCACTTGCATCTTTTTGTGTACTGAAATGAACTTTGACCTTTACATTGACCTAGTGAACTACTTTCACATTTTTAAGGTACAGGCTTCAAACTTGGACCACATGCATAGTTTTGTATTCCGAAATAAAATTTGACCTTGATTTTGACCTAGTGACCTACTTTCACATTTCTCAAGCTATAGCCTTCAAATTTGGACCACATGCATAGTTTTGTGTACCGAAATGAACTTTGACCTTTACATTGACCTAGTGACCTACTTCACATTTTTGAAGGTACAGGCTTCAAATTTGGACCACATGCATAGTTTGTATTCTGAAATAAAATTTGACCTTGATTTTGACCTAGTGACCTACTTTTACATTTCTCAAGCTACAGCCTTCAAATTTGGACCACTTGCATAGTTTTGTGTACTGAAATGAACTTGACCATAAGATTGACCTAGTGACCTACTTTCACATTTCTGTAGCTACAGGCTTCAAATTTAGACTACATGCATAAGATTGCGTACCGAAACAAACTTTGACCTTGACATTGACCTAGTGACCTACTTTCACATTTCTCAAGCTACAGCTTTCGAATTCAGACCACATGCACAGTGTTGTGTACTGAAACGAAATTTGACCTTGAGCTAGTCAATAAGTCTTGAAATTTGGAACACTCAAAAATGGCACATTGGTGGGCGCCAAGATCACTCTGTGATCTCTTGTTCTATTTGTGACAGGTATTGTAAATTAAATACATAAATGTGTACCGGTAACTCAGAAAGTACAAGGGATTATTTTTGGTTGAAACATGGTAAATGGATAGAAATGAATATTAAGGATCTGTACATTGATTTATTTTTCTCAGATATTTACTATTTCACTTTCAAGCATCAAAATTTCTCATGACTGGCAGCTCTTGTTATATTTTATCATAAAAACCATAATTTTTGCTTGTATGTAGCTATGAAGAGCTCATGTTTAGCAATTTTTACATTTTTGATGTATTTTTAGATACTAGATGAATCGAAATTACACTGAATGGGATAGACAGTTCCCACACAATCTGCCCGAAGGGCTGCTGGGCACCCCTGCCACTGGACAAGGTCAGTTTTTTCTTTATTAGCTCACCTGTCACAAAGTGACAAGGTGAGCTTTTGTGATCGCACGGTGTCCATCGTCCGTTGTCCGTGCGTGCGTGCATGCGTCCGTAAACTTTTGCTTGTGACCACTTGACCGCTTGAGGTCACATTTTTCATGGGATCTTTATGAAAGTTGGTCAGAATGTTCATCTTGATGCTATCTAGGTCAAGTTCGAAACTGGGTCACGTGCGGTCAAAAATAAGGTCAGTAGGTCTAAAAATAGAAAAACCTTGTGACCTCTCTAGAGGCCATATATTTCAAAAGATCTTCATGAAAATTGGTCAGAATGTTCACGTGCCATCAAAAACTAGGTCAGTAGGTCTAGAAATAGAAAAACCTTGTGACCTCGCTAGAGGCCATATATTTCACAAGATCTTCATGAAAATTGGTCAGAACGTTCATCTTGATGATATCTAGGTCAAGTTCGAAACTGGGTCACGTGCCATCAAAAACTAGGTCAGTAGGTCAAATAATAGAAAAACCTTGTGACCTCTCTAAAGGCCACATATTTCACGGGATCTGTATGAAAGTTGGTCTGAATGTTCATCTTGATGATATCTAGGTCAAGTTCGAAACTGGGTCACGTGCGGTCAAAAACTAGGTCAGTAGGTCTAAAAATAGAAAAACCTTGTGACCTCTCTAGAGGCCATATATTTCATGAGATCTTCATGAAAACTGGTCAGAATGTTCACCTTGATGATATCTAGGTCAAGTTCGAAAGTGGGTCACATGCCATCAAAAACTAGGTCATTAGGTCAAATAATAGAAAAACCTTGTGACCTCTCTGGAGGCCATATTTTTCATGAGATCTGTATGAAAGTTGCTCTGAATGTTCATCTTGATGATATCTAGGTCAGTTTCGAAAGTGGGTCACGTGCTGTCAAAAACTAGGCCAGTAGGTCAAATAATAGAAAAACCTTGTGACCTCTCTAAAGGCCATATTTTTCATGGGATTTGTATGAAAGTTGGTCTGAATGTTCATCTTGATGATATCTAGGTCAAGTTCGAAACAGGGTCATGTGCAGTCAAAAACTAGGTCAGTAGGTCTAAAATTATTAAAATCTTTTGACCTCTCTAGAGGCCATATTTTTCAATGGATCTTCATGAAAATTGATCTGAATGTTCACCTTGATGATATCTAGGTCAAGTTTGAAACTGGTTCATGTGCCTTAAAAACTAGGTCAGTAGGTCAAATAATAAAAAACCTTGTGACCTCTCTAGAGGCCATACTTTTCATGGGATCTGTATGAAAGATGGTCTGAATGTTCATCTTGATGATATCTAGGTCAAGTTTGAAACTGGGTCAACTGCGTTCAAAAACTAGGTCAGTAGGTCTAAAATTATTAAAATCTTTTGACCTCTCTAGAGGCCATATTTTTCAATGGATCTTCATGAAAATTGATCTGAATGTTTACCTTGATGATATCTAGGTCAGTTTCAAAACTGGGACACATGCGGTCAAAAACTAGGCCAGTAGGTATAAAAATAGAAAAACCTTGTGACCTCTCTAGAGGCCATATTTTTCATGAGACCTTCATGAAAATTAGTGAGAATGTTCACCTTGATGATATCTAGGTAAAATTCAAAACAGGGTCACGTACTTTCGAAAACTAGATCAAAAGGTCAAATAATAGAAAAACCTTGTGACCTCTCTAGAGACCATATTTTTCAGTGGATCTTCTTGAAAATTGGTCAGAATTTTTATCTTGATAATATCTAGGTCAGGTTAAAAACTAGGTCACTATGTCAAATAATAGAAAAAAACGACATCATACTCAAAACTGGGTCATGTGGGAAGAGGTGAGCGATTCAGGACCATCATGGTCCTCTTGTTATATATGACTTACTGAGGATATAAATTGAGCCACATAATCTTGAGGTTTCTATTTTTAGAAACAGCTAACATGTAAAGTGTGTCTTACTTAAATTTGTGTATTGATTTTTATAGGAGTGTATTTGTAACTTTACCACATACCATACTAAGAGTTTAAACAAAGTGTACATGATACAGTATTTCACACAATGCTTGACTTTTACACTAATACCTTTTCAGTTTGTTTTGTGCCACCATCGCCTCAAGCTAAAATGGCTGGCCAGAATGGATTTATTGACTTGAAGAAACTGAAAGGGCCTGGCAGTGGTGCAAATTTCCAACCCAGTGATGATGCACAGCCAATATTCGCCCCAGGAGATCTACAGGTTAAACAACAGTTACTATTTAATTCACTGAAAGTGTCGCCAAACACCAGATCACGTATAACTCCTGGCATTCAAGGCATCATACCACAACTGTCAAATTTGCTGCCAGATCCAACGTTTGGACATGCAGAAAAGCAGTTCCTAAAGAAACCAACATCACATACCGCACAGCCATCAAAGACATTTACCGAAGGTCCCCCATTGCCATTAACTGTTGGAGAAGATGCAGACCAGTTTGGTGTAGAACTGAGAAACAATACAAGTAAAGCTTTTGGCTTTGAGTATAACCTGAAATCAGATGTTAGTGTTCCTACAAGCAAGTACATAGAGGGGTAAGAATATAGAATTTCTATGAATCCCATTGTTGATATATCAAGTGTTATAAGTCATATTATTGAAATTATTTTGAATGTCCACATTTTGTCGATTTGCAGCATTTGGCTCATTTGAAAGTTCTATAATCAACACATTGAAATTATAAATTGATAATTATCAATAATAATTGATTTATGAATTAGACTACTGAATTAGGCGTAGATATTATTTAAATTGGTAACTGAGAATAATGCATATTTACGCAGATGAGATTAAGATTGATAGGATAGATTTTGATTATTTGAGCACATAATGAGAGCCATGGTTATTTTCCAGGACTGTAAAATACACAACAAAAGCGGCACTAAAAGAAATGGTTCAAGATTTGGCAAGGCTTGATAACACAACAACTGGCTGTATTGTGGATGAGGTTTGTAATGTCTGTTCAAAGCATACTTCCTTTTTATACGCCCGTCTCTGAAAGAGCGGGACGTATTATGTGAACACCCGTGGTGGTGGGCGGGCAGTCAGCGTCCAAAAGCATGTCCGCTCAAGTCAAACATTTTTCATCAGATCCACTAAACTTGATGACAATGTTTATGGGCACAGTATCTCAGCCAAGTTCGATAACCAGCCAAATTGCCCCAGGCACTCCTGGATTATGGCCCTTGAATTACTCGAAACCTGCGAATTTAGACTTGTGCGCTCTCAGTTTTCATCTGATCTTCACCAAACTTGCTGACAATGTTTGTGGGCAAAATATCTTGTCCATGTTTGATAATCAGCCAAATTACCCCAGGCACTCTTGGATTATGGCCCTTGAATTAGGCCAAGTTATTAGATGACGTGTGTATTTTGTGACAGTCTTGACACTCTTGTTAAATGCTCAAAACATTTTCTCAATTTACTAAACTTTAGTCTTTTGTTAGAATTGCTGGATGATGGAAGACAAATTTTGTTAATTAAATCATTCATCCAAAGGAAAAAAGATTTAATAATGAATTTGCAACTTCTGTTAACAGGCTGCTATGAGCTACTGGATATTACCAGTATACAGGTTCCAGTCTGTCTCTCGTGAAGTTTAAGTCATGTACATTAACATTAACAGTTGTAATTTTAACTTCAGATTTGTTTTTTCTTTCCCTGTCCACAAGTTGATCATCATCATCTCCCTCCTGACAAAAATTCCAAATAAAATTAAAATTTATTGATTTTTATACTAACATAGATACAACTACAGCAGTTGCAGAACATCTTCTGTATATTCTATTTATTATTTTTAGCTTGACTATTCAAAGAATAGTCTAGCTATTCTACTCACCCTGGCGTCGGTGTCGGCGTCACACCTTGGTTAAGTTTTTACATGCAAGTACATACAGCTATCATTTAAAGGCATTTAGCTTTGAAACTTATTTTTTCTTTTTCTACGTCAATTACCAACCCTACTGGGTCAAGTTCCATAACTCTGACATGTATTTTGAGCAAATTATGCCCCCTTTTGGACTTAGAAAATTCTGGTTAAAGTTTTGCTTGCAAGTACATACAGCTATTACTAAAAGGGATATAGATTTGAAACTTAAATTTTCTTTTTCTAGATCAATTACCAACCTCACTGGGTCAAGTTCCATAACTCTGACATGTATTTTGAGCAAATTATGCCCCCTTTTGGACTTAGAAAATTCTGGTTAAAGTTTTACATGCAAGTTACTATCTCCAAAACTAATGCAGATATTGAATTGAAACTTCACATGTGTCATCGGGGTTATAAAACTAGTTGATAGCTGCAAGTCCCATAACTCTGATATGCATTTTGGTCAAATTATGTCCCCTTTTGAACTTAAAACTCTTTTGATATTTAACATTTTAGGTAATATTTTCCTGCTTCTGGGACAATATTTTGAATAGTCGAGCTTGGCTGTCTTACGGACAGCTCTTGTTTGTTTGTTCTTTTCAAAATTACATTTGAATATCTACATGTAGAATAAAAAAAAAGAAAGAAAATGTTTCAGTATTTGAGGGGGAAAAAAAGAAGTAACATCACTTATGGAGTCTTTAGTTTAGTACTTGTTGTGAGAAATTTACACTTTATTTTTACAGACTTGTGCCCCAGAGTGTGACACTTACGATAAAGACATACATTTTCTGTCTGAACAATGTCTTGGACGGGGCTCATATGGAACGGTGGACCTATGTTACGACTCAAAAACTCAGAAGCCGTTTGTAAGGAAACAGGTGACAGCAAAGGATTCTTTTTTCATCTTCCGTACAGTTTAAACAGAAAAATGAAGTGTGTCCGAAAAAAAGTGAATTATATCAGAAATAATTTAAGTGCGATGATATTAAAAAAGAAAGACTTTTCCCATATTTTATTGATATGGTTAAGAGGCAAGATACTATTTCTTTAAAAGTTTTACCAGAAAAAAAGTTTTTCTATTCAGCTACACTTTAAAATATATTCCTTTTTTTTTTTTTTTTTTTTTTTTTTTTTTTTTTTTTTTTTTTTAAATTTTTTGGCAAGATTTCAAAATGAAATTTATACTTTCTTATTGTAGTTGGCAAAGGGGGCACTAAGAACAAGTGAGATTATAGTACCAACTACACTGAATCATCATAACATCACAAAATTTTATGGCCTTATCCAAAGGGAGAATGCCAACGAGGGGAATCCAACCATGGAGCTTCTGATTGAATATGGAGGTAAGGGATAGACAGAAATTTCTCTTTGGGGTAATATTTCTTTATTAATTCCATATGTGTTTTTGCCTGGAGTATTATATATTAGAGTTTATTGAAGATGATTTTGAAAGTTTGCACAGTCTTGCATTTTTAATGTCAGAGTGTGATATGACCATTCAGTGACACTTAATTGGGGAGGGGGTGGGGGCACCTGTGTTCTACCAACATATGACATTTAAATTAGAGTTAAATACATTGAATTTCATAACATGTTATTTATGATAGCCTTTTAGTGCAAAAAAAATTTCTACTTGGTGTGAAGCACAGTCCACCAGAAGTAATGGTATTTTCTCCTATTACAGTAATACAATTTCATTAGCTCGAAGAATAGGTAGAGATATTGGACTTACCCATTCGTTCACATCGGCGTCCCGATTTAGTTAGGTTTTTGTATGTAAGCTGGTATCTCAGTACCAATTTATGAGAATGGATTGAAACTTCACACACTTGTTCTCTTTGATAATCCAATATGCAGTGCACAGGTTCCATAACTCTACTCTGCATTTTTTACAAAAATAATAAATGCCAATTTTCGACTTAACAATTTTGTTAAGTTTTTGTACGTAAGCTGGTATCTCAGTACCTACTAATGGGAATAAATAGATTGAAACTTCACACACTTGTTCATTGTGATGATCTGACATGTAGTGCTCGGGCTCCTTAACTCTTTTTTTCCCCCAAAAAAATTATGCCCATTTTCGACTTCGCAGTTTTTGGTTTAATTTTTGTATGTAAGCTGGTATCTCAGTACCCACTAATGAGAATGAATTGAAACTTCACACACTTACTCTCTGTGATGAGCAGACATTTGTTGTACAGGATTCATAACTGTTTTGCATTTTTACAAAATTTTTGACCCCTGTTTTCATTCAGTTGACAAAGCTGTTCAATAGTCAGGAGTTGCTTTCCTCCAGCAGCTCTTGTTTATCAACAGGTTGATTTGTAACAGATAACTTGCCATGACGTGTAAATTGTTCACACATATATTGTTGCTAAGTGATAATGTATATTTTCAGGAGAAGCACTGAACAAGTATTTCCAGGAGGGAAAGACTCTCTCAGACCCACAGATATGGGATGCTTCGAAACAAGGACTAGCAGCTCTGGTTCACATAAGCCATTACAGTATTGTTCATCTTGATGTGAAACGTAAGATTGCTTTGGATGTTTTATTAATCCCCCGCCACAAGTGGTGGGGGGTTATAGGAATGGTCTCCTTCCGTCTGTCCGTAACACTTTCGTGTCCGCTCCATATTTCCTAAACCCCTTGAAGGATTTTCATGAAACTTGGGTCAAATGATCACCTCATCAAGACGATGTGCAGACCCCATGAGTCAGCCTTGTCGGCTCAAGGTCAAGGTCACAACTCGAGGTCAAAGGTTTGAGTCTTCCATTTTGTGTCTGCTCTATATCTCCTAAACCCCTTGAAGGAATTTTATAAAACTTGGGTCAAATGATCAACTCATCAAGACGATGTGCAGAACCCATGAGTTAGCCATGCCGGGTCAAGGTCACAACTTAGGGTGAAATGTTTGAGCCTTCGATTTTGTGTCCGCTCTTTATCTCCTAAACCCCTTGAAGGATTTTAATCAAACTTGGGTCAAATAATCACCTCATCAAGACGATGTGCAGAACCCATGAGTCAGCCATGCCGGCTGAAGGTCAAGGTCACAACTGAAGGTCAAAGGTTTGAGCCTTCCATTTTGTGTCTACTTTGTATCTCCTAATTCCCTTGAAGAATTCATATGAAACTTTGCTCAAATGATCACCTCATCAAGGCGATGTGCAGAACCCATGAGTCAGCCATGCCAGCTCAAGGTCAAGGTCACAATTCAAGGTCAAAGGTTTTAGCCTTCCATTTTGTGTTCGCTCTCTATCTTCTTAACCCCTTGAAGCATGGGTGAAAGTTTTCCGTATTATGACGGAATTCCGTATTTTGGACCTTCCCAAAGGTCATTTTTCCAATTCGTGTAAATCCGATGAGATTTTCTTGGGGGGGGGGGGGGGGGTGTTATCAAGTCAACTCGTCCCGTAGTCATTGTTCCAGTGCGGTCGTCTATCAATGGCAAAATAATGGCATTCATATTTTCCAGGATGCTAAAAATAGCGCTGATTGCAACACTTGCATCGTCCTTTTCCGTTAGGAATACCGTATGTAACATTATTCTATAGCCGAAAATAACCGAACGCTGGCGATTATTCATCCAAAAATAGACTGTAGATCGGTTATTTCCGCGGATAAGAGTGAAGATTCTATTTGAAATTTCCGTGTGTAACCGTTTGTAACCGATGGTTAACGAATCATTTCAGCGCGCGTGATACTTTATGACCTCCTTTTACGACAACCAAAAACCTGTTGATTACTGCTAATCGGAGGCAGAAATTTCGATTGTTCACAATATTGAAGAAAATGACCGATCTGACCATCATGAAGTTTCTACCAACGGATTAAAACACCAAGGAGATTGAGAAACAAGCCAAGAACAAAATTTAACGGCGATGGCAGTTGTCCGAGTTCGATTCTGAGAGGTTGAAATGGTCTGATAGTGAGACCTAGAAGGCTAGATAGATATTTGATGTGTTGCATGTTGCACAAACGATTAATTACAAATCCAATGGAAAGAAAGGTATCAGACTTCACTGCGAGGACGGCAAACACCAGAAAAAAACACTCGAGTTGTGAAAACTGAGGTGAGATGATTTTTCATTATCTGTTTATAAATGCTTAATCTATATGGAAGAGGTACTAAAACTCACAAGCATCCATGACAAGTATGCCTCAAATTCAAATGGTATTAAACATACTCCAAAATACTGAAACACAGTCTTTAACAGGGTTATCTGAACTTCATACATTATTGTATCCTTAATTCAGGCAATTTTGGCATGGATGTAACCCCACCCTCTTCCTTCCTTCTGTCTTCTCCTTGCTTTACTGGCCATATACACTGTTGCTTGCTGGGACTGGTCTGTTAATTCTGAGTAAATATTAGTTTAGCTTGCCCTGAACTTATGAGCCCAGCAGCAAAGTGTCAATTTAAACCAAAGAAGCCATTTTCCTAGGGGAACCCATGCCCATTTTTTTAATATATAATTTATATATATATATATATGTCTAAATTTGGGACTGTTCTTTATGGCTCTTCTGTATAGTTTTTTATGTCATTTAATACTTGGTCCATTTGTTTACTTTCAGGTTCTGCCGGGTTCTTCTAATGGTACTAAGAATACTGAATCTATGCAAGACAGGGTGGATAAACAACATGCCATAACCAGTGGCACATACGTAAACACACATAGCATTGCCAAAAGTTAGGATGACCTAAAGAAAAATCTTAAAGGACAGATCTTATCACTGTATACCAATGAGGCAACAAACAATAACAATGATAAGAATTTGAATGTAATTGCATTGTATATTGTGAAATAGTGTGGAAATAATAAAATTACAAATTAATTTTTGAAAAATAAGGTCTTGAATTGTTGTTTGCAGAAGTCTCCAAAACTGAAATACAGAGGACTCTACTTATCAGGAAAAGCTTTGTACAGTACTTGGGAATTGCTGTATTTCAGGAGCTTCCGGGGGCTGCTGGCCCCCTGGACCCCTAGCCAGGGCTTTGCCCTGGACCCACCGGGGGCCCTATCGGCCCCCTGGCCCCCAGATATTTCTTTCAGTATTTTCAGTTTTTCCAACTTTCACCCATGTTGAAGGAATTTTATAAAACTTGGGTCAAATGATTACCTCATCAGAACGATGTGCAGAACTTATGAGTCAGCCATGCCTGCTCAAGGTCAAGGTCACAACTTAGGGTCAAAGGTTTGAGCCTTCCATTTTGTGTCCACTCTGTATCTCCTAAACCCCTTGAAGGATTTTCATCAAACTTGGGTCAAATGATCACCTCATCAAGAACTCATGAATCAGCCATGTCAACTTAAGGTCAAGGTCACAACTCAAGGTCAAAGATTTGAGCTCTGTATCTCCTAAACCCCTTGAAAGATTTTCATGAAACTTGGGTCAAATGATCACCGCATGAAGACGTTGTGCAAAATTCATGAGTCAGCCATGTCAGTTCAAGGTCAAGGTTACAGCCAATGGTCAAGGGTTTACCATTTCACTATCCATAGCAGTGGCAGGGGATTTAGCTGTCTTTCAGACTGCCTTGTTAAAGTTTATCATGTTGTGTTTTTGACTTCATTTAACAAGGCAAATGGCGACATTGGCGATCAACAGCGGAGGCCCTAGCCATATGATTTAAGGTATTAGATCACTAATAGAGAACCTCCTTTTTGAAGAGTATTCAATTCCTACCATGAACCTACGTTTACTGCAATTCTTGGGGGGGCGTAGGTTCAAGCCCTACTGGGACCAATTTTTTTTCCCCCTTATTTTCCTTTTTTTCTAGTATAAGTAAGTTTTTACTTCTTTCAAGACTTATTATTGATTTCTTGTACAAAAATGGAAAAAATGTTGGTGTTCAAAGTGAATTTACTACTTAAACAGAACCGGTAGAGTTACACATCTTCAAAAATATTGAGTTACACACGGAGAAAGTTCTCTATTTTGCTTTCACTCTTAAATTATATATTGTGGAAGAAATTAAGGTAGGTTTTACGTCTGCCCTAAGGTTATTTTTAAATGGAGTAAGCAAAATTCAAAACAGAAACACAGCATTCGACCTTATTTTTTCGATGTTGAAGTATGAATTCTGTCTCATTAAATCCGTTTATTTGAGACACCTTAGAAAAAATGATATTGACGTTTTTATTTTGTGTTTTATAATTGTTTATCAATAGTTTGATGTTTCTTTTATTAAAATTAATGGTAAAATGAGTTCTCTGCAAATGTTTTGGATAGTGGCTATCATTTTGAAATTTGTCTCTGCTTGAGCTTGAGGAGATACTATAAGTTATACAAAATTTATAAAAAACGGCACGGTAAAAGTTATTTAAAAACTGCAAAATAGTGCAAAACACGGTTACCTTTCAGAATATACCAAGCAAAGGTCATTTTGTAAACATTACTATTAGTGATCTAATACCTTAAATTAAGTAAGTCTGCAACTATGAAAAGTTTCATTAAAACCTACATTACAGAACATTTTTGTGCATGCAAAAATGTCATCAAATGTGTGACTTTCCTGTAGAAGTCTGTTGTGAATATGATCAGAGAATCAGTAAGAAAAAAAATCAAGAACAGCCCAATCTTATTTATTACTTGAATTTCCTTGGATGCATTGATGCTTGGAAAAAAATGTGTTCTTATAAATTTCTTCGTGGTAGACCAGTCTTTTGGCAAATAAAAGTGTAGAGAAACAGTGTTACTTCAAACAGTTTATTCTTTTAAAATGATTCTCTTTTACAGCTGAAAACATCTGCATTTACTTCAAGAATGATGGCTCGTTAGTTCTAAAATTGACAGACTTTGGCTCATCAAGGCTCCCTCAGGAGCCCTTGAGATTTGTTGGTTTGACACCAGAATACTTGGCATCTGAAATTTGCAAGATGTTTCTTCAGTCACAAAAGTAAGCACATTTTGTTCCATATTGTTTACTGGTTTGTTGAAATACAATGTTAGATTATATTTGTAATTTCTACTATTTGAAACAGTGAGATTATCAAAATGGTAAATTCACTTTTACAGATCTGCATTTGAATTAGGTAGTGTATGATTCAGGGCTAGACAGACCACTCTTTTGCTCGTAAATAACAGTAGAAATTGGCTCTGGGCCAGTTTTAAAAAGTATATATGTAAGATCTCTAAAATACAGTGAAACAACTAAATATCGCTGTCTCAGTTAGAATTTTTTGATACAGTGTACTTGCAGTGAAAAATGCTAGGAATTTTAGAAGGAGAAAGTTAACAGATTTTTATTTTTAGCTCGACTATACGAAGTATATGGAGAGCTATCCTACTCAACCCAGCGTCGGCGTCATTCCGCGTCCCCACCTTGGTTAAAGTTTTATTTACACTTTCTCTTTTTTCTCATCTCTGTAATTACTTGATGTCTTTGTTTCAAACTTAAAATGGTTATTCCTCATCAACACTCACATCATATGGCACAAGGGCCGTAACTCTCACACCAATGTTTCATGAATTATCCCTCCATTTTACTTAGAATTTCAGGTTAAAGTTTTGATGCACTTTCACTCTATCTTAATTATTACTAAATAGATTTGATTAAAACTGAATGTAGTTGTTCCACATTCTTGCATAAAAACTACTTTTTTCACTGGAATCGCCCATGTATTAACTGGAAAAAAATCGTGTGCAAACAAGGCAATTCACGTGCTGTTAATACATGATTTTTATTTTTAAAATGCTATCCCAGGGACGTACATGTATTTATCCGCAGATTTACGTCTGGTATCTGCGTCTTGCTTCTTCCATAATAACCACTTTCTGTAGCATAAAAGATGCAATCTAAACCATAGAATGTTTTGTTGCATCAGTTACCAACGCCAAATGCACTGCCCCCAACAATGTTCGTACTCGCTTCTTCCCTTGTTTACTCCCCTTTTAGAACTCTGCGTCATTTCAGTTTTTATAGATAATGTGAATGTTTAAGAATCGCCTGTAACTTATGCGATTGTTTGTTTTTAGGAATCATATTTATGATTTTGATAAGTATCAGTCGGTATGTTTTTATTAGCTCACCAGAGCCAAAGGCTCGGGGTGAGCTATAAAGATCACTCACCGTCCGGCGTCCGGCCGTAAACTTTTACTTTAAATGACATCTCCTCATAAACCGCTAGGCCAATTTCATCCAAACTTCACAGAAATGTTCCTTGGGTGAAGCTCTACAAAAATTATTCAAAGAATTGAATTCCATGCAGAACTCTGGTTGCCATGGCAACTGAAAGGAAAAACTTTAAAAATCTTCTTCTCAAAAACCAGAAGACCTAGAGCTTAGATATTTGGTGTGAAGCCGTCTAGTGGACCTCTACCAAATTTGTTCAAATCATGACACCAGGGTCAAAATTGACCCTGCCCCAGGGGTCACTTGATTTTACATAGAAAAATCTTCAAAATTTTCTAAAAATAAACCAGAAGGCCTAGAGCTTAGATATTTGACATGTAGCATTGACTAGTGGACCTCTACAAAATTGGTTCAAATCTTGACCCCCCCAGGGTCAAATTGACCCAGCCCCAGGGGTTACTTGATTGTACATAGGGAAAACTTCATAAGTTTGCTAAAAATAAACCAGAAGGCCTAGATCTTAGATATTTGATATGTAACATTGCCTAGTAGACTTCTACAAACTTTGTTCAAATCATGACCCCCGGGTAAAATTGGCCCCGGCCCAGGGGTTACTTGATCGGAAAATCTTCCAAAAAGTTTCTAAAAATCATCAGTTTGACATTTGAAACATGTAGCTCATATTTTTCAGGTGAGCGATCCAGGGTCATCATGACCCTCTTGTCTAATTTCTCGAAGAATTCATATAAACAGCTTGAAAGCTTGACACTACGTTCGTACTCATCTGTACTCCAGATGTGTCCGTACTCAAAATAACTCGAATGTAAAGTTATTATTCTTGAAATTGTGCTCCTGTTTACCAAATTTTGAAGTTATATGAACAATTATTGGTAATTTCATGTTTGTAATAAAGAGAGATAAAAAAATCGTTGAAAAATCTTCAGTATGTGCTTTTGGTAATGTTGTTGATTTCTGGGCCCTGGTTATGGATATTTAAAACATGTTTACCGTTTCCAAGAACAACAGAATGGTAATTAAAAATGTACCGGAATCGTAAAGTCTTCACATATGTAACCTTGGGATATGTTTGTGACCTCGACCTTCGCTCTCGGTCACAAACAATCCTGCGGGCTTCTGCAGACGTTAATACACAAACAAAAATGTATTATCCCTACATCATCTCCCACATCATATGACACAAGGTCCATAACTCTGTTACCAATATTTAATGAATTATCTCCCACTTTTTATGCCCCCGAAGGGAGGCATATAGTTTTTGAACCGTCTGTCGGTCTGTCCGCAATTTTCGTGTCCGGTCCATATCTTTGTCAACGATGGATGGATTTTCAAATAACTTGGCATGAATGTGTACCACAGTAAGACGACGTGCAGTGCGCAAGACCCAGGTCCGTAGCTCAAAGGTCAAGGTCACACTTAGACGTTAAAGGATAGTGCATTGATGGGCGTGTCCGGTCCATATCTTTGTCATCAATGGATGGATTTTCAAATAACTTGGCATGAATGTGTACCACTGTAAGACGACGTGCAGTGCGCAAGACCCAGGTCCGTAGCTCAAAGGTCAAGGTCACACTTAGACGTTAAAGGATAGTGCATTGATGGGCGTGTCCGGTCCATATCTTTGTCATCAGTGGATGGATTTTCAAATAACTTGGCATGAATGTGACCCAGGTCCGTAGGTCAAAGGTCCTAAACTCTAACATCGGCCATAACTATTCATTCAAAGTGCCATCGGGGGCATGTGTCATCCTACGGAGACAGCTCTTGTTCTTAAAATTTCAGGTTAAAGTTTTGATGCACTTTTACTCTATCTTAGTTATTACTAAATGGATTTGATTCAAACTTGAAGTAGTTCTTCCACATCATCACCCACATCATGACACAAGAACCATAACTCTTGCACCAATATTTGATGAATTATCTCCCCTTTTTACTTAGAATTTCAGGTTAAAGTTTTGTTGCACTTTCACTCTATCTCAGTTATTACTAAATGGATTTGATTCAAACTTAAAATAGTTGTTCCACCTTATCACCCACATCATTTGACACAAGGTGCATAACTCTGGCACCATTTTTCATGAATTATGCCCCCTTTTACTTAGAATTTAAGGTTAATTTTGATGCATTTTCACTATATCTTAGTAATTACAAATGTACTAAATGGATTTGATTCAAACTTGAAGTAGTTGTTCCACATCATCACTCACATCATATGACACAAGGTGTATAACTCTTACACCAATATTTTATGAATTATGCCCCCTTTTTGCATAGAATTATACTTTTTTAGTGTTTCGATACACTTTGATCTTTATCTCTCTTATAACTTAATATTTTTGACACAGACTCGAGCTATTGTGCAATATCTTCATCCACCATTGGAGTCATTAAACACTCCAGTGACAGCTCCAGCTTCCTCAGATATGCCCAATTTCACTATCCAGCATCGAAATAGTCGAGCACGCTGTCTCCTGTGACAGCTCTTGTTTAGGAAGCTGTTAGAATCAATAGAAAATCTATGAATTTTAATTTCTGATGTCATGTAATAAAAAACATATTGAATGGATTATCAGTAAGTTTTGAGTCTGGGCAATAATAAGTCAGCCATTCAGTAAGAGTGTACTTTGATTGCAAGTGCATTTATAGTCTTTGACCTATCTCTGTTTTAAATTTAATATAGGGCTATACACATACTTTGTACATATATAGCATGTTGGTAAAAATTGTAATCTTCCTTCAACAGCCCTGGTCTTGACTTTGGATTGACAGAAGCAGATATTACTGGGAAAGTAGACACTTTCGCCTTCGGGCTTGTCATAATGTTCATGTATAAAGGCTACCATATTCTCGTGAAAGTGATCAACAACGGGAAGACAAGCTATGATGGAATTGATGCACAGACAAGGAGGTTGATGCACATGAATTTGATGATGCTGGTGAGTACTTGTGTCTTATCTATTGTAGTTTTAAGTTATTTCAGCTGATAAACTTATTGGTTTAAAAATAAATGGCCAAGTGGTTAAGGTCACTGACTCGCGGTTCTCGGAAACGCCGAATTTGGCATCCCCGTGCGCATAATTGGTCCTGGTATACGCATGTTTATTGAAGTTTGGAGTCCCCGGACGCTAGTTTCTGCAGTGGGACACAAACTTTAACTCCATAGTTAATTGTTTACAAACACCTGTGAATACACAAGGTTTGACTTTGAGCAATATAAGTGGGTGGAGTTACTCGCTTGTCATCGATTGCCGAGGATTTCCCCCACAGCCAAGGATTTCCCCTACCGCAGTCGAAATTCCCCTACGTCCGAAATTCCCCCCTCCAAAATCGTAAACAAAGCAATGGAGATTACTCCCAGCGATTTTCCCGACCGAATATCGGACCCGTTCACAATTGCTGATGGTCTTTCACAATTTTCAATGGTGTGAAAACCTTTAGAAATAGTAGAAAAAATGTTAGAAAAAGCTTTTCAGTGGACCCGAGGTTCCGGTTTTGACCAGCGAAAATCGATAAAAACTCGTATGTGACCCCCACATAATATGCCGTGGGCGTCTGCTTGTCTCGCGGTAATACTCTTTGATGCGTAACGAGTTCGAAAGCTCTGCCCTTTGTCAATCAAAATCCCAGTGAACTTCATACTGTTTGTCGACACCAGCGTAAGTATGACAGTAGGCGGAGCGTCGTATGTTAATTAGCTACTGACAGATGTCAATCACGCCACGCGCCGACTGACACGTGGTTATCATCAGTATGTAATATAGATGATTGATAAACAATGCAGCGTCAGATTATCGTGTTTGTACCTCTTGTTAATTAGCGGTAACAGCTTATGCTGTATTGTTTATTTTTATGTGTTGTTAATTTAAAGTAATTATTTTATATACTTGATTCGATTAAATAAGCCAGTCGGCCGTTACGCAAATTTATTATCTTTGCCGAGGTCACGTGCGGTCAAAAACTAGGTCAGTAGGTCTAAAAATAGAAAAACCTTGTGACCACTCTAGAGGTCACATTTTTCATGGGATCTTCATGAAAGTTGGTCAGAATGTTCATCTTGATGATATCTAGGTAAAGTTCGAAACTGGGTCACGTGCGGTCAAACACTAGGCCAGTAGGTATAAAAATAGAAAAACCTTGTGACCTCTCTAGAGGCCATATTTTTCATGAGATCTTCATGAAAATTAGTTAGAATGTTCACCTTGATGATATCTAGGTAAAGTTCAAAACAGGGTCACGTACCTTCGAAAACTAGGTCAATAGATGAAATAATAGAAAAATCTAGAGACCATATTTTTCAATGGATCTTCATGAAAATTGGTCAGAATTTTTATTTTGATAATATCTAGGTCAAGTTCAAAACTGGGTCACATGAGCTCAAAAACTAGGTCACTATGTCAAATAATAGAAAAAACGATGTCATACTCAAAACTGGGTCATGTGGGAAGAGGTGAGCGATTCAGGACCATCATGGTCCTCTTGTTATATTTGTCACACGTTTTCGCGATCATGATTTTCGGACTCTTTTATCCTTTCTTACAAGATTTTCTAGTACAATTGAAATAAAAAGCCAACAAAAGTATGCATTTAATAATAATATGATGACTCTTGCAAAAGCAACTCTTATTTTAAAGCATTTTTTGTGAATAAAAGTATGTGACCTTTAAATATTCAATGATTTGAGCATTTCAAGTCTCCCCACCCACCTTGTTACAATGATAAGTGAACATTAGTGCAAGTCCATCTATTGCTAAGTGACAGTGTGTATAGTTGCTAAAAGTTGCAAGAATATGTAATAAAAACATAGTTTAAAGTGTTTATTATGCATAATTGTAAATTCCCCCCTGAGTGAAAAAATCCCCCAAAACTGCTCGTCGCGCGCGATTTTCTTCCCCCAATGACAGGCTGGGGCCTCTTCCCCCAGTCGTAAAAAAAAAACCCTGTCTTAGTAATTACGTGGCAGAATTAAAGAACATTTTAGAAAAGTTCAACTTAGTCTTAATTATAATTCTTTGAGTAATTTTACGATGCTGTTGATGTGGTCTTACCATGATTATTTCTCTGCAAAATTTCTATTAGTTTCAAATTTTATTACAATGCTGGGTCAGCAAACATTGTTTGGTGTAGGGATAAAAAGAAATAAAAATGATGCAAGTGAATCCTTGGACTCTGAGATCGATAGTGACATGCAAAAATGAGATAATGTACTGTGCATTATTGTATTCCAGAAAGAGCAAATGTTTTAATGCAATGTTGCTAATAAATAATAAAGTTTTACATTTCACCTATTCTGTCTTTACCTTTTAAGCTCAACAGAGCATTGCTTAGGTGAAGTATTGTGATCACTAAATGTCACTTAAACTTGTCTGTACAAAAAAGGCCAAAGTTTTGATGAAACGCTTATGTCTATCCGTCGGTCTCCTTAAGACTGCAAATTTCACAGCATTGGGAGTCCCAGGACTGCAACTTAAAATTGCTAGCGAGGACCCAACTTTAAATTGCTTGCCCCTCACCGATGTTGGTTCGTGCCTCACTTGGGGCGTTGAATTCTTCATTAAAGGAAGCCATCCAGCTGGCTTACGGAAGGTCGGCTGTTCTACCCAGGTGCCCGCTCGTGATGAAATAATGCACGGAGGGGCACCTGGGTTCTTCCGCTACCATCAAAGCTGGAAAGTCGCCATATGACCTTTAATTGTGTTGATGCTACATGAAACCCAACAGAATAAAAAACAAAAAAACTTACTGGTTTAATGAGATAGGGATATATGTTTGTCTGTCTGTGGCAATATTTTATTCACTGGTTTCTTATCAGGCTTGCATGTGGAAGGCTGATGGTTCTACCAAGCATCCTGTCCTTGTCTGAAATAATTACTTTAATACTGGGTTTAAAGGTTGCCATGTGACCTTAAAAATTGTATGAGTGTAAATTCTACCTCATTCAGTTTAGTGAAACTGGATAAACCTAGAGTTCTTCATGTGTCTAGTGGGTGGTTGTTGGTTCTAAGCCGGTACTACAACCATTTGATGTTCTGAAGTATGACCATGAAGTTCTCTGATTTTGTAGATGGCAGAAGACCATTCAGAGAACAGTTTTGTGCACAGTCTGATACCAGATGAGTGTGACCTTGACATGAGAGATCTGCTAACAAAGCTGACAGAGCATAGGCATCAGGATAGGTTCAGTGCTCGACAGGCACTGGACATTATTGAAGGTAAATAATTCAGTCTTTGGGAAAATGTAGTAAGGGAGGGTGAAACATGAATTGGAATGAAATTTGGTTAAAGCAAACAGAAAAAAAGTGCTGAAATGAAAATGTTTTTGAAGTGCCAGAGCTCTGTTTTTTTCTGTGAATAAGTGAGTTTATCATACAATAAATAATGACATTTTGTTTAAAAATGAAATATCTGTACTACTCAGGTTATGAAGTGTCTGGTTTGTGTCTTTTGAATTGGCAGACTTAATGAAGGAAAGCTCAGGTGGCTTAACAACAAATTGAAGAATCAAAGAGAAAGATTGTATTTATATATTTTTTAATGCTTCTCTGAAATTTAGAGGAGTTTATAAAGAAGTAGCATCATTATTTTTTGCTTTGTAGAAATAAAACAGATTATAGGCAAAATCTTAAATCAAGGATAACTTAGAATGAATTAACTCTAGGGGCCTCTATGGCCAAGTAGTTAAGTTGGCTGACTTAAAGTCACTTGCCCCTTAACAATGTTATGCTAAATCCAACAAAACAAAGAATTAACTATTATAATATTGCAGGGATGGAACACAAGATCAAGATGTCAGTAAGGCCAGAACAGAAGATGAGAGATGCGACAGACCAGCAGCAGCAGTTGATACAGAATCAGGTGCCACTGATTGTAGACCCTGATTGCCAGCATGGAATGGGTATACCAGGTAGATTGTTTTACCTTGCATGAGGCTTGCTTGTAACTGGACTGCTGAGGCTGTGTGGTTACAGTCCCAGGTCTTGAATCACTTGCCCTTGCTTCTGATGAACTGAAACACTACATTATGCAAGATTGGTGGTTCTACTCTGGTGCGGGGCCTCCTTGGCCAAGTTGTTAAGTTGCTGACTTCAAATCAATTGCGCCTCATTGATGTGGGTTCGAACCTTACTCGAGGCATTGAATTCTTCATGTGAGGAAGCCATCCAGCTGGCTTATGGAGGGTCAGTCGATCTACCCAGGTGCTCGCTTGTAATGAAATAATGCATGGCGGGGCACCTAGGGTCTTCCTCTACCATCAAAGCTGGAAAGACGCCATATGACCTATAATTTGCTAATGCAATAACAAACAAGAAATCCACTGTCTGAAATAATGTCTGGATGGGCTCTTTTGGTCTTCTCCTCATTGACAATCAGAAAGTTGTGACTCTAAGCAAAAGTTAAAAAGAGATTTGCTTTTAAAATTAAGATATTTTATTCTATAAATATAGTACAGACATGTTGTAATGTGTTTCTGATAGCAGTTAACACACTTTCCAATAGCCAAATGTAACTTGATACAGTTAAACACTGATCTTCGAAGTCAGAAGGAAATAAGCATAATGCTTGCATTCTCCAGGGTTTTGATTGAAGGGATCCAAACATAAGAAATGTAAATTAAAAAAAAGAAAATGGCAGCTGACCATGAGTTCCTCAAAGCCCACACACAACTCAGTAGGGAGAGCGCAGATCTGTGGATCACAAGGTCGTGAGTTCCATTCCTAGGCACTGCGGTCTTTCTCAGTGACGATTTGATAAAAGATATTGTAACTGAAATAAGTCGTCCTCTGCCGCTGAACCATACATGTGGTGAAGTTGGCAGTTCCTTATGGAGAATAGGTTTGTACTGATAAAGAATCCAGGAACACTGGTTAGGTTAACTGCCCGCTGTTACATAATTGAAATACTGTTGAAAAACTGTTAAACCAAAGTTCTTAGAGTCAGCCTTTGAACTCAAGCCATCTGTGCTCAAGCAATATATGTTTCAATGTAGATTGTTTAAGCTAAAAGTTTTAATATTTTCTCTTCTTTGATATTTCTCTTTTTTGTAGGGGCCTTCTCGGCTGAGTGGGTAAAGTCTGACTTCAATTTACTTGCCAATGTTGGTTCGAGCCTCACTTAGGACATTGAAATATGTCTCTTACACCACTGTGTGGTGGGAGACGTATTAATTTAGTCCTGTCTGTCTCAGATCTTCTCCGCACTCTAAGTCCAACATTTCTCACCTGATCTTCACCAATTTTGAATATAATGTGTTTGCCAATGAGCCCTCGACTAAGTTTGATATTTATTCAAATCAGCGCGGGCACTTTGGAATTGTGGCCCTTGAATAACCAAATATTGCTCAGGTCTTGGGGGCATAGAGGACCATTATACTACTAATGTGAATGGTAGTATGTGGGTCTATGTCACCAAGATTTAATCATGTCAGATGATTAGGTAGTTAAGGTCTTGGTGCATGGTTGACTCATATATTACTATTCAGATGATTAGAAGGCTGTGGGAGACATGTGCTTTTCTCAAAAGCAGCTCTAGTTCTTCATGTGAGGAAGCCATTCAGCTGGCTTACAAAAGATCGGTGATTATCCCCATGTGCCCGCCCAAGATGAAATAATGCAAAGAGGGGCAATTGAGGTCTTACTCCACCATCAGAATTGAAAAGTCACCAAATGAAATATGATTGTATCAGTGAGACACTAAACCCGATAAAGAAAAATCTGGTTTACTTGCAGGTATTGCTGAAGATTGTATGGAGAGTGACAACGGCCCAGTAAAGAACAGAACAAAAGATGCATTACGTATGAAGCTAAAGCCGTATGGCAAGAAAGGAAAGTACTGCAAGGACATTTACAGTAAGAGCTTCTCACCACAGTCACCAATCACCGAGATGCACGAGCTACGACAGGGAATAGCGAGCAAACAGATGCATATGATGCCTATGACACCAGTCAGTGAGTTCCAGGGTCTCAGCTTGGAACAGTCCTTGCCTAAGAATTTGACTGAAGATACAAGTTCAAGTGTGTCGGTATGTATAAGTTACTGTGACATTAATATTCATGGAGGACTAATTTTAGCAGTTGAATCAATTGACAAGTTAATCCCAAATGAACAAGTATGAATCCCTTTTAATTTACATAAAAATATTGGAAGTCCATGAATTCATATCCTCACAAGATGGCTATTTAGACCAAAACCAGGAGATTTCGTCCCATAGAAATCACAATATCTAACAAATTTGTTCTGATGTTTGAATTGAAGCAGCATAAAACATAGTGCATATTAACAACCAGCTGATCTTTACCTGAAGGGTTGATAAATATTTTTTTCCTTGCATCAGGTTATAAATGGAATAACTGTAGATAGAATATCAAGGTCATGGTTTGGAATCTTTCATGGATCTTTGGCAAAAAGTTGACGCAGATCAGTACAAATCAATTTGGTTTGAAATACAGCTTGAGAGCTGAAGGGAATTCCTGGAACTTCCGAATTATTAATTCCGAATCATTTGCATTATGTTATCCACCACATCGCGGTGTGGGAGATATATTGATTTACTGCTGTCTGTGTGTCAGTTTGTGTGTGTTGTCTGTCACAAATCTTGTCCGCACTCTTTAAGTTGAACAGAAAGTCGCCATATGACCTATCATGTGTCGGTGCGACGTTAAATCCAAAAAAAAAAAAAAAAAAAAAAATAAGTTGAACAGTTCTCATTCGATCTTCACCAGACTTGAACAAAATGTGTTTACCAATAAGTCCTCGGCCAAGTTCTATAAAGAGCCAAAATCGCCCCAGGCACTTCAGAATTGTGGCCCTTAAATTACAGAAAATTGGCCTTTTTACTCTTGACTGCACTCTAAGTTGAACAGTTCTCATCCAATCTTCAACAAACTGTAACAAAATGTGTTTACCAATAAGTCCTCGGCCAAGTTCTATAATGAGCCAAATCGCCCGAGGCACTTCAGAATTATGGCCTTGGAATTACCGAAAATCGCTCTGTACACACTTGTCCGCACTCTTAAGTCGAACATTTTTCATCCGATGTTCAAACTTGAACAAAATATGTTTGCCAATAAGTCCTCGGCCAAGTTCGATAAATAGCCAAATCGGCCCAGGCACTTCAGAATTATGGCCCTTGAATTACCGAAAATGACTCTGTACATAGATGCCAGTGATACATGACTGTATTGGTGCATGGTTGACTCAGATACTTAACTATCCAGATGATTAGGCAGTTGTGGGAGAGGTGCGCTTTTCTCAAAAACAGCTCTAGTTAATATCTGATTTTTATATTGACATATTTTAGATGACAGAGAGAAGAGCTCCAATTGCACAGCCATCGATGGACACATCTGATCATCCAAGTTGTGTATCACATCTATCACAACCGGTGCAAGCATTCAATGCTGTTAGACCTTCACAAACAGTGGAACCAGCTCCAGGATTTACTGGCCAGCCAGTGGAACAAGCCATCGGATTTAGTGGTATCATACCCACTCCACACATGGGAGGTGCAAGTATGGAACAAGGCAATGTGGTCTCTCTTGGGGGTAAACAGGGTACACAGTGTACCTTTGGAATGCAGCCGTCTGGAGTTGCATGTTTGAATATTCCCCAGGTTTGTATGCTTTTTCTGCTATAGTTGTTTATAAACTCCATTGAGTTACAGAAGGGCCTTAGATATCAATATTTTTCTGTATCAATTTTTAGCTCATCTGATTTTTTGTTATGGTCATCACTTGATCGGTGTCAGCTTTGCCTGGTTAAGTTTTATGTTTAGGTCAGCTTTTCTACTAAACTATCAAAGCTCTTAGTTTAAAACTTTCAACACTGGTTCACCATCAGTAGATGACTCTGTACTGCAAGAAACATAACTCCATCCTGCTTTTTGCAAGAATTATGGCCCCTTTTGGACTTAGAAAATATCAGATTTCTTGGTTAAGTTTTGCGTTTAGGTCAATTTTTCTCCTTAACGGTCAAAGCTATTGCTTTAAAACTTGGAGCAGTTATTCGCCATTAAAAGATGACTCTGCACAGCAAGTACCAGAACTCTACATTGCTTTTTGCAATAATTATGGCCCCTTTTGGACTTAGAAAATCATGGGTAGGACAATATTTCTATTACACAGAGACAAAAAAATCAGATGAGCGTCGGCACCCGCAAGGCGGAGCTTTGTTATTTTTCAGGTCAAGTTTATGCATGCATATCTTAAATCCCTATGCAATTTGCAGCAAATAAGTTTCGGATAAATTAAGAATTAAAGGCACTGAAGGCCTCCACATCACATATAAAGGAAATTTACACTTGGAATTCAATTTAATATATAATACATTTACAGTTTTGTTTTCTCTCGTGTACACTCCTGAGTGCTATTCTTATATTACATTTACAATTATGTTTTCTCTAATTAAAAGTTAGAATATAATCATTGATTCAGTGCTTAACGAGCTGTAAAATGACCAAACTGTCTGCTAACAGAAGTAGGTTTTATCATTACATTTCCCTGATCGCTTTCCATGGGCATTGTAGCTAAAGGTACATATCTCTTCTGACAAGATGACCTTTGTAAATCTGCATTGCCAGTCAATTGTTACTATCTTGGGAATGCACAGCGACTTTTATTTAACGGCATAGCCAAGATAAAGGGTACCCCTGATGTTGCACATATGGTGAATTTTAAACTCAATCAAAATTTCATATCTTATCATGTGATTTCAAGGTACATCCTTTGAGCACAAGAATCTATCAGGGTTTTCTTCAGTTATGCGAAATAAAAAAGTAACGGATGCTCAAGGAACCACACCTCTTAGGGCCTACGGACTCTACATGCCGAAGCATAACATACCTAGATAACACAGAAAAAGTTATTCATGGTGTTGAAAATAAGTTAAATAGTTGCATTAAGATGTTTTCAATATTGCTTTATGGAATATAAAGTTGATTTTATGAATTTCATAATATATCCAGAGCTGGATATCAAAGTACCATCAAATGAGACAATATGCACTGCCTTCCAATTTACATTCTGAACAGAAAACTAAGAAGAGTATGGCAAGCTTCCTTGAAACCTATTAAGAAATATGTATATAAATAGAACTAAAGGTTTCAGATAATAACTTTAAACACTTTTCTGATACAGAACCCAAAACAAATTGATATCAAGGCCTACGGACTCTACATCCATGTATGGTTACTAGTAAAATAGTTGCTGCAGTACAATATTTCATAGTCAGTTTCCAGAATTAGTGATATTTTCTGACAGTCTTATAATTCTTAGATCATTTAAGAGCATTATATAACTAACAACTTTATTTTTATTATTATTTTTTTTTTGCATTTTGATTATTTGAACTTTGCAAAGACACAAGTGAACAAACACTGTTTCATCATAAGAAGAACATGAACAAATCATAGAAATGTGTCAGTGTACCTCACTTTTGGTTTTAACAGGAAGATCAATCACATTCTAATATGACTAACAATGCTTTAATCATCACAACGGTATTATGTTGATGTCTCGTCAATGTGATATTTAGCGCCATGTGCCCATCAAGAAATAGCACTTTCAAATGTCATGAAACATGTTTTAAACAAAATGTCACATTGCACAAATGTGTTGATCAATTTAAAAACATACTTAGTTATTCGCTTTGCTGAATAATTCACAATAATTTTCATCCGAATTGAACTCTACCGCAAGACGTATTACCGTTTCCGGTCCTGGCGTGTATAAAAAATGACCTACTATTGGCGCCATGCTTGTGCGAAGAAACAGTTCCATTATGATTATATCTGATATAAATTTTACAATAAAGAAATTATTAGAATCGAAATAATTTATAGCAAAACAGTGCTTTATCAATATCACTATTTATACACTCGGGCGTTTATAAGTCGTCCGAAATAATTTCACAAGGGCTGTGCCCTCGTGAAATTAATATGCCCGATGTATAACTGCCCATCATGTATAAATAGTGATAAAGCACTGTTTTGCTGTAAGTTATTTCTTAAATAAAACATGTTTAAACCTAGAAAAGAAGTTCCTGAATTCAAATATAGAATGGTTGCATATTTAAAATACAGACTAATATAGGGCTACGGACTCTACACAATATTTTTCATCCCTGCTTCAGTCAACAGTACACAAAATTATGCAAAAAAATTGCTTTCTTCAGCTATTTGGTTCCTTGTTACAGGTCTCATGTTTGATATGCTTGTTTCTTTACATTATCTGGAAATAGATTGGTAAATGTAACAGAAACGGGAATCGTTATGGAAGTGTAGAGTCCGTAGGCCCCTTTTATACCATTTTAACTTGTATTTATTATCAATATATAAATACTTTGTTAATACAATTTTTGTTATAAGTCTGATACAGTGTATCCTTAACCGTACTTTATGATACTAAACAAACATCAATATGCATTAGATCTGTAAGATTAGTGTTGGATATTGGCAAAAATATAATTAATTTATTACAATTATATCTTTTTTCCCGTTATACTGTTTACTATCAACATCTTAGATGTTCGAAAGAATGATGCTCTTTTGTTATATCATAAATGAGAAAAATTATTAGTATTAGATATGATTATTGCATAAAAAATTCTGATTTAGTTGCATGAATATGGTGGGGCTACGGACTCTACAGGGCTACGGACAACCATTTTTTGTTCAAAACTTTTTTCTGCTTCTTCTCTGAAGAAATGTCTTTTCTGTAGTTAGTATGTGGGATAACACGGAAGTAATCAAAGGATCATTTTTATATTGCTCTTGTTTTTGTGCAAGCGGTACACTGTTGAAAATGGGGCTATGGACTCTACATAAAAATGTCAAGATTCATCTATCATTTTTCAGAAAATAATGTAGTGCAAATCAATATCTTGCTTTTAGATGCTGGCAAATGTGTTTCTTTTTCATGATTATAATGATTATATCTGCCAGTTTAAAGAATAACTTTGGTATTCCCTTTGTAGAAACAGAGCAGGTAAAAACCATCAATGCATAACGAAGTGATGGATTTAGTTATTTGTAAATATCTTGAATATTTTCGGACCAATTTCAAATCGGTAAAAAGTATGTCTTACCAGAATGTCATTTGAAGTTAGAAAACTTGAAATAAAAACTGTAACAAACTAAAATAGTAATTAAATAAATGGTCAAAAAGTAATGAATTTTCCGTGCAACAGCATAACGATTAAAAATGAGCCATTTTTCGACTCTCCAACCCTTGTAAATAAAAAAATACTGAACAAAAGTATGATAAACCATACATCACCAGAAAGCCCTTATAAATATCTTTTTAAAAAAGAATAAGATGATATTGTATTCCTTAAATATTGTCAGAAATCAACATATAACACAGGGGAATATGAAAGTGCCCATTTATCTTGGCTTTGCCGTTAAGGAAAGTTCTGAAAAACAGCAGAATAGTGCAACAGAATAATTGACTAAATGTGCTCGTCTTTTTCTTTCAGGAACTGATACAGAAATGGTTAATAAAGAAAGTGGCTGCATGTTTTAAGGCTGAACAAGCTATGGTGGTGAAGACAGAGCCTAAAGTTTATCCAGAAGTGATCAATATTGGTAGCAGTACACCTATCCCAAGTGAAGCTCCAACTCCAACTCCAGTTGTACATACGAGGAACATGAAGACATTCGGGGACAGTCCAGTGAAGATGGAGGAGGGGAACGATTGTGGGAACATGCCTAAATTCTCGAAATTCTTTTAAAAGTGGACTGATCCGTTTTGTTCAGCCACAGTGATATAGTGTAAAAGGATAAAAAGACAATCAAAGTGCTTTTGAACTTTGTATTTTTTATTTGTTGTTTCTTTTTTGTTTCTGACTAATGTTTTTTCTTGACTTACACCTTAAAAATGAGAAAAAGTTTTTACTAACATTTAACATTGTGGTTCTTGCCAACCCTGTTCTTTTCTCATTATTTATATGTGCTTGTCTATGTAAAAGGAGCTTAGGGAGTTGGAGTTGAAATTGTTATAAAAACAGATAAAAAAAAAAACAACAAAATGAGTGGCAAGGATATAAATGATCCATGTCATGGTCCAAATAACTAAAAAAATACATAAGAAATTCATACCTATAGGCTGTTTCTAACAACAACAAAAAAACATGGATAAAAAAGAAAGTTATTACCTGAAAAAAAATACCTCTGCTCATTTTTAAAAAGGAAAAAAAAAAGATATACACTGGTTTTATAGTTGTGATTTGCACAATTTATATTTAGCATAAATTCATGATTGACACATATAGGGCATAGCCCTGCCAATAATTAATACTGTATGATAATTAATTGAGAACAAATAGCTAGTATTATAATGAAATTTGTGTACTGAAAGTTGCAGTTTAAAGTTATATGGCTTGTACAGTCATCTGTTATGTTTGTATGTTTTGTTAAAATGAACTTCTAGCAACAGTATTATAAACATTTTATATACATGAACATAGTAACATCATAGTGTCATGTTATGTGAATATTCATTGATAATGTCTTGCATGTTTTCTGGTCATTATTTTATGTAATGGCCTGCTTTTTGTATATAATTATTATGCACTTTTAGCAATACAAAGTTAACACTGTTGTGCAGTTAAAAAAAGGAGAGAAAAAAATATATACAAGAAACACATAAGAAATAGCAGTAGGTTTTTAGGGATACTGATGCTCGTTTGATACCAGACAAACTGTTAAGTGAAACTTACGTGGGGTTTTGTCATTTTTAAGAAAAATGGAAACATAAAAAAAGAGCAGTAAAGTCGCTGGTGGAAAACAGCATACGTAATAATTGCAATTTTTATGTTAATCTTCATAACTTAGATAAATATTCATACTACATTTCTTGCAAAACCTAAGTGTATAGGTTACAACTACGCAGTATTAAGGTTTAAATATGTATAAGATATTGCGAGAAATTATATTTTGTGAAAGAAATCAAAGGAATTCAAGGTCTTACTGTAGTCTTTAGTGTTTATGGTAGAGAAACCTGAACTTAAAATATTTCCAGATTTTTATTATCTTCCCTGCCTGACATTATATATGTCCTTACCTATGTCTTTACTTTATCTTTCTATCTTTTAACCCTTAACTTTATAAGATGTTTCATTTTGTCATATGTAGAATGAGCCCGCCCACTTAGCTCAGTAAGTAAGAGCGTTGGTCTACGGATCGCGGGGTCGCGAGTTCGATCCTCGGGCGGGGCGTATGTTCTCCGTGACTATTTGATAAACGACATTGTGTCTGAAATCATTAGTCCTCCACCTCTGATAATGCATGTGGGGAAGTTGGCAGTTACTTGCGGAGAACAGGTTTGTACTGGTACAGAATCCAGGAACACTGGTTAGGTTAACTGCCCGCCGTTACATGACTGAAATACTGTTGAAAAACGGCGTTAAAACCAAAACAAAACAAAAAAAACATGTAGAATGTAAACATTTTTTTAAAAAAAATATATGTGTCATTTTAATGGTTCACACACTTTGTCAGTATAGATATGCAAGTTCTGCTCAGTTTAATTCAAATATGTTAAAAAGAACATACAAAAAAATCCAGTAGTCTTGGGCAGATGTTTTACCAAAACAGTAATGGTTTCAAGGAACATGCATGAGTGACAGTATGTGATAAGTTGGAACTCTGGACAAACAAATTTAAACTGTCTAAAACTAGAAGTATTTCAACTTTGAATATCTCCAGGATCTCTGTCTCTTATCAGGAAGACTAATGGTTTCAAGGAACATGCATGGTGGATAGTATGTGATAAGATTTTCCATTCTCATTGGAACTCTGGACAAACAAATTTAAACTGCCTAAAACTGGAAGTATTTTAACTTTGAATATCTATAGCATCTCAGTCTCCTCCAGTTTTGGGTGTTCTAAAATAAGAACTATTTGAAATCTTTGCTTATACCTGTAAGAATCAAATGACTGCATCCCTTGTTTTTCACCAGATTCATTCATTCAGTTTGAAATGCTTGTAAAGCTCGTCTTTTTATGCTGCAAAGCAGTTTATATCCAATAAAGAATGGATATTGAAATGTGGAGATCTTATTGGTGTGTATTATTCTTAAAAGTGTTATTTTTTGTTTGATAATGCCCAATGGTGTGTGGACCACATTTAATTTAGTGCTTAGTGGATAAAAATGTAAAAAAAATATATAAAAAAAATGAATGTAAGGGGCAGTGAAAATACTTTTGCATCTCAATAAAAAAGGGCCTTTCTTATACGAAAAAAAGTAAAAAAATGACGCAGCTTAAACCTTACAATGTTTACGGTCAAAACTGTGTTGAAGACCACCCTGTGAACAGATAAGACATATACTGCAAGACCCACAATTATTTTTTGCCATCTAATCATATTACCGATGAATGAAAAAAAAAAGATCTATAAAGGTCAGTCTTTGATTGTCTCAGTTGTGGTCTTTACACAAAGGGTTGACTGTATAACAGAGAAGTGTTGCCTCACATATAATGTCTTTATGTTCTTACAATTCCTTCGATGAAGTTTGCTTTATATTCAAAATTATGAAAAAGAAGAAAAGAAAAAAAATGAAAATAGGAAGACATGTATAAAAAAGTTAAGGAAATTATTTTTAAAAGAAAAAAATGGTAGAAAAAAAATCAAGTGTTGGTTTTGCTAGTTCTATAATGCTTTCCAAAACAAACGAACAAAAAATGACAAGACTATCTACAAAATGTCTTTAGTAGCTTTAATTAGATATTGTGCAGTATCTTTGTATCAGAAATACAAGTATTGCATTTTTATAAAAAAAATAGTAAAGAAGATGCAAAAATATTTTTCGTACCAGAGGGAATGACTGAATGGTTGTTGCTAAAATTTGACAGTTAAAAATAGTAAATGTACTTAGCATGCCCCTTAGAATCTATAGACCTTTACATAGTACTATGTACATTACATTTTAACCACGAGAGTTTTAAAATTTAAATGTTAAACAATACAATACAATTTCTGATACATTTTTTTCACTGGTATGAAATTTCAAATTAAAAACTGATTTGTCATGTCAAGGTTACATAAGAAAAGTGTTATTTAGTGCGGGATAGACATGTAACATTGGATGATATCTGGTTTCAGAATAATGTTATGTAAAACAGCAGTAAAAAGGGTAGATCATGATAGAGATAAGAAAAAACTGTCGTTTATGAACTGGCTTTGAATAAATGAGAGTATGACCAATGATACAGTCTTTGTTTCCTTTGAATCCTGTGTCAGGCATGTCACATTTTAATAGACTAAGTTATCTGTCTCGGTACAGTAACTCTTAACACAATCCGCCCGCTAAACCGCGTAGGGAGGGCGCAAAGTCTGTGAATCTTCGGGCCGTGAGATCTCTGGTGATTTGAAAGAAAATATTGTGTCTTTATCTGATGATCACATTTTGATAGTGTTGACACATTACCGAAACACTTTAACCCAGCCTGGTTGCTAAACGCAATATATGAATCATGGCGCTGTTAGATCTCTGGCGATTTGATACATAATGTACAAAACATTGGGCCTTAAAATTATTATTTCTTTGACATAGATACAAGAATAGAAGTTGGCAATTACTTGCGGAGAACAGTTTAGTAATGTACAGACTCCAGCAACACTGGTTAGATTAAACTGACCACCATATTGTTGGAAAACTGCACTAAACCCAAAATAGACTCTGAAACTACCTGCAAGCAAGATTTCTAGATACTAGTATGGATCATCATCAAGGTTTTGTGTTCTTTGTCTTTATGCGTTTTATATCTGTTGCAAATAACTATAATTTCATTTTAAGAAGGTAAAAAGGTTATTTCTAAGGACTGCGAATATGTAGACCAAAGTCTAGACACTTTGAAGACTACCCGCTCCTTGTGCGTTTGTAAGCCAATTTCCTACATAAAAAGTAATGCAGAATGTCTAAATATAGAATTTTACAGTGTCAAGAGTGCATGAAAAGTGACTTACTTGATTTCAGAATTCAGTAACTAGAGTACGAAAAACAAAAATTCCCTCCCCTGCATACCCGCCCTAAGACGTTCCGAATTTCTCATTTAATTGCCCGTGAGAAATTTTAGTAATTTTATTCTATCCATGTACAAAATTTAAGTAAACACCACAATCCTTGGGTTTATTTATAATCAGTATGGATTTAACGATAAAGGAATATCTATTAGGAAACGAATTCTACCAAAAATTTAACCTTCATGATGTGTTAAGGGGACGCATATTGCTACATTCACAGTTCATACAGAAATGCGGAAGGGGTGCATATTGAAGAAATCGATGGTGGGAAAATAAAAAACATATTCCTAAACTGATATAATACTGATGGACACCTGTAATATTCAGTATTTTGTGGATAAGGATGTGGTACTATGAATGTAATAGGAAAACAGAGGTGTTTGTGAAAGTACATTCAACACAAAATACTAAGCTTTTGTATAAGGAAAAAACAGGTTTTTTACAATAACAGTGTTCCAAATAATGTTGAAGGAATGAGATTTTCTTTCTAACACACCAGGTTTGCTTAAACATGTAAAAATTTAACGCCACGTCATTTCAGCTCGGGATGGACGCCATATTTCTCATTGATAAAAATGTAAACAAAAAAAATCAGAGTGGGATTAACATTGCAAGGGCATAACATGACATTCTACACAATGAATACCTTAGAACAGATATCTAAGATGCTACACAGGTCAGGCGGGTTAAATGCATAATGGCGATCACTTGGAATTCATCTTGAAACTGTGGTTAATTTTAGTTTATTTACATGGTTTTTAATTTTCCCACGACTTCTCGGCGATTCACTGCAAATGTATTACTGCGCCGGACGAAAGGTAACTCTAATAAACAACGGGAGACAACTTAGGTGTCAGCACGTGTACGATTTTTAAAAAAACATGTCGATGGTTATAATTTCTTATCAAATAATGAATCCTATTCAGATATTCGTCTTTAATATTAGGAAATTATTAATTTCTGTGGACATTTGTCAAAAAATATTACTTACATTGGACTACTTTGCGCATCAAACTGGTTTCCGCTTCAGTTGTGAGGCACTTCCGTTATACTTTTTGACAACAATAACAAAACGCAAAACGAATCAATAAAGTCACTTATAAACCGACTGCTACTTAAATCAGTGTAAGTAAAGTTGTTGTTACAACATTATACATGTTCGTTACGTTATGAGATAAAGTTTATCTTGAATTGCATAATCCATTAATTACGTTTAGATGATATTGCATTTACAACTTATTTGACCCCATTTTTTTACGTGAATGACAGCATTCTCGTGCAACCCGTGCAAACAGAGTTATGAAAAGTATGGTGGAGAATTCAAGGACAAAATATAAATGACATTAAAGTGAGGATAAATGTATATTCGTCCAGTTTTGATCATTGACATGCCTGCTGTGTATTAGTAACTTTTGTGAACAAGATTAGAATGTTACTTTTGCACATAAACACATTGATTGGACCTCTGAACCAAATTTCATGCCTCATTTTAGGGATTTTTAAGACAATACATTTTCAAAAGTTTGTTGAATGTGTTTTGATATTTAAGTGCATTGTAGTCCATGAATACCAAGTTAAAAATTACTAATGGCAACATTTCTAGGCCCTTATTGTAAGCCACTAGACTTCTGTAACGATAAATGTTTAATATATCAAGGGGAATATACTCTTTTAGATTTGGAATGTGGCATTCCTTGACCACCGTATCTTTTCTTATGCACTACTTTGTAAACAAACTAAATAATGTGTTTTAGCTTACATATGCGAAATGAAAAGCAAGACAGTGACCATATTTCACATTATTTCTTTAAATTAGAATCTGTAGGACATTGATAAATGTTTGGACAAGGTGAAGCACTATTATTTTTGCACCAAAAAGTCTTAATTGTTGACTTTGAATGTACACAATAAGTCTTACGTAATTCAACAATAACTTTCTTGTTTCAGTTTTCTCATTTTTATTTTAGTAAAATCCTTTGTGTACTTATAACAGTTGAAACAGTATCCATTTCATGTACCAAAACCTTGTACTTTTTTGCAGGTAAATTTTATCATACCCCACCCACTTTTTCTAATTTCAAAGTATGCGTCCCCTTAAAGCCCATGTATGTTTAATAGTGTATTTGTAAAGAGAATAACATATATAGCAAGGTATGATATATTTTTCTTTCAACGTTTTGGGGTAGTTTTCAATGGAGTTAAATATATTTGATATGTAGTACAGCATATCGTATTAAAAGCAGTTTAATACACAAAATAAACTTAACTAACTGATCATTTACACTTGTTTATGTCCTCCGAGTTCTACCAATACACGTTAGATTTTCACTGGAAGTATTTTTAAAAATCGACTTTCCTATCCTCTTGCCAAACTAAGATAGCATTGTTTTAGCATAAGTATAAATTAAATAAAAACATTTTGCCTGGGGAATTCAATAACATGAATATAAGCAAAACTGTATTAAAGTTGTAAAAGATTTTCCTTGACAATTGCATATTTTGCCAAAAATTATTGGGAAATGCAAGTTTATAAATTCATTATTACCTCCCTTTGTCTATATAGGTTGCACAGCCAAGATAGATTCGTTCCGGAGCTAACAGGTAGTCAAAATATCCCAATATTTATCAAATGCAAATGTAAAACTAGAAATTACATCTAACTGAAAAAGTAGTCCACGTTATAAATACTTTTATATTAAACGGAGATAATTACACAATTTTATTAAAAGTAAAACAACGGACATTTCCAAGAGGGATCTAACACTGTGTAAAGGGTCTTTTTGTTCTTTAAATTAATATCTAAGTGAATTGAGTACTGTAGAATGTCGTTAAAGGTTGCTCAAATGTGATTGAGATTTACCCGCGATTTAACACGTGTTAATGCTATGCAAGAAAGGGAATCATCCCGGAATGTATATATTCTAACCCAAGCGGCCCGTCAAGTTTCAATTTGATTGCCCAAGTAACACCAGAGTTATGGCCCTTAGTAGTCTGTAGTGTTAACTATATAGGTAAATAAAAATATGGCGATTTCTGCTTCATAACTTGTGACATAATTTGACCTAGAAGTCTGAAAGTTAAAATAAATTTAGAACACCATAATGTGGTAGTGCACACACAATTTCGTCAGGATCTCTTTAGTAACTAAAGAGTTATTGCCTTTTAATTGTTCAAAAATCAACATATTTGTACATAACAAACTAACCAATTGGTAGAATTTCATTAAACATCTTTCATTTTCCCCATGAACATTTGTTATCAACATGTCTAGTTGTGTACCCACACCCGGTCACCCCCACGCCCCCACCCTCAACCCATAAAAATCATGTTTTCTTTTCGTTTTTTCATCAATATTTATTATCAACATGTGAAATTTTGAAACCGTGAAAATGAAAAGTCTTAAAATGCTAAAAATGCAATAAAATGAAAAGCCTAAGGAGATAAGGTGGATATTTAAAGTTTTTTTTTACAGATGAAAGCTGGTCTTACTGACAGTGTTATTTTTCTGTATATCATATTTGCAGTTTGCAGTTCTCATGATCATCCATTTTCATCATGGAATCAATATTATTGTAACCAATAGCGCAAAAGTGAACAAACCTCAGATAGTGAGTACGGACATAACAACTGGTGTCGATAATATGATATTAATCATTTCAGTTATCATATGTTTTTAATTGAACTTGTAAAGGTTTTCACAACTTGATTACACATGTGTATATTGGGCATCCCTTGGTTAAAGTTCTCTATATAAGAAATTTCGTACAGATATGTCTAACAAGAACCAAAATGCCCAGGTGACAAACTTAAGTAGAAACATTTGAACAATGCTAGTGAAGCAATGTGAAAGATGCATGTGAACCCTGAAACGCTTAGGAAGTTTAGTTGAGTAAACTTGCAATATTTTACAAGTTCGTGTTTGTGTCTCAAAAGAACTATCCAGCTTTCAACAGTGTTTAATGTTGGGAGGAAGACACCGGGTGCCTCCTTCGGACATAACTTAGCCACGAATTGTTCACAAAGTCAGCTTGAGGGCTTACTCTTATAAAAAAAAATTAGACACCTCGTGCGGGGTTTTATGCATACAAAGATACGAGCGGATACAAGCTACAGACCATATCCCTTAGGTATACAAGTTCCGAATTTTACATTTGAAAATATGAACAGTTACTTGTAATTTACTACATATAGTTTATGTGAACAAACAACAGTACTATGCAATAGGTTTAAAATAATAAGACAAAATGCATGTACAGTCAAACCTGTCTATAAAGACCACCCATGGGAGAGCCAAAATGTAGTCTTTATTGGGAGGTGGTCTTTATTCACTGGTTAAAATACACTGTAAATGTTAAAATGGGAAACAAAACATGTGGTCTTTAGAGCCAAGTGGTCTCTGTTCAGAGGTGGTCTTTAACACAGGTTTGACTGTATAGCTAAGACAGTGTAAATATTTATTACTAGTACAAGAATTCTAGCCAATGATTAACATTTAATAAACACGTATACTAATTGGATATTTTAGATTTGGAGAACCACTTAAGAGGAATCATTTTGCCACAAAACTGTCAAAAAAAGATTCTGTTGTGCATATCATGTGAGGAAGCCATCCAGCTCTGCGACCATTTTAGAGGCCACAGTTGTGACTCAGCCTTTATGAAACTTGGTAAGAATGTTTGCCTAAATGATCACTAGGTCAGGTTTGAATCTGGGTCGTATGTGGTCAAAACATAGATCACATGGTCAGACCAAAGGAAAAGCTTGTGAACACTCGAGAGGCAATAGTTTTGACTCAATCTTTATGAACTGAATCAGAATATTTGTCTTGATGATTTCTAGGTCCATTTGAAACTGAGTCATGTAGTGTTAAAAACTAGGTTACTAGGCCTGATCAAAGGAAAACCTTGTTAACACTCTAAATACCACAATTTAAGTTTTAAACTCATGCAAATAAGTCAGAATGTTTGTCTTGATGATCTATAGTTCAAGTTTGAATCTGTGTCATGTGGGATAAAAAACTAGGTCACCTTGTTAAATCAAAGCAAAAGCTTGTGAACACTCTTAGGCTACAGTTGTGACCCAATCGTTATAATGTTGAAAATTCATAAACCAACACAGTTTTGTCAAAACAAGTTTCGCTTTAATAAGCTTCTTCAGTTGACAATAACATACCCAATCTTTATGAAACTTGGTCAGACTGTTTGCCTTGATGATCTCCAGGTCAAATTAGAAACTGAGTTATATGGGGTCAATAACTAGGTCAGTAGGCCAGATCAACTCTGGTGAGCGATATAGGGCCATCATTGCCCTCTTGTTTAGGTGAAAAAGATATATAAATTGTTATGATTATCAGATTAATTTGTATATTCAATGTTTTTGGTATATATATAGTATAAAAAATTATATTAAGGTTATAACACACTGAATTGTTGTTGTTCTTTATTCTATATAATTTAAAAATGGATCTTTTTTAATGGCCGCAGGACCGATTTTAAATGTCTGTTAATTTACATTTCTTGAAGAATATTGTCAGTGCGAAATCAAAATCAAAAGAAAAGTAGGGGTAAAGTTTGATGTAAGAGAAATAATTTCAGTCAAACTCAAAAACTGCAAAATCAGCTAGAAAATTAGACGCCAAGTTATAGTGGTGGTGTATGATCTAAGTTTACATATATTGCACTTTTCATAATTACACTTTTTACTTAATAGTACTATGTTTTCTTGCACCTCATCATATTGTCGCCTTTCCATAAGGACCTTTTCTAGTCCTGTTGCGCATGCTATCAAAATTACGTTCGTCCTTTTTCAGCGCTTCCATAATTCTTTCTATTATGGCATTGTCATTTGGTGCATGTAGCCATTGTCTAGGACTATTATCAGCATCATTCTGTATGGTGGTGGCTAATTTTTGAAAAATGTTTAATACCGTGGTAATAACAGAGGCGGTCGTCTTATGCCCAGATGTAACACGCCAGTTTCTGGCAATTGTCTGGTTGTTACTAAAAAAAGATACTTAGTATAATGTGACCTTGAGTATTTGTTTGTAACGGTTGTGAAGCTATGGAACTCAACCATTTTTTTTTTAAAGTATTGTAGCTGTCGCAACGGTGCTGTCGGTTGTTGATTTGGCCAATAAGTTTGCTACCACTTATGTCATACGCAACCAAATTAAAAACATTCGATCTCGGTTACAAACAATCCCGCGGGCTTCTGCAGACGTTAATACACAAAAACGTGTATTATCCCTACAGTCACACTGTTATAATATTCATGTCAGTTGTCAGGCATAGAAATAAAATTTATAAAATACCGTCATCTATTGTAAATAGTTAAATTAGCAAGCAACAACACACAATTCAGTTCAACCAATTTAAATGAAATTTGGGAGTGATCATGTTAAAAAGACTCTTTGTATTTACAAAGAGGAAACTATATCTTATCTTAAAAAACGTGAGACGATTTCAAATTTCAAATTAGATTTACCTCGTAATTTTCTCGTCGTTTTAAATACAATGTACATTGTAAGTGACAGGAAACAGAAGTACATTTGTATTTATAATTTTTAATTCCGGGAAAAATACGATCGCAAATTCGATAAATAATGAATAGTAATCTGTACACCGTAATAGGTAGCTTTTATGAAATTATTGTTTTTCTCGGGACTGATGAATTAAAATAATAAAGTTCATACAATGATCGTATCATTCCCATGGGCCACATACCTTGCATACCAGAATCAGTGTCTTTAAGGTGTCTCACCCAAAATTCAATAAACTACTTCCATCTTGTCTGCTGCTTATCGTCGATTACATTGTATGTAAAAGTAGCTGATTAGAGGGCAATTAGCACAGCAGGGGACACAACTAGACCATGAAGATGTGTGCAGTGGAGTTGAAAGAAATTAATCTTCCTTCGGTAAATGTGGAATAATAATAATTTTAATAATAATACTAGTACTAGTAATATATAGTAATATTATTATCCGATCTTCCCCAAGGCATTGTTCTTGGGCCTCTACTCTTTCTGGCCTATATAAATGACTTACCTTCCAAGGTCAAATCCAGCATCCGTCTATTTGCCGATGATTCTATGCTGTACAAGAACATCCGGTCTCAGGATGACTGACACCAGCTTCAAGCAGATCTTGATAGTCTCAGTACTTGGGAGAAGGACTGGTAGATGGACTTCAGTCCAGAGAAGTGTGAAGTCATCCATATTAGAAAGAAGAGAAACCCTATCATCACAACCTATAGTTTACATGGTTCAAACCTGAAAACTACACCTAGTGCAAAGTATCTTGGCGTCACTCTATCAGACGACCTCTCCTGGAAAAAACATGTCGACAATATCTCCAAGAAAGCAAATTCAACCATATCTTTTCTCCGTAGAAACATCCGTTCTAGTCCGGTCAGTGCTAAAGCCGATGCATACAAGACTTATGTCCGTCCTTCTGTGGAATATGCTTTACCAGTTTGGTGTCCCTTCTTCGAAAATCACATCCATCAACTTGAAATGGTTCAGCGAGGAACGGCTAGATTTGTGTTCACCAACTATGCTGGGACTAGCAGTGTCACCAGCATGTTACAAGACCTGACATGGGACACACTACAACACCGGTGAAACTCTGCAAGAATAACCATGTTCATCAAAATCTTAAAACAACTTAGTCGACATCACTCCAGACCCACCACTAGTTCCTGCCAGATCCACCAGAGGCCACAACCAACGCCTTTGCCAAATCCGAGCTCTCATATCGACCTACCAGCGTAGCTTCTATCTCGCTACTGTCATTCTTTGGAACTCATTGCCGCAAGTCGCTGTTGACCAGACAACCCTAGAAGGCTTCAAGTCGGTCTTGGCCAGCCAGTACAACAACTAAACTCCATCTACCGTTTTACCATTTTTTAACTCGATGTACATAAAGAACTCTTCCTACATGGGCCAAGCTAGAAACTTGACTGTACTGATACTATAAGGATTCACCATCATATCAAACTACAGCGTTGTGTATGCATTGAATGTTGGCCAAGTAATGCGCGTGTGGACAGGCCGTACAGCTTACAAGGTCGGCATCTTAATGTAGGCCTACTATACATGCTGCATCTTCTCCAATATAAATACTTACAGACACTAGCTTTATGCTAGTCCAGCTGTATATAGAGACAGTATTATTATAATCATTATTACAAATAAAAATAATAAATGATATAGTAATGCATGTAATATCAAAAATAATGACGATAATAAAACTCACGTATAGTGAAAAATCAATGAGTTCTTTGTGGTGGCAAATATAATAAAATAATGAAAAAGGTCATACCGATGAAGGTGGTCCGTCCATTTTATTTATACAGGAAACTTTAAAAAAGAATAGGACAATAACTTTCCCATTTACATAAATCACCATTATTGGAATACAATATTACTTGATAAAATCAAATTATTGTGTTCCATCTATATAAATAGTGTATTTTCGATTTCAATAATCAGAATTTTGCCTAAAGTGTATTTTATGCTTTACTTTAAAACACTGAAATGCACATTCTGTTTTCAATCTTAGACAAATGTTATTTACAATATTCTGCAGGAATTAGAGCAAAACTTTTAGATGAGTGAATGTCACATTTTCTAAAATATCAAATTTCAATTTGTGCATATCTCCAGACAGAACTTGAAAAAAACTTGCTTTTTTCCGTAAAAACATACTGAAATTTGTAACAGTTTCTTGCTATTTTTTAATCATGTTTGATCAACAATTTTTATTCTTTTCTATAAGAAATGCCAAAATTAGGTAAAACTTAAAGTTATCACATATTTATAAAATAAAATACACTGTTTTAATTTGTCACTAATTGATACACTTGTAAGGTAGACATCCATCAGAGGTTCGTCAAATTCCCGACAGTTCATCCGGGTAACCATGATAGACCTCTGGTATGCGAGAATGAAGGTAGACTGACTTTCCAATCAATAATGACCCTTGTTTATTGGAACAATAATGTGATAGTTATTAGCCCCCAACTATGCTAACGAAGACAGAAATCCCTTGGCCCGCTGCCAAGATCTAAGCCTAAACATAACCCTAACCCTAAATAACGGTGACTATCGGAAATCGCTGTTCAAATTTCATATTTAATAGATATGCCTCGAACCCGAGTGAGAGCTATAATTATAAATAAAATATTTACCTAAAAAACGTAATAACGGCAACTGGTTCTTTTAATGCAGTACATAATTGTACATGTATATTGATTACTGGACCCCTAACCACTTCCTACATAAAACATATCTAGTCGGTTCAAAAGCTCATATAAGCTTATGTTTGTACTTGTTTGCTATCTTACTCACAAATACTCACAAATCCTCTTCTGAGAGAAGGTTTGATGTAGCCTCTTGGTTCAGCTCTGCGTTTTCTTCAATAGTTGTGTAATTGCTTGGTGCTATTACGGTGCTTATTTTTGAGCGATAATTATATTTATTGTCTTGTGATTTCAAGAACTTATCTAGATTTCTTTCATACGATAGAACTGTCTTGCAATCAATGACTATCTGTGATAATTAACGAGTTCCATAATTCCACACAACTCTGTATTTGAATGAATGTTTGCGAAGTTCCAATCTTGATGTTTTCTTTAATATCTTAGTATTGTGCCACCTTGTTCTGTCTGATTCTCGCAGGTGGAATATCTTGCTTACCTCAGGGTCATATTTTCCAGCTAGAATTTTAAACACTTCAATCACATCTGTGTCGTCTATAAATCAGATAATGTAGCTTTAGTTTTTCTAGTTTTTCCGGGTAACTTAGATTGTTCATTCCTGGAAGTAATTTTGATGCTCTCCTTTGCAAGTTTTCAGTCATGTCTGTATACTCGAGTATCCCCTTCCTAAATTCAAATTTGTTTAGTTCTGCCCATTGTTTTCTCGTTTGGGGCAATCCCTTTACTTTATCTGGCGACCAAACGCCGCTCTTCATGGAATTACACGCCTCAACACGTGAATCTTTGAAGGTTCCATGTTCACTGCCGTTTGAATACATCTGCGGATGTCTCTAAATTGCTTTTTGTACATTTAGCATGTGTAAATGTTGAGTTCTGCTCAACCCGGGGCTAGAGGGCATGGACGGTAGCATGCATTTCCAGTACCGTCCATGAACAGGCTCAGTCAAACCGAGCCTGCAACATTTTCGTTTTTTGTAGTGTTGAGCGACCTGTGAAGTTTCCACTTTTCTTTATTTTTATGGGCTCCAAACTGGATTGGCATATTCAATAAGAGGTCTGACTAAACTTATGTATAGAAGTCTGACTGTTTTAATATCCAGATATTGAAAAGATCTTCTGATTGCTCCGAGTACTGAATTTGCCTTGTTATCCCCCGCCGATGAAATCGGGAGGGGGTATTGAAATGGCGTTGTCCGTCCGTCAGTCCGTCCGTCCGTGTGTCCGTCCGTCCGTCCGTTCGCAGCCATTTCTCAGTAACTAGCTGGTAGAATTTCATGAAACTTGAAATAAACATGCATCAACATATTGCGATGATGCCCGTCAAGTTGTTTTTTTTTTTTTTTTTTTTGATTGGTCAATTCCCCTTAGAGTTATTGCCCTTGATTTAATGAAAAATGTCCGTCCGCAGCCATTTCTCAGTAACTATTAGGTAGAATTTCATAAAACTTGAAATAAACATGAACCAACATACTTCGATGATGCCTGCCTTTTTTTTTCACTTTGTCAATTTACCTTAGAGTTATTGCCCTTTAATTGTTTAAAAATATACAGATTCGTACATAACAAACCAACCAATAGGTAGAATTTCATTAAACTTCTTTTATTCTTTCCCATGAAAATTTATTATAAGCATGTGAAGTTTTGTACCCACACCTGGTCACCACCTTGCCTTTGGCACCCCTCCCCCCTCCACACCCCACCATCCCCCGCAAAAAAAAAATCATTCCTTTTTATTATTATTTCTTTTCAAACCTTCCATGAATATTTATCAGCATGCAAAGTTGTACCGTTCCCCCACCTCACTCTCCACTCAGTCTTGCCCACCATCCCGATCATGCATCCCCATCCCCCCCCCCCAATTTTTTTTTATCATTTTTAATTTTCCATCAATATTTATAATCAACATGTGAAATTTTGTACCCTCACCTGGTCACCCCCCCCCCCCCCCCCCCCCCCCCCTTAAAAAAAAAAGACTTTCATTTTCTGTTAAAATGATTTTGACTAATGAAATTATTTGCTTCTTAGTAACATCCTTAACTTTTTGCCGGATATATTTTTTTGCCATTCCTCACCACAAGCCCTTTCGACGGGGGATACCAATTCATCGAATTTGCTTATTTAGTTTTGATTCCTATGGCTTAAATTGTCGTCAATGATCTCTCCGATGTCTTTTTCCTTTGATGATTTTTCCATTGGTGGTAAGTCTTTCTTTATAGTTTAAATTTAAATTCAGGAACTTCAGGATCTCCTATTTGCATAGTTTTGCATTTTGCCAACGTTTTTTGCATCTTACCGACTTTAAATAAATTTTATCTTATCTTAACATGAAAATGCCACTTTGACTGGGAAAAACTGAGGATTTTCCGACATTATCCGAGAGCCCGGATTTACTGCTTGATTACCTATTTAGTACTATAATGTTATTAATCAAGCAATTTCATATTGGCCTTGTTATTTTTCCAAGCGTTGTCGTATTGGCCCGAGGCCGTAGGCCTTGGGCCAATACGACTGCCCGAGGACAAATAACAAATAACTAGGTCAATATGAAATCGCTTGATTAATGATAATATTATTATTCAACTTTCGACTGTTGGCGGTAACACCATAAGAACTCTGTGAGTTACCTTATGGCAGCTATGCACATTCAGGTGAAAAATCTTGACTTGTTTAGACTTATTTTAGAAATCATAATCATTTTAGCCAGTAAAACAGAATGAGTTGTATGTAGGTACTTGATAATAATTTTTAGAGATATTTTTGATGCAGCATAATCAAGAGTAAAGTTCTAGAACTTACCTTTTTTTGGAATTCCTATTTATTTTCTGTAGTAACATATCATTTGAACTGTGATAAAAACTGCTTTAAAAGTCATTTCCTGTTAGGATGCAGGCAACGAGACACAAAGTATCGTTGTAATCTGTAAAGACGTAAATCGACATTGTACGTCCGCTCAGTCATACTTGGTTAATACATGAACATGTTAGATGATTTTTTTTTGGTCAAAATTGTAAAAAAAGTTATAGTCTATAACTCTTATGTAAAACAAAATGCATTAAAGTCAACGGTGGAAATCTCAGAACAGAACAATGGCGTCATTTAAAAATCTAATGGAAGTGATTTTTCCGTATTGGCCCTCTCTTTTGAACCAATTAAAATGCTTGAATTCCGTCTTAGCCCTGTTTTTCGTAGTTAAACGAACTATTTTCTCATGGGGTGTAGTACACAATACTACGCGTATTAATTTGTCTTGTCTGTGTGCAATTTCACCGGGGAGTCCAGGTAAGCTGGAGGATGAAAAATCAAGAAAATCCAGAAGAAGTGTTAGATAACGCTTAGTTATGGTGATACACAGAAACGGGTTAAGATATTTGATATCGTAAGACGTTTAGAGAAACGTTTAGACCGTTTAGAGCTTAAAGAAACACATGAACAGTTTGAAAGTAGTTCGCATGCTCAGTTCCGTCCGCCATCTTTGCATTTGCCAGACCAGGCAAGGGAAATAAATTCGCCAAACCAGGCCACTGGTTTGATCTCTGGTGAGACTGGTGAGATCTTCGGTCCCGACCCTATTACGGCCGCAGCCGAAAGTCCTGTATTGGATGGCGTACAGGAGAAATTCAACGTGATAAAAGCATCAGTTGATAAGGTTATTTTGCCATCTCATTTGAAATTGCATGACTCTAGGTCTGGAATTAAACGGGATGACCAGCCAGTATTGAATGTGATTACTAAATGCGGTCGATATGTCGAAACAGTTATCAAGTTGATAAGTAGATCAAAGGATAATGAACCGCTGGATATTGAGCCAATCGTAACAACGTTAACAGCAAATATAAGGTATTTACAAGAAGAATACGCTGCCTTATTGGTAAAAGGCAAATCTACAGCTCAATTATTTAGGTCATTACAAAAGGGAAATTCTGGTTTTGATAGACAGTGTATAAACAACGTGCGTGTGGCAGCCGAACTGTCCAGTATTAGTAACAGATATCAGCCACGATTTCCAGCTCGTGGTCGTTCGCAATACCAACCATCTTACAATAGGGGGTTCTACCCAAGACGTGGTTATTATCGTCCAGATTATCGAGACAGACGTGAAGATCTGTTTTCATCAGTTCAGGCTAACAGATTCCGTACGCCAAGTTTAAGGGGACAAAATAGTGATTCAGAGCAGTAGTTATGAGAAATACTTTACATAGCAATATTCAAACATGGTTTGACATTGGTACATCTCCTCAAATTATAAATTGGTTAAAGAATGGTGTCACTTTTCCGTTTATTGCAGATATAGATACATTTGAATTTTCAAACAGGCAATTTTCGCAAAAGGAGAAAGACTTCTTGCATTCAGAATTACATAGTTTATTATTGCTTTGGCATATTGAAAAATGTGATTATAAACCAAAGTGCGTTTCGCCAATTAATTGTATACCTAAAAAGAGTGGTAATTTTCGGTTAATTACAGACTTGAGATACTTAAACTCTAAATGTTCATCGCCTACGTTCAAAAACGAAGATATAAACTCTGTTATCAGTTTGATAAAGCCAAAAGATTATATTATTACAGCTTATTTGAAAAATGGGTTTTTCCATATTCCAGTAAATTCAGATCACCAAGACTTGTTAGGATTTAAGTTTCTGGATTCTTACTATAGGTGGAAAGTTTTACCGTTCGGCCATTGTTGTAGTCCGTATTTTTTTCCGCAAAATATTACGACCAGTAATATCTTTCTTAAGAGCGCAAGGTATAAAAATAGTCGTTTATGTTGATGATTTCATTCTCCTAGCACAGGAGTCGCATATTTATCAGCACAGAGATATTTTCTTATAAACTTTACAAGATTAAGGATGTGTGTTAATTTTGAAAAATCAGATTTAGAGCCGTCCTTGTGTAAAAAATACATTGGCTATATTATAGAAAATACAGGTGAACATACAGTTATTAGAATAACCAAAGACAGAATCCGAAAACTAAGAAAAGATATCAAACGTCTTTTGTTTAAGAAACAAGTTTCTGCGCGTAGTTTAGCGAGAATTGCCGGACAGTGTATATCAATGTATAAGTGCATTTTGCCAGCAAAGTTATTATTGAGAAATTTATGCAGACTTTTAGGAACCAGAACAAGTTGGATTTAACTTGGTGGTATGATTCAGTTGCGAGTTGGAACGCATACATTGTAGTTGATAATCAAATTGACATTCAGTTAGTCACTGACGCTTCTCACATTGGCTGGGGCGGATGGATTCCTGGAAAACAGGCGCAAGGATTTTGGATCGACAGCATAGCACGCAAAAGTTCCAGTTACCGAGAGTTACTTGTGGTTTTCATGGCAATTCTGTCATTCAAAAAGGACCTTTACGGCCGCAATGTACAAATTTTATCGGACAATATAACGACAGTTACTATGATCAACGGCATGGGAGGTTCGATTCAACATTTAGACACAGTAGCCAGGTCAATTCACCTAGAGGCAATAGACATGAACATGCACATTTCCGCCAAATATATCTCGGGCAGCAAGAATTGGCAAGCAGACTATCAGTCCAGAGTCCGATCTACGTACGAATGGATGCTTCATCCAAGGTTGTTTCAGTTCTTAGATCAGATATGGGGTCCCCACGATATCGACAGATTCGCATCCATAACGTCAACTCAGCTGCCAATATACAATTCAATGTTTTACGATCCTCACACTTCCGGAATCAATGCATTAGCTCAAACAGATTGGGGTCAACTGAACAATTACGTGAACCCGCCGTTCGCTCTTATAACAAAGATATTAAAAGTAATCAAACAACAGCGCGCGGTATCAACCGTCATCACACCAAAATGGGAAGCTCAGTCTTGGTTTCAGGAGTTGCTCTCAATGACGGTGGAGCATCCGGTCAAGTTACCGTTGTCAAACAGGACAGTTATTGCAATAGGTCCGGTGCAAGAACCATTGAAAAACAGACTTTGGGAAATTTATGCCTGGAGAGTCTCTGGGCAACTAGAATAAGATGTAAAGGATGGCCAGTTAGGGCAGCAAAACAATATGTACATTCTATAGCTGAATCCACTTTAGTTAGTTACAACTCGTGTATTAAAAAGTACATTGAATTTTGTGATTCAAAAGGAGTATCATTTGCGGATAATAGCAATTCTAGTGTCTTAGCTGAATTTTTATGTAAAGTATCTGATAATTCACACAGGCCGGAGTCGATTCTTAAAACCGGTATTGCTGCAATAAATATGTTATTCCAGGGACTAGGAAAAATTTCACCAGCACTAGATGCAGATATACAGCGATTAGTCACTGCACTTATAAAAAACTTCCACACAGCAGCCTATGCATAGGCAAAAGCCGATGCCTATAGAAGCATTTAATCAACTTTTTCAAGCAATGGGTTCAAATAACAGTCTTACTATAAAACAATTACGGTTGAAAGCAATAACTTTATTAGCTTTAGTTACAATGTGTAGGCCTTCAGATCTGGCTCCAAAAGGGAAACGTTTTAATACAAGTAGTATGTTATTGTCACCAATAGTCATGTCAACAGACGATGTCAAATTTGAAACAGATGGATCAATGACTATATATTTTGGGGCATTAAGAATGATACCAATCGACAAGGATTTGAAGTTAATATTCCGCCAACAGCTAGAGGATATCAGGTGTGACCCAGTAGACTGTCTCAAAACTTAAATATGCAAAACAGAACACTTACGATCGCAGGCAGATAAGCCACTGTTCTTGTCAATGAGAGTTCCTTACAATTCAATAGGTGCGGATACAATAGCTAACATTTTAGAGGAAAGTATTCAACTTGCAGGATTAAGTGATCAAGGCTTTTCAGCAAAATCATTTCGGCCTACAGGAGCCACTTTAGCAGTAATGACTGGTACATTGTCTGAAACTGTTATAAAAGTAGGTAGATGGAAAACAAAAGAAGTTTTCATGAATCACTACGTATACGGTCGTGTTTCAGAAAATTTCACTTCTAAACTTATGAATGCAGAAACAGTAAAGTTGTAAGAGCATAAACTCTTTGAACATAATATAATATGCATGATCATAGTTGACTGTTGTTGAGTTACGTTATTTAATTAACATAAACTTGTTTTGTCATAAGGATCTATACAGAAGGCAAGATCGACTTATTTATATATATCGGATTTCTCTGTTGAGTGAAGACATCACTTATTTATATATATGTTGGATTTCATCGTTAGAGTGAAGGCATCACTTCTGCAATGTACATACCTCTAAATGAAGCATCAGTTAAATATTAGAAAATTACATGTGAGTATTAACGTAGATTTAACTAAATCGTAGTTAAACGAACTATTTTCTCAAGGGGCTAGTACACAATACTACGCGTATTAATTTGTCTTGTCCGTGTGTAATAGAACATCTACATCTACATCTTTCACCCAACCGTCGATTTCCGACTATCACTGGGCGGCGCTGTCAGAGAAACAGTTGTTAAAGAAATGATATGTTACAATGTTAAAATAATAAAAGCTAAAAAAGACAGTATGCTACAATTAAAATGGGGCAGAGGCAATAGAATTACATACTGACCACCGCCAGCCTCTCTCTAAAGATACCGAGACTGGGGCTAGATTTAACATAAGTTGGTAGGGAGTTCCAGAGACGGATGGTCCTTGGGAAGTAGGAGTTAGAAAAGTACTGAGTGTGAGACATGGGGATTAAGTAATTTAGGTTTCTAGTTGGAATAAGATGAGATTGGTCGACTGCAACTGTCTGGGTCCTTATTTTATAAAACATTACTAATGAGTTGTGTAACCTTCTATATTGGAGTGTATTCCATTCTAAAGGTTTTCAGCATTTGTGTAACACTACTGGTGTAACTGTAGTCGTACATGACGTACCTAGCAGCTGACCTTTGGACGTTTTCGACTTTGCTAGTGAGGGTTTTTTGCCAAGGATGCCAGACGCTTGAACAGTACTCAAGTTGAGGGCGGACATAGGTGTTATAGGCAGCAATTTTGACCTTTTTATTGTCAGTTTTCACATTCCGTTGTATGAAGCGAAGAGTGGAAGTTGCTTTGGAAGTGATATTGTCAATATGTTTGGACCAGTTTAGATCTTTGGAAATGGTTATGCCTAGGTATTTAGCTGCCTCACAAGTTTTTAACTCTATGTTGTGAAGTTTGTAGGGGTAGACCACGGGATTTTTCTTTCTAAAGATTCTAAGGACTTCACACTTGTCCGGGTTGAACTCCATGGACCATGTCTTCTCCCAGGTTTCTAAGTTAATGAGGTCTTGTTGCAGAGATACACTATCTGAAATGGAGTTGATGGTAAGGTATATTATGGTGTCATCTGCAAACATTCTTGCGTTACATTTGACTGAGTCTGGTAAGTCATTGATATATACCAGGAAGAGACATGGCCCAAGAACAGACCCCTGGGGAACTCCAGACAGTACAGGAAGTTCACTGGAAAAATGACCATCAACAGCGACTTTCTGGGATCGGTTGGACAGGAAAGATTTGACCCAATTGTTAATTATTGGGTTGACACCAAGGCTTTGTAGTTTATAAATTAGTCTTATGTGATCGACCTTGTCAAACGCCTTGGAGAAGTCCATGACAATGACATCTGTTTGTTGACCCTGTTCAGTGTTATTGTAAAGTTCCTGAGTGAAATTAATGAGCTGAGTCTCACAACTGTGACCTGATCTAAAGCCATGCTGAAACTGGCTAAGTAGCTTATGCTTGTCAAAATAGGTCATAAGATTGGAAACAACAATGTGTTCAAGGAGTTTAGAAGCAATGCAAGTTAGGGAAATTGGGCGATAGTTACTAGGTTTAGACTTGAGACCTTTTTTAAATACGGGGGCTACAGTGGCTTTTTTCCAATCACTGGGTACTAGGCCAGATTCGAGAGATAACCTGTATATATGGGCAAGTACAGGAGCAATCTCATGGTGGAGTTCTTTTAGGATGCGTGGGGATAGTTCATCAGGTCTTGAGGCTTTATGTGGGGATAGGCCATGGAGCAGTTTTTCCACACCTTCAGTGGTGACCTGGATCTTATTCATCTTGGAGACTGGGGATGAGAGAATGTTGGAACATATATGCTTCAGACTAAGGGGCTGGGGAGGGGAAAAGACAGATTCAAATTGTTTGTTTAAGATAGTAGCCTTTTGGATGGGGTCCGTGTAGGTAAGGCCATCTGATTTGAGGGGGGCGATGCCGACATTTTCTTTTTTGTTGTGCTTGATGAAACTGTAGAACTTTTTGTTTTTACCAGGTTGTGAGTCATGGTCAAATATGATACTTTCCATATATGACCAGTATTGGGCTCTTATCTGCTTCTGGATAGAAGACTTAAGGGATCTGAATCTTTGTTGGCGGGCTGGGGAGGGAGATTTGTGCAGTTTCTGGTACAGTTTATCACGCTTGTGTATAAGCCTGATAATTCTTGAGGTTAACCATGGCAAGTCGGCACGGGGTTTAGACATTTTAGATGGAATGTGTTTTGACTGGGATTCATTAAGGCAGTCCTTGAGTGAATTCCACGCTACTTCAGGGTCTGAATAGAAGAGATTAATGAAAGGAGGACTGATGGAATAACAGCCAAATACTAAATCCTGGACTCCCCCTGCCACATCTGACCAGAACAAGCATCAGTTAAATAGAAAATTACATGTGAGTATTAACGTAGATTTAACTAAATCTCGTATTGGCCCTGCTTTTCTCATATTGGCTCAGTCATGTTTTGTCTTAGCTCTGTGGCTAGACTTTAGAATCTGTCCGTAGCTATTCTCGTTATTTGGGCATTCTTTTATTTATCGATATGGTAGCATGGATATATTTTCCTCGCCAGGTTTAGAAAATGCGGGGGGTGTGGGGGGCAGCAGCCCCCCAATTATGAAATATACAAACTAAAAAAGCCTTACCTTTATTTAAACCATACAGGTACTGGATATTGCAAATTATGCAGATTTTACCTACGGACAGATTCTAAAAGTGCTCCCTATAAAGACTCTGTTACTAGATTGTTTGCTACATTATGCACTTGGTGATAAATCAGTATACTGGGCCTCCGTTGTTAATAAACCCGTCTAATGTTTGTGAAACCGGAAATAGAATGACGTCACACTTATGTGTTTAGTGGAAGGTGTTTGTGCTCATTATTTTTTAACGTTAAATAGAGTTATCTTTGATTATTAAAGCCCATAAACAGCTCTGATAGGGTAAATGATGATTATTGCATTTTATGGCTAACTTATTCTTGTTTATATTTGGTCATGTAGCCGTTTTTAATGATATATTGTGTTTGTCCTAAATAAATTTCGAGTGGAAATTCCATAGGCCATGATAGGGAAATTCCCACAGGGGTACATCACATAAAGGTTTTGGGGTGGTCTGGGTTATAGTAACCCGTATTTATAGACAAGGGATCCAGCTGTCAAAATGGCAATTTTGGTGTATGGTCATTATCAACTTGTAAAAGTCTCATTTGTTGCCTTAAAATACCAGCCGATACGCCCATACACTGCTTAAATATAAATATCCATACAAAACATTCTCAATTCTCGCTATCATAAACCAATTTTGCACAGTAAGATGCAAAACTCGTACTTTTTCATCAAAAACGTGTAGTCTAACACTATCGCGTTCACTGGTCGATCATGGAAAATCACCTGTAAAACTCATGTATGGCAGGCAAACAAAAGGAAATGAATGATGCTCCTTACAAAACGACCAAAATGTATCTCACAAACCTAGGTATTGAACCACAAGGGGGTCTAAAAGTCCTGCAATGCTTTGTTATTTTCGTAACTGAAAAACAACTCTCGCCGGCTCCACCATTGCTTCACATGTGAGTCACTTGGGCTAGGTGCTGTATCATGTTATCTGATTAGCGAGAACTAATTGTTACAGCCAATCAAATGAGCGTGTACGGCATATAACCCACGTGACTCGCATGTGACACTATGGCGAAGCCGACGAGAATTATTTTTTAGCTACGAAAGAAATGAGACTTTTACAGCAATTGATAATGACCATATACCAAAACTGGCATTTTGACAGCTGGATCCCGTGTCTATAAATAGGGATTACTATACCCCAGACCACACCAAAACCTTTATGTGATGTATACCTGTGGAAATTCCCTGAAAAGTAAAAACTTCCTTGAAAGGAGGAAAAGTGGAGAAATTTGGATTTGTTGAAAAGGTTTATTGAAAAAGGTTGACCTAATCTTCTTACTTATCGTAACCCTTACACATTGCAGTTCAGTATGAGTGATGACTTTTGGACCAGCAGTTCTTTAGACAGAACTTTAGAGTTGTATTTCTTAACAAAACGTCATATTTAAATGAAATGTTTTAAAAATATAAGTTGTTGTATGTAAAGATGTAACTTAGTTTAAAATTGTCTGAAGCCTTCAGTGAAGTGGGTTTGAGAATAAAAAAATCATGTGCATTAATAGCCACAGACGTACTTGTTAACCACCCCTGGGCTAATAATTTATTATAAGATCATCAAAGTATATGGTATAAGTGAAGTAGGGATGTGCAGTATTACTAATAAACCTGTATGTTATGATTTTGCTGTAAAAAGATGTGTGACATCATGCCCATGGTACAAAATTTTCACTACCCAGGACAATGTTTTCATTCCTATTGGTATAAGATGCAAATGCTGAAGTATCACCTTCTATTTGTGATGGGTATTGTAAATCAAATGCATAAATCTCATGGCTGTAATTGTGTACCAGTAACTCGAAAAAGTACAAGAGATTATTTTTGGTTGAAACATGGTAAATAAATAGAAATGAATTTTAAGGATCTGTACATTGATTTATTTTCCTCATATATTTACTATTTCACTTTCAAGCATCTAAATTTCTCGGTACTGACAGCTCTTGTTATATTTTATAATAAAAACCATAATTTATGCTTGTATATAGCTATGAAGAGCTCATGTTTAGCAATTTTTACATTTTGATGTATTTTTAGATACTAGATGAATCGAAATAGCATGGAATGGGATAGACAGTTCCCACACAATCTGCCCGTAGGGCAGATGGGCACCCCTGCCACTGGAAAAGGTCAGTTTATTCTTTATTATATATGATTTACTGAGGATATAAATTGAGCCACATAATCATGAGGTTTCTATTTTTAGAAACAGCTAACATGTAAAGTGCGTCTTGTACATGATACAGTATTTCACACAATGCCTGACTTTTACACTAATACCTTTTCAGTTAGTTTTGTGCCACCATCGCCTCAAGCTAGCAAAATGGCTGGCCAGAATGGATTTCTTGACTTGAAGAAACTGAAAGGGCCTGGCAGTGGTGCAAATTTCCAACCCAGTGATGATGCACAGTCAATATTCACCCCAGGAGATCTCCAGGTTAAACAACTGTTTAATTCACTGAAAGCGTCGCCACACACCAGATCACATATAAATCCTGGATTTCAAGGCATCATACCACAGCCGTCAAATTTGTTGCCAGTTCCGTTTGGACATGCAGAAAAGCAGTTCCTAAAGAAACCAACATCACATACCCCACAGCTGTCAAAGACATTTACCGAAGGTCCCTCATTGCCATTAGCTGTTGAACAAAATGCAGACCAGTTTGGTATAGAACTGAAAAAAGATACAAGTAACCTGAAATCAGATGTTAGTGTTCCAACAAGCAAGTACATAGAGGGGTAAGGATATAAAATTTCTATGAATCCCATCGTTAATATATCAAGTGTTATAAATCATATTATTGAAATGATTTTGAATGTCCATATTTTGTCGATTCGCAGCATTTGGCTCATTTGAAAGTTCTGTAATCAACACATTGAAATTATAAATTGATAATTATCAATAATAATTATTATTGATTATAAATAAGACTACTGAATTAGTCGTAGATATTATTTAAATTGGTAACTGAAAATATTGCATATTTACGCAGATGAGATTAAGATTGATAGGACTTTAGTAGATTTTGAGAGCCATGGTTATTTTACAGGACTGTAAAATACACAACAAAAGGGGCACTAAAAGAAATGGTTCAAGATTTGGCAAGGCTTGGTAATACAACAACTGGCTGTATTGTGGATGAGGTTTGTAATGTCTGTTCAAAGCATACGTCCTTTTTATACGCCTGTCTCTGAAAGAGCGGGATGTATTATGTAAACACACGTGGCTGCGGGCGGGCAGTCTGCGTCCATAAGCATGTCCGCTCTCTGTCAAACAGTTTTCATCTGATCTTCACAAAACTTGGTGACAATGTTTTTCGGGCATAATATATCTCGGCCAAGTTCGATAACCAGCAAAATCGCTCCAGGCACTCTGAGTTCTGGCCCTTGAATTACTCAAAATCTGCAATTTTAGCCTTGTCCGCCCTCTAAGTCAAACAGCTTTCATCCGGTCTTCACTAAACTTGATGACAATGTTTATGGGCACAATATCTCGGCCAAGTTTGATAACCAGCATAATCCCACCAGGCTTTGAGTTATGGTCCTTGAATTACTCGAAGAAAATTTAGCCTTGTCTGCCCTCATCGTCAAACAGTTTTTATCCTATCTTCACCAAACTTAGTGACTTTGTGGGCATAATATCTCGGCCAAGTTCGATAACCAGCAAAATCACTCCAGGCTTTCTTGGATTATGGCCCTTGAATTACTTGAAAAATTGCGAATTTAGCCTTGTCCGCTCTCTAAGTTGAACAGTTTTCATCTGATCTTCACCAAACTTGCTGATAATGTTTGTGGGCAATATATCTCTGCCAAGTTTGATAATCAGTCAAATTGCCCCAGGCACTCTTGGATTATGGTCCTTGAATTAGGCCAAATTAGATGACATGTGTATTTTGTGGCAGTTTGCCACTCTTGTGAAATGCTCAAAACATTTTCTCAATTTACTAACTTTAGTCTTTTGTTAGAATTGCTGGATGATGGAAGACAAATTTTGTTAATAATATCATTCATCCAAATGAAAAAAGATTTAATAATAAATTTGCAACTTCTGTTAACAGGCTGCTACGAACTACTGGATATTACCAGTATACAGGTTCCAGTCTGTCTCTCGTGAAGTTTAAGTCATGTACATTAACATTAACAGTTGTAATTTTAACTTCATATTTGTTTTTTCTTTCCCCTTCCAAAAGTTGATCATCATCATCTCCCTCCTGACAAAAATTTCAAATAAAATTAAAATTTATTGATTTTTATACTAACATAGATACAACTACAGCAGTTGCAGAACTTTTTCCATATATTCTATTTATTATTGTGTTTTTTCTTTTCAGATTTACATTTGAATATCTAGAATAAAAAAAAAAGAAAAAATAAATGTTTCAATATTTGAGGGGAAAAAAAGAAGTAACATAAGTTATGGAGTCTTTAGTTTAGTACTTGTTGTGAGAAATTTACACTTTATTTTTACAGACTTGTGCCCCAGAGTGTGACCTTTACGATAAAGATCTACATTTTCTGTCTGAACAATGTCTTGGACGGGGCTCATATGGAACGGTGGACCTATGTTACGACTCAAAAACTCAGAAGCCGTTTGTAAGGAAACAGGTGACAGCAGAGGATTCTTTTTTCATCATTCGTACAGTTTAAACAGAAAAATGAAGTGTGTCCGAAAAAAAGTGAATTATATCAGAAATAATTTAACATGGTGCGATGATATTGATAAAAAAACACTTTTCCCATATTTTATTGATACGTGTAAGAGGCGAGATACTATTTCTTTAAAAGTTTTACCAGAAAAAAAGTTTTTCTATTCAGCTGCACTTTAAAATATTCCTCTGGTTTTTTTTTGTTTTTTTTTAAATAAATTTTTTGGCAATAAGATTTCAAAATGAAATTTATACTTTCTTATTGTAGTTGGCAAAGAAGGCGCTAAGAACAAGTGAGATTGTAGTACCAACTGAATTAAATCATCATAACATCACAAAATTGTATGGCCTGATCCAAAGAGAGAATTCCAACAAGGGGAATCCAACCATAGAGCTTCTGATTGAATATGGAGGTAATGGACAGACAGAAGTTTTTTTGGGGGGAGATATTTTCTTTTATATATTCCATACCTGTTTTTACCCCAGATTTATGCGTGGGTATAAGAGTTTTTTTTCTCTGGTAGTCTTTTCTGCATATAACTTTTAAAGTATTGAAGATAGTTTGAAAGTTTGCAGTCTTGCATTTTTGGCCGGGTTTTCGAAGAAAAATCCGGCTTGTAGATTAAGTCTGTCTGTGCGGATGGATGTAAGTAATGAGTCTCTTTTTAACCTACTTTTTCACTCAATATCTGGACAAGTATTTCACCTTGGACCTTGAAACTTGATGTGTATATGACCCTAATTGATTTTGGGGTCAAAGGTCAAGGTCACAGGGACCTGAACATTGAAAATGGTTTCCACTTGATATCTGGACAAATATTTCACCTAGGACCTTGAAACTTTATAGATATGTTGGTCTTGATGTGTACATGACCCTTATTGATTTAAAGTCACTGGGTTAAAGGTCAAGGTCACAGGGAACTGAACATTGAAAATTGTTTCCACTCAATATCTGGACTAAGGACTTTGAAACTTCATAATTATGCCCCCCTTCGAAGAAGGAGGGGTATATTGTTTTGCAGATGTCGGTCGATCTGTCGGTCGGTCGGAATATAGACCAATCCTTTTCCTGATGATAACTCAAGAACGCTTGGGCCTAGGATCATGAAAGTTGATAGGGAGGTTGGTCATCACCAGCAGATGACCCCTATTGATTTTTGAGGTCTGTATGTCAAAGGTAAAGGTCACAGTGACCCTGAAGAGTAAAACAGTTTCCGGATGATAACTCAAGAACACTTGGGCCTAGGATCATGAAAATTGATAGGTAGGTTGGCCATGAGTCATGACCAGCAGATGACCCCTATTGATTTTGAGGTCAGTATGTTAAAGGTCAAGGTCACAGTGACCCTGAACAGTAAAACGGTTTCCGGATGATAACTCAAGAACGCTTAGGCCTAGGGTCACGAAAGTTGATAGGGAGGTTGGTCATGACCAGCAGATGACCCCTATTGATTTTAAGGTCAGTATGTCAAAGGTCAAGGTCACAGTGACCAGGAACAGTAAAATGGTTTCCAGGCAATAACTCTAGAACGCTTGGGCCTAGTGTCAGAAAAATTGATAGGTTGGCCATGATCAGCAGATGACCCCTATTAATTTTGAGTTTATTAGGTCAAAGGTCAAGGTCACATTGGCCAGGAACAGTTAAAACTGTTTCTGATCTTCTTGTCCAAAACCATAGGGCCTAGGGCTTTGATATTTGGTATGTAGCAAAATCTAGTGGTCCTCTACCAAGATTGTTCAGATTATTTCCATGGGGTTAAATATGGCCCCACCCCGGTGGTCACATGGTTTATTTAGACTTATATAGGAAAAAACTTTGGGTCAAAGGTCAATGTCACAGAGACCTGAACATTGAAAATAGTTTCCCTCAATATCTGGACAAGTATTTTACCTTTGACCTTGAAACTTCATACTTATGTTGGTCTTGATGTGTACATGACCCCTTTTGATTTCAGGTTCAAAGGTCAAGGTCACAGGGATATAAACATTGAAAATGGTGTTTTTCTTACTTTTATTTTTTTACACCAATTTATTTCTTTAATTTCATTTTCTACCTGTCCATTTCTTTTTTGCCCTTTTTCCTTCAATAGTGCTTATTAATTTGGGGGTTATTTATTGTATGCCTTTATTAGAACTTTAACTCATTATCACCTAATTCAGAAAACCCGGCCAAAACACCATCAGCTGTTGGCTGCTAATGTGTATGATATGACCACTTGGGGAATGGGGTGGAGGCACCTGTGTTCTAGTAACTTCTACCAACATATGACATTTAAAGCAGAGTTAAATACATAGAATTTCATAACATGTTATTAATAATAGTGTTTTAGTGCCAAAAAAAAAAGACAGAATTCTACTTGGTGTGAAGCACAGTCCACCAAAAGTAATGGTATTTTCTCCTATTACAGTATAAAAATTTCATTAGCTCAAAGAATAGGTAGAGATATTGGACTCACCCATTCATTCACATTGGCGTCCCGATTTAGTTAGGTTTTTGTATGTAAGCTGGTATTTCAGTACCCATTTATGCGGATGGATTGAAACTTCACACACTTGTTCACTTTGATGATCCAATATGCAGTGCACAGGTTCCATAACTCTACTTTGCATTTTTTACAAAAACAATAAATGCCAATTTTCGACTTAACAGTTTTGTTGAGTTTTTGTACGTAAGCTGGTATCTCAGTACCCACTAATGGAAATAAATGGATTGAAACTTTACACACTTATTCATTGTGATGATCTGACATGTAGTGCTCAGGCTTCTTAACTCTTTTTTTTTTTTTTCCAAAAAAAATTATGCCCATTTTCGACTTGGCAGTTTTTGGTTTAATTTTTGTATGTAAGCTGGTATCTCAGTACCCACTAATGAGAATGGATTGAAACTTCACACACTTATTGTGATGAGCAGACATTTGTTGTAAAGGATTCATAACTGTTTTGCATTTTTACAAATATTTTGACTCATGTTTTCATTCAGTTGACATGGCTGTTCAATAGTCAGGCGTTGCTTTCCTCTGGCAACTCTTGTTTATCTGCAGGTTGATTTGTAACAGATAACTTGCCGTGTGTAAATTGTTCACACATATATTGTTGCTAAGTGATAGTGTATATTTTTAGGAGAGGCACTGAACAGATATTTCCAGGAGGGAAAGACTCTCTCAGCCCCACAGATATGGGATGCTTCGAAACAAGGACTAGCAGCTCTGTTACACATAAGCCATTACAGTATTGTTCATCTTGATGTGAAACGTAAGATTGCTTTGGATGTTTTATTAAAGTTTATCATGCTGTGTTTCTGACTTCATTTAACAATGCAAATTCTTAAAATTATCGAAAATGGCGACATTGGTATCAACAGCAGAGGCCCTAGCCATATGATTTAAATTAAGTAAGTCTGCAACTATGAAAAGTTTCATTAAAACCTACATTACAGAACATTTTTGTGCATGCAAAAATGTCATCAAATATATGACTTTCTCCGTCGAAGTCTGTTGTGTATATGATAGAGAATCGGTAAAAAAGTAATCAAGCACACTCCAGTCTTATTTATTACTTGAATTTCCTTGGATGCATTGATGCATGGAAAAAAATGTTTCTTATAAATTTCTTCGTGGTAGACCAGTACTTGTTAGCTTGACTATTCATAGAATAGTGAGCTATTGCACTCGCCCATGCGTCGGCGTCCGCGTCCCGATTTTGGTTAAGGTTTTGTATGTAAGCTGGTATCTCAGTAACCACTTGTGGGAATGGATTGAAACTTCACACACTTATTCACTGTGACAAACTGACTTACATTGCACAGGTTCCATAACTCTATTTTGCTTTTTTACAAAATTATGCCCCGTTTTCGACTTGACTATTCATAGAATAGTGAGCTGTTGCACTCGCCCATGCGTCGGCGTCCGCGTCCCGATTTTGGTTAAGGTTTTGTATGTAAGCTGGTAACTCAGTAACCACTTGTGGGAATGGATTGAAACTTCACACACTTGTTCACTATCATGATCTGACATGCACTAAGCAAGTCCCATAACTCTACTCTCTTTTTTTTCAAAATTATGCCCCTTTTTCGACTTAGCAGTTTTTGGTTAAATTTTTGCATGTAATTTGATATCTCAGTATCCACTAATTGGAATGGATTGAAACTTCACACACTGGTTCACTGTCATGATCTAACATGCACTGTGAAGGTCCCATAACTCTACTTGGCATTTTTACAAAATTATGCCCCTTTGACTTAGCAGTTTTTTGTTAAGTTTTTGTATGTAAGCTGGTATCTCAGTATCCACAAATTGGAAAGAATTGAAACTTCACACACTTGTTCACTGTCATGATATGACATGCAGTACAGAGGTTCAATACCTCTACTTTGCATTTTACAAAATTATGCCCCTTTTTCAACTTTTGTATTCATTCAATTGACAAGGCTGTTGAATAGTCGAGCGTTGCTGTCCTCCGACAGCTCTTGTTTTTAAGATGCAGAACTACCTTTTAAGTTAAGAGTCTTTTGGCAGTTAAAAGTGTAGAGATACAGTGTTACTTCAAACAGTTTATTCTTTTAAAATGATTCTCTTTTACAGCTGAAAACATCTGCATTTACTTCAAGAATGATGGCTCGTTTGTTCTAAAATTGACAGACTTTGGCTCATCAAGGCTCCCTCAGGAGCCCTTGAAATTTTTTGGTTTGACACCAGAATACTTGGCACCTGAAATTTGCAAGATGTTTCTTCAGGCACAAAAGTAAGCACATTTTGTTGCATATTGTTTTACTGGTTTATTGAAATACAGTCTTTGATTATAATTGTAATTTCTGCTATTTGAAACAATTGGATTACGATAATGGTAATTTCACTTTTATAGATCTGCATTTAAATTTGGTAGTGTACAATTCAGGGCTAGATATTCCCACTCTTCTACTTGTTAATAACAGTTGAAATTGGCTCTGGGCCAGTTTAAAAAAGTATATAAATATATGGAAGATCTTACTCTGAGACTAATAAATATCCTCTATATACTTAGGGCTGTTCCAGGAAAAAAGGCCTGGTGGGGGGGTCGGAACGAGTACCTATTTTTTTTCTCTAGGTGGGGGGTATTTTTGGTATTTAAATTTCCTTGGTTGGGTGTGTAATTGGTATTTTAATTCTGTTGGTGGGGGGTGTTTTGCACACTAAAACATATAAAAATGTTTCTTGAGATTTTCTATGCGAAGTATATTTTATTAGTGGGGAGGGGGTAGGTTGTCATCATTCAACAAAGCTTAAAAAATCATCATCATTTAACAAAGCTTGAAAAATCAATCAATCGTCGACAAACACAGTGGACTCTATTTATCACATATGCAGCGCATAGGTAACGACAATTTTGATTGGCCTGCGTAGGCGCTGTACTTCAATGAAAACAACTGTCACGTTTTTCATAAATTTTACATGCGCCGAAAAGTTCCCCATACTGTGCATTTCTCGATTTCTTGCATGCAATTTTATCTTCAAACACGAAGAACATGTAGACGTCACGTATATTGCGAGTTATATCATGCGAGTATTGGCGAGTAAAAGTCTGGATAGGGACGACCGGACCTCTCTGTATACTCGGCCGATCGGGCGAGTGGATTTTACTTCGTAACTTTACCAAATTCAGAAATTACATCCCTAAAAATAACCTGGATTGACTGGAATTTACCCGCAAATCGTAAAAGATATCAAAACGTCATGCCAGTAATTTTCTATTCCACGAACACGTGCGACCTATCGTAATAATAATATCTAATTTAGGCTACATCGCCGTTACTTTTGTTTATCGGAACGTACACAAAAAAACGCGCGCAGTGCATTCATTTTTTAATATAATCGCTTCAAATTTTCAACACCGCTTGAGAAGTAATACAGTTTGAATTCTATAACGATTTTAATAAGATATCGACAGAAATGTAGGCAAAATTCTATAAAAACGATTGAATTTTCATACAATTATTTGTAAAATTTCAAACAGCGCGATCCTAATTATTTATTTATTTCTAAAAGTAAATAAATAATACATTCTAAGGTCATAAAATTCAGACTTTTGACAAGAAAGTACAAAAAACAGAATTAAAAAATCATAAATAATGAAAAAGCGGCAGCTATTTCAATACATTGAGTAAAACAATTTTTGGCAAGTGCGGCGGAATAGGTTACGTGACCTCGTGAACGTAAATAGAAATGTGGTTTTAAAATAAAGCAGTATGATGTCGCTGTGGCTTTAAATAAGTTTGATAAGTAAATGAATCTTTGTAGATGTTCGTTTGACACGACACTATGTAAGATATTCTTCTCGAACAATAATGTAAATTCCTTGAGGGCAAATGAGGATATCCACTATTATCTTTTGACACATTTACCTGTCAGTTTATACGGGATATTGCACATTCGCTTTTAAAAAAATTAAAGAAGATACTTTTTTTACTGATTTAAAGAACCGAGGCGGTACGATCAGACAGTGTCATATGGCGCGAAAACATGACGTAATGCCATGACAATCTCGGACAACTTTGATCTCCACTTAAGATGCCATGATACCGACACACTTCTTTTAGCTCTTTGAGGGGGGTTTAATTGATGACGAAAACAGGGCCAGTACTTATTTTATCAACAGAATAATTACCGATAATTGTTAATGTTTTTTTCCGCTTTGAACAGGGGTGGGTTGATGATAATTATTGTGTCCATATTTTTGGGACACTATCCAAAATAATTATTTTTTCGGGATTTTCGAATCCAATGCAATGTAGATCAGATAGGATACAAGAAAAATATATCAACAGCTGCATACTGATAAATGGAAGCAAGATTCCTGTTTGTTTCATGGGGCCTCCGTGGCCGAGTGGTTAGAGTCGTTGACTTCAAACCATTTGCCCCTCATCGATGTGGGTTCTAAACCTCTTTTGGGGCGTAGAATTCTTCACGTGAGGAAGCCATCCAGCTGGCTTACGGAAGGTCGGTGGTTCTACCCAGGTGCCCGCTCGTGATGAAAGTATGCACGGAGGGGCACCTGGGGTCTTCCTCCACCATTAAAGCTGGAAAGTCGCCATATGACCTAAGATTGTGTCGGTGCGACGTTAAACCCAACAAAATAAATAAATAAATGTTTGTTTCATATTTAATGTTCGGTCCGGCAGTGCAGAACTGAATGTCCGGCCATTTTTGGCAACTTTCGCGATGTCTGGATTTTATGATACGCACCTTATAAAGAGTTCCAATTATAAAAATAAGCTTCAACCACGGAAGAGTCACTTTAAAAAAAAATTATTGCAGTGATACTCGATCCCGTTACGTACCGAAATTTACTTCAACTGTTTGATGTAAAACGACGACCGTTTATATAACTATTCACTCACTTTTTTCATGACTTTCACGTGCGCCTAAAAGTTGCCGCGTCAAAGTTTGCACGGACTTTCGCACGCATTACTTGATTTCTACGCTTTGCACGCTTTTTATCTCCCAAAGTATCAATCTTTCCACGAGGTTCACGAAGATCAAGATTTCATTCGGGGATTAACACGCCCTAATTAGGGCTGCACGGGATAGTGTGTGAAAAATGAAGTTTTTACCGCCAGCATACAATACTTAGGACTTAGAAAGCAAACATGGTAACAAATGGAGATGGGCTTGGCTATCTGAATGTGACACTGATGGTGATCGATGGGGTCTTTGGCTACAAAAACCGGATATTGCAGGGTCTGCATTTTGTGAATGTTGTGCCAAAACGTTGAAATATGGCGGCATGAAAAAACAAAAATGTTGCCAGAATTTGGTTGTTTCAGTCTGAATCTTACAAAAATATGTTAACTGAAAATCATGCATTTTGTGCATTATAATAAGTAAATTTTTGGCACACATATAAGGCTAGAATAGGGCTGCTCTATGCGTTCAAAATCACTAATTCTCAGGACCTTCAGGGGGGCTTTGCCCCCCTGGACCCCCTACCAGGTCTTTGCCCTGGACCCACAGGGGGGGCCCTGGCGGCCCCCAAGCCCCCAGCAAATTTTTCAGAATTTCCAATATTCCATACTTTATCCCTTGGGTTAAAATGCAAATGGCGGAACAAACCTGGTTCAGAAATCTGAACGTAGAAGGCATCATCTCCTGGCTCGCAGACAAAGGCCTTAGCGAGATGGGTAACATAATAAAAGGTAACACAGGATTTCCTTTCTTTTGGCATATCTTTCTTGACTGCATGTATTTAAAACTTCCTGTTTAAATCGCAACATAATTTTCAACTGTTCAAGAGCTAAACACAATCCTTCCCATTCGTAATTTTAAAAAATCAAACTTATTTGTTACTATACATTATACATATAATTAAAATTCTGTGGGTAGGGGGTATCAAAGCAATAAAAATTCTGTTGGTGGTCCCCCAAAAACAGTTAAAATTCTATAGGTGGTCCCCTAAACATTGGAGCTCGTTCCTACCCCCCCAGGCCTTTTTTCTGGAACAGCCCTTATCAGATAGTGAGCATTGGTCTTTAACCTTTCTCTGTTTTAATTTCGATACAGGGCTGTACACATACATAGTACATATATAGTATGTTGGTAAAAATAGTGATCTTCCTTCAACAGGCATGGTCTTAACTTTGGATTGACGGAAGCAGATGTTACTGGGAAAGTGGACACTTTCGCCTTCGGGCTTGTCATAATGTACCTGTACAAAGGCTACCATATTCTTGTGAAAGTGATTAACAATGGGAAGACAAGCTATGATGGAATTGATGCAGAGACCAAAAGGTTGTTGCACATGAGTTTGATGGCGCTGGTGAGTTCTTATTGAAGTATGAAGTATTTATTTCAGCTGATAAAATTACGGGTTTAAGGGGGCCTCCTTGGCCGAGTGGTTAAGACCGCTGACTTCAAATCACTTGCCCCTCACTGATGTGGGTTTGTGTCTCACTCGGGGTGTTGAATTCTTCATGTGGGGAAGCCATCCAGCTGGCTTACAGAAGGTTGGCAATTCTACCCGGGTACCTGCTCCTGATGAAATAATGCATGGAGGGGCACCTGGGGTCTTCTTCCTCCATCAAAGCTTGAAAGTCGCCATATAATTGTGTCAGTGCGACGTTAAACCTAACAAAAAAAAGGCTTATTGGTTTAATAAGACAGGGATATGTGTCTGCCTGTCTGTGGCAATATTTCATTCTCTGGTTTCATGACGGGCTTGTTTGTGGAAGGCTGATGCTTCTACCAAGCATCCTGTTCTTGTCTGACTTAATTACTTTAATTCCGGCTTTAAAGGTTGCCATGTACCATTAAAAATTGTATTTGTGTGATTTATACCCCATTCAGTTTAGTGAGACTGAATAAACCTAAGAGTTCTTCATATGAAGAAACAATCTGGCTGGCTAGTGGATGGTTGTTGGTTCTATGCCTGTACTACGACCATTTGATATTCTCAAGTGTGACAAGGAAGTTTTCTGATTTTGTAGATGGCAGGTGACCAGTCAGCGAACAGTTTCGTTCACAATCTGATACCAGATGAGTGTGACCTTGAAATGAGAGACCTTCTGACGAAGCTGACGCAACATAGGCATCAGGATAGGTTTAGTGCTAGACAGGCCCTGGACACTATTGAAGGTAAATAATTCAGTCTTTGGGAAACTGTAGTAATGGGGGGTGAAACATGAATTGGAATGAAATTTGGTTAAATGAAACAGAAAAATGGCTAAAATGAAAATGTTTTCAAGTGCAGGAGCTCCATTTTTACCTATAAGTAAGAAAGCTTACTTGCGTTTTCTAAATAAAATATCTGTACTACTCAGTTAAATGTATTAACTTGTCTTCCTAGGTTATGAAGTTTCTGGTTTGTATGTTTTGAGATGGCAGACTTAATGATTGACGGTTTTGGTGGTTTTAGAAGCACAATTTGAAGAATCAAAGAGAATAATTGTATTTATTTATTTGATAATGGTTCTCTGAATCTAGAGGAGTTTATGAAGAAGTAACATCATTATTTTTGCTGATGTAGAAATGAAAAAGATTATAAGCAAAATCTAAAAATATCAAGGATAACTTCTACCCGGTGCCTGCCTGTGATGAAATAATGCACGGAGGGGCACCTGGGGTCTTCCTCCACAGTCAAAGCTGGAAAGTTACTATATGACCTTAAATCCAACAAAATAAACAAAAAATTAATATAATAATAATATTGCAGAGATGGAACACAAGATCAAGATGTCAGTGAGACCAGAACAAAAGATGAGAGATGCAATAGACCAGCATCAGCAGTTGATACAGAAACAAGTGCCACTGATTGCTATAGACCCTGACTGCCAGCATGGAATGGGTATACCAGGTAGGTCGTTTTACCCCTTGCTGCTGTTGAAAGTATGTAGTCCTGCTTGTTTGAGGACTGCTGAGACATAGTGGTTTTTGTCAGAGGTTTAGAATCACTTGCTCTCAGTTATGATGATGTGAAACCTGGCTTGGGATGTAGAATTCTTCGTGTGATAAAGCCATCCAGATAGCTTACAGAAGTTTGCCGGGGGGAGGGGGAAGGGGTGCCTGCTTGTGCCTGAAATAATGCCTGGATGGGGTCCTAAGGTATTCCTTCTCAATCAGAAAGAAAATTCACACTATGACCCAAGTAACTTGTGTATCTGTGACTGTAAGCAAAACATAAAAAGAGAATTCGCTTGTAAATTTGGGATGTTTTGTTCTATAAATATAGTACAAACATTTGTTTCATAAGTAAAGATATTAAATACTTAAACCATTTCTAGATTTCAAACTAAATTAAAGTGTCATAATGTGTTTCTGATTAACAGTTTACACACTTTCCAATAGCTAAATGTAACTTGATGCAGTAAAACACTGATCTTCGAAGTCATAAGGAAATAAGCATAATGCTTGAATTATCCAGGGTTTTGAATGGTGCAGTCCAAACGTAGAAAATATGAATTAGAAAAGGAAAATGGCAGCTGACCACGAATTCCTCAAAGCTTGCACGCTTATTAAAAATAGTGTTTCTGAAATCAGTCATCTTCGGCCTCTGATTTATACATGTTGGGAAGTTGGCAGTTTCTTATGGAGAACAGGTTTGTACTGGTACAGAATCCAGGAACACTGTTAGGTTAACTGCCAGCCATTACATAACTGAAATACTGTTGAAAAACGGCGTTAAACCCAAAACAAACAAATAAACAAGTTCTTCGAGTCAGCCTGGAGCTCGAGCCATCCGTGCTCAAGCAAGTTACTTTTCATTGTAGATTGTTTTAAGTTATATTTTCTCTTCTTCGATATTTCTCTTGTTTGTAGGGGCCTTTCGGCTGAGTGGTTAAGGTCTCTGACTTCAAATCACTTGCCCCTCACCAATGTTGGTTCGAACCTCACTCGGGCATTGAATTCTTTGTGAGGAAGCCATCCAGCTGGCTTACAGAAGGTCGGTGATTTGTACCCAGGTGCCCACCCAAGATGAAATAATGCACAGAGAGGCACCTGGGGTCTTCCTCCACCATCAAAGCTGGAAAGTCGCCATATGACCTATAATTGTATCGGTTAGACACTAAACCCAATAAAAATATTCTCTGGTTTACTTGCAGGTATTGCTGAAGATTGTATGGAGAGTGACAACGGCCCAGTAAAGAACAGAACAAAAGATGCATTACGTATGAAGCTAAAGCCGTATGGCAAGAAAGGAAAGTACTGCAAGGACATAAACAGTAAGAGCTTCTCGCCACAGTCACCAATCACCGAGATGCATGAGCTACGGCATGGAATAGCAAGCAAACAGATGCATATGATGATGCCTATGACACCAGTCAGTGAGTTCCAGGGTCTCAGCTTGGAACAGTCCTTACCTAAGGATTTGACTGAAGATACAAATTTTAGCTTGTCGGTATGTATGAGTTACTGTGACATTAATATTCACAGAGGACTGAAATTATGTAAAAATATTGGAAGTCTATGAATTCATATCCTCACAAGATAGCCATTTAGACAGAAACCAGGAGATTTCGGCCCATAGATATAAATGAAGTCACAATATCTAACAAATTAGGATGTGTTTTGATGTTTAAATTGAAGCAACATAAAACATAGTGCATATTAACAACCATCTGATCTTACCTGAAGGGTTGATAAATATTTTTTTCCTTGCATCAGGTAGTTAATGGAATAACTGTTGATAGAATATCAAGGTCATGGTTTTGAATCTTTCATATACCTTTGATGCCGATCAGTATAAATCAGTTTGGTTCGAAATACAGCTTGAGAGCTGAAGGGAATTCCTGGAATCTAAATTATTTCTTCCGAATCATTTGCATTTATTATGTCTCCCACCACATTGTGGTGAGGGAGATATATTGATTTACTACTGTCTGTGTGTCCGTGTGTGTGTTGAACAGTTCTCATCAGATCTTCACCAAACTTCAACACAGTATGTTTACTAATAAGTCCTCGACTAAGTTTGATAACAAGCCAAATCACCCAAGGCCCTTCAGAATATGGCCCTTGAATTATGGAAAATCACTCTGTACACAGTTGCGAGTGATACATGTATTGGTGAGTGGTTGACTCAGATACATAACTATTCAGATGATTAGGCAGATGTGGGAGACGTGCTTTTCTCAAAAGCAGCTCTAGTTAATACGTGATTTTTATATTGACATATTTTAGATGACGGAAAGAAAAGCTCCAATTGCACAGCCATCAATGGACACATCTGATCATCCAAGTGGTGTGTCTCAGCTATCAGAACCGATGCAAGCCTTCAATGCTGTTAGACCTTCACAAATGGTGGAACCAGCTGTAGGATTTGCTGTCCAACCGTCACAGCCAGTGGTACCAGCTATCGGATATAGTGGTATCATACCCACCCCACACATAGGAGGTGCAAGTATGGAGCCAGACAATGTGGTCTCTCTTGGAGGTAAACAGAATATACAGCGTACCTTTGAAATGCAGCAGCCAGGAGTTGTACGTTTGAATGTACCCCAGGTCTGTATAATTTTCCTTACATATAGTTTACAAACTCAATTTTCCGTGGAACCTTAAAATGTAAATATTTTCCATATCAGTTTGTAATTTTCATGTCAGTTTTGCATGTCTAAAATCCCTAATGTTATGAAGTTTCTGATATATTACAGTATTATACTGTACTAAAGGCCTGCACATCAAATGCAAATTCATACATTGCATTTAAAGTTTTGTTTTCTCACATCTGCATTATGTCAGTTGATCCAGTGCTGTATGTGTTTATAAATGTTATAAGGCACAGACATCCAGATTTTGGGCTAAAAAAATATTTTTCTTATGCTAACTAATGAAATACTGTATTCTATCAGTTAAATATTTTCATATTTCATCACCCACACTGTGAAAATATGAAATCTATATTTTCACACTGTGAGATATATAGCTCCACTCCCTCATTACATTGTGTATGAATTTAAAATTATTTGCTTAAAACAGGATGAAAATTGTAGTCGCACTTTGTTCTTTATAGCTTATTTCTCGATTCAAATTATTTTACTTAAAGAGAATTTCATAACGTTATGCAGCAAAAAATGAAATAAAATGGAACTTAATGTTGTATGCGTCTTTATAACATCACAGCACGTCTGACGTCATGTCTGTTTATGCGAGTCTTTTTCCCGCGCTGAGATTAAAAATAGTTGCAAAATGCAAATCTCAACGCAGTTGAGTATAAAATAAAAAAAAATTTGTTTGCTTTCGTGGATTTAGAATATATCTCACCTCGAAGTGAGAAAGTTTCCACATTTTCATTGCGCTACGCGCTCGTGAAAATATTAAAAAAATTTCAAACTTCTCAGTGAGATATATTCCATATTCACTCAAAACAAACAAATATCCTCTATTTCATATTGAAGTTTGGTCCTATTATGAACATTAGAATATGAGTTTTTGTTTCTAAACTTTTCAAAAAATGCCAAATAAAAAAAAAAGATGACCCGGACCACTGTGGCAATAAAGAAGTTCCCCAATGTCGCTACCAATAGGGTTATGGAGGATTTAGTGTTCAGTGCGCGACAGCATACTCATAATCGAGGCAGTTAATCTCGGGTATAGCATTACAAACCCTTTTTGATTTTCACCATGAAAATAAGTAAAAATAACTAATTCTCATGTGTTTCCATAACATATAGTCTGTCAGTAATTAAGTTTCAAAGCATTCTTAAGAAATAAGACACTGCCATTTTCATTAACTTAAGTTTTGGGAAATCAGAAGAAAGGTAAAACGAAGAATGCCTTTGAATGACCAAATGTGCTGGTCTTTTTCTTTCAGGAGCTGATAGAGAAGCTGTTGATAAAGAAGAAGGCTGAACGTATTATGGCCGAACAAGCAATGATGGTGAAGAGAGAGCTTAAAGTATACCCAGAAGTGATCAATATTGGTAGGAGCACACCTATAGAAAGTGACAGCCAAACTCCAGTTGTACAAACAAGGAACATGAAGACATTTCGGGACAGTCCAGTGCAGATGGAGGAGGGAAACGATGGTGGGAACATGCCTAAATTCTCAAAATTCTTTTAAAAGTGGACTAATCCGTTTTGTTCGGCCACAGTGATATAGTGTAAAAGGATAAAAAAAGACAATTAAAAGTGCTTTTGAACTTTCGTATTTTTAGCTCGACTATTCATAGAATAGTAGAGCTATTGGACTGGCCCATGCGTTGGCGTCCGCGTCCCGATTTGGTTAAGGTTTTGTATGTAAGCTGGTAACTAAGTAACCACTTGTGGGAATGGATTGAAACTTAGCACACTTATTCACTGTGATGAACTGATCTACATTGCACAGGTTCCATAACTCTATTTTGCTTTTTTACAAAATTATGCCCCTTTTTCGACTTAGAAATTTTTGGTTAAGGTTTTGTATGTAAGCTGGTATCTCAGTACTTACTAATGGGAATGGATTGAAACTTCACATACTTGTTCACTATCATGATCTGACATGCACTAAGCAAGTCCCATAACTCTACTCTCTTTTTTTTCAAAATTATGCCCCTTTTTCGACTAAGCAGTTTTTGGTTAAATTTTTGTATGTAATCTGATATCTCAGTATCCACTAATTGGAATGGATTGAAACTTCACACACTTGTTCACTGTCATGATCTAACATGCACTGTGAAGGTCCCATAACTCTACTTGGCATTTTTACAAAATTATGCCCCTTTGACTTAGCAGTTTTTTGTTAAGTTTTTGTATGTAAGCTGGTATCTCAGTATCCACAAATTGGAAAGGATTGAAACTTCACACACTTGTTCACTGTCATGATATGACATGCAGTACAGAGGTTCAATACCTCTACTTTGCATTTTACAAAATTATGCCCCTTTTTCAACTTTTGTATTCATTCAATTGACAAGGCTGTTGAATAGTCGAGCGTTGCTGTCCTCCGACAGCTCATGTTTTACAAAATTATGCCCCTTTTTGGCCTTAGAAATTTTTGGTTAAGGTTTTGTATGTAAGCTGGTAACTCAGTAACCACTTGTGGGAATGGATTGAAACTTCACACACTTATTTACTGTCATAAACTGACCTACATTGCACATGTTCCATGACTCTATTTTGCTTTTTACAAAATTATGCCCCTTTTTCGACTTAGAAATTTTTGGTTAAGGTTTTGTATGCAAGCTGGTATCTCAGTACTTACTTATGGGAATGGATTGAAACTTCACATACTTGTTCACTGTCATGATCTGACATGCACTAAGCAAGTCCCATAACTCTACTCTTTTTTTTCAAAATTATGCCCCTTTTTCAACTTAGCAGTTTTTGGTTAAATTTTTGTATGTAATCTGATATTTCAGTATCCACTAATGGGAATGGATTGAAACTTCACACACTTGTTCACTGTCATGATCTAACATGCACTGTGAAGGTCCCACAACTCTACTTTGCATTTTTAGCTCACCTCGACTTAGCAGTTTTTGGTTAAGTTTTTGTATGTAAGCTGGTATCTCAGTATCCACAAATTGGAAAGGATTGAAACTTCACACACTTGTTCACTGTCATGATATGACATGCAGTACAGAGGTTCAATACCTTTGCTTTGCATTTTACAAAATTATGTCCCTTTTTCAACTTTTGTATTCATTCAGTTGACAAGGCTGTTGAATAGCCGAGCGTTGCTGTCCTCCGACAGCTCTTGTTTTATTTGTTCTTGTTGTTGCTGTTTTATTTCTGACTAATGTTTTTTTTTAATCTTCACTTACATCTTGAAAATGAGAAAAAGATTTTACTAACATTTAACACTGTGGTTCTTGCCAACCCTATTTTTTCATTATTATTATTAATATGTGCTTGTCTATGTAAAAGGAGCTTACAAAGTTGGAGTTGGAAATTGTTATAAAAACAGATAAAAACACACAAAAATGGGTTGCAAGGATATAAATCATCTATGCCATAGCCCAAATAACGAAAAAAAAACATATGAAATTCCTACCTATCAGCTCTTTCTAACAACAACAAAAAAAAAACATGGAAAAAAAGCAAGTTATTACCTGAAAAACATCTCTGCCAATTAAAAAAAAGAAAAGATATACACTGGTTTTATAGTTGTGATTTGCACAGTTTATATTTAGATTTATATTTAGCTAATTTCATGATTGACACATATAGGGCATAAGCCTGCCAATAAGTCGTTTGATAATGAATTGAGAACAAAGAGCTAGTAGAATGAAATTTGTGTACTGAAAATTGCAGTTTAAAGTTATATGGCTTGTACAGTGTTCTGTTGTGTTTGTATGTTTTCTAACAACAGCATTATAAACATGTTATTCATCATGTCCGTAACATTCAGTTTCACATTATATAGATATTCACTGATATTGCCTTGCATGTTTTTCTGGTTACTGTTTTATGTAATTTATGTAGATTATATTATGAGCTGTTTTTTTTTTTACAATAAATGTGCACTTTCAAGCAATACAAAGTTAACAGTGTAGTGCAGTTAAGAAAGGAGAAAAAATGTATACAAGAAACACTTAGAAATAGCAGGATTTTAGAGAAACACTTAGAAATAGCAGGATTTTAGTCGGGTTGTGGGTACTGATGCTTGTTTGATACCAGACATAGTGTAAAATGAAATTTACGAGAATTTTTTTGTCATTTTTAAGAAAAATGGAAACATAAAAAAGAGCAGTAAAGTTGATGGTGAAAAACAACATATGTAATTTTATGTTAATCTTATTGATTTATCATGAAAAGTAGTTTTGAATTACATTGAAACCTGGGTAGCTGTTTGCCACTGTTTGATTTTCATTGTGTTTGAATTTCTGTGCATGTTTATTAAGATGAATTTTCATACTACATTTCTTGCAAAACCCAAGTGTGTAGGTTACAGTTATGCAGCTTTAAGGCTTAAATGTGTATAAGATAGAGTGAAATTATATTTTGTGAAAGAAACCAAAAGAATTCAAGGTCTTACTGTAGTCTTTTAGTGTATGTGGTAGAGAAATCTTAACTTTCATATTTCTACATTTTTATTATCTTCCCTGTTTGATATTATATAAGTCCTTACCTATGTTTTACTTTATTCTTTACTTTATCTTCCTCTCTAGCTTTTAACCCTTTACTTTATAAGATGTTTCATTTTCTCCTATGTAGAATGTTAATATTTTGTTTAAAAATATATGTGTCATTTTAAATGGTTCACACACTTATAAACATAAAAAAATCCAGTAGTCTTGGGCAGAGGTTTTACCAAAACAGTAATGGTTTCAAGGAACATGCATGGGTGACAGTATGTGATAAGTTGGAACTTTGGACAAGCAAATTTAAACTGTCTAAAGCTAGAAGTATTTCAACTTCGAATATCTACAGGATCTCTGTATCCTCTAAATTTTTTTGGGTGTTCTAAAATTAGAACTATTTGAAGTCTTTCCTTATACCTGTAAGAATCAATTGACTGCATCACCTGTTTTTTTTTCACCAGATTCATTCATTCAGTTTGAAATGCTTGTAAAGCTCATTTTTTAAGCTGCAAAGCAGTTTATATCCAGTGAAGAATGGATATTGAAATGTGGAGATCTTATTGATGGGTATTATTCTTAAAAATGTTAATTTTTGTTTGATAATACCCAATGGTGTGTGGACCACATTAGTGCTTAGTGGATAAAAAATGTATAAAAAAATATAAAAACATGAATGCAAAGAGGCAGTGAAAATATTTTTGCATCTCGATTAAAAAGGGCCTTTCGTATACAAAAAGAAAAGCACCAGATGAAAAAAAAAATACTTTAACTCTTTTCGCAGCTTAAACCTTACAATGTTTACGGCCAAATCTGTGTTGAAGACCACCCTGTGAACAGATAAGACCTATACTGCAAGACCCACAAATATTTTTTGCCATCTAATCATATTACCCATGAATGAAAAAACATCTATAAAGGTCAGTCTTTGACTGTTAGTTGTGGTCTTTACACAAAGGGTTGACTGTATAACAGAGAAGTGTTTCCTCACATAATACTGTCTTTGTTTTCTGTGTTTTGAAGCCTTACAATTCTTTAATGTAGTTTGCTCCATATTCAAAATTATGAAAAAAAAATTAAAATAGGAAAAACATTTATAAAAAAAGTTAAGAAAATTACTTCAAAAGGTAAAAAAAAAACAGTAGAAAAAAATGAGTGCTAGTTCTATAATGCTTTCCAAAACAAACAACAAAAAAATGACCAGACTATCTACAAAATCTCTTTAGTAGCTTTAATCAGATATTGTGCAGTATCTTTGTCACAGAAAAACAAGTATCTTTGTCACAGAAAAACATTATTATTAAGTATTGTATTTGTATGAAAATAGTCTTTATAAAGATAAAAATAATCACAAAAAAAGATGCAAAAATATTTTTTCGTACCAGAGAGAATGACTGTGTGAATGGTTGCTACTAAAATTTGACAGTTAAAAAATAGTAAATGAACTTAACTTGCCCATTAGAGTCCATAGACCTTTACATAGTACAGTGCACATTATATTTTACCCAGAGAGTTTTAGAACGTTAAATGTTAAACAATACAATTTCTGATACAGTTTTTTTTCACTGGTATGAAATTTCAACCATTTTAAATTGAAAACTGTTTGTCATTTTCAAGGTAGCATAAGAAAAGTGTTATTTAGTGCGGGATTGACATGTAACGTTGGATGATATCTGGTTTCAGAATAATGTTATGTAAAACAGCTGTAAAAAGGGTAGATCATGATAAATAGAGATAAGAAAAACTGTCGTTTTTAATTTGGCTTTGAATAAATGAGAGTATGACCGATAATACAGTCTTTGTTTCCTTTGAATCCAGTCTTGGACAGTGTCACATTTTAATAGTAATCTGTCTGTCTCTGTACAGAAACACTTTTACAAAACCCGGCAGCTAAGCCCAGTAGCAAGGGTGCAAAGTCTGTGAATCTTGGGGCCGTGATATCTCTGTGGCGATTTGATAGAAAATATTGTGTCTTAAACTCTTTATCAAATAACTCATTATCAAATTTTGATAGTGTTGACACATTACCGAAACACTTTAACCCAGCCTGGTTGCTAAGCGCAATATATGTGAATCATGGCGTTGTTAGATCTCTGGCGATTTGATACAAAATGTACAAAACCTTGGGCCTTAAAATTATTTCTTTGACATAGATACAAGAATAGAAGTTGGCAATTACTTGCGGAGAACAGTTTAGTAACGTACAGACGCCGGCGTAAACACTGGTTAGATAAAACTGGCCACCATATTGTTGGAAAACTGTGTTAAACCCAAAATAGACGCTGAAACTACATGCAAGCAAGATTTCTAGATACTAGTATGGATCCTTATCAAGGTTGTGTGTTCTTTGCCTTTATGCGTTTTATATCTGTTGCAAATAACTACAAAAAAAGTTATTTCTAAAATGAATGCGAGTATGCAGATCAAAGTTTAGACACTGCTAAGACTACCCGCTACTTACGTGTTTGTAAGCCATTTTCCTACGTGAAAAGTAATGCAGAATGTCTAAATATAGAATTTTACTATGACAAAAGTGCATGAAAATAGAATTCAATAACAGAAGTACGAAATACAAAACTTCCCTCCCCTGCATACACGCCTTAAGACGTTCAGAATTTATTTAATTGCCCGTGAGACATATTAGTAGTTTTATTCTATCCATGTACAAAATTTAAGTAAACACCACAATCCTTGGGTTTATTTATAATCAGTATGGATTTAACGATAAAGGAATATTGATCAGGAAGCGAATTCTACCAAAAATTTAACCTCCATGATGTGTTAAAGCACATGTATGTTTAATAGTGTATTTGTAAAGAGAATAACATATATAGCAAGGTATGATATATTTTTCTTTCAACGTTTTGGGGGTAGTTTTCAATGGAGTTAAATATATTTGATATGTAGTACAACATATCATATTAAAACCAGTTTAATACACAAAATAAACTTAACTAACTGATCATTTGCACTTGTTTATGCCACTGAGTTCTACCAATACACGTCAAATTTTCACTGGAAGTAATTTTAAAAATCGACTTTCCCACCCTCTTGCCAAACCAAGATAGCGTTATTTTAGCATAAGTATAAATTAAATAAAAACATTTTGCCTGGGGAATTCAATAACATAAATATAAGCAAAACTGTATTAAAGTTGTAAAAGATTTTCCATGACAATTGCATATTTTGCCAAAAATTAATAAGAAATGCAAGTTTATAAATTCATTATTACCTCCCTTTGCCTATATAGGTTGCACAGCCAAGGTAGATTTGTTCCGGAGCTAACAGGTAGTCAAAATATCCCAATATTTATCAAATGCAAATGTAAAACTAGAAATTACATCTAACTGGAAAAGAAGTAGTCCACGTTATCAATACTTTTATATTAAAGGGAGATAATTACACAATTTTATTAAAAGTAAAACAACGGACATTTCCAAGAGGGAGCTAACACTATGTAAAGGGTCTTCTTTGTTCTTTAAATTAATCTCTAAGTAAATAGAGTTCTGTAGAATGTCGTAAAAGGTTGCTCAAATGTGATTGAGATTTACCCGCGATTTAACACGTGTTAATGCTATGCAAGAAAGGGAATCATCCCGGAATGTATATATTCTAACCCGTATGACAGATAATCTACCGCGTGCTAACCACACGTCTAAAAGACCAATATAGATATGTTTATTGTTATCCCTCGTCGAAGGTGGACGGATCTAGTTTTGGCGTTGTATGTCCGTCTGTCCGAGCCCATATTTGCATACTTAGGTGGCTATAGGAAGCCATATCTAAGAAGTGGTTTTGAATATTCAAATAAAACTTCATATACATGTTCACCACTATAGGGAAGTGCGGCCCGTCAAGTTTCAGTTTGATTGCCCAAGTAACACCAGAGTTACGGCCCTTAGTAGTCTGTAGTGTTAACTATATAGGTAAATAAAAATATGGCGATTTCTGCTTCATAACTTGTGACATAATTTGACCTAGAAGTATGAAACTTAAAATAAATTTAGAACACCACAATGTGGTAGTGCACACACAATTTCGTCAGGATCTCTTTAGTAACTAAAGAGTTATTGCCTTTTAATTGTTTAAAAATCGACATATTTGTACATAACAAACTAACCAATTGGTAGAATTTCATTAAACATCTTTCATTTTTCCCAACATGTCTAGTTGTTATCAACATGTCTAGTTGTGTACCCACACCCGGTCACCCCCACGCCCCCACCCCATAAAAATCATGTTTTCTTTTCGTTTTTCCATCAATATTTATTATCAACATGTGAAGTTTTGAAACCGTGAAAATGAAAAGTCTTAAGATGCTAAAAATGCAATAAAATGAAAATCCTAAGGAGATAAGATGGATATTTAAAGTTTTTTTACAGATGAAAGCTGGTCTTACTGACAGTGTTATTTTTCTGTATATCATATTTGCAGTTTGCAGTTCTCATGATCATCCATTTTCATCATGGAATCAATATTATTGTAACCAATAGCGCAAAAGTGTACGGTCATAACAACTGGTGTCGATAATATGATATTAATTATTTCAATTATCATATGTTTTTTAATTGAACCTGTAAAGGATTTCACAACTTGATTACACCTGTGTATATTTAGTCTGGCTACCGACTAGATAATCTTTTTTTAGAAAAAAATAATTCTTTTATATATTTTGACTTCATCAGTCTTGGCTCTGATTATCTATGAATGGCAATAAATATCCCAGAACCACCAGGTCATGTAACATGATCATTTTCAGCTGTAATAGCCTGACCTTAGATAAAGGCCGATCTCCAGGATTCAGGAGATGCTCAAACCAGATTTGCACAGACCGTATGTTTTGAGAATAAAAGGGACATAATGATACAAAATTTGTATTGCCTCAGGAGTTATCTCCTGTGAACAAAACATAAGGTCTGAACACAGACTAGTGTATATTGGGCATCCCTTGGTTAAAGTTTTCTATATAAGAAATTTCGTACAGATATGTCTAACAAGAACCAAAATGCCCAGTTGACAAACTTAAGTAGAAATATTTGAACAATGCAAGTGAAGCAAGTGTATTAATGCCATGGGAAAGATGCATGTAAACCCTGAAACGCTTAGGAAGTTTAGTTGAGTAAACTTGCAATATTTTACAAGTTCGTGTTTATGTCTCAAAAGAACTATCCAGCTTTTAACAGTGTTTTAATGTTGGGAGGAAGACACCGTGTGCCTCCTTCGGATATAACTTAGCCACGAATTGTTCACAAAGTCATCTTGATGGCTTGCTCTTATAAAAAAAAATAGACACCTCGTGCGGGGTTTTGAGCATACAAAGATACGAGCGGATACAAACTACAGACTATATCCCAAAGGTATACAAGTTAGGAATTTTACATTTGAAAATATGAACAGTTACTAGTAATTTACTACATATAGTTTATGTGAACAAACAACAGTACTATGCAATAGGTTTAAAATAATAAGACAAAATGCATTTACAGTCAAACCTGTCTATAAAGACCACCCTTGGGAGAGCCAAAATGTGGTCTTTATTGGGAGGTGGTCTTTATTCACTGGTTAAAATACACTGTAAATGTTAAAATGGGAAACAAAACATGTGGTCTTTAAAGCCAAGTGGTGTCTGTTCAGAGGTTGTCTGTAACACAGGTTTGACTGAGTGTATAGCTAAGACAGTGTAAATATTTATTACTAGTACAAGAATTCTAGCCAATGATTAACATTTAATAAACACGTATACTAACTGGATATTTTAGATTTGGAGAACCACTTAAGAGGAATCATTTTGCCACAAAACTTTGTCAAAAAAAGATTCTGTTGTGCATATCATGTGAGGAAGCCATCCAGCTGGCTTGCGGAAGGTCGGTGGTTCTACCTAGGTGGCCGCATGTATTGAAATAATGCACGGAGGGACACCTAGGGTCTTCCTGCACCATCAAAGGTAGAAAGTTTCCATATGACCTAAATTTGTGTCGGTGCGTCGTTACACCCAACTAATTTATAGTGCATGCAAGTTTTTACGGCAACGACCGAGCACTAAAACTATGTATGCCCACTGAACCTCGATGTACTCAATTTGTGCATGTCGGAAAATTTTGTTTGCACAAAAACAAGATCCCCGTCTCACTCTGCTGTCCAAGTTTTAAATGACATGTGTTTTATTGGTAAATTAAGAGGAGAACACAAATGATCAGCCGATGTCTCGATGAGAAAAAAAGTTATGCTAGATATAACACTTTTGGTGTGATATTAAATTGTTTAATGGTTGCAATTAAATCTATCAATCTATATCCAAATCTGGATACCGAAATACCATTTAGCAGTTTGAATTTGCGTTTGCCAATATTAGAACAGAACAGAACAGAACAGAACAGATATTTATTTCCGACTTGTACATAGTACATTGTCATATTCATACAAAATATAAATAACATTAACACAGTCACAGTGATATATTACAGAGATGTCACTAATTATGGACATAAACATACAATATGTATTATCAAAAGAACATAATCTTGAGGATAAACAAAACAAACATTTGTTTTTTATGCATTATGTATAGAATTTCTTACAATAAGTGCTTCTTTTACGAACAATGAGACCTTACACAAATCTTGTTTATTAGTAGTATTCAGTAATTCTAAAAATTTATACATAGGCGGGTTTTTATAATAATATCGTTTAACATATTTCTGTCTTAAGTTTTCGAAGGTAGGACATATACAGCTAAAGTGGTACTCGTCTTCTATATCATTTAAGGAGCAATATAAACATTTCCTTTGGTTTCTTGGAATATTGTTTCTAGCATAACGTCCGGTTTGTATACGTAGCGGATGGGCTGAGAGTCTCAGTCTACTAAAATAATGCAAATATGAATTGGTAGTATGTCTAAATATTTTTCGTAATATAATTGTGATTTATATTGTCTATAATTTACAAGAACTGAATTTCTTTCTATCGATCCATGCCATTCTTGTATAAAATTGTCTATAACTCTATTTTAAAAATAACTGGGAACATCTTGACATCAAAATTATCACTGTCAAATATGAATCCAAATCCATATTCATTTAATAACTTTTTAATATTCGATACCCAGTTTTTACAACCTTTATTACAATCAAGTAAACCCTGTTCGTACATTGTCTTAATCAAAATATTGTTAGAATGTTTTACTTTACACCAGTATCTTATCATTCTAACATATCGTGAAATATACAAAGGGTACCGGCCAAGTTCACCATAAACACCGGCATTAGAGGTATTTGGTTTAACTTTAAGCAATTTCTTACAAAATTTAAGATGGATTCTCTCAATTTCTTTAGATTTGGTAAAACCCCAAATATTAGATATTGTTTACGTTTACTAGAAAAAAGAAAAATATTTGCAATGTGTGGGTAGATACATTAATCAAAAACCTGTCAAAATGCAGATGCAGAAGTCATGCATTAAATTAAACATTGATGAAGATTTCAAAAACGACAAAAAACTAGCTGCACGCGTTTCGAATATGCGATTTGTTCACATGATTAGGTAAGAGTTTAGATGCAGTTACACAATATGCCTGCAGGTTTCACGACAAAAATGGCCCAAAATGCACACCTTGCGCAACCTGTACCGTATTATCTGCAAATGACTGACCTAAAACATATGTATATTTTTAAAGCATGTGTCCAGACGATAAGAATGGTGGGAAGAAAAGTGTCTCATAACCGTTTACTTTTTCCGCAAATTTGAGCTGAATCTGGATGGATGGATGGATGACCGTTTCCATTTCGTCTGACTTCCGTCACCTGAGGTAAGATTTTAGACCCGGCCGTGTACACGGAGGTAGAAAATCGATTCAAGCATATTTTTATTTTACACACACAGGAATCCTTAGTTCTATAAACATCATAAATACGCAGTTGAATATAAATGCCTTTTAAGTACAACTACCAATTTTATTTAAAAACGTACCCGAGGCCCCAGGCCAAATACGAAACTGGCCCCTGCCACTGCTTAAGGTTGCAGGGTACACTTCGAATTTTGGCCCCGTCAATATTTGTAATAATTAGAATCGTGATTTTGGATGTCTGTAAATTACAGTGAGAGATAATGATTGTTAATTCCTTAGAAAATTTTAACAGCTGATACATACAAAATTCTGATTTCAGTTTTTAACTAACTGCTGCTAGCTTTGTATTAATCAATGAGTCATCTCGGTGAGGGAAATTCGAAACATTGAAGAGTTCCATGCTTGTTGATTGACATTCAGGTACATTTTTGCTATTTTGTGAAAAAAACGAGATGGCTAGGCAGACATTCCATTCATATCCTGAAAAAGGGCATTGTTCCTGAATCGGGATCATTGCAGGCTGTTTAAAAAGTGCAAAATTGATGATTTTGGCGTGTTATTTTTAATGGGTGGGGTACAACTTTCGTTTTGATAAATTTCTGTATTCTTGTATGAGAGTCCTGTTTTTGTCATTAATTAAAAGCACAAAGCATGTACACAATTTATAAAATGGCCAGTACCCTGATTCTGCACATTAGGGAAGTGCAATATTACAGGCGTGGCCGTGCCCAAAATGTCCAAATCCCTGTTCAAATCCCTGCTACCTTAAATCTTAAATTTGCGAATGAAAACAAATGAGTAAAGTGGTATAATTAAAAACATTCAGCGACCACGCAGTTACAATTAATATTGAGAGACAAACTAACAACTGCGAAATTTCGATTTTGACATCTAATCTATGACAGATTCAACTTTGCAAAGTAGAATTATGCAGGATATAACTTATTGACGTTTTCTTAAATGTGCGTGAGTAAGACAATAATAATCTAAATCTTAATCGAATACAACATTCCAGATCTAGCTGCCGTTTTGATGACTCTATTCTTATATATAATTCCGTGTGCTAAAGGAAAAAGCGCATGCACACCTCAACGGCGTTAACAAACACGATACATATTGATCGAAAAGGAGTAAAAAACGGTTTAACATGAGTAAGAAAATAATGTCGTTATTAGCAATTTGCAACTCTATGTTTGAAGGACCTACAGAAGAATCCCCTTTCATTATTTTTTATGTTATAGATTTCCCTTTTAATCTGAACTATATTAATAGAACCGGGTCGTGAATATTAATGAAAGAAGTCCAGACATACACACGCATGATACGGGCTTGGATTTCAACAATACGGATTTTGTTTTACCCGCCTAGTGAAATACAAGCCGAGTTTTGTAATAGAATTTATCTAGGTATTATAAAATTATGTATTCAAAATGAAGTCCTTCCGAAAATGTGGATCAATAAGTAAATATTCTTTTTAGATAATATTATATGTATTTCGAATATAAAGTGCAATTTAAGCCAGTGTTTTACATACGAGAAAACATTTTACATTTAAGAAAACACCTAAGCTTGCCACTTACTAGTTTCTAGTTATATCCAGATACCGTAATATTTTACATTTTCCTAAGTCTGCATAAATTATATAAGGTTGATATGCAATCGCATTCATATATCTTTTTAAAATCCATTAAACCACTTTATTAAAGATATTTATTCGACGCTACTGAACTGCACGCGCCTCGGGTTCTGTATTTGCTAGACCGTGTTGTGATACGGGTTGCTAAATGTAAATTGTTTTTCTATGTTTTGTATAATAAGATAAACTGTAAATGCAGATAGTGTATAATACATTAAAGGACTCCTCACAAATGAAATTGCTTTAGGATTTATTTCTATAATGAACAAAGCATAATCACACTTTGTAATATACAAGCAGTCCACGTATTTGCTCAAATATGTACTGGATATTAAAGTAAGGATGTGCCATTTGCCGGGACAGCTTGCATGCCTCTAATTCGTGTCGGATGAAGAAAGCGCTGTAAAAAATCCCACAGTCACTTGGATAAAAAAACTAGAGAGTAAGTTGAACACACTAGTTGACCACCAGTTATATTCGGCGCTAAATACGTTACAACTGTATATGAGCCGCGTCATGAGAAAACCAACATAGTGGCATTGCGACCAGCATGGATCCAGACCAGCCTGCGCATCCGCGCAGTCTGGTCTGGATCCATGCTGTTCGCTAACAGTTTCCCTAATTGCAATAGGTTTTGAAAGCGAACAGCATGGATCCTGACCAGACTGCGCGGATGCGCAGGCTGGTCTGGATCCATGCTGGTCGCAAAGCCACTATGTTGGTTTTCCCACGGCACGGCTCATATATGGTGCTACATATGAGGATTAAATTCTCAATTTGGGACATTTCTTAATTAAACGCTGGTTTACAATGTTATTTTTTGAGTTTAACTTGAAACTGGAAGCTTATTTCATCAACGATAGGTAGATTCAGATTATTTATGACGAATATTTTAACACTGTTACAGTGGAGATTTTGATGTTCGAAATGGATCGTGTACGCAAAAATTAGAGACGATGTGACGATATTTTAGACAAGGTTTTTGTAAACCACTTGATCATGCAGTTGAAAATACCATTTTGGAATGTCTGTTGCTATCAGTATAGTTTGTAAGACAATTTTCTTTCACTCGCATTTGCTCTTATTCAAAATAGAAACGATTATTTATGACAGTGAAAATCGTTTGCCGTGAAGGTTTCCCCATTACAGTTTAATTTGATCAACGTTTATCATATACCTTATTCATAGATCACCACATTTGTTACTATTCAGCTTTTTATGTTAATTGCGGGCAAGCAACTACTCTGGCTGTATTTTGGCCGAGTTGGAAACATGCAAAGAACGTAGACCTGCGTTGTATGTTTAGGTCTGGAAAAGACTGGGTTATATTTAAATCCAGCGAAAGTATGCACAGACAGTTCTGCGGTACATTTTGAGTTGCAGATGCAGTCGAATATGCCAACTGGCACATGCAACCAGCAACCGAATATTTTACTTGCAGTCTATGATAAAGTACCGGTAAAACTAATTAAATGAGCCGTGCCATGGGAAAACCAACATAGTGGCTTTGCGACCAGCATGGATCCAGACCAGCCTGCGCATCCGCGCAGTCTGGTCAGGATCCATGCTGTTCGCTAACGGTTTCTCTAATTGCATTAGGCTTTAAAAGCGAACAGCATGGATCCTGACCAGACTGCGCGGATGCGCAGGCTAGTCTGGATCCATGCTGGTCGCAAACCCACTATGTTGGTTTTCTCATGACACGGCTCAAATGGTGCTTATACACAAAGTTCAATGTCATTATATCCGAAGAAAGCAAGGACGTGTCCAAACTAATATTCATATATTTTAATTTGTTTTGTAGTTATATAGATTTCAATGGTATGTTTATATGTAGGAAACTAAGTCTTACAAGTTAAAGTCTTTCATCCCGAATCCTTTGTTTCCACTGCGAATTGTTCAATTCTGTGTCGAATTCCTTTCAATTGACGAAACTTTCAGTTTTGTGGGTTTATATGGGTGACCATAAATACCGGAAACAATCCCCGATGCGAATGTTGAATATTTCAACAGTTTAAAAATCACCTGTGTCACTTACAGTCAAGATACTTTCCCAAACTTGGTTGGTTTATTAAGTTAGTGTAATGTTATAAATGTAACGATATTCCTTTAATTTTATCCCTTTAGCAGCTGATAAAAGTAAAATACATATTTATTTTGATAGAGTGAAAAATGTACGTGTAATATAACTACTGTATATCTATATACGTTCAAAAAGATATCCGAGAAGTTTTCGTTCAGTGCCAAGAAGCATATGAGCCGCACCATGAGAAAACCAACATAGTGGCTTTGCGACCAGCATGGATTCATACCAGTCTGCGCATCCGCGCAGTCTGGTCAGGATCCATGCTGTATGCTTACGGTTTTTCTAATTGCAATAGGCTTTGAAAGCGAACAGCATGGATCCCTATAATCAGACTGCGCGGATGCGCAGGCTGGTCTGGATCCATGCTGGTCGCAAATGCACTATGTTGGTTTCTCATGGCGCGGCTCATATTTTTGTGTCTGTTACAGATTTTATCATAGCCTGTATAATTTGGAATGGTGCAGTGAAAGTCGTCAATAAAAGATACTTTCTTCGTTTTTCGATATTCAAAAAAATGTTGGACTTAAAAAGCTTTTATTCCAGGAAATTACTAAATGTTGAACATGTGAGATACCACTGCGTGTACTTTCGTCATTTTCATGCAATTCTCATAATTACAAAAAAATGTATGTACATAATGAATGTTTTCTTCGATCCGATTTTTTTTTCAAATGTTCAGAGGAGGTGTTTTTAAAGCCCTCGAGTGTACCGGTACTGCTTTAATTAATATTTGGAATTTGCGGTACTTTTTAATTTAGTTACGGAACTGGTTATAAAATCTTCCAGTTTTCTGTGCTAAAGAGCTTCGCATCAGTCGTCTAATATAGACTTTTACATTTTTACAGAGGTATGGCGAAGCCAAATTCTGGTGGAGATTTTGATAAAGTTCGGTTTAAGCATGTAGCGACGGATGAATTTGAAAATAATGCTGAACTGACTAATGATGAAGATGATGAGGTGACCATCGAGTTGAAATCTCTCATTTCTGAGAATAAACCTGCAAACGGGTTTTCAAGAAATATTAAACACTCTTATTGGTGCAATATTCAAAGGTTATCAATGTGCGCTTTAGTCGTAATTGGAGCAGTGTTATTTATCGCTGGTCTAACTATCGGATTGCTGATAGGCCGATTCTCGTATGATTTGAACCAGTCAGAAGAGTCGGGCGCGAAAGTTTCCCCCATTGCAGAGACTAATCAATGCAATTGTTCAAGGTGCTCAACAGAAGGACAATTGTCATCTACAACACCATCATCCTCACCAGATAGTCACACAGAAAGATACACTACATCTAGTAAGCAGACGACACACTCTATGACAGAACAAAAGTTTGTAACGCCAGTGACATCAAAAAGTTCCACAAGTAGTTGTAACGTTTGCAAAACTCGCGATCCTAACACATCTCTTGGTAATGAATCGATCAGATCCCTTTTCGCGCCAATCACTAAGAAAGAAATGAAAGCTGTTTCTATAGCTCTGAAAACTAAAGCATATGTATCTTACGATCATAAACTTGCTAGCAATAGACTGTCCCATGTCTACCTGCTCCCCCCTGTGAAATATGAAGCATTACATCACCTCGACAAGAACAGTTCATTTCCGGGGAGATTTGCTAAAGTTCACGTGTTTCGACCAGCCAGTGACCCTCCAGATGTCATGGAATACAGAGTTGGACCCCTGAATGAGACCTTTGAAAATATGATAGTTGAAAAGTTACGAAAAGACGGAGAAATCAGTTTTAATCGGCGGCCATATGATAGTACTGAAGCAAATGAACTCTATACATTGCTAGAACCAGAAATACAAGCAATTGCGCATTTGCTCTTTGAAAGTTTTGATGGAATCAATAACACCAAAGACACTTTTCCAGAATTTTCTTATTTACCAACATCTAATTTATCCGATCGAACTTCATACATGGTTTTAGTATTACATTTAGGATCAGCATCTACACTTCGTCTTCTCCCAGTTTCATGCACGGTTCATCACCCGGGTACAAACGTGTCTCGATGGTATACTTCTAACTGGTATTATCTCGACCAGGGTCCTTACAAGTCTGCAACTGAATTGCAAGAAGCGTACGATTCTGTGCAATTACGAAAAATAAAGTACCCGACTATGTATCGTAAAGACCACAAAGGAGATTTCGATCGTGTAAGAAATGAATCACTGCCTGCACGTGACCTGTCTGATATTCCTCCACCAAGAACCTACGAACCACAAGGACCAAGGTATACCGTAAAAGGTCATAAAGTAATGTGGATGGGTTGGCAGTTAGAAGTATCCACTAACCCTGTGCGAGGTCCAGCTGTCTTCGACGTCAGATTCCAAGGTGAAAGAATCGCGTATGAAATATCTCTCCAGGATATTACACTACTGTATTCAACTCAAACGAATGGACACGGACCTCCAGTGTTAAGTGATACGTTTTATTTGATAGGCAAATATAATAAACCGGTTTTTGACGTTGATTGTCCTAAAAGAAGTAAAATTTTAAAAGCGACCCATTTTCTGGCAGGTTCGCCTATAGAAATGGACGCTTTTTGTGTTTTCGAAGCAGACGGACAAAGGCCGCTGTGGAGACACGGGTCACGTGGTTTAGCAGATCACTATCTCGTGATTAGAGCACCGATTAGTGTAGGTAACTATGATTATATTTTTGAATGGAACTTTTATTTAGACGGTCGTCTTCAGACACATCTAACAGCATCGGGATACCTCTATGGAGCGTTTTGGGATCCAGATGATCCAAAGGCAGCAGACGATGATAGTTTCCCGCCCTATGGATATCGGCTTGGTGAATTTTTGCTCGGACCTATACACGACCACACGTTCACATTCAAAATCGACTTAGATATATATGGAACAACAAACAGTTTCCAAACAGTACATTGGAAGACCAGAAGTAGAGGAACACAGAAACCAGGCTATATCCTGTTTAATAACACACGGTATGCTAGCAGTGAAATACTTACACATGAAAACAGTTTCATTTTGGATACGAAAAATCCGAAAGTCTGGACGGTTGTGAACGAAAATAAAAGGAATTCTTGGGGTGCGAAGAAAGGTTATAGAGTAATTCCACATTCAAAATATGCCGAAATTCTTGAAGACCATATGATGTTACAGGTTTGGGATCACCTTAAATATCAACTTGCCGTTACTAAAAGAAAGGAATCAGAACCTTACGCTACTAATTCTTTATACGATATCACCCATCCAATAAAAATGTTTCCCAGAAATGGGGTAATGAAATTAGATAACGAAACCGTTCGAAATGAAGATCTGGTTTTGTGGATTAGTGAAAAATTTTACCACCTGCCAACGTCGGAAGACGTACCAATGACACTTCCGGCAGAGGTTGGCTTCACGTTAAAACCGTTTAATTATTTTGATAGGACGCCAGTTTTTGATTTACCAGCTCATTATTCGAAACATGAAGCTTATGACAATACATCTTGTTTTGTTAATGACTGATCTAATGTTAAAAGTAACCAATTTTTAGAAAATGCCGGGATGACAATGTAGGTGTGTTTCGCAGTGTTATTTTCGGCTTATTCGAGTTAAAGTGGTGTGAATGTGAGCATGTGCGCTTTTATTAGCACACCAAGGCTTAATTTGTTTTACAGACACTAGTGTAGACTCGAGTTTGGTAAGCGAAAAGAACACCGAGAACGTAACACGAGTGTAGCAAATGATTAGTCCAAAATGAAAAAGAACATGACGTTAAACATGGTGTAGCTAAAGGCTTTGCTTAACTCACAGTCTCACGAAATATTTACCGATCTCTCATTTACATAATTAAATTATAAACAGAAAATGCAGAATAAATGAGGAAAAACTTTCCTCAAACTAAATCCTCACGACGATATCTTACAAACACCACAAAGGGCACTGGACAGATTTATTATTTACCACATTCATACAAAAGATGTCTGTATGAGTTTGATTCAACAAAAATAAACTTATCGGAACGACTGAAAATTTACGTTACATGTGACAAAATTTGGGGTATATTGCTAGAACTATGAACGTTAGTTCAGACCAGTTAGCTTGACTTTAATACGCATGCGTAAATACAAGTGTGATGTTAAACTCAACAAAAATAAATCTAATTATTTTATGACTTTTTCTAATGCGAATAGTATAATAAACCAAGTTTTCATAATGGACGGTTCATTGTAGCTGCTACAGCTGGCGCGTTGAAATGAAAATGTTTTGCCACATGACAACTACATAAAACTTTTGAGATGTTTGAATACAAAACAAAAACACTTCTTTAACCATGTTATGCATCTAATAAAAACATCATAGTATGATTTGAATGGAGGAGCAGCTGTTGGTGAGCATGCTTTATCGAGGTTATAAATACTGCAATATCTCAAGCAAAGAAAAATCTTAACACAGTCATTGAGTCAAGCATAGTAAAGTAGGTCCAAAACAAATTGAAACAGTCCGGAGATCGATCTCACGGTCAATATATTTTCGTTCCCTTTATTGGACTGAGAGGACGAAATAAAAGAAAGTAAGCAAAGCGGTTGTGACTGATACTCGATGTCACTCAACGGTTGAATGTCAAACACGACAGACAATATGTATGTAGTCATATTATTGCGACTCAAGAGTAGCATTGTACAGGGGACCAGCGGCTCAAACGTGCAATCCCTGGTTACGTATTTGCTATATACTGGGCTTTCTTAATTGTTCGATTACGCGAATATATATGTAAGATTTCATTGATTATCTTTGCAAGCGTCTGAGGTGTCACAATTCTGATCCTTGTAATGCCCACACAATTCAGCAGTGCACAAGTTTGCGGCCTAGCAGCAATATGTTCTGAGCAACCTATAGTCTGGTAAATAAATGTGATAATTATTTTAGACCCGACATTGGATTGTATAGTAAATGTTTAATGGTATTCTGTTAGGAAATATGTTGTTATTGAAGAATCTGAATGATGCCCAGCTGGCATCATTGAGCATTTTGAGAAATTCAAGATGGCGTCCAAGATGGCCGCCAAAATCAGTAAAAAAATGTATCAGTAGCACAAGAAATAACTTACAAATTGTTATTTGCGGATTGATTTTACTTTAAATGTTTCAGACAGATGTATATAATAAATTATCTTTATTTATTGATTAAGTCAATCAAAGATGCCATCTAGTACGGCTGGAATTCAAAATGGCGGCTAAAATGGCCGCCACAATCGCCTTTGTGGCGTATTGTATTAACAAATCAAGTATGGTAATCAAATTTGTTGATATTAGTGTTGCAATATGTAATAATTATTTAAATGCAATAATAACTTTATTCATTTGATTATTTAGCTGATCCAAAATGGCTTCCAAGATGGCCACCACACTTTAAAGAAATTGGAAACAATGCTGAATATTGGTCTTATATCATTGGTCTGTTAGTATATATAAAGTCAATCATCAAGAACATTTTAAACACAAGTTTTAAATTATATTTGCTTATTTTACAAAGAATATGGTATGGATTATGTACAATATGGCTGCTATTATTAAGTAATATGAAATGTAAAATCAAAAAGCGTGTTTGTATTCATAAAGGTATGTTAAAATGTGCATTGAAATGTAAATGCCAGGATGATTATGTGAAGTTCTTTTCACTTAACTGCCTAACGCACGTTCTTTGTTCATTGTTGCATTGATCAGCATTGTCTTGTTGACATGTACAAAACATCGTACATGGAAGTCGAGCCTGATTACAGCTGCACCATTATGTTAAACACGGGTTGTCACTAGGGCACCAGCACATTATTATCTTCAGTACTTCCGGTGATTCCAAAGCTTCAGTGGGTGCTACTGATACAGAAACCAGTGTTTTCATTACCTCATTCCTACGCCAACAATATTCACATGGGTCCATATTTGATGTGAAGAGCATGCTTCCATGTACAGGCCTTTAAATGTTTTATGTTTTCAACAAATGCCTCTTTTGTCGGTGCAAATGAAGCCAGTACTGGCAGAGTTTTGCTGGACTTGCCAACTTTGGCTGCCCATAGAATTTGTTGCGTTACAGACATGTCGTTTGAAGTTTGCTGGTTATAAGAGGCTGATACAAACCTTTTTGATTCAGTTATTATAATGTTATTGATGTCAGCTGACAAACCTTTTTGATTCAGTTATTATAATGTTTTTGATGTCAGCTGTGATATCACCCAAGGATTGTAAGGGATAACCAGCTTGCAACATCTTGATCACCTTTGAATTGCCAATGCCATAGTAGCCTGCCACAGTGTCACACCCAGAGTCAGCATGGAATGCTAGTAAATCTCACACAATTCCATAATGTTTCTGTGCTGTGTCTGTTGTATGTCAATAACAACTCTTTCTCTCACAGGAGATCTCATAATCAAAAGTATAGGTATTTCTAACACCACATAATAGCGATTTAAAAGATATTATATTTTTATAGGGAATACTTATGTATCTATTACATTAAAAAGATAATGTAAAAATCAGTCACATGTCTCTACGATTTCAGAATGTGTAACTAAAACAAAATCGGAGTTTATACACTTGCAGCCACTACCTGCATGATTGCACCTTCGAAACATTTAAAGCCTTCCATAAATACTAAACTGACCCCATAAATTGCTTTGAAATACACAGTACAAGTCCCTAGGATTGAAATATTTCAAATATCCCCGGCAATTTCAGCTGCCAAACGAAGTGATAAAAACCAGGAACACGTCTGCTATCCGGAATGAAATCACCGGGGATAACTGAAATATTTCGTTCGTAGAGACTTGTACTGTGTTTTTCAAAGCAATTTATGGGGTCAGTTTAGTATTTATGGAAGGCTTTAAATGTTTCGAAGGTGCAATCATGCAGGTAGCGGCTGCAAGTGTATAAACTCCGATTTTGAAATGTTCTACAAGTTTGCCGAGTAGCTTCCCCTAGCGTTACGCTCGCTTAGTTCACCTTTTCAATGTATATGATACTGTGACCGGATGTTTTGTCATCGATTTTGTTTCCATTTGACTAACATATGAAAGGTTATAATTGTGTGAAAAAAGGGATTTTTTATATTAAACAAAAAAAAATAAAATAAAAAAAATAAACACTGGACCCGTGCCTGTGGTGTGACACTGTGGCAGGCTACTATGGCATTGACAAATCAAAGGTGATCAAGATGGTGCAAGCTGGTTATCTCTTAAAATCCATGGGTGATATAACAACTGACATCAATGACATTATAATAATTGAATCAAAAAGGTTTGTATCAGCCTCTTATGGCAAACCAACTTCAAACGGCATGTCTGTAGCGCGACAAATTCTATTGACAGCCAAAGTTGGCAAGTCCAACAAAACCCTGCCAGTACTGGCTTCATTGGCACCGACAAAAGAAGCATTTGCTTAAAACATAAAACATGCACATTTACAGGCCTGTGCATGGAATCATGCTCTTCATGCATACACACCAAATATAGACCCATGTGAATATGGTTGACGTAGGAACGAGGTAATGAAGACACTGGTTCCTGTATCAGTAGCACCGACTGTAGCTTTGACACCATCCGAAGTACTGAAGATAATAATGTGCTGGTGCTCGAGTGACAACCCATGTTTAACAAAATGGTGCAGATGTAATCAGGCTCGACTTCCATGTACGATGTGTACATTTCGACAGGACAATGCTTGCGTTAGGTGGTTATGTGAAAAGAAGTTCACATAATTATTCTGGCATTTTCATTTCAATGCGCATTTTAACATGTCTTTATGAATACAAACACGATGTTTGATTTTACATTTAATGTTACTTAATAAGCCAATTGTACAATATATTCTTTGTAAAATAAGCAAATATAAATAAAAACATGTATTTAGAATGTTCTTGATGATTGATTTTATATATACTAACAGACCAATGAAATAAGATCAATATTCAGCATTGTTACCAACTTCTTTCAAGTTTGGCGGCCATCTTGGAAGCCTTAATAGTCAAATGATTAAAATTGTTATTTCATTTAAATAGTTATTACATATTGCAACACTTATATCAACAAATATGATTACCAACTTGATAAGATTGTTTAATCATATTTTATTGCTTATTAATATTTACATTTATAACAACAAACATTAAAAATGTACATGTACAGCCAAGAAAATAAGCAAATGGGTCGGGCCACAAGTTCTCACAACATCAGTAAACGGCCCTTCCCAATAGAAATAACTTAATATAACTCGGCGGAGAAAACAAAATAAATATGCGAAGTTGTGTTAATAATATTGAAATAATTTGTTAATTAATTGATGGAGAGAGAGGGAGAGAGAGAGAGAGAGAGAGAGAGAGAGAGAGAGAGAGAGGGAGTTGGGGCTTGTCCAGCATTTTAAAGTGTCGTCTATTAGTTAAGATATTTTCATATATAAGAAAGTGTCATTAGAATCTGCCTGTCTGTTTTACATATTTTTGAACTTGTAGAAAGATGAACGTGTTTTCATCTTCCGTATATCGATCATTCCAAACAGAATTGTTTGTAGGTTTAGCGGATGAAATTTACGTGTCTCGTGAAACAAGACGGTTCTCTGAGTATGATAATTTCTACAGTTAAAGAAAAATGATTAGCGTCTTCGTTTTGATGACCACATTCACATGAAGAATTGTTGCGTAAATGATTGTTAAAAAGATCAGCATTAGGTTACTACAGCCGTTGCGTAAGCGTGCGTGATATACAGAAAATTTTCGGTCACCAATACAAAAATATTTAGGAAACTGTATCTGATTTGTATTTCGCTTTCAATCTGGTTTTGAAAATATTCAATGAGTCTGAGTTTTTAATATCTATTTCAAGATTATTCCATAGAGAAGTAGCAGATGGAATAAAGGATGAATTATATATCTGGGTGCGGCGGGCTAATGTCACGTAGTCATTGCTATTACGAAGTCGGTATGAGTTTGATTCAGATACAGTTCCAGGAAATAAATCAGCAAGATAATCTGGAAGCTTTCCTTGTCTTGCTTTGTATACAGTAGTTAGTTTTTGAATAATACGTCTGTCTTTTAATGAAACCCAGCCTATTTCTGTTATTAATTTTTCAATGGAGACAGATCGGGTTAGTCCCGTAACAACTCTTGCAGCTTCATACTGCAATTTTTCTAGAGACTGCTTCTCATATTCAGTACACCCATCCATACAACAGAAGCATACTCTAATATGGGTCTCAAGTACGAAATATATATCTGGTTTAGTGAATTACGATTTATTTTAAACTTTAAAGCTCGCATAGATCCAAGAACTTTCGATGCTGATGAGATGATGTTAGTAATATGATCATGCCATTTTCCATCTGATCTAAATGTCAGTCCTAAATGTTTATGACTTTCGACAAAATCGAGTTGAACATTGTTAAATATCAACGAAGGTTTGCGTTCTGATCCTAAGGTAAAAAATACTACTTCAGTTTTGTTTGGATTGAATTCAACGAGCCATTGCTGGGACCAGTCACTAATTTTCTGAAGATCAGAATTTAAAGTATTTTGCATAAAGTTTATGTCTGATGATGAAACAGCTAACGAGCTATCATCAGCAAATAAACGTGTAACACTCAATAAATTTTCGGTGATGTCGTTAACATAGGTTAGAAAGAAGAGAGGTCCAAGCACTGAGCCCTGGGGAACACCAGCTGTAACATATTTCGTATCAGAAAAAGATGATCCAACAAAAACTTTTTGATTACGTTCTTTAAGATAGTTTTTAACCCATAGCAATAGATTATCAATAATACCATTTTGTTTAAGTTTGAAAATCAGACCCTCGTGCCATACTCGATCAAACGCCTTTGATATGTCACAGAACACCATACATGTCGGTATTTTAGAATCGAATGACTGACAAATTTGATTGTAAATATCTATTAACTGATACACTGTCGAATGACCTGGTATGAAACCTGACTGCTTTGGGTATAATAAATTATTTAGATGTAAATGGTTATAAAAATGTTTAAACATGATTCTTTCCATAATTTTCCCAATGCAACTGATAAGCGAAATTGGCCTGTAGTTGGAGGGTGTATTTTTGTTACCTTTTTTAAAAAGCGGCATAACTGTAGCCGACTTCCATATGTTCGGGTATTCGCAATCGCGTAGTGACCTGTTATACAACATACTTAATGGCTTATTAATAGTATTCTTACATTCTTTTAACATCCTATGACTAATTTCATCCGGGCCTGACGCTTTGTTAACCAACAGAACTGATATAATATCAGTAACTTCTTCTTCAGTTATCACGAATTCTTCTAGTATATTCCTAGTTTTCAATGTAAATTGAGGAAGTTTAGATTTAGAAGAGTCGACTGTAGAGATTGAAACGAAAAAATCATTTAAACAATTTGCTTTTTCTTCATCAGATGTAAAATATAAAGTGTTGTTGTTTACGTATACTTCAAGGGGAGGAATAACTTCACTACCTTTGTTTTGTTTAACTAGCATTTTCACCATTTTCCAATAAAACCTTGGGTTGCTTGAACTATTTTCATTAAGAGTAAATTCTAAGTTACTGAAAAATTGTTCTTTCGCGTGCTTAATTAAGTTACTCGCTTTATTGCGTAATTTAGTGTACTGTTTCCAGTCAGATATATTATTTGTAGTAAGAGCTTTTCGTTTCATTCGGTCCTTTTGACGAGTCACACGACGAATTTCAGAGTCGTACCATGGTTTATCATTGGGTCTTATTGTTATATAACTGGTTGGAATGCAGTTCTTCTCAAGTTCAATAAATTTGTTAGTAAATTGGCTTGACGCCTCATCAATAGTATTTGAATTTATAAATGACCAGTCAGTATGTCTAATCAAATCATTTAATTTACAGAAATCTGCACGTTTATAATTCCAGACACGCCGTTTATACGGGACTGAGGAGGGTCGGTCAAATCTAACGTAAATAAAAGTACCTAAGTGATCACTGATGTTTGGCGGAGTATCAAATGTACCATGGTGCAAAACTGAAATATCATTTGAAATAGCAATCGGATCAAGAAGAGTTGTAGACAGAGGAGTTATTCGCGTTGGTTCTGTTTATAACATTAACCATGTCGTTTAAATTAGTATATCTCTTAATTTATGATTATTCAAATTCAGTTGGTCCTCGTTGATGTCACCTACAATTAAGATCTTATTGCTTAAATCAAAAGCTTTTTCGATAGAAATATTAAGTCTCTCCCAAAAATCGACAGTAGCATTAGGCGGTCTGTAAACTGTAGCAATTAAATATATTTCATTCCGACATTTTACTTTAATCCACAATGATTCAGGTAGATTTATTTCAAGATCAAAAATTCTACTAGATATGAGATGTTCTGTGACATATAATAAAAGGCCTCCTGAATGATTGGTATTATCATTGCGATAAGGCTCACTATAGTTTTCTAACTTCAACATTTCTGTGTCAACTAAAATATCTAAATGAGTTTCGGTAAAGCAGAGCAAATCAAAATCTAACCAGTTGTCTCTTACAAAATCGAGTTTGTTTCTGATACTTCTCATATTTTGATGAAAAACCGACAGACAGTTCTCATTGTTTATCGGACCAGGATTTTCTTCAACATCGCCTGATAATATCAATAATTTTATCAAGATAAAAACATGTTCAACATTCAAAAACAAATAATCGTCTGCTGGTATAAATTCTCTGATAGCAGCATGGATAGTTCCAAAGGATACTAAAATTCCATTTTGTAGATTAACAAAATTAAGAAAAATTATTGTCATTATTTGTCTTATTAGACAAAAGGTACCACGTATTATTTGTATTAAAGCATTAACAATGGTTAGAATTGGCTGGCAGTAAAAACGACATCTTCCCTTAATTTTCTGAGTACTGTTGTAAAAAAGACCTATTGCCGCTCGATAGACACATAGCTCATTCATTACCTAGATGGATATAGAAATATGTAGAAAGTGTGGTTTGTAGCGGCGTATTGGTCGTAATACATTTTTATGATCGTAGGCCCTAAGACGCTGGACAAGCAGAACAGACAGAAAATATAGAGAGAATAATATAAGAAAAAAATGTACATGAAAATAAGCTCATTCGACATACACAGATGACGCATGTTATGAATAAGCAGCAACTGCAACAGTTGGAAAATACAACATTACAAGTGATACATAAAATGAGCAATTTGACGACTGTATATTATCTCAAACACATAACATATTCGTTCGTTCTTATACCAACACATACAAATATACATACACACACATATATAAATATACATCTGTACATATTTACATATATTTACATAATCATACAAATATACCTATACTAAATTCATAACTAGATGTACTTACGCAAGTTCCAGCTTAATTCAAGGAAGGGATATAAATCTGTTTAATGTTATAAGTGAAATAATTGAATTAGCCTCCCTTGGACCAGAGTTTTCTCTAAATATATGACTATTAGTGATCTGCATGGATATCACGGACAAATCTTGATCAAGCTTTTAATACACACACGTATATAAATATACATCTAAACATATTTACATATATTTTACTAATCATACACATATACCTATTCTAAAGTTATAGCTTGGTGTACTTTATAGTATTAAAATATTCATATACGTAAAATCTATCTTAACTCAAGGAACGGTTATAAATCTGTTCAAGATTTGAAGTGTAATAATTGATGGACCAAAGTTTTCTTTGTATATATCACTATCAGCAATCTGCATGGATATCACGGAAAAATCTTGATGAAGATTTTTAAAAGTGCTCTACATATTGAGTGTGTTAGAAATGGAATCAAGGATTATTTATAAAGGGAAAATGCTTTCTTGGAATTATAAAGGTACTCATTTACTTGTTGATGTTTTGTATGGTTTTCGGGTATTCATGCATGTACGTTTACTAATACGTGTGGAGTTTGACATATATCTTACACTTTATGATGTGTGTAAACATGCACATCGCATAGTGACCTAACCCTTCTTAAGGTTCATGTAAAGTGTTTGGACACCACCCCTCAGGTGAATTTTGATTTTGGAAATTTATTCTTCGAAGACCGTTTCTATTTATTATAAATACACTGAATTGTTTAGAGGAAGTAGGGAATACATTACACAAAGGTAAGCTTCTTTGAGAATAAGTATTTTGTCTAAAATTGCAGGTACTTCGACCGTCACGGTTCTATTCTGTAGAAAATATCAAACTTTTTTTTCAAAAGTATTTTTTCTTTAAATACGTTTTGTTTGTGTCTGTAACATATTTATCTAGGTACTCCTAGTATTGGAATACAGTTAACTTACATATTTTCTGAAATATAGGAGCATTTTGTCATTTTGACAGCTCTACTTTCACTTTCGTTTTGCAATTTTGGCAAATTTTTGAAATGTAGATGTATTGTAGCAATTTTAACTCTGGGAGTACCTGGAGAAATATGTTAGGCACACAATAAGTAAATACCTAATGTCAAAATATTTTTGAAAAAGAAGTTTGATATTTTTTACAAAACCGAATGTGGACAAGCAAAGTACATGTCATAAAAGAGAAATATTATTGTACCGAGCAAAACAACCTCTCTTGAATGTCATGTCTACTCCTTCTGAACGGTTTGGTATACAATGTATGCAAAACAAAGGCCTATGAGGTCTCAAAACATGAAACAAAAATTTACTCGAGGGGCAGTCTCAAACACTTTACATGAACCTTAATACTTTTACTAGTACGGTTTTCTCATGGATGTAAATAATGCTCTTTTACATAAATAGTAATGTAAATATGTTGTTACACGGACATTTGTTTTGAACTTGATTTGTAAAAATTATGTATACAATTTTGGTCAAGAAGATAATTGATTATCGTAATGGGGTGACTCTGTTGATTTTAAGGCCTATGCTATTTTGAAATTATGAATTAGGTGGGTGGGGTACATGATATTATTTCTGATTAATTTCGAAGTTACTGTAAAACAAACGTTATCCCAAAGTGACAATACATCAAAACCATGAAGTGGTGAACTCTTACTTTAATTTAAAAAGTAAAGTGGGAAAAGTTATCAGTATGTTCGTGTCACAATTTTCGGGGTAAGTATTCTATGTCATCGTGCATAACTGCGAAAAACTATAACATACATAATAAAGCTAAACTATCCGTGTAAATGAGCTGAGAGCTATTTTTCTATTTCCGTTTATTACTTTTCTAAAAAACACATTACAATTTACCAGGTGTTGGCAAAATTTGTCATTTTTGTGCACATGCCTTTACACATTAAAGAAGTCCGAACTATAGGTATGGTGTGCGAGAGGGGCCTGAGCGCTCACGTAGTGCGCATTTACAGGAATTGTACTGCTCATATATATATATGAATTTTATAGGTAGATAAAATTATTTATGTCATTGTTGTACATTTGGAGCAAATCGGTCCTATTCTGAAATATGTTAATTTATATACTACGGTAAAAGCCAATCAATGAATTCCTTTTATACCGTTGAACCAATCGTGAAACGGCATCTTCCTTCTTCGTCACCATTCAAGAGTGAATAGCACGCTTCTTTCTTTAATTTTATGTTGGCTAATTTCTGGTTTTATCTTACCACCACATGCCATTCCGCCTCCTCTTTCAAGTGACAATTTTCTAATTTTGAAAGATTTCTCTTAATACGCAAATTCATCTACATTTCTTGATATGCTTTCGGCGGTTATATCCGCCCTAATATGTGAATATATATATTTGTTATGGTATTGGACTGTAACTCCATTCAGATATGAGAACATATCTATTTGTTAAGGACGGTATGTTTCGCCCAGATATGTGAAAATATAAATTTGTTAAGGTATTTTTCAGCGGTATTTTCTGCCAGACAAGTGAAAAAAATATATATTTTTTTAATGTATTGTTTTGCAATGGCGGTATTTTTCGCCCAGATATGTGAAAATATATATTTGTTAAGCGGTATTTTTCGCCCAGATATGTGAAAATATATATTTGTTAAGGTATTGTTCGGCAAAATAAATATTGCCCTTTTTCAGTCTACACTTAGTTCACTCTTATATGTTCCCATACATAGTCCTCAGGGTCAGTGCTTCGTTGTGAACAGATGCACATAAATAACTTTATCATAAGTCCGCAAAGTGCAACAAAAGAAATAGCAGTATTAATTTTGTAATAATATTATTTATTTACAAGGTATGTCTGACAAAAGACATCGAGAATTCTAACTTTAGAAAGCTGCATTTTCAAGTACCTGAATTTTTCCACTTTGGTTAAAAAGAGTTTTTTTTTACAATAGATAATGACTGACTACAGAAGGTAATAAAAATACCATTGACCTAGAGAATGCTACAACCTACTAAACTTCAGAGTTTGTTTAAAATTATATTGAACACGTTTGCTTTAATTTAAGGTGAAAAATAAACTAGAACCCTATGATAAAAATCAAATAAATCATTTCGAACATGTTAGACAGTGAGAAAGCAAACATATCGTACGTGTTATTTAGCATGGATGATTTGAACTGTGAATATATACTTTTTACACTTAACATTTAATTCCACGAGTACACACACATATACATATATATTTACCTTTACCCTTTATACAATAGGAATATATTTGTTTTACCTGTAAGATTAAAGCATAACCCCTCGTGAACAAATAATGCATGTGGCGTTCACTGTTGATATATAATTGTAATATTATATTTTGACGTTACACTGAAACAAACAAACCCATTTTGCATATTCATTTATATAAAACAAACAAACAAAAACGGGAACAATGTTTATTTTGTTTGATTGTGAGTAACACCGAAACGACACAATGAACTTTTTGGTTGTTTTGTTGGTGGTGAAAGGCTCCAGGGGTCCCTCCAGACATTTTTTGAGGCTCAGACTAGTACCTAGATCGAGACACTAACCTCAGTTGGATGGCTTCCTTACGTGAAAAGTTTCACACCTCAAGTGGGTTTTTGATCCCACGTCGGTGATGGGCGAGGAATTCGAAGCCAGCGGCCATGATGATCAAGTTTTTCTTTTGCAAGTATAAAACATAAATATTCAATTAAATTTCGTGAACATAACTGACAAAGACATTTACCACGTCGGAAGTTACAAATGGTTTGCCGAATACACCATACTTTTAAATACAGAAGTTTACACACCATGTGGGTCGGAAAGCACGAAATTTACGTTCTTGAACGTATATGTGAATAGTTACTTTTGAAATGTAAACAAAGGCATAAAAGTAACTGTTTTCATGTTCGTGGTAAGGATCGACTTGTGATTGTCAATGTTCCCGATACGGAATATATATGAATGTATAAGCACGAGCCGTTTCATCTTACAGGACTTACAAGAACATAGTAAGCGGTTGTTTATTTATTGTATTTATGTTCTAGTAACCTTTGACACTGATTTCGAAGACAGACCGGGTTTGTGACATATACATGTCTGTTGTTGGGCTGGAAAAAGATAGATCCAAAATTTATACTAAAAGCTATATTGCATAAATGTTTCGTTATTTCTGTGCATACACTTCGGTTGTTTGAAGGTTAGAATATCAGAAAATTACAGGAAATAAAACATGTCTTTGAAAAAGTACCGATCTTTCATCATTTGTTTGGTTGGCGCATGATTACAAATTTAATGTTAGTAGGCCGTGATGTCCATGAAGCCGTGTAAAGTGATAATTTTGATGACACGTTGGTTTTATTTTGTAATTGTGAGTGATCGTTAAGTGATCAGAAAGATCGGACAGTGGGATGTTATAAAAAAGTGATGTTTTATTTAGATTAGAAAGTCAATCGTACTCTACAATAAGGAAATATATGGTAAAATAATCCTTTTATTTCGTTCACTGAAGAAAACATGGCGGACACAGTTTTGTAAAAGAGCGGTGCACGTGTGATTCGTGTAACATAGTTTAACGGCGTTTTCTTAGAAAGCTAACGCTCAGCTCATTTACACTGACATATCCTTCTTTGAAGAATATATATATTGTATATATATGAGAGACTTACGGTACCAAATACTTACCCCGAAAATTTCTATGCATTTTCTTCTAGTGCACTGTTGGGACATGTTTTTGAGTGTCATTGATACTTTATAATTTATTCGGAGATATATTTTCTTATAATTATTAGTTTCTTTTTGATCCCCGTGCATTTCTCGCGTTGTTACGACAATCTCAGTTTTACATACGAATTTTGCATTGTCGAAATAGCATAGTCCTTAATGTACATTATTCACTACGTGTATTTGCAGCACGTACACGTATACGTGCACTCTATGAAAAAAGATAAAAATTCATTAGTAACAATTATGTATACTATTTTGGTCAGGGAGGTAATTACTTATCGTTATAAGTTTCGCTATAAGGTTACTGTAATGTTCGGTGTTCAGTACGTGTATTTATAGCACGTACCCGTATACGTGCACTTGAAGAAAAATAAAGAAGTCATTTGCTCTATACCCGCTTATGACACCTGAATGAACACAGTATGATTTTTAACGATTATCAAGCATAGGGTGTTTTATATCACTGATAATAAAGCTTACATCAATAAGAGATCTAAATATTCATGACAAAAACAATTAACGACTTCAGTAAATGTCAAGAAATCTAGACATTGACTACCATAGTGTATACAACCCTGCACAGTACAGTGATACAAAATAGCGTTAAAAGTCGTTTCTCTATCAAAACTAAACATAGTTGAATATATTCAGGACGAATTAGGCACGCATGTGCATGTTTAAATTAGTGCAGATATACTAATCAGCTAATGAATTGTTAAAGTAGAGAAAGGGCATTTTGATATATCATTGGTCTTCACTTTTATTATGGAATGCGCTAGGTATGCGTTTACTAATACAAACATAAGACTTAGTGTAATAAATACAATGTAATTAAACAAACAAAATATGAGCTTTTGTAATAGTACCCGAATTGTATTAATTAGCATAAAGTGTAGAGTTTAGTGTGTACTAATACATATATCTTTCATGTACATTGTAAACAAACAAATGTGGTATGAACTATAGTAAAAATACCCGAAGTATATAAATTAGTACAGAGTGAAGAGTTATGCGTGTACTTCGTGTAACATATACAATGTAAACAAACAAATGTGGTATGTTTCATGTAATAATACTCAAAGCATTGCAACAATGTTCATAGATCAATTCATAGAAAGTAGAGGTATGCGAATAGTTATCATATAGTTAAAATGTAAATAAATAAATGAGGCATGAGTTTTTGTAATATTACCGAAGTATATTTGAAGAGGTATGCTTGTACTTATACAAAAATCTGTCATGTAACATACACATTGTAAACAAACAAATGCGGTATGAGATTAATTAATAATACTCTAAGCAGAACTATTTTTTATAGAATGTAAAGGGTTGCTATGCATAAACTTATACAAATTATTTATCGTATAATTTATTGTGATGTTGAATAAACAAACGTGGAAAAACGTTTAATGTAATAATACTCAAAAGATTGCAAGTATGTTCATAGATCAATTCATAAAAATTGGAGGTATGCGAATGATTATCATGTAGTTAAAATGTAAAAAAAAGAAATGTGGTGTGTTTTTGTAATGATACTCGAAACAGATAAATTTAAAGTTCCAATTATCAAATGTAGAGGAATACATATTGATTATTACAGATATTAATCATGATATTAATGTACAATGAAAAAAGACATTTCTATTTATAGAATGTTGAGGTGTGCGTGATAAATAATACAGAAATTTATCATGTAATTAAAGTAGAATGAAAATACACAATTGTGGTATGAGTTTTGTAATAATACCCAAAGCATATAGTGTCAAATGGACAATTTTTGTAATTTATATAAACTTATCTTTTATTTCATATAGTAATTTTGATGAACTGAACAAAATTTTATTGACAGGTTTACAACATAATCTAAACAAAAAAGAACTATATTTTCACTAGCAGAGAAGAAATGAATAATCTTTTATTTCATATAGTAATTTTGATGAACTGAACAAAATTTTATTGACAGGTTTACAACATAATCTAGAGACCGTACCATAGCTCTTTGCATACTTTGATTTTTCAAACTAAAGTGATTTTTACAAGTGCACCGGTTACGATAAAAAATGTAAACAACGGACTCTGTCTATGAAACTTTGAAATGAATGAATGACAGTCGATCTTAGTCATAATACTGATTGACAGTGAATGCTAATGACTCCATGTGTTGCAGAAAGGTATTTAGTTTGTAACTGTAATTTTCCATCAATTGAAATCCTCTCAAAACTGGTAAAATAATTACTTATATTTGGCCAAAACTCACCGTCTTTGCCGTTCGACAGCTGCAAAAAGGGCAAATATAAAAGATTCAGTGTAAGTAATATTTCACTGGTACTACCAGTTAGTAAGTTCATACTCTGAACAACACGTCAGAGAAATTTGGGCAGATTTGACCGATTATGACGTTGGCAGCATTAGGTTATATTTTTTCTTTACACAAAAATTGCCGTTAGGTAACAAAGCGAATACGCCGATAATCCGGAGTTCACCGATTATTGTTCCAGTTCACGCAATGTAATCCAGCAATTAAACTGCATAGCTATTAGCTACTGCTGTTATAGGGAAGTGGTAGAGTGTCTGCCTTAGGTGTGAGAGGTCCTGGGTTCGAGTCCCAGTTAGAGCTTAACTATTTAGATTCTGCTAAAGCATTGTTTTGCTGTTAATAGACTGTTCCAGATGTTCTAAATTTTTAGCACACAGTATCATGGATCATTATTTAGCAATCCAGATCAAAGACAAAGTTGAATGTTAAATCAAATGCACCCAATTAGAAAATATTGACTATATTATGTCCCTTTGAGGTTTATGCTCTCCATGTTCAAGAAGAGTTACATTTCCTTGATCACAAAATTTTCGTTAACATGAAAATATTAAATGCTCATAACTCCACACCTCTGGTTAAAATATTGTCTATATTTCTGTTTTTGAGAAATATATGGACCTTTGTCTTCATTTCAAAGCTTTTTAACTTCAAACCTGTGATTTGAAAAACTTAGGTACTATCTCTACATAATCTAAACAAAAAAGAACTATATTTTCACTAGCAGAGAAGAAATAAATAACATTTCAAATAACTTGTAACATTTTTGCTGAATTAAACAAAATTTAATTGGCATGTTTACAACATAGACTAAAAATAACTTTATTTTCTCTAACAAAGAAGAAACAAATAACATTTCAAATAATTTGGATCATGCCAACTGTATTAATTTACAAGGAATTTCTAAATTCATGTCAGGATGAATTGATACATTTATTATCATACTTAGTAAAAACTTAATAGGAGAATATTGAGCTCAGAACATGAAAAATGACTGTCCTAGATCCTTGGTCATTGATAGTATATTACCAAGCGTTTTGCATCATTTCATCTGTTGGGTCTGGTGACAAATGATCAAGCTCTTCAGTGTGTCTAAACATCTTGGCAGAGCCCTTCTCAGACAGTTTGTAAAAGATTCTGCCATCCATGGTCCAGAATGAATGTACTTTGTTTATTTTTTTGAGATCTGCTAATCTCTTTACAGTGTATTGTCTATTTCTAGTGAGATCCTCTGTGATGAAAACATTGAATGAGTTTGTTTTACATGTTTTCAGATTTGACTTTGACCTAAATACAGTATCTTTCTGCTTCCAACTCTTGAACTTGCAAATAATTTGAAAGTTGCCTTTGTTGTTTTTCTTTCCAATTACATGGCTTCTGTCTATATCATCACATGTAATGGTGGGATTTATTTTCATTTTTTGGCAAATGTCAATGATAATATCATCAGTGGTTGTAGTTGTTCCATCCTCATTGTTGTTGATTGGTACATTGTGGAACCTGATTGTGGATCTTCTTCCATACTGTTCCAAGTCATCATTTTTCATGTATAAATCAACAATATCATCTTTAACTGACTTCAGATCTTGCCTTAGCCTTCTGTTTTCAGTTTCTAGTGTTTTAATTCTACCTTTTTGTTCATCAATGGTTCACTTTGACTGGATTGAACCATTCCAAGAGAGTTTATGCGGGCGTCCATTGAATCAGTTATTGGCTGGAGAATTCTTTCTACTATATTTGATAGGGCAGGGACCATAGCAGCATAACAGCATAACTTGATAAGATAATACAATACGCCAAAAAAGGCAATTGTGGCAGCCATTTTAGCCGCCATTTTGAATTCCAGCCGTCCAAGATGGCATCTTAGATTGACTAAATCAATAGGTAAAGATATGTACATGATTGTGTTTGAAACATTTAAAGAACAATCAATCAACAAATAGCAATTTGTAAGTTATTTCTTGCACCACTGATATATTTTTTTCTGATTATGGCGGCCATCTTGGATGCCATCTTGAATTTCTCAAAATGTTCAATGATGCCAGCTGGGCATCATTCAGATTCTTCAATAACAACATATTCCCTAACAGAATACCATTAAACATTTACTATACAATCCAATGCCAGGTCATTTTTAGGATTGACAGAGCGATTTATTGGATACAAGTTACTACTAAGTATTTAGAAGATAAATTTGGTGAAAGATTACTGTTTGAAAATGATTATTGTCGGCCAACAATTGTTAGAATGATAACTCAATGTTGCAAGCTGCTAGAATTCACTAACGATATTTTCATTTGAAACGATTATTCAAGGCCAAAAGATAAATTTTAGCGGCTTAGCGACTTAAACTTTTTTGAATTCATATGAATGATATAACAAAACATTTTTTTTTTGTTCTTTTTAGAGTTCACAGTTTCCTTTATATTGATCGGTTTTTCTAAATAACTATCTTACAAAAGAATGGGTTCACCAGGCCGTTTGAAGGTAATTTCCAAAGTAATTTACAATTTTGCTTTATGGACTGATTATATTAAACCGGAAGTGACTACGCAGTGTTACATGTGAAGTAGTCCAAGAAATAGTCCCATGCTGTTGATAAAATATAACAGAAACAAGTGAAATATGATGTGACAGTTATATTTTTGGTTTAGTTTGATTGCAGATTATATTGAGAAAAGATCTAAACAACAGTCATGGTGCATTTCCATGTTTTAGTACATGTTTATGATTAAAATGTCTACCTACGCGTATTTGCTCGATTAACAATTTCATGGAAGCATTTTCGTACGGTGTTGATTTTCTGAACAAATTATTTTTCTTATATTCAACATAACATCTCAATATGTTTTTATTTCTGGTAAGTAGACATGTTATACTTTTAGTTTAAACATATTTTATTGCTTATATATACATGTATATATACAGAGACAAGACATTTACGATATATTGAAAAGCAAAAGGGTTGGGCCCAAGTTCTTACAACATTAGCGATCGGCCCTTCCCTAAATGTTATACTAAAAGGCTATATATGGTTTCCATACCATTGAAATGCTCTAAAGTACTGAAAATGGTGTCTGAAAATTTAATTCCCTTTATGAAATAAAGAAGGAATCGATTTGGTATAGTGTAACCTAGAAGAGTATTCGGATGTAACATACTGTCTGCTGTTACAGTCATGGAAGGTGATAATTACAGAGAAATTGAAAGAAAAATTGAAAGAAATTGCATCCTAGATCCTGAAAAGGGCTGTATTGTTTGGACAGTGACATGTTCTGGAAATAAATTTAGGGCCTAAATATGGCAAGTTCAGGGCTAAATTTCCAAAAGATGCCTCTTCTAAAGTACATTTTTTTCACCGTTTGGCATACATGTTTCATTTTAAGTTGATTTTGACATATAACCAGCCTCTCTAACACCTGTGTGGCAACTCTCTGTGTTCTAACACAAGTCACCTTTCCCTAGAACCCATGGATATTAATCATGACAGGAAGACTTGTGTTGCCAGAGGCATATGCCTTGAACATACCGGCTACCCTAATTGTATGATTTAGAACCTGAAAATATCCCTGAAAGGAAATATCACTTAAATCTAATTTTTGTGACAATATCTTGTTTAATTTAATTAGTATGTACAAGCTAGACCACTGAAAACATAAAAAATATGTAGAAAATATACAGAAAAAGACACTTATTTGAACCAACAGCATAACTTCTTATATATACATTTGTCACACATTTTTTCTATATATATACATCTAAGCTTCTATATCACTAATCATGCAGTCTTATCACTAAATCATGCAATTTTAGGCACTAAATTATGCATATCAGTGGTCTTGCAAGTGTTTCACTTCACTATAATTTGGTTTAGGATATGTAAGGCCTGACGAGTAGTAAATTTTTTCATGAAGTTTGTACCGCCGAGCCCGTGCAGCATACCGAGCTCTTTTCGCTTTCTGTTTCATGTCCGACCGAAGCCGGGTACACCTGATTTTTTTCAGTTCTTACAATTTGTTTTACTACTTTTGAACCTTTTGAAATGTTAGCCTTAAAGAACTTAGTTTTTAGTAAGACAGATTCAGCATAACCATGGTTTAACTTAGTAATTTGCCCGTATATGCGTCCTGAAGAGGAACGGGCAAATATTGTCTGTTTGGGAATGACTGCTTGATATGAAAGATAGACGGCTTCACATTTTTGTGTTGATGTCATAAGTTTGGTTTTACTGATGCTGTCAGGACCAAGGAAAATATTAATGCACTTTCGCAAAACATTTTCATCGTATTCAGTCATTCGTACCTTGACATTTGCCGGTGTAATGAAGTATTTCGACCCCCATAGAATAATGACCGGGAAAATAATGACCCCCCGGTCATTATTCTATAGAAAAAGTGACCCCCGGTCATAGTATTATGACCTCCAGATCATAGTACTATGACTTGTCCACGTGAAGTAAACTGAACTCACGAAGAATATTGACTCCCATAAAAAAACGACCCCCGGTCATTTGGTCAAATTTAGTGATAACTCATGTATCTAAGGTCTAATTGCTGCATTTTATGCCCTCACTCGGGGGAGGGGGGCATATAGATTTGCCCTTGTCCGTCCGTCCGTCCTTCCGTTTGATCATTAGCCCCAGATACCATCACTTGACACAGAAATCAGAGCATTCCGCAACGGGAAAAGGGATTCTATTTCTAGACGCTGTATCTTGGTGTATACATTTTTTTCAGGAAAATAACAATTCACAATACGTTCACAAAACACAGCAGTGTCAATAGGCCTAATCCCTGCAAACTTCGGTATGAAGTAATTCTTCAGAAGAAAACTGCACAAGAAACTGCTAGCATAGAACTTAGTATTAATAGAAGTTGCAATACTTAGCAATGGCAGTAAAGTACGGTAGCGGCAACAATAGAAAGTAGTAGTAGTAGTAGTAGTAGTGGCAGTGGTAGTGGCAGTTGCAGTAGCAGCAGCATCAGCAGCAGAGGAATAAGTGACAGCGACAACAGCAGCAGGAGAAGAAGAGGTAGATGTACAAGACGTATTAGTGGAAGCAGGTATAGTAGTATCAGTAGTAGCAGTTGTATTAGTAGTAGTAGAAGTAGTAGTAGTAGTAGTAGTAGAAGAAGAAGAAGAAGAAGTACATGTAGTAATAGCAATAGAAGTCGCGGCACCAGTAGTAGTAGTAGTAGTACAATCAAAATGTTAACTATTGGCAATGGAGGGTATTCAGAGTTGTAGATCTAGTAAAATTGTCCGTTAGGTTTGGTGGGGATCACTTTTAAATAGATATTATCGTCGAAAGTCTTTTTAGGAGCCGGTGTTTTACACGGAAAGAGTAACTTTTTTAAACAGAATAATGTCCGGGAATAGATATTGTATGAGAGTTCGAATGTAGTAATTTCGGCAGTGAGTATTTTACATGGAAGGAGTCACTTTTTCTATAGAATAATAACTGGGGTCGTTATTCTATGAGATTCGAAGGGAGTCATCTTTAGGGAGTCAGTATTTTACTTGGAGGGGTCAGTTTTTCTATAGAATAATGACCGGGGGGGGGGGGGGGGTCGTTATTCTATAGAGTTTTCAAAGGGAGTCAGTTTTTTATAAGGGGAGTCAATATTTTACAGGAAAGGAGTCACATTTTCTATAGAATAATGACCGGGGGGTCGTTATTCTATGGGGGTCGAAATACTTCATTACACCGGCATATAACTGTAAGCATTTTTGAAATTACTGCAACAAACCAGGCTATCATTTTTACATGTTTACATAACAATGGCAGATATCAATTTTGGAATACTTCTTGTGCTCCCCCCCCCCCCCCCATGAGTGGTAGGGGCATATAGATTTGGTCTTGTCCGTGCATTCGTGCGTCCGTCCGAAGTTCGTGACGCGCCTAGCTCGAAAAGTATTTGATATAAATTGATGAAACCTTGCATGAGTCTTTATCATGATATGAACTTGCGCATCTCCTATTTTTCGTCTGGCTCCGCCACCTATTTTCAGAGTTATGGCCCCTGAAATAGTCAAAAATGCACATTTTTACCTTGTGACATGCCTAGCTCAAAAAGTATTTGATATAGATTCATGAAACCTTGCCTGAGTCTTAATCATGATATGAACTTACACAGTTCTTATTTTTCATCTGGCTCCGCCCCCTATTTTCAGAGTTCTGGCCCCTGAAATAGTCAAAAATGCACATTTTCACCTTGTGACATGCCTAGCTCAAAAAGTATTTGATATAAATTCATGAAATCTTGCAACAGTTTAATCATGATATGAACATGCGCACCTCCTATTTTTCATCTGGCCCAACCCCCTATTTTTAGAGTAATTGCCCCTGAAATAGTCATAATTGCACATTTTCACCTTATGACAAGCCTAGCTAAAAATATTGATATAGATTCATGAAACCTTGCATGAGTCTTAATCATGATATGAACTTGCGCACCTCCTATTCTTTATTTGGGTCCGCCCCCTATTTTCAGAGTTATGGCCCCTGAAATAGTCAAAAATACACATTTTCTCCTTGTGACATGCCTAGCTCAAAAAGTATTTGATATAGATTCATGAAACCTTGCTTGACTCTTTATCATGATATAAACTTTTACACCTCCTATTTTTCATTTGGGTCCGCCCCCTGTTTTTAGAGTTATAGGCCCTGAAATAGCAAAAAATGTACATTTTCACCTTGTGACGCACCTAGCTCAAAAAGTATTTAATATAAATGGTTGAAAACTTGCATAAGTCTTTATCATGATATAGACTTGTGCACCTTTAATTTTTTGGCTGGCTCCAACCCCTATTTTTAAAATTATGGCCCCTGAAATAGTAAAAAGAATGCAATTTTTCACCTAATTATGTGCCTAGCTCAAAAAGTATTAGATGTAAATCAGGAAACCTTGCTGGAGTCTTTAATGTGATGTGACCTTGCACGCTTGTCATTCTTCTTGAGAATCTTAGCTCTTATTACAGAGTTGTGGCCCTTGAAATAGCCAAAATAGTGGATTTTTTGTTTGTGATGCTCATAACTCAAAAAGTATAGGGCCTAGAATAATGAATCCTTTTCATAAAATGTTTGTTGAGGCTATACCCCATTAAGACTGCAAAAATTTGAATTACTGCCCCTTATTTGTGACAAATGTACCAGTGGGGGGCACACCCTGTGTCCTACAGACACATTCTAGTTTTATTTTACTTGTGTCACCGTTATGTACTTTTTGAGCTTTTCTGAGCTAAGCAACACATCTCAGCTTTACAGAAATAGCAAACCTATTTTTTAGATTTGATGTTTGTTTACTACCGCATTTCAACATTGAGCTACTGAATGGGGCCTTGTACAATTCACGCCGCATTGAATTGCTAAGATGCCTGACATCTTTTAAGTGTGTTACTTTATTGTTTTGAGATTTTCAATACCGGCATGACTCTTTGAGTCACCATCTCCAGTGTAGGAGGCTATGCGCATTGACAGTTTACTTGCTACCTCTTGACTCCATCTACCCTCATCACCAATTGAATCAGATTCAGGAACATTAGCACTACAATGTCCTGCATGATTTGTCCACATTTCTACCTTTATTGCGAAGTCTGGCAGCTACTACGCCAAGGTTACTGCCAACATGAACCCCTATGATTTTTTCCGATTTCGTATTGTTCTCGCATAAAGTAGTCGCAACGATTGTACCCGCCTGAAACGGGGTTGAATCTGAGTTAAATATAGGATTATTATAACAAGAGTCTCCTTCAACATTCACTCAATCTGGCTCTTTTTGACCTATTTGTTCATTTACTGTTTTAAGATTTGTTTGAATATCACTCATGCTTTGTTCGTTTAGCACCTGTAAACCCTGACCAACTTTTAATGCAGTTTTGTGCATAGAAGCTACACACGGTGAAATTATGTTTGCGTTATTTAGTATCCGGCAAGCGCCAGTATTACTTATTGGGGTGGTGTATAATCCTAATTGCAAACCTATATTAGCTGTGGCAGCCTTTCTGCCACGTTTACTAGTATCCAACTCATCATAAAGATTGTGAAACTGACTCAAAAACATGCATTTTGTACATTTGAGTCTTTCACGCCACACTACCCCCCCCCCCCCCCCCCCCCCCACTTTCGTGACGCTTCGCCTTCAAACACAAGATCACCTTCACATTCACTGTGTACAGCCCTATGATTTCTCATTTCAGAATTGAACATAGCCTGTACATTCACGGGAAGATATAGTTTGTTAGTTTGCAAGTCCGGGTGAACAGAATCAGTTTGAGCAGTACCATACTTATCGATAATCCCAACACTATCTGATTTTGGCCTAAGCGGTTTATTCAATGTGGCATTGCCATCAATATCTTTAAAGGTTAGTACTTCAGAGTTCTCATGAACTGTTGCATTGTGAACCTGTTTTTCTAACCTAACATACTTATATTCTAACTTATCAGTGTTATAACAATGTTTCATACCTTTAGTTGTGCTAGGAGCACCTTTCTTGAACTCAACACTGCGGCAGTGCTTAACTTGTTTCTTCAAGCGAACCATTTTGTGCAATTTAGTGACAAAAAATAGATAAAATTTTATAACTAATAACTAACACATGCATATACTGTTAAATTTTAACATCTTGATCTATACAAAACAACAGGTTAAGTGACTATGAAGAAAACAGGTGATAGTGTAGAACCCTGTGGAACACCTGAGGAATTTCACACCTTCACAGCCAGATGCACAGACATGGCAATATACCTTAATAAAGCCCCTAGCATGGATTATCTTGTCTTCATAAAATTCTAAGTTGTATTTCCTATAGACCGTACATCCTTGCTGTTCTTTAACATAGTTTTAAATTCTATAAAAATTAACAAATTAAATAAATAATATAAAGATTTTATGGATATATATATTATTATTTTAATAATATAGAGCGCAAAGATGGGTAAGCAGTAGACACAAAACAACAACATCAGAATAGATCTAGGGGTGCTAGTAGTTTTTATATGAATAATAATAGTTATTCGTCTGGTCTTCAATAATTTATAGAGATATACCAAATAAAGAATATTTAATTTAAACAGTAGGCACTTTGTGCCCTGTATTATGTTAATTAAGAACAAATTCCGAATGCGGCCAGTCTTGTTTTCAACTAGTGACCATACTAGTATGACACTAGAAATAGTAATATAATTAAGTTTCCTTGCTACATTTTATATCATACTAGTATCATTAGACTAGCGTAACTACTTAATAGTGAATCAAAACATAACTAGAAGCTTGTAGTATCATTCTGCTGTTTCCATTTCATGTATAATAAGAAAGTAAGGTTGATGTCTGGTATATGTAAGGATCGTGTGAACTGTCTTACATCCCTCTGCATAGCTGGATATCAACCTGAAATCAAAACTCATACTAACAGCAGATAAATAGTTGGGCTGTCAGTTTATACTGACAGCATCTTTGGTTATATGCTGACAGCAGATTGATACATATTGTGTTTACTACAGTTTCTTTAATACAGTATATCCATTGTTGTCTGGTATGGTGGACTAATTATATATTGAATAATTAAAAAAAAAAATCAAAATAAAGTGGGGGGATATAGTAAAATTGAGGATAAGTTGTGCTAAAAAGACATATTTTAAGTAAAAATGATTAAAAGTAATAGTAATAAAGCTATATGTTAATTAAGAACACATAAATAAGGATATATTAGAGATATTAAGTATATGATAAAATGTTAGTTTGTATATAAAATTAATAACAATAGCAATAAAATAGTATAATGACAATCCCAGATAAGATGGTGACTTTGAGATCCATATTATACATATAAAGGGATGATAGTAAATTATCCTAATTCACAGGTATTTAGATATAGGTTTGAACGGTCAAATGTAAAAAACAGAATCTAAAAATATTAAAAAATAAATCTTTTAGAAAGAAAATAAGGATGGGTGAAAATGGCTTTTTTTCAAAAGTAGATTTTTGGTTTTTGACGTCGGAAATTTTTTGGGTATGGGTTTGATATGAATGGTTGATAACATCAGATGCGCATATATATAAAGGATAAAATATGAAAATTTCGTTAAAAAAACATAACTTTTAAAAAAAATATCAAGAAAAAACGTTAACTCAGAATTCTCAAAATTTACCATGTTTTCCTCCCCCCTAAAAAACGTTAAAAAACCTAGTGGGAAAAAATATTATATTATGAACTTCAAGTATAACATTTAAAGAGTAGTTTATGAAAGTTTGAATAAAAAACATCAAGAAATGGTTGCTTAGCAACCGTTTTCTATACATATGTAAAAAATTATGAAATGGCCCTATTTCCCTTAATATTTATTTTTATTTATTTTTGGATTTAACGTCGCACCGACACATGATAGGTCATATGGCGACTTCCCAGCTTTAATGGTGGAGGAAGACCCCAGGTGCTCCTCCGTGCATTATTTCTTCACGAGCGGGCACCTGGGTAGAACCACCGACCTTCGTAAGCCAGCTGGATGGCTTCCTCTCTCCCTTAATATGCAATAGATTTTAATCAGATTTGGAAAAATAACACCTATATAATAGATAAACATAATAGATTAAAAGTGATTTGAACATATATAAATGCATAAGTAATATTGTGCTTTGAAATTTTCTACAAATTCGGATAGAAATGTTGAGAGAACAATGTAATACACCCTGTAAGATACCTCAAAATAACCCAATTGGAGCCTCACATTCCATCAGAGTCACGTGGTGTCTGGGTTATGTCTGTGCTATATTTAGCAACATCGATCATTTTTTAGAACAACAATATAAGTAGGAAGAATTAAGATTATTAAAACAAGTAAAAGAATAAATATTAGAGACTGGCCGCTACCAGATAAATGTTTTACAAGGGGGAATAGTCGAGACAAGCTATATATTCGTAACCGGTCACCCCAGAAATTCTGATAGCTACAAAGAAATGTATTCAGCTAACAGCTGATACAGCTAAGGAGAGAAAGACAGGAGAAAACAAAAATGAGCAATATGAAACAAATAATAGCAAAATATAACTGTGTTGGTTTCTTATTATCCTGCCCCTCCCAGAAAACAGTACAGACGCCATGGTGTACACAAATATCTATATTATAATTGTGTAGTTTTAATTGTTGCCATACCGTGTGACCCTTATTTTTAAATTGTAAATATTTTAAATGTAATTATTTTTACATATTTTGTTATTTTAACTGTGGCCCTATTAAGTAAGCCGTGAAGCGGTGTCTTATATGCATTTTGATTTTATATTCTCATTTTAAATAGGGTCACACGAGTGGCATTGTTTTAAAATGTTTTTGTCTGATGACCAATATTAATCATATGGGAGGATGGGAGCTACATGTTGTCTGATATGTTAAAAGACTCCATATTGTACATATTTTTTATCTCTTCTATAATGCTTAATCTTAGCATTTTATTATAAAAATGGGCTCATTGTAAATAATATGGAGCAAAAGTCATCATGAGCCCATTCAAGTGTGAGACTATCTTATATATGTTCACCAAGTTAGCCTCACCACATATCAGACAACACAGATATTACTGATAGCAAATCGGGGCATTATTGTACAACTCAGAATTTTTCTGAGCTGTTAGAATTTCAATGTAATATCTGGCAACATTGCTATTCTTAGAAGGTCATCAGCAAAACTCAGTAAAAACATGGTCCAGATTACATACATAAAGTATGAAAATAGAATTTAGGTAACATGACAGAGACAACATATAAAAAATGATAATATCTATTTAAAAAACTACTTTATTAAGCTTTAAAAATGATTTTCCTCCATTTACAGTAACTATCAGGTGGCTCAATTCGGTTTTTCTGAATTTACAGAAAAATCGGATTGATCTACTTGATTTGTAAACAACTTTAAGACAGCCAATCACGACAAAGCAGACAATTACGTCTAAGCCAATCAGCGTTGGCCTACCAAAAGCGTGGTTCGGCTGAAAAATGTAAACAAACCAAAGTTTCTTATGGAATTTAGGACTTTGTTGTCTCTGTCAGTTATTAAATATAGGTCTTAAATAAAAGATAAGTTTTAATAAATAATATAGTTTAAAATGGGAAAGCAAAATGCCTTGATACACTATATGAGGTACATAACAGAGGCCTAATATATACAAATGATGGTACACAAATAAGTTACTATTCTTCTTCTAACTGTAGTTTTTAAAGTAAATGTATGGGATTAAATTCCCATCTTATTCACAGCCCACTGGCGGCTACTTTAAAGGGGGATGTTCATTTCCCAGGGAAACATATTAGCACTTCAGCATGTCAATAATTAATAGTCATCAGCAAATTGGATACTCAGTTAGTGGTCAACCAGATATATTTATCTTGCATATTAATTACCATCACATGTGTTTTATGGTTTGGCTAGGTGTTATCAGTATTTTCAAGATAAAAAAGAGATTGTGAAAACGATGCTTTTTGCTGCTGTAGATCTAGTATTATTTTCTTTGCAATGCCAGTCTCGCTATCAATTCTTTGAGGTCGTGTAGTCACAGTCAATTCGTCAAACGTATATAACTACTGAAACAAAATGCAAGCAACAAGTTAGTTATAGTTCAATTTATTATGGATGCATTTCATAAAAATAGCATGATGTAATCAATGATTAATTATATTAATTAATTATGAGATTACTATATGTATACGCTGGTCAATATCAAATCGTAAATGGTATGTGCATTGTCTGAAAATGTTCCGTATATACGATTTTTAAGTTAAATTAAATTTCGTACTAGATCGTAAATTGACATACACTTTTGAGGATGAGACGGGGCAGTTCAACCTTTGAACTGGAATCAGACTGACTGGTAGACATTTGATTCCGTGTCCATGTTAATAATTCAACATTACTTGGTATTCCCTTTTATAATATTATGACGGCACATTTTGTATCTTTATAATTAAGTGAGTTCTTATGAATCTTATTTTAGAATAAATTTGCAGTATAAAATCCTCACAATATAATACATAGAATGATTTCAATACATTGTACACACAAAGTGGAAACCATGTAATTAATGTGAAACTTGAAAAAAAGTGGCCTGGGATTACAACAAATACTTTCATTCAACACTCAAATTTCAAATATACAAAATGCACTATTATTTGTCTAAGATTGCAAATGTAGATAAGAAAGACCTATGGAAATGTTATAAGTGTATTGAAAATAAAATTTGGTACCTTTTTTGGCCTGGTTTACTAGTAATGAGGTATCTAGATGTAATTATTTAAACTGAGAGCCACATTCCACACTCAGAGTCTGGTAAATTACAGTTATACTATATAATTAAAATGTACTGAACTATACTTCAAAATGTAAAAGACTAATGTAACAATCACATATTCTTTCTCACAAAATAGTGTCACTATGCACCTCAAAAGAGGAAATTTCACATTTTATTCTTGTAGCTGTAGTAATTACAGAATTACATGTACTTGATTATTAATGACAACCATGTCAGTCAATTTTGAATGATATTTTCAAAACAGTGTAATTGAAAAAAAAAATGATTAAACAATCAAATAAACAATAATGAGAAAAACTATTTCTGACAAAAACCTAATTATTTGTCTCTGTAGAAATTTACCACTTTGACAATTACTAGTTAGTATATCAATTGCTATTAAGTCTGTAAATCGTTCTTCTGATGCAAGATTTTTAATAGTATGATTGCAGAATATGGGGTAATGTACATGCGACATGCTTTTAAACAGTGCTCTTTATTTGCTTAGTGGGCCCGTTTTGAATAGTCTTGTTAAAAAATATGTCTGCATATTTTGTATATTCCTTACATTCGTTCCAATATATTTCTTTAATTAGTTATTGTTTCATCTCTTTTATTTATTCTGTTAACATGTGCGACAATTTTATACAGGTGGCATTTTACTTTTTTTTAAATTCCATTCAAAGTTTACTGAGATAGCTGATGATTCGTTATATATAGAAAATGCTCCCTTGTCCGCAATTCGCGCATTGCATTATGCTGTATGTTCTATTTATAGAACACGAGAGAGCGTACACTCATAGTGGACACCATGTAATAATGTGTTGGTATGAAACCTAGTCCAGGATTACAACAAATACTATCACTCAACACTCAAATTTCAAATATAAAAAAGCGCTATTATTCGTCTAAGATTGCAAATCTAGATAAAAAAAAGACCTATTGAAATGTTATAAGTATATTTAAAAAAATGTTGGTACCTTTTTGGTCTGGTTTACTAGTCATGAGGTATCTAGATGTAATTATTTAAACTGAGAGCCACATTCCGCACTCAGACTCTGATAAATTACAATTATACTATATAATTACAGTGTGCTGCACTATACTTGAAAATGTAAAAGACCAATGTAACAATCACAAAATAGTGTCATTATGCACCTCAAAACAGGAAATTTCATATTTTATTCTTGTAGCTGTATTAATTACAGGATTACATGTACTTGATTATTAATGACAACCCAGCCGGTCAATTTTGAATTATATTTTCAAAACAGGGTAATTGAAACAAAAGAATAAACAATCAAATAAACAATAATGAGAACAACTATTTCTGATAAAAACCTAACTATTCGTCTCTGTAGAAATTGTTCTTGAAATGCATAAAATAAATATCTGGCATATTAGTGAACAGTGTGGTCCTTGATCACATGCATTCTGGCTGGGTACATACTGGCTACTTTGACCAGTTAGTATATCAATGTACTTTTGTTGTTCATTGCAAATATATAGTATACATGTATAATACATATTTCTGACTGATAGATAATCACAGCAGGCCAGATGGTAAAGCTGGAAATGGATGATCATGTTTGCTTCCAGTAATCACTGGGTAATAAAACATATGAAACGATGATTCATAATAACCTGACAATAAGCTACATGCTATGACCACCAACCGCTAGCAACATCCCCCTTTAACTTACTTTGGACTGTGAATTATGGTACACACTCTACATGTAGCATATAAAGTGCAGTTAATTAATTGTAGCTATGCTCGCCCATATGGTTTTTAACCGGTGGCGAGGGTAAACAACCTCAACACACACACACATCTTGTCTCTAAATTATTGTAATCACTAAATGACACTTTGCTATTTATCAAATAACCAAATTTAACATGTTCTTTGGTTATATAAAGTCATTTGTATACCATTTTAATTGCAAAATTTATGTTTCAAGCCATGTTAAAAGTAGAAAATATGATCATATGTGATTTTTTTTACTTTTTATTATTCAGATGTCATCCAAGTAACAGCCAATAGCAATTACAGTCTTCAGTTTTAAGAAATACAATAGATATATAAATTTTTCTATAAGATATATTTCTGTAAAAAATCAGAAAATAGCAATTGTCCGAACCTGAAAAATATCATCATTTAAAAATGCATATTTTGAGAGAATGCTTGCATGGATTCCTTTCAAATTTTAACATGTTTGTGGTAAAAGGTGGACCTAAAGGTCAGTATATCAATTTCAAATTTTGTCCACCAAAAACGTTCCTTAAAGGACTGATTATACCAAACCGGAAGTGACTACGCAGTGTTATATGTGAAGTAGTCCAAGAAATAGTTCCATGCTGTTGATAAAATATAACAGAAACAAGTGAAATATGATGTGACAGTTACATTTTTGGTTTAGTTTGATTGCAGATTATATTGAGAAAAGATCTAAACAACTGTCATGGTGTAACCTAGAAGTTTTTCATTCAGCACTAATTAACCGAAGATATGGTCGTTTCTTAATTTCTTTGTGGGCTGCCTCGCTAATATTTAGCACCAAACAACACATTTTTTGGTGCTTTATTGAGTTATAAGGTTTGTATTAGTAAATCTAATATATATATTTATATATTGTTATTATTATTATTATTATTATTATAATCATTAATAGTATTACAAAAAAATGAACAAGTCTTCCTGGCCACTAGGCCGCCAAACCGCTAAATTGGATTTTTTCAGAGTTATTAAACTATTGTGCTATGTATTTCACTGAGCATAAATTAACCTCAAAACATGACTGTTTCGTATTTTTGTTGTAAGTTTACTCTCATAGGCCGCGTTGCAAAATATTCAACATCAAGCATCATTTTTTTTTTAGTTTTAATGTTTGTTTTTACAGTTTTTGTTATGATTATCGTATAGTCCAAATCATTATTTTACAATAAATACACAAGTTTTCCGGGCCGCTAACGTCAGGCCGCTAGGCCGCCAACTTCAGCAAGATTACTCAAATGATTACATTTATCGAAAGTTTATGTAAAAAGATTCGATACACGCACACATATACGTCGAAGCCGGTATGAAACTCGTGATATATACGGTATATTTTATGATTTATTTCAAATAGCGCCTGTGGCCTTGAATTTCAAAATATTGCAAATCATGATTTCGGCAAGTAAACTTAATCCCACCATCAATAATCACCATAACATTTGCTTGGGAGCGAGTAATTTACCGCACAAGTCAATGACGTTTATTTTTACAATGCAAGACTAACTAAACTCTAGATTTATTTTCATTGTGAAGAACAAACACTGGAAAGGAAAGTTCAGAAGATGACACAACTGTTGGAAATAAGAGGACGAAAAAGAGACAGAAAGTAGTAAAACTGTGTTTCTTTAATTTTAATATAATTTATGACCAGATTCCAGTTTTGCAACATTTTCTTGTTATATTTCTTGTTATATATCATGTTCGTAATCAAGACGGTCTACTAAGGTTTTCATTTCATATTATATACTTTTTAAGGTTCAACATCTCATTTCCGTTTATAGCATCATATCTCACCCTGTCAATGCCCGCTTTTAACTGAGTATTCTCAATTTAAATATATAGCTACGGTAACCATATTTTATCTCTTTCAGATAAAGAACTCGGATTTAATTCATTGTCTATCCATTGTAGCTAACACCTAATCAAAACCGATGTTATATTACAATTTGTACCTGAATGACATTTAAATCGATTTCAAAAGTACTCATATATGCTTGTTGTGATATTCGCGATAACAAGAGCAAGACAAGGAAGTACAGTTTAAAAGAGGTTAAATGATATTCATTGTAAATACCAGATAAGATCAATGTCGTGAATAAGTGCAAATCCAAAAATCAATTCATGCTACTGCGATAAGAAAATTAAGGACACACTAAGCAGTGTTGTTGTCCCTCGCTTTAACATTTATTTCTCCATGTTTCAGAGGGAAAAAAAAACTTGCTATATAGCATACTATATTGAAAGGAAAGATTAAATTATACTATGGTACTGTTTTAATAATATTTTATGCATCGAGATTCTGTTATAAATAAATAAGATAACAAATTATGCAAAACTCTACTGTTACTTTCAAACAGATCTATCTCTCTCACTTATTCTTTAAATGAGCCAAACTGTTGTGTACAGTGAGGGAGCCTTATAAACTACCAAAATCTGTTACCTTAACGAGTTACTAAAAATCAGTTATTTTTGTATATTAGTTTCCTTCTCCACTGAATTATATTGACATAATTCATGAAAGGGTCAATTTATAACAAAACTATGATATATTGTTTTAGACCACCCTTCAAAGAAACAGCCATTTGTATGCAATTTCTTTCACAAGTAAAGGAACTGAATCTCTAAAAACACTTCACCACGTTGTGAATTTCTATTCGGAGAAAAGATACGACCTGTATTCTTATGACCCTCCTTCATCATAGACTAATCTCCCTTTTTTTGTTTTTTTTTAATTTTTCAGCCCAAAACAAAGACTATCAACTTTATTCTAGAAATCCATGTATTAGCAACAGTTTTACAGTTCCAACAAAATTCACACTAATTTACAAAAAAGTAAACCTCTTGACAAAGACAGCCAGTCAAAATTCGTTGTATCTACCTGTTAAAAGTCATCCACACAAAGCAATAGAACTCATTAACGCTCCCTTTAGAGCCTCTGATGACCACATTATAACCAATATTCATGAAATAAAATTCTAATATGATTGCCGCAGAAAACTGTGAACTGTGAACTCATAGTCTGGCCATTCTTTTAAAGAAAGCTGTTATTGGACACACATGTAAAGTTATTTCCGTTTATCCAGAAAATTCATCAAATTAAAGTTTTATATTTGAACATTTAAAGTCAATTGTTTTGGCGTCTGATAGAGGAAGGGATGATGTTTTTTTTTATAATATAAATAGAAAATGTCCTAACTAAGCTAGTTCGCTACATAGTATGTCTTTAAAATTGTTATGCATTGCACATAATTTTCCAGGTAAAGAGCAGATATGTGTTATGACAAAGGTCAATTTTCAATGATGTTAGCTGCAATTTAGAAAATCAAGCTTATTCTACTTTACCGATTATGTGAACATTGTAAACAGGAAATAATAGAATGTACGTCAAACGGGAACCCAAACGCCGCACATTGTATCTATATAACTGGTAAAAAGTAAGGACTTATATAATATTTAAGAAATCTAATGTTTCATTTAAAATGCTGAATTGCGTCTATCTGTTTCCTTAATATATTGAATTAATCACTTTTATCACGTCATTGTAGTAACCCTGTAGTAATCCACAGCTGATTCCATAATCCACTGTGAGTTAATTTACAAAGTGTTGTGTTATCAGATTGTCATGTTAAATTGTCATGATGTCACATCACGAAAATCATTGTGATAATACAGGTACAATACAGCTATACTTCAAGATGAAAGCTGGCAATTTAGGCCCTTCCAGAATTAATAAGTTTTCACAACTACATCATTCTGCAAACTTAGAAACACAGATTAATAACTGTCTTAAAGTTTATATAAAAAGTTTTCACTGTTAATGCAAATCATAATATATAAGTACTATTATGGAAACACAAAATAATGTTCTTAGCCTAGCAAATAATATGATAATATAAGGAACTATTGTGTTTTTCTTGTTTTTTCTTTTGGTCAAAGATTAATTTTGTCCTACTTTGCTTATATGACTGTTGCCACAACCTCACGTCAAACCTATTTTGAATTCAAATTATAGCTGAAACTTGACAACTTTGGTTTATACCAAAATTGCATTTACACAGATTACAATTATAGTTGAACATGAATATGAAAATCATTAAGCTTTAACAAACAATGAAATATTAAAGTGACTCTTAAGTGTAATTAGAAAAGTAACTGTTTTCATTATTCCCTTTTATTATATTTTGAAATGTTGTGAAGCAATTTACAAAGAAACTTTTGCATTTTGATATAAACCAGTGGATATTGTTCACGTTTTTCTGATTCCCAGTTAGCTAAGAATATGTTATCTTAAAAACGGTCGAGACGAAAACGAATTTGCTTACACATATCAATAAGGTGTCTTTTTTTTGATGAACATTCTTGCTATCATAGCTGACTAAATGACAAAATCATGAAATCTAGTTAAAGTTAATGAATCAATGGACGGCAGAAATGGGAACTGACAGTGTTGTCTTGTTAAGATATTTAAATTGATAATACGAACATTTTCATCGAGAGAATAACTGTATATAGTGATATTTTTCAAAAAGGTTCTAGGGGATGGGGGTGGGGGTGTAAGCGGCTGGTAGGACAAAGGATCAGTTGCTTATAAGCCCTTATTACGAAATATTGTGTACCTGAAGTATGGTTGTACTTGTAAGTGTAAGGCATTTTTAATTTATACATAATTTATTTTAGGTCGATTGTGAAGGAAGTTCTGCAACTTATTAATCACTCTCGACACCTCATTCCTGATGAAATCCATCGTCGCTTTTACGAGTTCAAATAATTTAGTATGTGTGCACTTTTGATGTTTTAACATTTATTCACCGACTCCCAGTTTGCATATATGCAAATGTATTTTACTATTAATTGACAACGCCTTTCAAAAATAGCGATAGGAAACTAAACAAAATATAATAGGATTTTCTTTGGCCTTACAAGTAACAGTATAGCTTCGATGTAGAGATATATTTTACGTCAATGATATACCCCGTTAATCGTTAAACTGAAGACGTGTTATTGTGACTATTTAGTTTTATGGAAGAAATATAAGCTGGACTTTGCTTTGCTGAAGCCTATTATATGTAGTAGTTGGACATGCAAGTAATATATTTCTTTTTTTCCTTAATGATTTTCTTTACATTTGATATTTTTGTCTGGTATGGAGGTAAAACTAGATATATGTCGAGACTTGGGAGAATATATTTACAGATATACCAATATGTCAAAGTCTCCGTTGCTGTAATGCGATTCAGTACATATTTAGTAGTCATTTGGAAAAATAACTGCTATCTAAATAAAGTATCAGCTGGACAGAAATTCTGACATTTACAACTATTAAACAAAAAAAAAACAAAACATTTAAGGGTACTTCCCGAGGTGTATGTAATATATTATTGCATGAGAACACGATAATTACACGGACAATATTCGAAGATTATTTTAGAATATCATGTAATAAACTGTTGATAGTCTAATAAGCAAGCTCGTTCTGAACAAAAACGCATCAATTGACCATTTGTATTGTATAAGTAGCCACCGCCATCTTGGATCGGTAGTAGACGCGATCAATACTATATACACGATATCTGTATCAATTTGGGTTCCCAATATCACTCTAAAAAGCGAAAGAAGTCTACATCGAGTAAATCTACAGTCGATAAAACGGGGGAAAAGTAGAGTGCCAATTTCGAAAGATCGAGACAGGCTGGACAATAGTGCCAAATTTTGTACAGTTGTAGCTTGGAACAATATAATTCTTTTGGCTGAAGGGCCTTTGGAATTCTATTTTTAGAACATTCAAAATGGCCGCCATTAAAACAAATAGCTATTTTAGTAAAAGTAAGTTTTTATCTTATTCTTTGTACATAGTTATGTGTAAACTGATTCATACCTACTCTTAGGGTCAAGTGATGCATTTGCATAAAGTTAGGTCATGCTACATAACGGTCTGTCTGTACATTCGTCCGTAAGTACTTTAAAATTTCTCCTTTTTTAAAACCATACGCTTTTACGTACATACATCATAAGCCCTGTAATGTGCTGCTTGATCTCCATTGATCTAGAAGTGATTAATATGTGTAACGACTAAATGTTTGTAGAAGATATGTTCCTTTTTTTGTTTCTTTACATGAAATGTTTTTATGCACCCTTACTTCATCTTTTGCATGAACAAATAGTTACCTTTAAACAATTTTCACATTACTTGCGACTGAAAGCTTTGACCACACAGGACATTTTTCCTGCTGCAATCATCAAACAAACGTCTTCTGGTGCGATACTATTTATGTTTATCCTGGTCACATATCATGCCAGAGCCTTTTGGTACTGGAACATCTTTTTTGGATAAGTCACTCGTCAAGAAACTATAGGTAAGGGAAGTGGTTGTCTAGAGGTTAAGGTGAAGGACTCGAGTGTTTTTCATATAAGCTTCTAGCTTTTATCACTATTGAGCTTAAAGTTTAATTGGTATAAACTAAAAAGCTATAGTTATTCATATAGACAAGGGATGGAATAGATGTATGCACATGCATTTTGTGAACATAATTAGATCTTATTTTTTTTTCAGAAAATGTCCCTTCTTTTATATCGGCAACCTCTTCTGTATGGTCATTAAAAGCCAAAAGGAGATAAAGATAGATATAGATTGCTGACATTTATCACTAAAAGCTCCCACATAATTATGCTATTTATGACAACTCTGTTGAACCTGTTATGCATAAACTTGTAGTAATTTTGTAATATAAGAACAGCGTAAGCATTACTAATACTGTCTCATATATGTACAAAATGGTTCTAGCTGTGTCAAAGTTAAAAAATAATTAAGAAGTATCAGTTTTCTGTGACTTCTAAAAGCTTGCTATTTTTACGTAGACATTCTAGTCTGTATGATGATAGATAAAGAGCCAAAAGAAGATATAAATTGCAAATTCTCAAACATTTATCACTAAAAGCTCCCATATGATTATGCTATTTATAACAATTCTGTCCAACTTGTCATGCATAAACTTGTAATAATGAAAACGTGAGCATTACTAATACTGTTATATATATGTATAAAAGGGTTCTATTGATGTCGGAGTTGAAAAATTAACACCAAGTATATGTTTTCTGTGACTTTTGTAAACTTGTGTAAACTATAACTTTAGGCCTATTTTAGAAATGGATAATGGAAATTCCCAATTTTGCAAGTAATTATACTTCTAAACCTACATCTTTATTGTATCGACTAAATATTTACAGTTAAGGACAAAACTATATAGCCTTCATTTCACTACAAATTATATCATCAGTAGTATATGCACCTTTATGACATATTCCTTATGAATATATGAATGAAAATACTATGTAACAAAATTGTATAGCATAATGAAACAGTCAAAGCCTTGATTGCAGCATACATGTATTGCCTTTTAAATACTTCGAAAGTTCCCACTTAGATCAATGACATCAATTCCTTTTTAAACAATGACAACATGTTCTAATAGTTTGAAAACGGCATACATTATTTACACCAATAATAAAAGAAATGGGATAAACTATTTCCCTTTGTCTTCAATGTTGATTTAGTATGTTTTCATCACACTGACTTAAAATGGCATTGTTCAGGCAATTAGTTAATTCATTTCAGATATACTTAATGATTGATCTATGCATAATTCATTTATAAGCATAGCATTTTTTCTCAACATAAAATACATAACCTGGTTTACAGTTATCTTCATAATAAATAAAGCAATTTCAAGTTAATAATGTCATGAAATGACCTTACACTTTACCTAACTCTCTAACCAGAATGCAACAACCCCGCTGACACAAAGATGAAAGATAAGAATGGCAATCTCACCGTTAAAAACTTTGCCATAAGATAACACATTTGTTTTAGATAATTTAGGTACATGTAGCAAATGGTGCTTTCTATTCAAGACCTTAAGAAATAGGTACATGTATCAAACACGATTTTGAATAGAGATTAAGAAAATGTTCCCCTTAACCATCTTTAACAGTTGTTCAACATGCCTAAAGTACCTTTCAATAGGATATTTGTCATGTCTGATTAGGTGAACTTCACTTTGTTAAAATTCAATAATGTTAAAACCCGATACAACAACTCTCAAAAGAGAATATGCATAATTACATGGTTGGAAAAGCACTTCTTTTAGTACTGCACATGTATTTATCCGTTTACGTAAAAGAGAGGTAATAGAAAAGAACAGACTCAATAATACTTTCTACTTTGTGAATCATACTTTAAATACATTTGAAAATATGCTATTAATAAAATATCAAAAATAAGATTTAACAAGTTATTGAATTATTTTATGTTCATAGCAGCACATGCGACAGTCACATAATAAACAAAGCCATTATGACCCTTTAAGCAGTTAAAACAAATCGTTTTATACATTTTATTTTATTTTATTTTATTTTTCATTTTAACAGGGTATTTCAGGAACAGTCACTTGAATAATACAAATAGCAATAGGCATTTAACAATTTATAGAAATGTCAAAAATCTTTTGAAACAACCTCAAATTTAGCAAAAACAGCTGTTCTGAGATGTATGATTTTTGAGACGGACGGACGGACAGGCGGACGGAACAAATAATAACATGCTTCATTCAAAAATTGGTCAAACATATTGTTTTCCGCTGAACCAATAAATAATTAAAGTCAGGCTGCACATTACGGGGCTCATCTAATAGTTATACTGTTTATTTGACGTACTGACTGCTGGACTTACAGACAGACGGACGTGAAATTTACATCACTTCTTGTAAAGCATCACTTGACCCTAAGAGTAGGTATGAATCAGTTTACACATAAATATGTACCGAGAATAAGATAAAAACAAACCTTTACTAAAATAGCTATTTGTTTTAATGGCGGCCATTTTGAATGTTATTAAAATAGAATTCCGAAGAACTGTGACCTTGGCCCTCACAACCAAAAGTCTTGTATTGGTACAAACTACCTCTGTGCAAAATTTGGTACTTTTGTCCGGTCTGTCTAGATTTTTCAGATTTTATGAAGAATTGGAACTAAGCTGTATGCGTAATGGTGGTTTTATTTCTTTTTGCTTTATAGAGCATTTTCGCTTGAATTCTATGTCATTCGTTTTCCGTATTCACATGATATGTGTATACACCATATTTTTGTAGCATTTTCATTATTATAGAAAACGTTATGCTTAGGTCATATACACAGCTACAACAATCTGGGGTCTCCATTCGGAGCTGATTTTGCGATGTGTTTCTTTGATTGTAGGTATGTGCATAGAGCATTTCCCTTTAAGTCAATGTCATTCGTTTTCTGTTATCCTTTATTACATGACAGGTCTATACTCCTTATTTTTGTAGCATTTTCACAATTGTAAAGGTTGTCATGGGCACTTAGGTCATACACCATCACTACAATTTGGGGTCCAAAGTCTTAGCCGATTTTGCAGTGTTTCTTTGATTGAAAGAGTTTTTCTTGCATAAGACATGACCCCCATTTTCCTTTGATTTCTGTTCAGAACTGAAAACATTCTTGATGAAATGTAAGTTACAGGCATTTTAAAAGGATGCTGGTTATGCTGCAGGCATGTGAACTGGGTCAATTTGATAACGTGTAAAGAATAAAATATTTGAGCCGCGTCATTAGAAAACCACCATTGTGGCTTTGCGACGAGCATGGATCCAGACCAGCCTGCGCATCCGCGCAGTCTGGTCAGGATCCATGCTGTTTGCTTACGGTTTCCCTAATTGCAATAAGCTTTGAAGGCGAACAGCATGGATCCTGACCAGACTGCGCGGATGCGCAGGCTGGTCTGAATCCATGCTCGTCGCAAAGCCACTATGCTGGTTTCTCATGGCGCGGCTCATTTAGAGTGTTTATGACTTTCAAGATTGTTTATCAAATTTTGGTCTAGTATGGTTCGTTCAAAATTTCACATCTGGTCAGTTACACTTACAAATGAAATATATTTATGTTCACTTAAAGTTGAAGGTATTCACCTGTGTTTTATTTAAAATCTTTAAGTTTATATTCTAGTTGACATGTCATTCAATGATCATAGAGATATTTAGCATATGTATGAATTTGATAATTATACTTTGCCTAAAAGATGATGTAAATATAAGATCTGTAGTAACGAGGCTTTTTAGATATTTGCCGTAAAAACTATATATTAAGCTAAAATTAATTGAATACGTTCATTACCATTACAACCATTCACCTGTCTTAGTTAGATCAAGATTCTATACACACTTTTTTGAACTTGTCTTTTAGTTCATATTGTTGAAATACTGCAATATCAATCAATGCAAATGTTAAATTAGAATTTGTACTGAAATAAAAAGAAATCTTCATCTTTTTTTTTTTAATTCTTATATTTCATAAAATCTTTAATCCCGTATTATATTTGTATAAATAGGGTAATGGGTCTTTTCATTCTCTATATAGAATTTGAAAAGAATATAAGAAAAAGTGGAAAATATTATAAAGTGGTAACTGACAACCTTTAAAAGGTTTAACGTTTGATTCAATATTGCCATAATGTATACGTACTTCTTATCTAATAATATATTTAAGGTTTAGGAGTATATCACCAAAACGCAGAAATATTTTATAAACGAATAACATCGTTACCAATATTTTACTTAACCATTACATGTTCTGCCGTACTGTCCCGTACTGAAAATATTCTGAAAAAGTTGTCCCCCTTTGAAAATGAATGCCATTTGTAAAGAAATTAAAATAAACAATCGCTGAAAACTGTGTTCCGCCTAGTTATGTGAAATTTCAACACTCGCACGCTATTACAAATGCATCAAAACAAACATGTGTAACAGTTCCTTGAAAATGGTGAGATTTTAAAAGCGTTTGACTGTCTGGAAGTGGGGCCTGTTTAAACAGTTCTTTTTTCGGAATTCAATGCTTATATCAGTATACTGACATTTGTTTTGTAGACTAATATAAGTAATATACACGCTATCATTACAAAAACAACAAAACAAGTGTCAGTATACTAATATAAACATTGAATTCCGAAAAAAAAGACTGCCTAAATGGGACCCACTTTCGGACAGTCAAACGCCTTCAAAAAGTCACCATTTTCAAAGAACTGTTACACATGTTAGTTTTGATTCATTTGGAATCGCATGCGAGTGTTGAAATTTCACATAATTAAGTGGAACACAGTTTTCAGCAATTGTTTGTTTTTATTTCTTTACAAATGGCATTCATTTTCAAAGGGGGACAACTTTTTCAGAATATTTTCAGTACGGGACAGTACGACAGAACATGTAATGGTTAAGTAAAATATTGGTAACGATGTTATTCGTTTATAAAATATTTCTGTGTTTTGGTGATATACTCCTAAACCTTAACGAAACATTAATTATAGTAACAAATAGTGGAAATTCCATGCTGTTAATATAGAATCAGCTGATGACACACTCTGATTCAAAATATCAATGCAACTGGTTTAAACCGGAATTATAATACAAAGTTGGAAGGCTTTTTACATTTATTTACATAACAGTGTTAAAGCGCGGATCAAGTGTTGGGCCTTTGGGATCATGGGGTGCATTAAAATTCATAAATAAAATAAAGTTCCTAAATCTGTGCGAAGAGGCGTGTGAAGTGTTGCACATTTCATTACCACCTGTGAACAGAGTAATCGTGCCGAGTCTGCTACTGTTTGGCGGCTTCAAAAGAACCTGAATTAGTAAACATGTATACTGGTAAAATAGAAAGTTGGAAGGTTTTGACATTTATTCAGACAAAAGTGGCATTAAAGCATTTTCTTCGATTTCTTGGATTAAGCGTATTGTACTTTCTGGGCCTTTGGGATCATGGAGTGCATTGAAGTATATAGATAAAAAAGTTCCTTAGCCTCGGCTTATGCTAAAGGGCGTAAGGAGTATTGCTCAATTCATTACCACTTCGGAACAGAGTAAATCCTACAAATTATATTGTTGATCTTACTTTATGCAAGTCCAAAGTTTCTTTCTTGGTGTTTTGTCAACACTGTATGGTGACAGTGACAGTACTCCGCCCGGTTTGCAGGCTGGTTAGGGCTACGGATATGCGATATGTATTGTATTTTGTCATCATTTTATGAGGAGTACCTGCTTTTTAATTCAATCTGAAAGGTAAACTGTCACTCAAAGCAAAGGCACACAAATAAGATAAGAGTAAACCTACATTTTCCCGATAGTCCGTTTTTTTACAGAAAGCGTCAATCTAGAACATTAGAATAAGAAATACTTATAATAAAACATACAGTTTGGCGCTATATACTTCATTATTATTATTTCGTCTTTGCAATAATGCTAAACATACACAACATTTTTAGATTCCCTATATGATTTTAAGCTGTTTACATTCAATTTGTACATTCCTTGCTCGAGAGACCACGTCTAGTGAGTGCCCACTTGCATTAAAAGATCTCTTTTTCAGTTCATTTTTTGCTGAAGGAAAAACTGTTATGTGACTATAGAAATTTATGATTTTACAGCTGCAAACATGCGTGACTTTCATCGAATTGCACTGTGTACATTATTGAGAGTTCCATGTGCACCGCCGTATGAATACATCTGCGGATGTCTTAAGTTACATTCTGATACTTATAACATCTGTATTTATTGAGTTCTGCTCAACTCGGGACTAGAGGAAGTGGACGGCAGCTTGCACTTACACCGAGCCGGTGTAATGAAGTATTTCGACCCCCATAGAATAACGACCCCCGGTCATTATTCTATAGAAAATGTGACTCCTTTCCTGTAAAATATTGACTCCCCTTATAAAAAACTGACTCCCTTTGAAAACTCTATAGAATAACGACCCCCGGTCATTATTCTATAGAAAAACTGACCCCTCCAAGTAAAATACTGACTCCCTAAAGATGACTCCCTTCGAATCTCATAGAATAACGACCCGAGTTATTATTCTATAGAAAAAGTGACTCCTTCCATGTAAAATACTCACTGCCGAAATTACTACATTCGAACTCTCATACAATATCGATTCCCGGACATTATTCTAATTAAAAAAGTTACTCTTTCCGTGTAAAACTCCGGCTCCTTAAAAGACTTTCGACGATAATATCTATTAAAAAGTGATCCCCACCAAACCTAACGGACAATTTTACTAGATCTACAACTCTAATACCCTCCATTGCCAATAGTTAACATTTTGATTGTACTACTACTACTGGTGCCGCCACTTCTATTGCTATTACTACATGTACTTCTTCTTCTTCTACTACCACTACTACTACTTCTACTACTACTACTACAACTGCTACTACTGATACTACTATACCTGCTTCCACTAATACGTCTTGTACATCTACCCCTTCTTCTCCTGCTGCTGTTGTTGCTGTCACTTATTCCTCTGCTGCTGCTGCTGCTGCTGCTGCTGCTACTGCAACTGCCACTACCACTGCCACTACTACTACTACTACTACTACTACTACTACTTTCTATTGTTGCCGCTACCGTACTTTACTGCCACTGCTAAGTATTGCAACTTCTATTAATACTAAGTTCTATGCTAGCAGTTTCTTGTGCAGTTTTCTTCTGAAGAATTACTTCATACCGAAGTTTGCAGGGATTATTGACACTGGTGTGTTTTGTGAACGTATTGTGAATTGTTATTTTCCTGAAAAAAATGTATACACCAAGATACAGCGTCTAGAAATAGAATCCCTTTTCCCGTTGCGGAATGCTCTGATTTCTGTGTCAAGTGATGGTATCTGGGGCTAATGGTCAAACGGAAGGACGGACGGACGGACAAGGGCAAATCTATATGCCCCCCTCCCCCGATACACGAGTTATCACTAAATTTGACCAAATGACCGGGGGTCGTTTTTTTATGGGAGTCAATATTCTTCGTGAGGTTCAGTTTACTTCACGTGGGGGAGTCATAGTACTATGATCTGGAGGTCATAATAGTATGATCGGCTGGTCACTTTTTCTATAGAATAATGACCGGGGGTCATTATTCTATGGGGGTCGAAATACTTCATTACACCGGCAACATTTTCGTTTTTATCGTGTTGTGTTGTGTGGCGGCCGTAAAAAGTCTCTCCGTATCTTCAATCAGAGCTGTTATATTTCGAGCTCTTCAGATCGTTCACTACGACATTTATGTTGTGTTAGTGTACTGTTTAATTTTTAAGCTAGAATGTTTCGGCCTCGTGGTTCCATTACTAGCACTCCCGCTTTAATATGTTTGTGTATTTTTAATCATCCCTTAGATATGGTGTCTACTTTTTAATTCTGCCTTTTGATATTTTCCGTGATACGCAGGCTCCATAACCGCAGATCTCCTATCAATTTCTGCTTTGTTTAGTTCTATCCATTATTTCGTCGTTTAGGGCCCAGCCATTATTTTAACTGGTAATCATAACATGTTTAAATGTTGAGGTCTGCTCAACCCGGGGCTAGATGGCGTGGACGGTGGTTTGCACTTCCACTACCGTCTATGAACAGGCTCAATGAAATCGAGCCTGCATCATATTCGTTTATGTCGCGTTGGACGACCTGTGGTTTCCCACTTTTTTATTATTTTCTTTTTTTGCATTACAGAACAGAGCACTGAAAATCTGTAAGATAATGTTTCACATTTTTTCTAAGCAAAAATTCATGTGAGATAATTAAGAGGGTCCCTACGTCTCATACGTTTGAATGGTACATCGCAGAGAGAATACAAAAAAGTGCTAAATGAAATGTGTGTTAATAGTTATTTGGTTAAGTTATAATCATCTGATAACTTACAAAGGTGGCAGTGACGTACCTCGGATACAGTATGGGTCCATGAGCCATATGCACTTAAATCTATTACAATTATAATGTTTTCTTAGGAAAATATGACAAAAAGCCATTTTGAAAAAGAAAATGCACCTGTGACAATGAGCCATGAGAAAGGTAAGTAAGAACAGTTTGACATGTGTATTGATTCCAGATCCGTATTTTTTTCAAAACAATATTTCCTTATAAATGATTGGCCGTCTTTTGGGCAAAAGAATAATCTTTCAGAAAAACCTTACTTCAAAGCCCCGTTCCAAACCGTTTACGTATCACGAGCGAGCAACGGCGTACGAAACGATAGTGTTTTCTCTGTCCGAATAAATTCCACACATTTTTCGCACCGAAAACTCCCCCCTTAAACACACCAAGCACACCGTGCCAGTTTAAAATAACGTTTTAACCGTTCAGAACAGACTAAACGCAAACTAACCAAAACGAAAATCAGGTCCAATCCTACTTTGTTACTTACAAATTCGCTATTTAACTGTTTCGCTTTCGCAAATTACCTCCGCCTGCCATGATTACCAATATGACAAGACGGTGGTTGTAAAGAACGTTTTCATTAGCGGAGACAGTATACGTATTTCAAACGTAGCGATAAAATCCGAAGAATACCCGAATATAAACAAGCAACGATGGCTCATTACGATTATTTACACAATTCAAGTCAGATAGCAACTGGTATGTAACCAAGTAGAATTGAACCTTATTTTTAGCCTTGTTAGTTTACATTTAGCATATTCTGACTTCTTGTAGCGCTTTTTTTTTTAGGGGGGAGACTTCGGTGAAATTAATGTGTGGGATTTATTCGGATAGAGAAAACACTACTGTTTTGTACGCCGTTGCTCGCTCGTGATGCATAAACGGTTTGGAACTGGAGTTCGAAGTAAGGCTTTTCTGAAAGATTATTCTTTTGCCCAAGAAATGGCTACTCATTAATATTGTTTTGAAAAAAAATGGAACTGGAAGCAATGCACATGTCAAACTGTTCTTATTTACCTTTCCCATGGCTCATTGTCACAGGTGCATTTTTTTTTTCAAAATGGCTTTTTGTCATTTTTCTTCCTAGGAAAACATTATAAAATTATAATTGTAATAAATTTAAGTGCATATGGCTCATGGACCCATACTGTATCCTAAGTACGTTACTGCCTCCTGTGGTAATTTACAGAAAATCTTAATGTACATTTTCGTTTGTCCTCCCTGAATTAATCGATTAATATAGGCCGTTAACACCTAATCTACCGTACATTATAGTATATGAAGTATATATAAACAAGTAAAAAGTATTTAATTAATAAAACTTTAGATTATTCCTTCTTAAGATAAATATCCAGCCCACTAAAATCGTACCCGTACAAATTATATCGCAAGGTTCTGCTGGACATGGTGATTTGCATGTGGGTAAATGCAATGGGTTGGGGATTTGCAGTCACTTCTCGCTTAAAAGTGGCTTAGCTAAACTTTCACGACGGGGACGTAGCATGCCCTTTTCACTTAATTAGTGTACGAAACTTGAATTTACAATACTATCCCATTTAGCCTTCAATATACAATGGATAAACGTATCATTATTATATACTCGTTTTTTTTTCTCCGTTAAGTTACAACGGTACCGGAAACATCAATATTTTTCCATACAATGACACAAAAAATTCATATTGGGTGAGCGACGTATATCAAAGTCTGTTGTTCTATTTATATTTCTATTTGAGCAAATTTTATACCAGAATCTAGCTTGGCTGTAAGTTTTTTTTAACATTTATATTGTATTGGAAACAATCAATAAACTTATATTAAGTTTTCCAATAGCCTCACAAAACCGCTATGAGAGTAGTATGTGAAGAAGAAAATACAGATCAATATGATTGAACCTCTTATAATCCTACCTGTCGGATACATTTGTATTACAACATCTTTTCATAAATATAACATTTTGATGCTATATAGTAGTGAACCCTGTCTATCCAGGGAGTCTGATTCCTTCTTCACCTATATAAACCGTCATTTTGTTTTTTGAAGAGTCAGTTTTTGAAAAATCGATATTCTATGTTACTAGCAGACAATTATCTAACAATAGGGAACATTCAAAACTTGACTCCTCAAAAAACAGAATGGCGGTTTATATAGATAAAAAAGGAATCAGACTCTCTGGATAGACAGGGTTCACTACTCTATATTCATTGCTATGAAATAGAAAGAGATATTTCATTTTATTGTCGGCTTGTTGAAAGTTAATTGTGTATCACAAATAACCTTATAAAAAAACTTTTGAATAATTTCTTTTTTCAAACAAATATGAATATATCCTTATTGTCTTTGTTGTTAAAAAGATAAAGATATTTTGTCTAAATCCATTTTCGTTTTCCACTTAATTGTGTAATTGAAAGGGAAATAAACTAATAGATGTGACTGCTTAAAAGTACTTGCCTAAGGCAAGAGTTGTAACTCATTGTGGCCACAGCTCTAAATTTAAAATCACAATTTTAATATAAACTTTTAATATAAACACAGCTTTCATAAACTTCACAATAGTAAAATCATTTTTAGTTATTTGAAGAAATTATAAATTAATTTCTGGGCTTTGTTTAATGTCTTTTAGGTTCTATCCCTATACAGTGCGGATATAATTTGTTGAGGATCTTGGAGGTTTAAAGATAACTGAGGCATCAAGGAAGGCAATACGATCAGATAACAAAAGAAGGTTGGTGACATTCTAAAGTGCTTATTACTATTTGAAGTTACAATGATTTTAATTGCTATTTTGTATTTTGTTTCCGTGCATGCTTTTGATAGATTTATAAATCTTTATTTCATTACTTTTAAGCTACTTGCCCAAAGTGAACTTTTTCAACATGTTTATTTCTAACCAAGTTTGGCATAGTGTATATAGCTCTATATGACATTATAAATGATTCAGTGTGCGAAAATAAATGTTAGATATTGGCAAAAATAAAAAAGAATGTTAATTTTCTCCATTGTTTTTCAAAAGCGTCCACTGTTTACGCATTTCTGAAATTAAGTGAAATTAATGACTCCCATTCCATCGTATATCTTGCATCAATTTTAGGCACATTCCAACCTAAACTAAGGTTGCAAGTTTTTTTTCCCGAAACTAGTGGAATTTGGTTGGTCAAACGGTACCTTATAAGCCATATCTTAATTATTTGGCATTAATTTGTTAGAAAAAAAATAAATATTCAAAGACACCTTTTACAAAAATGGCGAATATCCTAAAAAAAAACGATCATAAATCCTTGATTAACGCTTGATATGCAAATTTTATTTAATTCTGTCAATATATCTGTAAAATCATCGTAATGAGATCGCTTGCATTTTGTCTTTACGTCTAATCTGCAAATTTATTAGCTCACCTTTCACATAGTGAAAAGGTGAGCTTTTGTGATCACCCTTCGTCCGTCGTCCGTCGTCAGTCCGTGCGTCCGTCTGTGCGTCCGTCCGTCCGTCAACAATTTCTTGTCTGCACGATAGTGCTTTCATTTATGATTTTATTTTAACTAAACTTGCACACAACTTGTATCACCATAAGATCTCGGTTCTTGTCTTGAACTGGCCAGATCCCATTATGGGTTTCAGAGTTATGGCCCCTGAAAGGGCCAGAATTAGCTATTTTGACCTTGTCTGCACAATAGCAGCTTTATTTATGATTTGATTTTTACCAAACTGGCACACAACTTGTATCTTCATAAGATCTTGGATCCTTTCTTGAACCGGCCAGATCCCATCATGGGTTCCAAAGTTATGGCCCCTGAAAGGGCCAGAATTAGCTATTTTGACCTTGTCTGCACAATAGTAGCTTCATTTATCATTTGATTTTAACCAAACTTGCACACAACTTGTGTCACCACAAGATCTTGGTTCCTTTCTTGAACTGGCCAGATTCCATTATGGATTCTAGAGTTATGGCCCCTTAAAGGTCCACAATTGGCTATTTTGGCTTTTGCAGCCATATAGAGACTTCTTTTATGGTTTTATTTGATACAAACTTCCAAAATATCTTCAACAACAATAAATCTTGGATTCCATGACAAATCAGATCCAATCGTAGGTTCCAGAGTTATTTTATATCTGATTACCTCCCCTAAATTGTACTCAAAATGGATTTATATCAGTAAGTACTTACAGGACTTATTTGAAATTTCATTATAGTCATTAGTTGGACAGAGCCAATCAGGGTAGCTAGCTATGGACTGATTTTATGTCAAATTACCTCCCTTTATTTCAAATTAAAATGGGTATATCTCCGTAACGAATGAAGATACTGATCTGAAATTTCATTTATGTCTTTTTAATTACTTCCCTTTTACGTTACAATAAAAAGCTTATTCTAACTTTATTATTATTGGCCTTAGGGAAAAACCGAGACCACTTTTCTGTGGTAAATTTCTTTCCTTTGTTGTTCCTGTCCTTTGGACTTAGATATTTTTTCTGAGGACCTTCTTGTCCTCAAGTGCAATGATAACAGGTGAGCGATATAAGGCCATCATGGCCCTCTTGTTTTTATGTTTTTGTTGGGTTAAAGACCGCGTCACACAATCTACATCATATGACGACTTTACCAATTTCTAATGGTGGAGGAAGACCCACAAATATCTGTACATGTATATCATTCAAGGCATAGATCGGCTCTTGGTAGAACCATCGACCAAAGTAAATTGGATGGCTTTCTCACATGAGGAATTCTACTCCCCAAGCGAGGCCACATTTCGTAATTATAATGCGATACTTTGCGCAGTCTGAAAGAAAACTGACGCTGCTATTGATTTCGGTATTAAACGTTTTACATTTATCTTTACTCCAATGAAAATCAACACAAACCACTTTTCTACATTGCTTTAATACAAACCATTTAAGTTATCGTGTTTATATTTACGCTCTATAGACCAAGGTTTTAAATACACAATATCTCATCTTTAATTTATTTCAATGGTTAAATAATGACTAATGTGTTAAATGAAAATTACTTGTTAAACCGTAATAAACCGTAATAATTTAAATTTTACTTTGTGACACCCGAGTTGAAATATTTGCATGCGCTAAATCAATGACTCGGACCTCAGACAGTTTTTCAGTTAATGTTAGCTTTTAAATGATATAAATGCAGTTACAACTACAAAAATAAAATACATTTTAACTTGATGCAAGGAGTCAAGTACTCACCAAACATGAACTCTGCTTAACAAGTTTGCATTGTATTTTCTTTATGATAAACTTTTACAAACGATTAGAATAAGCATTGTGTTTAATTTTCCAAAGTTTATTAAATACATCCACTTAGAATGAAGTTTGTGTATGACAACGTTTAAAATTATAGTATTAAGATTTGTGTTATATTTCTTTAAATGTTTGTTTTAAATATGTGTATGCTGTCGATTTGCTTGGTTGCGTTAGACTCTCCAAAATGACATTCTTACATACTCCAGACTCTAAAATCTTGCTTTATTTAAAGTGTTATTTACATTCAGAGTGCAATTTAAATGGAACTTGAATGGTGTTACTTCTCCTAATATCCTCATCGTGTATGTTAAGGCCCCACTGAAACGACGCAAGCTTCTTTATATTTCGCAATCTCAAACATATAACTCTACACCTTATTAAATGTCTTCACTTTGTAATATATCCATTCCAAAACAGTGGCAAATAAAGTTGCAGGACAAACTCCTTGGCCAAATTAAAAAAAAAAAACTTGTTTGATATCCGATTTTAAGTGACGTACAGGTTTTTGTAAAGTTTATGCCTTATTTTTACATCAACTTAATGAAACTTCAAGAAAATTCACTGGATTGTCCTATTCTTTTAAATATGTATTATCATGCAGAACACGATTGATTCTGCCTTCGCGACCAGTCCGGTCATGATCTGCACTGTTTACAGTTAGTATCTATTTTGCATGCACCCCTTTTAACAGCTAATGGTATTGTCCAAATTGAAAGACGAACAAGTTCATTATAGACATTTAGCAGGGTAGGGGTAATAGTTTGGCAATAATTATTAATAAAAATCATTTTTTTTTATTTCTTCTTCTTATTAAGTTCGTTCCGAATTGTTTTGCACAGATTTCTTCTTGACTATGTGAGGATTGTCATATTCTGTACATACCAATGTTGTAGTTGCTTTCATTTGTTACAACCTTCTTAGTTCACCAGAACACGCAGTGATTCTCAGTCGTGCGTCGCACGTCGTCCGTCTTCGTTTGTCTTTATACAACATCTCCTTATAAACCACCGGGCCAGTTATGATAAAACTTCAAGGGATACTCTTTAAAATTATGTTCCTTTAAAAAGTGTTCAAACAATTTAATTCCTTACAGAACTCAGGTTGTCATGGCAATCGGAAGGATTTGTGCTAATAATCATCCTGTCGAAACCAAAAGGGCCTAGGAGTTTGATATTAGGTTTGTAGCACAAACTCTAGCGGACCAAGATTGTTCAAATTATCCCCTGTGGGTCAAATATGGCCCAACTCTGTTAATTTCCTTGAGTCAGATATTGTCCCATGTTTTATATAGATTAATCTAAGGCTTTGGATCGTATAGTAGTCGTTTACAAAAATTGTTAAAATAATCACCCGGGTTGAAAATAGCCTCGTCCTTAGGGCACATGGTTAAAACAAACTTGTTTAGGGAAAAATCTTGTACGTCATTCTTGTCTTAAACCATAAGGGCAAGAGCTTTGATATTTATGTATGCTCTAGTGGTTTTCTACGAAGACTGATCAAATCATGACCCTGGATTCAATATAGACCTCGCCGGGGGATGGAGGAAGGGGTCTCTTGTTATAGGAAAAATCTTTTAAAACCAGAATCTCAAGGTCAAGGACTTAAATATAAAGCATTTAGTATTGCCAAGAGGACGACTATCAGGTTTGTTCAGGTCATAACATTTGGGTCAAAATTAACTGCGCCCCGGGGTCAACAATTTTTACGTTGGCTTATATATATACCCTGTAAATTTTCTTTGCTGAATCCATAAGGTCCAGATCTAAGATATTTGGTATGTGGCATGTTTTAGTGGTTTTCTATCAGGATTGTTCAAATCATGACCCTGGGGTCAATATAGGCCATTCCCGGATGGTCTCTTGTTTAACATAGACTTGCTTTTGAAGCAATGGCAAAGAAAATCAGACAACAAGTATAACGTGTGATAGTGATAAAGATTTCAATACTCATCTTGAATTGCCTAAATCGTGACCTACTTGTTTAAGTCCCAGGGAATATTTCGTTTTCTATCAATAATGGGATTCATTCCGTAAAATATCCATTTCAGACACTCTCCTCAAAAGAATTCCAAGCCCCATTTTCTGATGCATTATATTCCCCAAGGAAAACCCTTTTACCGGGAGAAACTTCCCTCTAGTGGCATGGAATGAATGAAAAGACAATATCGTCGCTGTATATATAATCCGGTCTACGTCTTCTGCCGTAATTTTCACCATGTAGATACAATGTAAAATATCGGCTCAGGGAATATTTCTTCTACGGAATGAATGTTATTTACAGTACTTGATATTTGCCGTAAAAATAGATTCAATGAAAAAAATCAGAAGTCAGAATATAAAAGTACTTACGGAATGAATAAAGTGATAATATCGAATTTATAAGTACCATACACTTTATAAACATGTTGCATTAATTACTCCCTTTAGGATCCCCTCATTTAGGTAATAATGACTTATGTAAGCGTCTTGGTGATCCAGATCAATGAAACACACGCAGAAACTGTAGAGTCCAGAAAAAACTTTTAGGGGAAGATAATTATCATTCCTCCGGGGACGTAGACCGGATATTGCAAATTTAGACAACGTGTGTAACTTTTGATGCAGGTTTCAAAGCTTATCTTAAATATTCTCAGCCCTGACCTTCTGACCTACTATCTTATTTTTGAAGCTGCAGCTAAGACATTTGGGTCGCCTTTATAATTTATAACATATTTCAGTAAATATCTTGAATTATCCTTTCAATGACCTACCCGTCTACATTATCTTTTCAAGCTTTAACTAAGGAATTTGGGCCACATGTATGATTTTTTCATACAGATTGCTAAAATAATTGTGTTAGAATTACACCAAACCTGACCATTAGCATGGATCTTTATTATGCTTGATAAGAAGGTTGGCCCTTTTTAGGGGCCTACAAAACTAAAAATAGAAAAACATTAACGACTTCTTTTCATGGCCTGCTTGAGGGATCTTCATCAGAATTGTTTAGTAGAAACGTTCAACTGTTCAAGCCAGCAACCAGACTCAGGTGAGCAATATAGGGCCCCCATGGCCCTCGTGTATAATTTCCGATGTACCACAGAACTTCTCTAGACATTTTATATTATCGAACCATATTCCCCACACTGTTCAATATCCCATATTAAACGAACTGTACCGATTTACTCAGCATCAAACATATTTAATATAATAATCCCTCACGAGAATCGTTGTCATTGTAATCTTCGCCAACGTCTGTATCACTGCCTTCTTTGTAAAGATGTTGACATTTTTCATTTACTTTGGTTGCTTTTTAAGGAGATTTTCTTTAACCTGATTAAGAGATGACCGATCTGCGTCACTTCGATATACATAAGGTTAATAACTAATTTCTGTCTTTAAATATTTACAGATATACAACGACGGACAAAATGCGGAAGCAAAAATTAACCTGGATTTTGATGAAATGCAACAAGCCGGTTCTGTTAGCATTATTAAAAAAACGCTTGAGGCAAGTCCGCAATCATAAAAATATGACGCTCGAAGATTTTCTACAGAATAACAGAAGAGAAATAAAGGATTTCCTCCGTGAATATGATAATAAGAAAAGATTTAAGAACAAGCTATTTCCTCATGATAGCTCTCCAACAAATGTGGAGAACTGGAACATTGAACTTCTTATACTCTTCATGATATATATATTTGGAGTAAGTAAGTCTGTCAGATTTTATATGCAAAAGACACTGAAAATCCAACAAGAGCTTTGTCGCATGCATGAAGGAGATTTTAGAAAGGCTGAATACAAAAGATACAGGCGACATCTTAGGAAAATGCGTTACAAATGTTACAAAAAATTGCGAAACTGGAAGCTCGAAAACAAAACAGAAGCTTTAGCATGTAAAATCTATTCCAATGACGTGAGGCGAAATGAATTGCATGCTTTCTATTGGACAGTTACTGGACAAAGTCGAGATTCAAAAGGTAATTACTTGTTTATGATAAAAGTATATGTTTTGTTCAAATTCAAACGTTTATTGTTTTACAAATTTAGCTGGGCAGCTTATGAGTACAAAACTATGCAATTCTAATAACATTCTTCTTTGATACGTGCTGTCTTTAAGTTACATAATTAGTAACATGACCCATTAGGGTATACCAAAGCTAATATTTACTACAAAAACTTATTAATTAAAAAAAACTAGAAATGTGTACATGGGACACAAATGCCCCCACTACATGACATAGAACACAGATCAACTAACTCATTTCTCTTCATAATGACTGTAGGTAAAATATTTTCAGAGCTACGCGCGACAAAAACATTAAAATGACAGTTTTTCTTAGGTCAGGGGCCATAACTCAATAACTACAATACTGAATGAATCTGGACGCGAAAACCCAGGTGCACAACTGCACATGCTGACCAACATTCCTGTAAACTTTGGTGACTCTCGGTCAAATACTTTTGGAGCTATGCGCGACACAACATTAAAATGACCAATTTTTAAATAAGTCAGGGGCCACAACTCTTACACAACTGAATGAATCCGGACGCGAAACCCCCAGGTGCACAACTGCACATGGTGACCAATATTCCTGTAAACTTTGGTGACTCTAGGTCAAATACATTTGGAGCTACGAGCGACACAACATTAAAACTAATTTTTTACTAAGTTAGGGGCCATAACTCCTACATGACTCAATGAATCTGGACGCGAAACCCCAGGTGCACAACTGCACATGTTGACCAACATTTCTGTAAACTCTGATGACTCTAGGTCAAATACTTTTGGAGCTACGTGCGACACAACATTAAAATGACCAATATTTTACTAAGTCAGGGGCCATAACTCCTACACGACTGAATGAATCCGGATGCGAAACCCCAGGTGCACAACAACACATGCTGACCAACATTCCTGTTAAGTTTTGTGACTCTACAACAAATACTTTTGGAGCTATGCGCGACACAACATTAAAATGACCAATTTTTAACTAAGTCAGGACCGCAACTCTTACACAACTGAAGGAATCCGGACGCGAAACCCCAGGTGCACAACTGCACATGCTGACCAATATTCCTGTAAACTTTGGTGACTCTAGGTCAAATACTTTTGGAGCTAGGAGCGACACAACATTAGAACTAATTTTTACTAAGTTAGGGGCCATAACTCCTACATGACTCAATGAATCTGAACGCGAAACCACAGGTACACAACTGCACATGTTCACCAACATTTCTGTAAACTCTGATGACTCCAGGTCAAATGCTTTTGGAGCTACGTGCGACACAGCACAAAAATGACCAATTTTTACAAAGTCAGGGGCCATAACTTCTACATGTCTGAAGGAATCCAGACGTAAGACCCCAGGTGCACAACTACACATGCTGACCAACATTCGTTTAAAGTTTTGTGACTCTACGTCAAATACTTTTGGAGCTAGGCGCGACACAACATTCTCGGAAGGACGGACGGACGGACAAGGGCAAATCTATATGCCCCCCTCCCCCCAAAGTGGGGGCATAAAAATGAACAACTTGATGGATTTTCAGCAAACACTGTAACATCAAGTAGTCATCTTTACATTCTTTTTGTCCCATTAGGATCCCCTGGGGAATTAAACCATTTAGGAATTTTAATTTTCTAGTACATGTTTTTTCATTTGCGTACCTGGGCTTTTTTACTTTGAAAGACCAGAGATGACTTAGCGAAAGAAAAAGTTTGTGCTCAATGTATCTCAAAATGTTCGTGACCTAGAGTCATAAACATTACAGGATATTTCAAAGCATGAGAAGTTGTGCACCTTTTCTTTGGAATTTCACTCAACTTGGCCAGAGGTGTGGTCCTTCACTCAGTGAAGCTGCTCATAAAGTTCTTAGAAGTTTGTTTTGCGAATATCTTAAAAAATAGTTCACATAGAGTCATGTAACCATGTACAATGACAGGAGTTAGGGGAGGGGAGGTGAAGGGGGCGGGGCTGCATCTGTGTCCTGTGAACACACAATTAGTTTGATTTACATATGCAAGATAACTTTATTCACTTAGACCCTTTACTTTGAAACAAAAGAGAGTTAAGAGAGAGATAAAATGCGCACCATTTATCAGTTAAAGCTCACCAGTAATGTATTTGCCACAAACCAGGCATTGTTTTGATTGTTCGACCTTGTTGCCTTATCATATGATTTGTTTCATTCTTCTTTGTTAGTCATTTTCACAACCACAATGTGCTTATAATTCACTTTCTAACTAGGGAACAATGAAAAGAACGATAGTTTTAATCTGTTTTGTTTTGCACACTCGTGATAATGTACAAAAGAAGTAAGCAATAAAAATTTCTTATTCGTTTAGATACAACACCTTGGACTGCTTGTATTACACGGCAAGACAGAGCTACAGCAAGCCTGTTGATTGATCAAGAGGTCTTACCTTCGAACGAAGAACTACTCATGGCCTTTGATGTGTTTGACAGGTCGTCAGAAACATTCTTAACAATATGCAAAATGATCAACAGGGTGATAGAAAGTAAATCACAAGGAATCAATGGTACTTGGACTTCGTATCATGCCAACAAAAAACAAATTGTTTTTGTTGTTGAAACAAACGAGAAGTCCATGGAAGTAAAAGTAGCTGACTACCATATATATGTCAGAAGTACACGGGAAAGCAATGGGGAATGTGCCCTATTGTTTCAGACGTGTTGTAAATGCAAAACAAAAGAAGAGCAAATTATTCTCGAAAAACTCAGGAAAAGCATAAATAAACATGCCGATAACCTTATGAATAGCCATAGTAAACTGAGTGTTGTATTACCGAGTCTAAAAAAGTCGGTCGGTTACAAATCTCGAAACCAGCGTATTATTGACGAGCCTTGCATTACTCTTTATGTACCAGTAAAGGGTTTAATACCAATTGAAGAAGATCCTTTTCCAAAAAGGATAGACGATTTTCAAGTAGATGTAATTGAAGGTGAATTCGTTCCTTACGCTGGATATGCAAACGATTTTCATGAACATTTAAAGATGGGTCTAGCTATCCATGGAAATGCTAGGGACAAAAATGGTGAAATCCTTGGCGGTACACTTGGTGGATTCGTAGATCATCCAGTGCATGGACTTTGTGGAATATCTTCAGCTCATGCATTGCTCTCAAGAGACAATTTGGTAACCAATCAAACTAATTGCAGTATCGAAGTATCTCAACCAATTGGTCTGGACTCAAAACCATTTGGAGAAATTGTATCGGTACTCTGTTGTGCAGGAGATGCATCTTCCCCAGGAATGGAAGTGGTACTTTTCAAAATACATCAAAGACATCCTATAGATGGAAGTTTTCCGGAGGCATTTAATTACACCGATGCAGGTATACTATTATTTAAAAAGTAACTTCTTTCGCAACTAACAGTTTTGCTAGTATTGGCGGGGTTGGTAGAAAAAACATAAATATGTTCTTAGCTCGACTTTTTGAAATTTATAATAGCAAAGCTTTTGTAATCGCACTTTCGTCGGCGTCCGCATCACAAAAGTTTTGCATGTGAGCAGGTCTCTCAACAACTACTTGTCCAAATGCTTTCAAACTTCACACGTGTCTTAAGCATCATGAGATGACCTCCCAGGACTAGTACTAGCTTGTATTTTGTCAAAAATATGCTCCTGTTGCACTTTGAATTTGAAGTAACATTTAAAAGTTTTGCTTTTAAGCAAGATTCTTGAAAACTATTGGGCCAAACTGCTGCCCACATCTCGTTGGTATCATAAAATAACATGACAGGGCAAGTTACATAAATCAAGCTTTCATTTTATTTAAATTGTGCCCCTTTTTTAAACTTAGAACTTAAAGTTTTGCATATAAGCAAGTTTCTCAGAAACTGCAGAATCAAATGCTTCAAATTTCACACATGTCTTCGGCATCATGAAGTGACATCATAAGACTAGTTACATAAGTCTAGTTTGTATATTTTGTTAAAATTATGCCCCTTTTTAACATAGATTGTTTTAAAGTTTTACCAATAAGAAGGTGTCTCAGATACTGCTTGACTGAAAACTTTTCACAAAAGGTAATAGGTAAGGGTAGATTTCTCGGAAGCACAGAGCACCACCAACACAGCCTTAGAGCCACGCATTTGCAAAGTAGGCCCACAACAAAAAGAAGAGTTCACAAGTTCATCATGATATAAAACTTTTTAACTGTTAAACTTAGATAGATAAACTTAGATAGATTTAACATCTGTACATCAGTCTTTGGAATTTACAGCAGGAACATTTTCAGCAAATGATTATATACAGAATAACTAAAAGGCACAATGTTTATTTTTAAGCAACGATATATGATAGATAGATCTAGATACATAAATATCAACTTGAAATGTTATGGCAATTTATCATTAAACACACAATTAACAAACAATATGTATGAATTAATATAACAATGTCAATCAACAATAAACGACCCGATCTTTAGAAGAACTCTGAAATGTGGACACAGATTCCACCGCTATGTGATGCTAGGAGACAGAAATATGACTCATGCAATGGCACTTAAGTAGAACATATAATGGACTAATATACTAAGAACGATTTACAACAATCAGACAACTGATAAAATTTTGTTGAATTGTATGGCCCAACTAGCTGTACGTAAATTCTCTATATAAGAATCTGAAAGGAGTGAAAACATAAAACGCTTTTCGGGTTTCTATATCGGTGAAATTGTCTTGTATATCATCAAGACGAAAGCACGTTGCATACTTGAATCAATTGAATCAGACATAACTTCGTAAAAAATGTTCATCATACCTTATGAATCACTGACCTTCTGTGAAATGTTTCTGCATGTAATTAGAAAGAAACCATAGTAATGAAGGTCTTTAACCAAAAACAATGCAAAGTTAATGTATTGTTCTTGTTTATTCTCTTGATCTTACATACAATTTTGTGTATATGTCCTCATATATAGTATTCTTTTTTAATGATGCGTTATATTTTAAATACTTTTAAATATAAATTTCAAAACTATTTGCATAGTTTTAAATCCTACATTTAATGCGTTTATGCACAAAACTAGAGGAATAAAATATGTTAAAAACTTTTCCGTAATTGTCGTTTTGAATCACGCACTAACTGTAATTTCTGTCCATTCACAGGTTTTGATGACGAGAACCCGCTGACGTACAACTCCGGAAAAGTCCTCAAAGCTTCGGAAATAAATCGAAGAAGGAAGTCAGAGTTGTACAAGTTCGGCATGGCCACTGGTGTTACTAGAGGGGCCTTTGCATACCAAGGGGCAGCCGTACGACTAGAAAAAATGGAAGGACAGTCATATGGTTTAGGATTTTGCCTCAAAAATCAGATAGTAGCTCTTAAAATAGGAGATAGCCCATTTGCTGATGTGGGTGATTCTGGTGCTCTGGTTCTTTCTGCGGGTGAAGACATTGACTCGGTAGCTGTTGGCATAGTGGTTGGTGGTTTGCAAGGAAGTGTATTTGTCACGCCAATTCATGATATTCTTATGGCACTCGGGTGTACTGACGGAATGTATCAGTTCAACACCTCTCCTTTTGGAATTTGTAGCCCTGATTCAGGTATTATGACGGACGATCCCGATTTGATGGAAACAAATATTTTTTAAAATGTAAGGATACTGGTTTAACTTACGTCCGCCAGGATGGTTGAAAATGATGTAAAAGTGTATAGATAATGTTGATTGAATCTGTTTGTGAGAGGTAATACAATGTGAAATATCTCTTACGCCTCACAGCACCGTCTTAAGCGGAACTTTATTATACAGGTGATTTATATAGACTCCACAGTCCCAAAGAACCAGAAAATATAACAACACTAATTTATTTTCATTAACTTCCATCATACATTCAGTAAAAGTCAGTAAAGAATATAATGTCTAATATTGTGCATATTGAACAACTACTAAATGAAGCCACATCTTTAAATATTTGATATGTTGTCTAGTTATATCTGTGTTCTTTTTTATTATGAAACAATGTATTACAAACAGTGATTTTGCCGTTATATAAAATCATTTATTTGGAGTTCAGATGCGAAGGAATGATATCACGAGGACGCAGCTGAATGTCAAGCAATGATTTAATACAAGAGAACATCACTGTTTGAGATGTTTTATATTGATTCTAACACGACATCAACATTATCATCTACATCATTAACGACACCCAACGGATATTTGCCTATTTTTGCGCGGTTTTCTTATCCAGCGCGATGCTATGACATAACACGAGCTCCGCAGAGCGGGGCAATATAAACCCGAAGTTTAAGGAAACGTTGTTTTAAAGAATATTATTCAGGGTGTTAGTGGTAATGTTGCGGTGGCAATGTTCAGATTTGAGGTTTTGTGCGGCGGCGGTGACAGGATACTAAGGCAAGAAAATAAAGTGAAGCACATTTCCCTTCGGGTAGTCGTGGGTCAAAGTTGTGATAAGGGGGAAATCATGTTAACTGTTGCACGCTGCACATCGTCTCGTTACCATTAAACTATATTCAAGTTTAAAGATAATGCCTAGGATAGTTTATAAGTTGTGCTCCGGACACGAATACTGAAGGACAATTTTGACATTTTAATTCAATTTGCGATCTTTTTACTCCGTTTCATGCGCCCTGCACATCGTCCTGTGTCAACACATTAAATTGTTATTACGTTAATACTTTAAACATTGGTGTGACAATTGAGCACAATTATAATGTTGACATTCGATCTACCAACCCTGCATACCGTATCACCAACCTACTTTTGTGCTATGTTTGAAGTCTATACTTTGAATGTTGTTAAGTTTTTTTTCCAGACAAGAAACGATTTCATCTTTGAGCTCAATTTGTGACTGTCCTTTGACCTATCGATCCCGTACATGCGCTTTGTGCATCGTCTAATTGCCACCTACCTATTTGCGAAGTTTAATGTGCCTTAAAAAGTTATCAAGTTTTGCTGTGGATACGACCTACGACAGACGGATAGATATTTGTGACGCACAAATGCGTAATAAAGTCACACTTATAACCGGCTTTGTTTGATATGAAAACTAATCGGGTCGTGCTAGAATTTAGTATCAAATAAAAGTTCTTTGTTTTGTACATCAGTATTTCTGAACATAATCAGTGTTTGTGAGTTAGTAAATTGTTACAAGGCGTCCGATATGTTCAAAGTATTTTTCTGACCTTTTTTGCTTTAGGTCCTGCGGATCTCAAATGAACTAAAGACCGATGAATAGGACAAACTGTTTACTGAGTCATTTAATGAAGTTTGGCCAAAGCTTTTGGGGCTGCAATTTATTTAAGGAGTCACATAATACTTTGTTACGTGACTCCTTATATAAATCGTCGATCTAAAGTTGTGCTATTGACAGGTCTATAGTTCAACACAGGTTTGCCGAGCTATAACCAAACCTTGATGAATGAATATTTGAATATGAATAGGCGTAAATGTGTTTTATATAGCAATGTAAAGCATTTAAATATCATCATTTAAATGACGTAGATATCTTATAGCTGTATCTGGATTATTTCATTTAGACCATTCCATGGGAAACCAGTACAAGTAACATTATATAATTATTACATAATAAGTTATCTAAAACTCTAATCACAAAACATTATTTTTAGTGTCCATCCCAAATTTGAAACTATTTTAGTCTGATTCATCTCTACAAGTCAAATCAGATTGTAAGTACAAATAAGTTCTTTTAGTGTCGTCATTGTAATAGAAATTCAACTTTTAGGTGGTATCACGTTTTGAATATCCGGTGAACGACAAAAAAACAAAGAATATTCAGTTCTTTCCAAAAATCGTTATGTTATGATTCAACCAAATAGTTTACTTTTTCCATCAGAAAATATTTTAATATCGAGGTTTAGTACCTTTATTACAGACAATAAATTAAAACAATAGAAATTCTTATGTGACTTCAGTGTGCTCAACAAAGCAATTTCAAACACAAATATTTGATGTGGAATGTAAAGTAAGTAACACACTACAATGTCCTACCAAGATACTTACAAAAACAATGCAAATGCAGAATGGAGAGATAAAAATACTTTTGTAATTTTGACAGATCGTGAAAATTATTGACACATTTTGACAGGTGTATGATGACTCATGAGTTAATTAAAAGTTTGCTGTTATTTCTTCATTCCAGTTTGATTTTCTTAAAATGGCTCTTCTATATTGTAGCTTAAAACTCATAAATCAAAACAATAAAATAATATATTGTTACCTTACTGTCGTTTTGTCTATCCAAATCACGTAAGAATTCCTAATGTTCCAGTCATTTGTCACTTATTAGAGCAACTCACAGTGTTGCAGTCATACAAAACATATCCCTTATTTTCACATAGATAATGAGGATATATCTTATGACCACATGTATTAGAAACACAATTTCAATACCGATTGTGTATTGCAGTAATGCTAAAATATCTCAGCCGTGACGTGTCCTTAAGAAATCAACAGTTCTCCTTTTAAATTAGTTATTTGTTTTAAAGTTGTTTTCAAACAGTCACCTAATATTTGAATATATGATGTCAAATAAGTGATTGCCAATTTTCACTCGAATGACATGATAAAATATACATGTCATACCCGAAAACGTCAATAATATATCAGCAATATGTCAACATAGCAGCATTTTACACGACTATTATTTAAAATAACCTTTGCATGTCTTTCTTTTCATTTTTTGCTACGCTGGCTTACTTTCCCAACCTTACCACACTACAACACTGAACAATTAAGGCACGGCGAAACTTATATTGTGAAATGGAAAACATGTGCACGTATAACGTGATATTTTTGTTACCATAATGCATATGTACATATATATTGTATATTCATGTTCATGTGTGGTTTTGGTACATATGAATATTTATTTTGATATATAGATTGTACGCAGATTGGTACAAAACCTATTATACTAATTATGTCTCCAACAAGTAGTAGGGGAGACATAATAATTTAGTGTCGCCCCGCAGTCTGTCTGTCTGTCGCAAGGTTTGTGCACACAACTCCTCCGACACCAAAAGATGGATTTACACCAAACTTCACAAGAGTGATCATTGCCAAGCATAATTTTGCATGTTGTTGGCATTTTCAAGTTCGTTGATTTTCAGCAGAGTTATGGACTTTGAATTTCAAATTTTATAACGTTTTGACTACTTCACTGGTATTATCTGACCAATTTCCACCACATCTTACAGGAATGCCAAGCCGAGTTATACGTATAATCGACATGTTCAGGTACATTGTTTTTCAGTTGAATTCATTTGTAACAGTTGAATTTCACATTGTCATGACAACCTCTCCAACAACCAGGAGGAATTACACCAAAGTTAAAAAAGTGATAAATGCCAAGCCTTGATATGCATATCATGAGCATGTTCCGGTTCGGTGTTTTCCAGTAGAGTAATGGCCCTTGGTTGATAAAATTTTGTAATGTTTTAGTCTTAGTGTTTTCTCTTAAATAATAGGGCGGATTTCCACCAAATCATGTAGGAGTGATCATTACAAAATCTCATTATACATATTATCGGCATGATCTAGTTCCGTGAGCTTTAGGGGATTTATGGCTCTTTATATATCAAATTTCTATGTTATTTTGGCAACTTCTCTTATATCATTAGGCATATTTCCACCAAACCTTACGGGAGTTATCAGTGCCAAGCCTAGTTTTACATATCATCGGCATGTTTTGGTTCAGTGATTTTCACTAAAGTAATGGCCCTTGATTCATATTTTATAATGTTCACTGTATACAATTAGGCTGAATTTCACCAAACATTAAGAGTGCTTAATGTAAATCGCAGTTGTGCATTTTGATCAGGTTCTGATTAAATGATTTTCAGCGGAGTCATGTCCCTTGATTCGTCAAATTCTTTTCTCTGTGCTCGTTCTCTTATATCAATCGTTGGAATTCTAGTCTGTGGCTAATTGTAATCCTGTTATTATTTTTCCTATATTTTTAAAAGTTATGTTTTTATGAAAGCTTACGTGATACTTTTTAAGAATTCCATTGGTAACATTTTTTTCGGCCATCAGTGTGGCAGCCATCTTGAATTTTCAAAATGGCTGCTATATTTCAGTTAGTATTTCTTTATATATTCAATCTAGCCTTCAAATAAACCTGTTTTTCTAATTAAGAAATGGAAATTTATATTTCTAAATAGTCAAGGATTGCATTTATAAGGTTTTAATCGAGTACTGATTTTATATACATGAAAAAACATGATTTTCAAATGAAATTATAGGTAGAAAATCGTCTTTTTTATACATCTAACTTTTAAATGGTAAAATGTGGTCATTCTGTAAAAGAAATAGTCTATTTATCGAAAGACATGCTTAAGACATTCATCTTAAACATAGAATCAATTATCTAAAGACATTGTTTTTATAAATCTGAATTGACAGGATGTAGAAATAAGTCCCTGCTTCAATGAATACCAACTCTAGTTTAAGAAAACACAAATATGGATATTGGTGATCTGATTTTCTTTTCATTTAAACATCATCATTGTAACTAAAACACTTTTACATGTCTAAGCTTTTTTCAGAATCTAATACAGGAAGCTTGCTATAAATAAAATATGATAGTGTCATAAACTGGGATACTGTTGTAGAAGGCAACATAAATTAGCATTAGCAGGTTTGAATTACTCTTTAAGTTTTTATTTATTTATTTTATTTTACTTTATTTCAGTCTCATCCATTTACATATAGTAAAAACATATAAACAGTAAAAATTACAAATGTAAATAGCCACTCTCTAAAAGTTACAGGAGACTATAGCCCGCCCGCTTAGCTCAGTAGGGAGAGCATTGGTCTACGGATCAAGGGGTCGCGAGTTCGATCCTCGGGCGGGGCGTATGTTCTCCGTGACGATTTGATAAAAGACATTGTGTCTGAAATCATTCGTCCTCCACCTCTGATAATTCATGTGGGGAAGTTGGCAGTTACTTGCGGAGAACAGGTTTGTACTGGTACAGAATCCAGGAACACTGGTTAGGTTAACTGCCCGCCGTTACATGACTGAAATACTGTTGAAAAACGGCGTAAAACCCAAAACAAACAAACAAAACAGGAGACTATAGATAGTTACTCATATGAAATTATTATATATATATATATATATATTAAGGTCATAAGAGGCGCTTCCTGTCAACTGACTGTGACTAAGTATGGATGAATGACTGTGACTAAGTATGGATGAGTGGGCAAATGAGAGGTTGGAGTGAGTGAGTGAGTGAGTGAGAGTGGGTGAGTGAGTGAGTGAAACAGTAGATTGATGGGTGCGTGAGTGGATGAATGAATGCCTGCATGTTTTTTAAGTGTGTGGGCGGATGAATGAACAATTTAGTTTGCGAAGCTGCTTTTATAGAAATGCCTCTTATGACACTGACACTTAAGTATAATAGTAAGATATGACTAAATAATCTTTCTGCAGCTTTACAAAAACAAGCATTGTTAATAGTCAAATTTCAGCATATGAACTTGTAGGTGTAACATGTGTGCTTCTAAATTTGGATACAGATAAGCATGTCTGTATGAAATATGACGAATTCCACCCCACCCCTTTCCCTCACACACTCGTTGTATCTGATAACTCCTTCGTTCTAACTGTAACTATTAATGTCCAAGACATCTACAAAATGTATATGAATTAGAAGCCCATTGTTGACATGATTACAGTGAAAAAAGTAAATGTGACATTGATCTTGACCATATGGCATCGAAGTGATTCTTTATCATATACAAAAATAATTTCCGACCGGGAATTGAACCGCTATCCACCCGTTCAATATAAAAGGTACAACGGACCGAAGCTTTAGTCCACAGCTCCACAAAAGATCTCTCAATGTATGCAGATTAGGTAAGTTATCTCACCTCAACCTAAAGAGCAGAAACCATTTTTCTGTTATTTGTTACAGCGGCCTTTACCCAAATGACACCCCAAGATACATTCCCTACCATTGTGTTTAATAAAACGCTATCTAAACAGCACGTATGCTAAAAATAGTTGTACCCAAACTAAAGATATTGAGTAGAGGCCATTTTTTTCTATCCTTAGTAACAGTGACCCTAAATACAACACAAAGCTAGTTCTTCATACAAGCTTGCTATTTATCAAATTTGTTGACAGTAAGTAAATTCTAAATAAAGCTACAAACCAGAAACCACCTTTTGCTGATCAAAGTGAAAAATCTAATGTTAGTAACTTTGACATTGACCTTTACTCAGTGGCATAAACAGACTTCTTATAACAAAAAGGTTAGGCAATGACCGAAATATGATACGCGATCCATCCGTTCCACAGTACAAATATTAAGATAACTTTGGTTCAACACTTTAGCAATGCTGAGCTTTAACTTGACCTTAATGACCCCATATAAAATCCATTTTACATATATATAAGCTACTTATAGGCTAAGTTTAATTCCAATAAATCAATGGTAACTAAAGTTATTGAGTGGAAACTTTTTTTTTTGTTTTTATTTTTAGCAACAGCTACATTGATCTAAATCACAGTGTTTTTACACCCAAAACTCCGTCCCAATGCAATCTACCTTTATTTAAAGTTTCACTGCAAACGGTCAATCTTCACTCAAGTTATTGAGTTGAGGTCGCCACCGACAGCCCGCCAGCCCAACAACATTTGCCAATCTAATAAGTTTTTTTTTTACAACCTGGTTAATAAAAGGTATATGTCCAAGAAAACCTGCACTTTTAAACAAGTTTCTAAGGCATATTTCGCCCAAAATGTTGATTTGTTATTTGACTTTTAGCACCTGCTTAAAGTCACTTGCCACTGAAAATGTGTCCACTGGTATGTTAAAAAGTAAACAAATATCGCTAAATCGAACTGCAACTAACATTTTTATCGTCTAAAACAGCAAATTACAAAATACGTCACCCACCAGGCCCCTGATTTATGTCTGATTTATGTCTACCTGATCAGTGAACACATTTTCCATATATTTCATGGCTTCAGGTGAAATCAGTAAATACTTTACCCTATGGTTTATCCTCTTCACGCATACCAAGACAAGAGACGAATGTAAGACAAGAATCGCTGAACTTTACTCTGTCGGTCCATATTTTTCCGAAAGTAGAACATAATGTATTGAGATCGTAGGTTCGAAACTTGGACAGGGATGGCGAAAATTGGACAGGGATGATGAAAATTGGACAGGGATGACATAGCGATTGATACTAAGAAACATTTTGGATAGTTGCTAAAACAACACATTCATTCATGTAAAAAGCTCGTAAAAACAGTTTATATGTACACAAACATGTCTCTATTTATTACAAAATAAAATTTTATAAGTCTTTGTCATTCATTAGTTCTAAGTCTTGTAAACTGTTCCAATACTATATGATTCATGGTATATTTAGTCATAGATTTCAGTCACAAGGGATAAGCAAGTAAGTAAGTAATAAATAAGTAAGTAAGTTAGTAAGTCAGTTAGTTAGTAAGTAAGATTTATTTGAAGAAAGAGTTGACAAAGCTTGTCCAGGAGTCAACATATTTCGTAATACAAAAGAAAACAGATTACGGTAAATAATAAAGCATTATCTATAGTCCAACAGGGAGTCGTATTAACTCAATATTAGAAGAGTATACCTCACTTGATACGTTTAAACCTCAGTAGCATAGGATTACCGAACAATAGAGAGCCGCACCCTAAGCGATTCCAATGATTCACCCAACAATCAGATATAATTTAATTTCTATTCAATTATGAAACGATAATATTAATTTATATGACAGTACAAAGTCGTTTATATTTGCGAGACCTCATACTACTATTGTACGGTAGAGGCGAGGATATAAACCAAAGTCCACTTTTTGTACATTTTAACCTATCGCACATTTAGTGGTTTATAACCTACAGCAGTCTCGTTCCAGAAAACGGAACAAGGTCATAATGCAGTAATTCGGTCAAAAATAAAGAATAATAGGTTAGTACCGTAGATGAGAAAGTTTATCTGGCGAGGTTGAGGAGGTTATCGGGCGAGCCGAAGGCGAACCTGATAACGTCCGGAGCCGAGCCAGATAAACTTTCTCCATCTTAGGCACTAACCTATTATTCTATTTATCTTGTCATTACTTCATTTTCCGATATTTGGCAATTTATTTTACAAAAATAAGTGTGCGACAACCGCTTTAATGACGTCATATTCGTAATGACCTCACTTATATAATGACGTGATTACCGGCAGAATCGCAATAACTTATTCGTTTTTGAATAAAAACTCATTATTTGACCACTCATTTTCTTAGTTCGGACATTTCCAACACAATGATGATAGTTTCGTTGCAAAATTTCTTATGACAACAATATCGATCATAAGGTCACATGATCAACTGACCGTATATCACTGGTCACATGATCAACTAACGAAAGAAAGATATACGGCACCCTGATATCGGGTTGAACATACTGCAAGTGACAGGATAAATGTGCTTCCGTGGCGAAAGAAGTCCCTAATAAATAGATCCTAATTTTTCCATTTTTCGCGCATTTGCGGGTAAATCGGGGGTCAAATGGGCATCATTTCACTGATGGAATGAATTTTACATAAAATAGGACACTTTTCATGCTAATATTCGCATGTTTTCGAGTTGTTTACTTGAAAACGAAAGTAGGGTGTTTATTATGCGGACCGCTTTCTGAAATGCGGCAATATAAGGGTACCTGACTTCAGTTGACTTGCATTTCACTGCATACTATTCAACACCCCTTTTTCTTTTCGTTTTCTTGAAGCAAATGTATGGATATCTTGTGGAAAATAGGTCTACGACGGAGTGAAAATCTAGAAACTGTATCAAAATTGTTCTGAAGTAGCTGAATTTTATATGAAACAAAGAACAATTTCTTTTATTGGTATATAGCCTGAGTGAAAATATCAGAATTGTCTCCCATATCGGTGTTCAAAGCTATATTTCGATATCACACTGCAAACAAACAAATTTTCTTTTATTTATGCTAATTGGTGAAGATCAACGAGTTTTCTGTTTATTACATGCTTACATGTTCAAATAAGACCAATACTTCATGATGATATTAGGATTTATTTAGGCTACCGTGTTACATCTATATGATGCATCCGCTAAATTACCATGGACACTCAGGCATATTGATATCGAGTATTGGTGATTAGGTCCGTGAAATCAACACGACGCCATTTTGTTTTAGAAAACAAAAACTACATTTGAAATATTTTGTTAATAAATGCACAACAGCGGCCAACAGACAGTTAAGTAAGCATATTTAAAACTTTACGTTCAATGCCGTCAGTTCGTTAAATAACCGGAAGCTTGCCTTGTATACAAACGCTGAAGGTCAGATTAAAAAACAACCCGAAAAAACGTAAACAACTGGGAAATATCTGAAAGTCCTTGGAAAATCAAGATGCAGAATTAAATATCATCATGGATTTAATGGAAATATTGGTCTAGGAGCTGTATAGCATAACGAATAGGGATGGAATCTGGAACACAACTGGCTGGGTAGGCAAGAATTTCGACGAAAATGCTGGCAATATTACGTAAGGTTGAGTTGATGTCTTGTGAAAATAAACTAAGACAACAACCTACTAAATGTGCTGTCGCCAGTAAAAGCTACCATGCGATAGTGGGGAACCGATGAAAAGTGGATGAAAGACGTATCTATAGCTACATAACGGCAAGGCCAAGCAACCAACTTTGAAGGTATCATTTCTAGAGTATTACTAATTATTTCTTTTGCAATTTTTTTATATCTAGCTTGTCCTATATAGGATTGTCTAGTTGTACATGTCTCCTGTATGGCTTGAATGTTAGGATTATAATAGGATACCAGCAATTATAAAGGCAACAAGGGGAGTTAATTAAATATATTTCAAGGGAGATAATTTTATCTGAAAAAAAAGTTCGGCACTATGAGTAATATAGAGAAATATCTCACTGATATTTTTCAGTATTTCACCAGTAAGCATAAAATAAATTTCTTTCTTTTTGCCTTTCCTTTCGAAACATCAAAATTCTACCTTCGTTTACTATATAGACAAGTTAATTTGACCAACTTCTCCTACTATATACTATAAATAACATCGACGTCAAAGCTTTATTACACTAGTGTATTATCATTTTTATTTAATGGCTTTATTACACTCCCGCAACGTCAAACATGTGATAATTAACAAATAATCAAGGCCTTCGAGTTGTTTATCGTCTGATTTACCACGGTTCAGAGTTCAGGTGCGTAAGAATTGAACCACGAGGGCGTTAGCCCGAGTGGTTAAATACTGAAGCATCTGAACGATGAACCGTGGTAAATTAGACGATAAATAACAAGAAGGTCTTGATTGTTTTCATTCTGACATGCTCATTGATATATTTTAATAGATATTATACTGGACTTCGTTTACCTGAGGAGTAATGTATCGAACGTCATGCGACAATATGACGTCATAATTGACGTCATAATGCTCTCTTACCGGTCCGCGCGTCAACCGTTGTTTATCGCAGAATATATAGAGCTTGATTTTCTTCTTTGTTTAACTGGAAAACAAATCAAACCATGTTAGAATGTATAATTATCATCGCAACAACAACAAAAACAACATACCATTTTAACATTTTTAGAGTGGAATTCATATAAAAGGTTTTAAGTGACTTGTTTTTCAATTCATTCGATTATTATTTTCCTGTTTGTTCGTACTATTTGGATTGATGTATGTTTTTATCAAACTTCGTTAAATTAAATGCACTACTCGTGTTTGTATATATAATTATAATTGTGGAAATATATTATACACTTATTGACTTATGTTGAGGTCAATATGCGTTTTACGGACCTGTAAAAATGATACTGATCGGGGACGCAGTCCGAGGTCAATACCATTTTTTCAGGTCCGTAAAAACACATATTGACCAAAACATACGTCTGTAATCGTCATATTTTTCCCCCTTCTCAAATGCACTCATTTGACTGGCCCATATTTCATACATATTAGAAAAAGTGGTATCACAACGGTCATTATCACTTTTGCGGGTCAATACCGCTTATTGCGGACCCGCGCGTGCACCCCTTTCAATTTCATCTGAACGTGTAAATACAGAAAGATGAAGGAGAATTCGGTTCTAAAAGAGGAATACCTAAATTATATATCTACACTTGAAAAAGGGGCATCATTACCTTACTATTGTCTCGCCATTCGGCATATAAATATCTTTAAGGAAAGGGTCTTTACATAGGTCCTCAACGTGTTGCCTGTAATCGTCCCACGTTCCAGATTCATTGCATGACCTAACTACATTCAGCCGACAACTGGTATATTTCGACGCCAGTACAGACGATTTAGGCGGTGTATACTGGAGGAAGCTCACGCTTTTCAAATATTCCATTGTCAGTTCTTCTTCATCTGGTAATAAACACCTGCAAGGAAATGACTCTGTTTTTATTATATTTCTTACTTTATTTCATACATCTTTTCAAGTAAAAGAATATATCAGCAGTAAATCTCTATATTTGAATGCATCGAGTGTACTTTACGCACTAACTGTCATTGTTGTAATTTTAAGGTTATTTTACGGATTAATTCCTGTTATGTTATGAAACGCTGTTCGCTAATTCTCAAATTCTGGTGCATATGAAAATATGCGGAAAAGAAATGCATACTGTATAAATGGTTAAATGATCCAAGGGCTAAAACCTTTTACAGAAACAACTTGCGACAAATGTTTATTAGTATTATAATACTTTATACTTACTTGATTCTTATATCCCAAAGCAACAATTCCTCGTCATTAATACCATGACAAGATGCACAAAATTTGTTGGCAAAATGAATACCATTTGAAACAAATGTAGGAGGAACATTGTCTAAAAGAGATCGTGATTTGTCGTCATCTTCACCTTCACATAACAACTCTTCTTTCGAACCAGTGTTTGTTGGGCAAGACGAAACAACAAGAAGCCCGAAGAGTTGATCTTTTCTAAGTTTCCTTTCGTCTGGTGATTTTTTTCTCGTATTTATTTGTTTCCATACAAGATAAATGCTTCGCATATTTTTTCGTTTCAAATATATTTCTAGTTTTGATATCGAGACAAAAGTATTATTCTTGCAGGATGAAGAACAGTCATATCCCACACAACAAGACAACGTGTCCCTTAAATACTGTGACTTTATAGTCATGTTTCCTTTCAGGATAGTTTTACCAAACATCAAAGTACGCCCTGGACATATGGAAAATAATTCTACTAAGTAACTGTGCAGAGATTGATCCTGTATATCGTCAAGTAAATCATCTATATACATGTATCCGTTAGCGGATGGTTCAAGCGAAAATGTCTGTACCTACGGAAGTAAAATACAAATTATTACAGATTTTAATGTTAACCTCATTTTTCTTTGCTATCTGTAAACATGAAAAGACAACTTAATATGATTCTCTAAAACACATTAAATGTATTTTTTTGTATAAAATCGATTTTTCCGAACTAAAATCAAGTAACGACATGAAACTAATTGCATTGAAAGAAAACCACCGCCTCTTCTATATATATGCAAGGAAAGATAGCCCCCACCTCTTTTATATATGTATATACAGTGATTAATTGCTTTATTGGATGATTCAAGCACCAACTGAACAACATATAAAAGATGCGAACATTTCTAAAACACATTACTTCTTACGAATGGATATCATTTTTCACTTCCGACAGGCAACTGAAGGGACAGGTTACAGGATTCTGAGATCCAGGGGCATGTTACCTCGGGCATTGATTGGCAAGTACACCTAAAATGGCCCAATCTTACGTAATGTTTAAGCATGCATATTTGACACAATGCACTCCTTTCACTATGGGTTAGATATCGTGCCGGAGGGCATTACCCAACAGTGTTGCATTTTACCCTTCTTGTTTGCTCTGTTTGTATGTGTGCGTGTGTGCACTGCTGTGGTTTGCGATGTAGGGAGACTGCGTTTTAGGAAAGTGGCTTTCCCTGTTAAATATTCATCACGGTTTTCTTCCACTTTACCCCAACACTCTCACCCTTTCAACCAACCCGGACCTTTTTTGTATTTTACGTATCATTGGAATGTACTTATCGGATTTTTTTCCTGTCACTTATTTTTCGCGACCTGAATTTCATTGTTTACATTCGAAATCTTCCTCTTCGGTGAGATATGAAACTCATAGTGGATTTTGTTTGTTTGTTTTGGCTTTAACGCCGTTTTTCAACAGTATTTCAGTCTCATAGTGGAAGGATGCTTTTGTTTCAAATATTGGTGCTTAAAATTCACGTAAGATTGGACCATTTGAGGTACATTGTGTCCTTGCCAATCAATATCTGAGGTGACATGCCCGCAGATCCCGAAATCTTTTAACCTGTCCCTTCAGTTGACTATACTCTGTGTGCGGTGGGGCTTATGCTCACGACTCTTCGTATAATGAGTGCTGAGCCTGCATTGGGTTGTAATGCGGGCAATAAGTCATAGAAACAAATTATTAGAGTCATTAGACCAACTCATCATCTATGGTCAAATTTCTTTTGGCATAAACTGCAATCTCATCAAGCAACGGCTATATAAAACCGTTTCTGTAATATTGTTGGTCCGTCTTTTGCTTAAAAAAAAACTTGTCTTTTTATTTTGGAATATGTTCTGGTCTAATCACTCGTCATAAAATAAAAAAAGCTTTGGCAAGAACCGACCTATGTTTTAAACTTGTTTTAATAGCTTTTGATATTGAATCAAACCCAGGACCAGACCAGGACTCTGCTCTTTCTGACACTTGTAATTTCTTAATGCCATCCACACCGAGGCTAATTTTGTGAGGACAGTCGTACTTAGTTTTACGCCGAATGCCAGGGTATGAGTACTATAATGTACCAGTTTCATTCTGAACTTTCAAATGAATCATGGTAAGGTACAAATTGTGGTGTACCACATTCTAATTCTTCATTTTTCGACTATTCAAAATCATTAAATCCAGATCAGTCGTTATCCTCATTCAGTAAAGACAATACATATATTGAATCACCACGTAGAGTAAAGCATTCTGTGCCATTACACTGTAGCACACTAATCACTGAACCTTCAAAAACACAAAACATCAGCCGAAACAATAATGTCATAAATATCAGTAGATGCAGGAATTGAGAATAGATACTGTTACTTGCCATTCTGAAAAGAAGAAAAATGTAGGATTTTTATCTATGCTAGCTACAGTAAAACTTGATGTAGTGCCTGGCAATAAATCTTGGCTAAAGAAAAAAAAAAAAAATTATAAAAAATAAAGAAAAGGTAGAACGGCATGTAGAACAGGAGTTGGTGTTTTTATTTTAGGCTCTAAAAGTTCACAAGTGCTTCACCTTCTGAATTAAAATCTACTTGAAGATAATATGTGTAAAAATAAAGCAGAAAGGAAAGAAATGTTTGCTTGTTTGTAGTGTATACAGGCCTGATATGGACTTGATGCATGATAGATGAATTAGAACGTAAAAATAGTCATACAGATCAACTAAATAGAACATCTTTCATAGGCGGGGACCTGAATCTTGGCGATACGAACTAGCAATGAAACACTGTAAACACAGGTACTCCATACCTAGAGGAATGTAACAAACTTTTAAATTTTGTTAATTCCTATTGTTTCATCCAAATGATAACTGAACCTACTAGAGGTACTGATGATACTAGTAATCTACCTGATAATGTACTCTTGTCAAATCCTACTTTGGCAGAAACTGTAAAGACTATTCCAGGTTTTAGTGATCATTGCATTCCTTTCACTGACAGTCGTTCCTCTGCTAGAATCAATCCAAAGACAAAACACAGAATTGTACAGTCCGATAAGGCAAACTGACGTAATTCAAAAGAGGCTTAAGAAATTTCTCGAAATTGTCTGCAAACTATGAATGAACAAGATTTATGAAACTGCTTTAAGAACAAGTTAGAAGAATTAGTTTCAAGTCATATACCAAGTAAGATTGTTTCTGGTAAACAACAACTTAAATGGCTGAATTTTGAAATTAAAACGTTGGTGAAGAAACGTGACAGGCTATATAGTAAAGTTAAGAAAAGTAAAATAGTTACTTTGTTTTCTACACTTCAAAACAATAAATCTTTAATTCAAAAGAAAACTGGGATTATATGAATAACATTGTATATATGTAGTCCTGAAGAACATAAACATGGCACAACTAAATTTTCCTGGGATTGTTTTAAAGCTTACGAAATGATTCTTCTGGCGTTGCTCCATGAAGAGAAAACAAAGTTTCAAAATCTAGTACCATAGATACAACTGAAATTTTAAATAGACAATTTTCTATTGTTTTCACAAATGATCCAAATTATAGTCCACGAAACCCTGGACATAGCCCTTTTGCCAGCCTGTCTGAAATAAATGTAACAGAATATGGTGTTAGGATAATTCTGGAAACTTAAATCTATATGAAGCAACAGGTCCAGATCAAATTCAACCTAGAATTTTAAATGAATTTGCAAAAGAGATATTACCAATTTTTACTGTATTATTCAGTAAATCCCTTAATACTGGTCCTGCATGTACACTCAGACTGGTCCGAGACCTATGTTAAGCTTGCTATTTTTTTTTTAAAAAGGTGAAAATTTGCAAGCTAAAACTCAAAGGCCAGTGTCTTTAACTTATATAACTTGTAAGATCTTAGAGCGCATAGATCATTTAGACAAAGTCAATATCCTGGTGGACAATCAGCATGGTTTTCGAGCCCGGCAGTTTTTCAAAACACAGTTCTAAAGCTGTATTTAGTGTGCTCTGTTCTTTCCGAAAATCTACCCTTATATTTTATCGTTTACATTTCAAGCTTTCAAAGAGACAGCAATTAAACTAAATTGACATATTTTATTTTGCTGTCCTCTTCCGTAAAAACAAATACAACTAAAATAACATTTTGCAGTTGCAAGTGAATTGAGTTGAATATTTAGACTATAATGTCAAATGCTTTCATTTAGGCTATTAAAGAGGTATGATCGTCGGATTTTAGATGGGAAGGAAGGGGGAGGAGCGCAACACCTACACCTACGTACCGCCCGTCACATGTACAATAACTTCAGAAGTATTTTACAAAGGGATGTGACATAAGTATAATAAAATTGCCATTTATAACCAGTGACGTAGAGAAACAATTTATGTACTTCGATATAAGTTCATGAATGTTTGCCATACATGTAATAATTTTATTCATTTCAGTCTTATCTGAGTATACAATTCAGTTATAACGTTACATTCTAATATTGATCTACACGTACTTTCATCAACCATTATCGCTTAGATTTATACGAGGGTTGATCCTAAAGTAACATTGCTGAAACTAATGAAAGAAAACAGCAAAATATCATACTCAAGCACCTTGATCTATTTGCAATTGTTTCGAAAAAAAAAATTTGTATACATACAAGAGATGAATACTATTGTTAATAACAGGTTAGCATAAAATTAAAGTAGCAGGATACGGATGTTATTGACATTTGACAAAAATCGACAGTTTGTAACTTATTAGCACTACTTTGCAAACTTAAACCTGACAACATTTATGTTTTCTTTGGCAGACAGCAGAAATACGTTACTTCCTATTTCTACTCATAATATTATACGATTTAGCGCGTTATTTTGATTTTAATCGAAGACTTTAGATCTGCTTCTTTGCGTCGAAATAGTGTAGGTGGTATAATTTGAATCACAAAGTTTTGTGAAATGAAAACGCACTAGACAAAAATATTTACTTGCCTAAACTACATTGAGTAACTATACATCTTAATATGAGTTTCCTGAAAATGCAACGATAAAAATAATTGCGTCCTGTACACGTAATTCATACATTGCAAAAGAGCACTACGTATTCCAGTTTGCCAAAATAGAGCCGTAAATTAAGTATTTTTAGTAAAGAAATTATGCTTTTCAACAGTTGCCGCAGTAACCCATACATGCACGTCATTTTCAACTCCGCAAAATTAAGAAATAATATATCTCATCCAATGTTTTGTCGTTGAATAAATCATTGTTTGGAGTTCATATTCGAAGGATTTATCACGAGGGCGCAGCCCGAGTGATATAATAATACGCATCTGAACGGCAAACAATGATTTATTCAAGAGCAATTACTAAATGAGATATATTATTTCGATTCTAACACATTACCAAGGATTTTTAAGTACATCCTTGACGACATTCATTAAAAATTTGCCCGTTTTCAATCGGTTTCTTTTCCAGCGCGCCGCTATGCCGTTTGACGCCATGACGTACTATTTGTGACGTCAGAACAGTGATAAGTTGTATAATAATTCACTGTTTTCTGCCTTCTTTGTTTAATAGGAAAATGAGTCGGATCGTGTTAGAATTGATAATTATCTTTGTTCACAGACGTAGTACTAATCAGTGTCCGCAAATCGTCAGCGCAGCAAATGTATTCAGTTAATTCAGTTTTAACTGATATTTTTAATCAATCCGTTAATAATTCAACCTTAAATTTTAATTGCCAAAGTAACTCTTAACGACATATTCGATTCATTCATTGTTATTGATTGGTTTCAATTAATCCATTAAATAATTCATTCTTTATAGAATATATAAAGAGATTATCTTGATTATCTTAAATATATGCCATTCACATAGATTTAATATGGTTATCTTGAGATTCAGATAATCTTGGCAAGACTTAGAAACTCATGATGACATACTCGGTTCGCTCAGTTTTTAATTGGTGATTTTAATAAATTCGTTAATAAATTTGAGTTTAAGATTAAATTGCCAAGTTAATTTTATATTGTGTCGAAGTCTTTTCTTCTACTTTTACTGTGTGCGTGATATATAACATACATTTTTTATGTAAAATGTAAGATGTTTAATGCACTGTAACAAGAATTTTATTGGTTGCGGTTTTATCCCGCTACCAAAGTTAAGTGTATTTCTGACAATCATGTAGCATCTTTATTTGATTCCAAATCACATCCAAAAGAATTTGTTCATGTGCTACACAAAGTAGTCCCATTCATGAACAATGCGGATGAATTATCAATGATCAAGCAGTTCTTATTCATCCTCTATCCATTCACACTGGCCATTTAGATTATATCCTTAGGACGGCCAGCACATATTTATGCAATCTCTCCAGGCATATGTATGCTTTTGACAACACAGAAAATGACGTCACTCGACCTTCAGCTATTTCTAGAAGTAAATAAAATGAAAGTAGAAATGCTAAACTTGAAAACGAAAGCCGCATTTTGATTCGTAGATAGTCAGGGGTCACGCGCAGGGGTCACCCCGTCTAAATGTATGCGCGTGGACTTCTTCTTTTTTTTTTTTTTTTTTTTTTTTTGCTATTGGGGAGCCAATTTTCAGCACTTTATTACAAATTGAAATTACCTGGGCTTTAGTACAGCATGTCAGCTTTTAATCTATGAAAAAAATTTTGAGCTCTGGATAAACAGAAATCCCACAGGGTTCGTAACAGGGTTCGTAACGGACCAAGGGTACATTTATAATTTTGGAACTTCATCAAATCGCTCAAAATGTCATTTTTGATGTTGTCTGAGAGTGTCAGTATATGCCTCAGATGTAAGATATAACCGTATTTGAGAGCTGCAGACCTAGACATTTCAGAAATATTTTCAAAATAAGTTTCGTGTAATAAATGTTGTTTCTACGGAAGCGTGAAAGGGCCATCAGACGCTAATACGTTTTAGTACGTTAAGGCTGCGGAAAGGATATAAGATCTGTCAGTGATTAGGTATTCCAGCCCATGGTGACATCACTGACTTCCAGCTGTTCATGTAAGGTCCGGCAGAGTTTATCTTAGATATGAGGCACATTAGTTTTTGTTTCTTATACATGTATATTTTATAGATTGGCATTTAAAATGAAAATAACTCTAGCAAAACCCGCAACCACCAGACATCTCAAGGCTTTGATTGTACATTGTACCATATAAAGTTTACCTTTTAGATGATATAGATGACATTAAATGCCCAGTATTTGACTATATTTTATTGTCATGGGGTAGACTCCGTCATGACTGGTACACTGCCCGTGATTAGACAAATTATGTGATTGTAAAAATAAAAGGTGATATAAGCTGTAAAGATAATATAGGATTGCATTCTAAGACATCTCCAATTTACTGAATATTTACCTTGAATACATCTAAAGCATGTTAATATTTGGTGTTTGGAACCTTAGCGAAATTTTAGCTTGCCTGTTTTATTTGGTAGATCTTTAGCTGATTCTTAACGTTTTCAACAGGCTGTCTGATTCTAATGTTTTTCGGTGATACAATATTTCTGTCATTTTGTCTGTGGTATTAATGTTACACTAATGTTAAAGGTTTAATATCTTTTAAGCAGTTTATACATGTATAATCTTTGCAAAATCACATGCCATGTCATCAAATGTGCATGTTTTAGTCTCCTAAAAATCTCTATAGATTGGTCATGTATATGTTGTCTTAATATCTTTATAGTAAATGTCAATATTGGCTTTATACATGAATGAGACTTTAATAAATTAATAAACTACATTCACTGCTAATTTTATTGAATTCATAGGGAAAAAAAGAATGCTCAACAGAATTAAGCTGACATGATACAATTATACATGTATTCAACTCGTTCAATTAATTATGACTTTGTTATGAAACTATAAAAAAATAATATCCTCTTTAAAAACTCATATAATTTCCTCTTTTGAATATGAAAATGAATATAATGGTCTTCCGATGTTTTTATAATGGTTATTCATGTCATTACCAAATAAAATAACAAAGAAAACAACTCGTCACACCACGTAATTTTACGCACACCTATTTCGACGCCATTTTTGTTTTGACCTCGTTCTCGATTAACTTGGGGTTTCCGATGACTTAGTTACTCGGTGTAATGACAGAAAACACCATGGTCAATTTTACCGATAAAAAAGTTGGAAAGTTCAGGATTTGAAGAAATTTATTCAACTTACATTTACCCTATACATGATTTTTAATGTTTCTGCTAATGCAAATTTTCATTCATTTTAAAAACGTTCCTGTGGAAGCTTAGATTAAAAAAGTTATTGGAAATTTTGTTGTACGTCTTCAGCCGACTTTGGAGCTATCAAGGTCACATCACTGCCATGTGACATATGTAGTCGCACTATTTTATGCACTGTTTTGGAAGATGTACGCATTATATATCAATGCGATCATTACTACACATTTCATTTTTTTCTCTTGTCAAGTAGGCTGCGAACACCGGGTTCATCTAAAGTTTTGTATAAAACAAAATGTGCCAAATTCCTCTGTAAACACTGCAGTCCAGAAAAATGAAAGAAAGAACATCAGACAGTGTGTATTAAAAAAGCAGAGTGATTATTTATGTTCTTAGCCCCTTATGTTCATGAATGTTTAAATGTTTTCAGATTTATTTATATCATTTGTCCTTAATATTGATTATTTTCTTGCATCTGCTTTTGTGTCAAATTTTATTTGCATCATCAGTGATTACACAAATATTTAAGCCAATCAAAAGCTTCGTAACAAGTATCATGTAAGATGCGTCGAAATAGGTGTGTTAGAAAAAAGTATGGCCGACCACACAAGTTGTTGTTTACCTTTTGATTTCTGGCAGTCAGTTGTTTAGAATAAGATGTTATTGGTATGATTCAATGCATAAAAGGTTAGTGCACATGCAACATCTAATAGAGTCACGTATGTTACTGAATGAAAAAGCGCGGCCATGTTGCTTGTTATGTGCGTCGAAACTGGTGAGTCTGGGATATAGGCAACATAGTAAGATATAATTTAAATGAAATATAGCTAATTTCATATGTTTCATTACACTTAAAGTGCTGAATCATAAACAAAACTGTTTACAATAATATTGTAATAAAAAAAGTACGAAAGTTAATTCGATTTTTATTGTTGATGGAGCTAATTGGTATTATGTATGATAACTTTTGTCATAGAATTTACTCCGTAGGCGTATACATTAAGTTCCAAACAATGTCTTATACTGGTTGGGTATCTGAGTGTTGAATTGCATATATCTAAGTTTATTTTGCTGACTATCTTAGGGCTTTTAAGTCCAAAATGCAGACGATATTCAATGTAAGGAAGCTTCCATGCGGTTTATCAGTGCGAAAAAGTAAGATATTTTGTTTCTGAATGAAAGAAATTTTGATCTTGCATGTAAAACAACCAATTTGAACGCGTTTTATTTCATGTTTTACCAAATTGTATAGTTTCTCACCATTGAAAGATATATTTGATGTGTTTCACTGTGAAAATACCAGGTATATTTCACTCTAATATTTCGTTAATTCAATGAAAAAACACATACTAAATAATTCGTATTTCACAACATTCTTGCAAAATGAAGACATGGCCTAGACATAGTACTAGAGATCAATCAATTACCCAAATTTTAATCCTACCTTGCATTTACATTTACACCTGTATGACAATAATTAAACGGCAGAATGCAGTAACTGTATGGTTAAAAACTTAGTGATAAGTCATTTTTTCTAAATGTCCATTTTCATGGTAAATACTGAAGAGTTTTTTTCTTGTTTTTATATATGATGTATGAATGGTATAAATAACATTATTTCTAAATTTCAGCTTAGATAGTGGATCTAAATTTATTTTATGAGACTTAAAACATTTTGTGATATCATACAATATGCATGTATTTGACAATGTTTTTGCATTGATATACGTTTTTCCTGCAATAATCTAGTTATAATTGGGGATTAAATATTTATCAATGGCTGGACAGGTAGGACTATCTGCAAGACCGAGTGCATGGAAATTAAATAAGAAGTTTCAGAAAGTCACCAATAACATGCTTGAATATGATCAGATTAAGACTCGAGCATATTTTATTCGGTCTTAAATTTTATATATAAGCAATCAACGTTAATTTCTTAATTGATTTTCATAATTTAAAAATTTAGGTATTATCTCTACATGGCCTCAAAAAAAAAAAGATCTTGTAAGCGGCTATTTTTACATACAAAAATGTGACATTTTTTATTTAGTTAATTACTTTTCCCTCATATGTGTGATCAATGGACCAGTCAAAAGAAGTGTTTTATCCTGCTTCTCTGGAATGCCTAAAACTTGATATAAAACTGTATAATGAGCTTAGCACAATGTAAGAAGTCATCATAATATATGAGACGAGGCATTTCTCGTCTGTCTAACCGGTTTGTTCAAAATGGCCGACGCACTCAGAGTGTTTGTTTCCTTTTTACTCTCAAACGGAAATGGCTGAATCATCAACTAGGAGTTCACTTCTATAGCTGTTGGCAGCCGGAGACGTACACAAAAAGTGCCGTTTTCCCTTCTTGATTTATTTCTGGTCTACAAAAAGTAAACTGTTCTATAGACCAGACAATATTAATGTTTGATTAACAAGTCGATCAAATTTCAAACTGTGGAACGAACTGTTGTCTTGCCAAAATAACATAAAAATATATTTTCCTCCACAATAACATAAGGAAACTTTTATTTCTAAATGTGAGACAATGATAGCTATAAGTTTCTTCATTTTATGTCGTAAGAGGTTGAGGAAATTATAAAAAAGAAGACAGCAGATGTTTCATTGGTCAAAATGTTAAAAAGCATTCTTTATCTCTTCAGCAAGAAATACATGGAAACAGGAGATTGGCGGAGAAGCTATCGGCGGAAACAGTAGTGGCACGAGTGGCAAAACTTTTAAACAATACATTTAGTGGTAAAGTAGTAAGTTATGAGGAATTAATTACTAGTATTAGTTAACAATCTAGTTAATGAAACAGAAACAAAAGCCGTTGTTAATTTATATGGCCCAAACGATGAAATAAATTGAGTCCAAAGTCTTACATTAAGGATGATATCAATTAATTTACTAACTGGAAGAGACTTTAACACGGTTATCAACTTCAATACGAATAAAAAAGAATGCTGAATTAGAAAACACATAAAAATGCAGAAAAACCATGAACGAAATAATTGGTGTATGTAATCTAATAGATATTTGTAGAAAAATCGCAATTCACATAACACTCATTTAAGTTTCTGGTACAACTTAACTTAGCCAAGATAGGGATATTTTACTAACTTTTGTTTTACTCGTGCGTATTTTGGGATAGCAGAGTGGATGGTGTTTTAAAGCGTGTCCTAATCTACCAGTAATAAGGTATTACTTCCTATTTAATGTCTTCTTTGGATGCGGTAATGTATGCTTTTAAACAATCCCAGTTTGCTTTCTTGAAATGGCGTAATATACATGGGGTTTGTTTATTATATTTTGGTCTAATATTAACAAAAGCACAGGCAATATGATGGACTGAAATACCAGGAAAGGTTTCTTTATTGTTGACAAGTGTAAGATTTGATGTCACAATAAAGACTATGGAACTTACGTGACGTGTTGTGGTCATCAAAAAATTCAACATTTTTTTTTCATTAATATGTGAAGCACAGCCTGATTAAATCAAAGGTACATGACTGGGGTTCAGGAAAATTTGGGGAAAATACAATTACTAGGGAGCCATTTCGTGCCTTTCATTAGACGGACTATGATCAGCGAGTTTCACCTAAGGTATCGAGGTCTGTACATACTGGTCTCTCATTCATGAAAATTAATGTTACTCCTCCCTCCCGCATTGCAATAGCGTATAGCGTGCCTGTTCTAATATTAATTATTGGGTTTGTTAGTGACCGTCCATTGATATATGTGGGATAAATATGATTAATAGAGGCGAGGCATAAGCCGAGTCACCGTATTTATCATGCTGACCCCACATACTTCCGTGTAGAGTCACTAACAAACCCTATAATTGGTTTGTTTTATCGACCACATATTTTTACCTAGAACGACATGAAAACCCTCTGACCCTCCACAAAATTATGGGGGGGGGGGTGTGGGGGTCACCATGTGACCGCCTTTCACCCAATGAAAATCAATACGAACTTTTAGTAACATCAACCTAACGGAAAGTCGATAAATTTGTCTATATAAACAAAGACGGATATAATTACTTAAACTTAAATGGAAAATGGCTTATTTTGAAGTTCAAAAAACGGTACCCCACAAATTTAACTTTATTTTTTTTCCGGATCTTATGAATATTTTTTAAACAGTATTTTAATGTTTTGCTGGTCCTTTTTTTCTTTAAATATACCCACCTCAGTTTATATAGACTCTGTAGGAAGCGGGACAAAAAAGTTGATTTCTTTAAATATAACAGATAAAATGGGAAACTTTCAACAAATAATAATAATAATGATAACGGAACCCCTAAGCGGTAGATAAATTATTCAATTTGTGTTATGTGTCATTTGTTTTAAAGTTAATAATAATTTTCTTGGTGCTTTTTGCATTTTATGCATTTTAGTGAGTACAGTGAGCATTTCTTCAAATATTCCGGCTTTTTCCGCAGTTACTCGTAAGTACTCGGAAGCTGTTACGGAAAATATATTGTTGTATGCTAGCATTTGATTTGCATGGGCTTTGCATAGCTCAAAGTCTATAAACTGTAGGCGGTTTCATGTTTACAAAAAAGTGAGATTGTAATTACACCAATTAAAATTAATTAATTCTTGAATTCTGGTTTTAATGCTGTATCTTTGTAAACGTTGAACAGCCATGTAAACAGTAACTTCGGAAAAGTTTTTCTTCAGGCACGAGATTTTTTTTTATATTTTAAGCTTTAATTTTGCTAATGAAACTTTAAAGTTTGAAAAATTTGTTTATGTTGAACTGGGTAACCTCAAATTGTTCTGCGTCTTACTGTAAATCAGTTAACTTTTATCGGCGAGCAAATACAGTAGGTTGTATTTAACAAACTGTTGTTTTCTTATATAAAATATTAACGGTATGACTGAATAGCGAAATCTAGTAGATTTCGCGAAATCTAATCAAATTAGCGAAATCTAGACATAAAATTTAAACTAATGAATATTTTTAAAAATCGTTTAAAGCTTTTATTAAAGATGTAAATTTACGTGTGTATGCCAATTTTCAAGAAAAAACATTTATATTTAAGGTGTTTTTGAAGCGAAAAACGTATACGGGTCTAGATTTCGTCCGATTCTACATGCGCGGAAATCTCAAGTGTCAGGCAAAATCAAGATATAAAATCTAAAGTGATGAATTTTATTTCTAAATCTTTTCATGTTTTTATTAAGAATATATTTATAAGTTTGCATGTCAATTTTCAAGAAAAAATATTTATATATAAGGTGGTTTTGAAACAAAAAACGTATACGGGTGACGATTTCGCCAGAGTTTATATGGGCAGAAATTTCAAGTGGCAGGCAAAATCTAGACATAAAATTTAAACTAATGAATATTTTTAAAAATCATTTTAAGCTTTTATTAAAAATATAAATTTACGTGTGCATGTCAATTTTCAAGAAAAAATATTTATATTTAGCGTTTTTTTTTTTTTAAGCGAAAACGTATACTGGTCTAGATTTCGCCCGATTCTACATGTGCGGAAATCTCAAGTGTCGGGCAAAATCTAGATATAAAATCTAAAGTGATGAATTTTCTTTCTAAATCTTTTTATGTTTTTATTAAGAATATATTTATAAGTTTGCATGTCATTTTTCAAGAAAAAATATTTATATATAAGGTGGTTTTGAATCGAAAAACGTATACGGGTGATGATTTCGCCAGAGTTTATATGCGCAGAAATTTCAAGTGGCAGGCAAAATCAAGACATAAAATTGAAAGTGATGGATATTTTTTGAAAATCATTTAAAGGTTTTATTCAGAACAAATTTCTACGTGTGCATGTCTGTTTTCAGGACAAAATATTTATATTTAGTATGATTAATAACATATACTGATGTTGATTTCGCCCGATTTTATATGCGCTGAAATCTCAACTGAGAGGCAAAATCAAATTTTAAAATTTTAAGGAATGAGAGTTTTTAAAAAAATCCTTGTGAGCTTTTATTAGGAATATATTTCTACGTGTCCATTTTAAGTTTCAAGAAATAATAATAATTAGTGAGGCTTTGAAAAGAAAGCCTATGAATTTGCCTGATTCTATATGCGCAAATCTCTCAAGTGTCAGACAGAATCGAGACATGTATTCTTAGGTAATGAATATTTTAAACCTCCTTTTGAGTTTTTATTCGGAATGTATTTCTGCCTGTCCAAGTCAAATTTAAAGAAAAAAATATTAATATTTAGCATGGTTTTGAAAAGAAAATCCTATAAGAGTGTTCCTTTCATCATATTCTGCGCGGAAGCAAAATCAAATCGTTAATTATAAGTTTGTATTATTTATTATATAATTCCACATTTATATGTCGAAAAATAGTATTGTTTTGTATAACGTATACGGGTGTATCTTGATGCATTATTCCAATATTATTTTTATCTAGCCGGAATGTTTTTGCCAAAACAAAGCGTAAAGCTAGAAGTGCTTATTTTGATAAAGAAAAATGTAAATTATCTAATATGGGTTGACATTCGCCAAGAAAATTTTGGAGTTATATTAAAAAATTCAAAAGTAAAAGAAAGAATGTAAATACTGATGTCGACATTGAAGATTTTAAGAATCATTTTGCTAACATGTCTACATCTGCAGATAAGCAGTTTGTTGCAGATACGTTCACTGAGTCTCGGGATGAAACATTATATATCGACCAGTTGGATCTGCCTAATACAGTTGATGAAATTTGTAAAACTATTTCTTCTTTAAAGAAACACAAAAGCTGTTATTTAGATAACAATGTGGCAGATTTTTTTTATTGATGCAAAGCAATTTATAAGTCCTTACTTATGTACAATTTTTAATAAAATATACGATACAGGTATATATCCGGAGGCATGGACTAAAGGTGCCATTGTTCCCATTTACAGAAAAGAAGATACGCACATACAGTTGATTAGTTAATCAAATTAAATTTAATCCAATTAGTTAAGCGGGGGTAAACGATAATTTAATTAAAGGTGGTTTTCTCACACGTTTAAAGAGGTGCGAAATGCAGCAGGTAATCATTCTGTCAAAATTATGCCGATTTATATCATCCGACAATTATTAGTTTATTATGTAACAAACAGTAATTATTTAGATTTGCAATTTATTTTTCATTAACACATTTTCCATATGAAAACGTCTAAGAATTAAATTGAAGTTAAATGTTTAGGATATGGCCCATTTTCTTAATGTCATTCATATATGCATTCTTTCTCCAATCATTGTTGAATAAAATCTCTTTCAGGTATTAAAAAATTTAGATGATGATTGATAAATATGACACGTGCGAACATAACTATATTCTCAATAACGGCTCAACACGATTTTAATAAATAATACAAACTTTTAATTTTTCGAGTTGATTTTTTTTTCTTTCGCGCATCATTATACGAGTCCTGAAGTGAAAAATATAAACTCGAACACTTACAGTAAAGCATTGTATGAAAAGAATAATGACCAGGTTAAAAGTAGCTGTGTTAATACTAGTAATCAGTCTGCGACAATTAATAGGGAAAGTTGTATCTCATTTACTAACAAAATTGCCTCCCCTGAAACACATTGTTTACCGCATAAAAACGCTAATTTTGAAGTAAATACCTTCAAAGTAGGGAGTCTTAATGTTTGCGGATTAAAAAATAGAAGTCATTATCCGGAATTTCTCGATCTTATTAAGGAGTACGACATTTTCTGCGTGGAAGAAAGCAAACTAGATATTTATGATATTATAAAAATACCCGAGTACACTTTTTTCTCAAAACCAAGAAAGGACAGTTACTATAGGAAATCAGGAGGCATAGGTTTTTTCATTCGAAATACTTATATAAACCAAATAGAAATACTGGAGACTGATTGCGAGTATATTTACTGGGTTAAAGTTCATGCTGATATGTTTAAAAATTTTGATAGTGATTTTATTATTGGTGCAATGTATATCCCACCAAATCAGTCACGCTTCTTTAACGATGACGAATTTCTCAAGCTTGAAAATGAAATATCATCAATGTGTATTAAATATAAATATTGTCTGGTTTTAGGGGACGTAAATGGCCATACTTCTACCTTTGATGATTTTACTATTATAGATGAATTCTTATCAAACCACTTTGAATTTGATGAAGAATTTTTGAGTAGTTTTAACTCTTTTGAAGTACTTGAAAAACATAATTTTCCGCTAAAGAGAAGCTCAATGGATACTAAAACCAATGCAGTCGGACATAAGTTCTTAGATATATGTAAATGCAATGATTTATATATACTAAATGGTAGAGTGGGCAAGGATCGTGATAAAGGAAACTTTACATTTAGAGGAACTTCTGTAATTGATTACATGGCAGGATCAGTACATCTTTTCCCTTTTTTACTAGATTTTGAGGTAAAAGAAGTTGACACCTTATTTTCCGATGGGCATGCGTTATTATCTGCCGTCATAAAATGTTCACATGTACATAGCACTGATAGTCCAAACGCACCGAATAATACAAATTCTAGTAGACATGTTAAACCTCCGAAATGGAAAAATAATCTCACAGCTGATTTTGTTTCAAATTTAGACGATAGAAAAATCGCGTCGATTGAGCAATCCCTCCGCAATTTAACAAGCGACATATCAAAAACTGAAATAACGAAATATCCGATAAAATCGCTAGTCTTTTTGAATACTCCGCATACAAATCTTTTCCGCAAAGTTTTTGCTCAAATAAAGATAAATATTCAAACTGTATCTCCACCAAAGGGAAAAAAATACCAGTGGTATGGGCCTCAGTGTAACAAAGCGAGACAAAAATATAACAGCGCTCGTAAATTGTATAGTATACATAAGAATGACCTATATAAAGCAGAATTAAATCGCGCCGCTAGAGTTTATAAACAAACACTGAATACTTTTATGTATCAGCATAAAACGCGAAACGAACGAAAACTGAGAGAAATGCATTCCAGGCAGCCTAAAGATTTTTGGAAAATTTTGAATAATTTAAATACCGTATGCCCTCAAAATAAAACGCCAGATATACATGAGTTTTATGAACATTTTAAGGCCGTAAATTCTGAGCCTTGTCATGGTGATAGCGAACAAATTAATCATGAGGAATCGAGTTTTATTTCCGAGGACGATACTTTAAACGCACCAATCACGGAAAGGGAGATAATAAAAATGATTAATAAAAGCAATAACAATAAAGCAGCTTCGCCGCAAGATTACATTTATAATGAGTTATTAAAAATACACAGTCTATAATGACACCAATTTATTGTAAGTTTTTTAATAAGATTTTTGATAGTGGAATTTTGCCAGAAAAATGGCTTATCGGTACTATAATGCCAATATACAAAAAAAAGGGTTCGCAACTCGATCCGGCGAATTATAGACCTATTACAATACTGAGTTGTTTGGGGAAATTATTCACAGCTGTCTTAAATGAACGTATAACTGTATTTCTTAACAACTTTGACATTCTTAATCAAAATCAGGCCGGATTTAGATCAGGATTTTCAACCACAGACCATATTTTTACTCTCAAATTTCTAATTGATGCCTTGAGATCACAAAAAAAGAAACTTTTTTGCTCGTATATCGATTTTACGGCCGCTTTCGACAAAATTTGGCGGGTAGGACTCTGGAGCAAACTGCTTAAAAATGGAATAAACGGAAAGCTTTTTAATGTAATCTTCAATATGTATGCAGATATTAAATCATGTGTTTCTTTAAATGGTAATATATCTCCGTTTTTCAAAAGCTTCTGCGGGGTAAGACAGGGAGAGAACTTGTCCCCCGTTTTATTTTCAATATATCTCAATGATTTAGAAGATTATCTAAATAGAAACAACACCAGTATTGAATTAAATCAAAACAATGGCGAAATCAACGTGTATCTTAAAATTTTCATACTTTTATATGCAGATGACACAGTTATAGTTAGTGAAGATGCAACAACTTTTCAAAATTTGTTAAATGATTTCTATCAGTATTGTAAAATTTGGAAACTAACAATCAATATGCAAAAGACAAAAATTGTTATATTTGGCACGAGCAAACCTGAAAACTACAATTTTACTATAAATGGCGAAATAATAGAAAATGTGAAAGATTACAAATATCTAGGTATTCTCTTTTCTTCTTCGGGAAATTTCCTAAACGCACGAAAACAATTAGTGAGTCAAGCCAGAAAGGCGTTACACATTCTATATATGAGAATATCTAATATTGATTTGCCAGTAGATGTCCAGTTGAAACTTTTCGATCAAACCATTGTTCCTATATTAACTTATAACTGCGAAGTATGGGGGTTCGAGAACTTAGACATAATTGAAAAAGTACATACTGATTTTTTGCGTAAAATTACTGACAGCAAGAAAAGTACGCCTATATATATGTTATATGGAGAACTTGGCCGCTATCCGCTCGAAATAGTGATTAAAACTAGAATTATTAATTATTGGGCTAAACTTCTTACGGGAAGTGAACTAAAAATAGCAAGGAAATGTTACGAATACATGCTGATCTCTACAATACATTTTAAATGGATAAATCATATTAAAAGTATTCTGGATCTAACAGGGAACACCTTTTTTTGGATTAATCAGAAAACTTTATACTTAAAAAATATAGGTCAATTAATTAAAAGGAATTTACATGACCAATTCTTACAAAAGTTTGATGGAAGTTTAAATAATTCTTCAAAGGGATTAAATTACAGACTATTTAAGTCTGATATCAAGTTAGAACCTTACCTTACTATTCTCCCTAAAAACAAAAGACTAGTACTATTTCACTTTAGAACAGGTAATCATAGACTGCCAGTAGAGACAGGGAGATGGCGTCAATTCAATGTTCCCTATGAGGAAAGAAAGTGCACGTTGTGCTCATTAAATGATGTGGGCGACGAATTCCACTATCTTCTCAAATGCCCCTTTTTCGCCTACGAACGAATGAAATATATCCCTAGAGCGTTCTCTAACAGGCCAAATATAATTAAATTTCGTGATCTGTTGTCTTCCGTATCATTCGGTGTATTAAAAAACATAAGTGCATTCGTGTCGCTAATAATAAATTATTTTCGAAATAGCCAGTAATAATATGTATAAGTACTTACAACCATATTACTTATATCCAATAGTAACACTAATCTCATAGTAATGTCCACGCTGCCAACGCGCACATACACATTTGTTTTTGTAAACTTATGAATGAACTGGGTCAATGACCGGTACATGTATAAAGAAACTACTGACCAATCAAAATTCCCTGTTCTACTTAATCCCCCAGTCGATTCATAATAATGATACCGTCAATGGCATACCTTTAACTAGATCATGCTTTTTTCGTGATCTTATTCTCCCAACAAGTATAAGTATTTACAAACCTCAGTGTAAACGTATTACTCTTTCTTTTCACTAAGTTTTACGATCTGTATTTATGATACTCTAAGTTTGTAAATTATATCTTCGTATATGATATATAATTATGTCTGTCCCCATCTAAACCCACATCTTGTTTGAAAAAAATGAGTCATGTTATTACATGTATGTAATCTGACATTAATAAAAGTAATTGTTGTTGTTGTTGTTGTTGTTGTAATAGGGCGAAATCAACACTCGCATAGGATATTCTTTTCAGAACCTTGCTAAATATAAATATTTTTTCTTGAAAACTGACATGCACAAGTAGAAATGTATTCTTAATAAAAGCTTAAAAGGATTTTAGAAAGTATTCATCACTTTAGATTTTATGTCTTGATTTTGCCTGTCACTTGAGATTTCTTCGCATATAAAATCTGGCGAAATCAACACCCGTATACGTTTTTCGCTTCAACACCACCCTAAATATAAATATTGTTTCTTGAAAATTGACATGCAAATGAATATTTTTATTCCTGATAAAAGCTTAATAGGATTTTAAAAATTATTCACTACTTTAAATTTTATGACTTGATTTTCATGTCACTGACCATCTGGCAAAATCAACATCCATATATATTTTTCGTTTCTAATTAATACTTAGTATAAAAACAATTTCTTGAAAATTGACATGCACACGTAGAAATATATTCTTAATAAAAGCTTAAAAGGATTTTAAAAAGTATTCATCACTTTAGATTTTATGTCTTGATTTTGCCTGTCATTTGAGATTTCTTCACATATAAAATCTGGCGAAATCAACATCCGTATACGTTTTCGTTTTAAAACCAAACTTTATATAAATATTTTTTCTTGAAAATTGACATGCACACGTAGAAATATATTCTGAATAAAAGCTTTAAAGGATTTTTTTTTAAAAATCATCACTTTAAATTTTATGTCTTGATTTTACTTGTCACTTGAAATTTCTGCGCATGTAGAATCTGACGAAATCAACACCCGTATACGTTTTTCGTTTCGAAACCACCTTATACATATATATTTTTTCTTGAAAACTGACATGCAAACTAAGAAATATATTCTAAATAAAAGCCTAAAAAAATAAATAAAAAGAAAATTCATCTCTTAAATTTTATGTCTTGATTTTACCTGGCACTTGAGATTTCCGCGCATGTAGAATCGGGCGAAATCTAGACGTATACGTTTTTCGCTTCAAAACCACCCTAAATATAAATATTTTTTCTTGAAAATTGGCATGCAAACGTAGATTTACACTTTTAACGAAAGCTTAAAATGATTTTTAAAAATATTCATTAGCTTACATTTTATGTCTAGATTTCGCTAATTTGATTAGATTTCGCGAAATCTACTAGATTTCGCTATTCAGTCATACCCAAATATTAACACACCCTTTTCTTTTTGTTTTTCTAAAGTAGCGATATAGCTCTTTAAGGGAATATGTCTCTGAAAATCTGATATGCTAGAAAATGTCGAAAACCCGTTATAAAATATATGGATTTTATATGAAATAAAGAACGGTCAGATTTAGTGGTATTCGGCCTATATAATAATATTTACTGGTGTGTGACCTATAAAGAGACCTGCGTTGAAAACTGATAACGTGAGAATCACTAAGACGCTTGACTGAAAGTGTTGACGTTGAAATCTGCTCACAGGCCCGAAGTGTTTAAATGAACTTTTGTTGCTTTTACTAGTAATTTGACAGAATGGCAGTTATTTACATGCGTAAAGAGAAAATTGAAATATCATAAACTTCGTATGGTAGAGCATAACATATTTCATCGAATTGGAAATCTGTGATAAAGTACGTATTTTTTAATCCAGATCAACAAACGCTTATTAAACTAAGAGAAGATTGCCACATTTTACAAGCATATATCATGTAAATACTTTGCAAACTATATGTGTGAATGCGCACATTTTGAAATACAACTGTTAAAAGCATTTAGTCAGTAAATACATGTATCTAAAGACAAAATCTTAGTCTTGAAATTGCAATAACATGATTGGTTGAAAAACTTGGAAGGCGTGTCTGATAGCCTCAGTTCTCACCTAATGAGATGTATTTCATGCCACTAAAAATACACAATTGTGAATCTAAATTGATAATTTTGTTTTATTTAAAATCGTGTTGTCACATGTTTGACGCCGCAGGAGCGAAATAAAGCCATTACATAAATTTGATAATACAATAGTTAACGTTGTTTATTTATAGGAGACGTCGGATGAATTTACAAGTTTGGTCTATAATAGGTAAAGAAAGAAGAAATTTGATGTTTCAATAGGAAATGCTTACATGTGATAAAAAGAATATTACATTTGTGTCTTTCTACATTGAATTTATTAAACTTGTTGAATTAAATTGATAAAAAATGCTCTGCAGAGCCTCACATTTTATTATTTTATTCAACTTATTTATTAAATTCAACATGTAATATCCTCTATCAAAATAATAAGGAATCGGACACGGCCTATCTAATTGGAGAACCCAGTCATCACTCATGTAGCAAACTCAGGATTTTTGTCTGATGAACATATAGCAAAAAGCAGTATTAACCAGTATTGATTCTGAATTGATTAGGTTGCTCTAATGAAATAATAATGCCTGCATTTGCCTTAATCAAGCCCCAATGCTCTAAACAGTTATTATTTAATTGTTCACTAAATTCTGCAAAATGTCTTAACAGTTAATATTGACTAACTTACCAGTAGTGATCCATCGACCAGTATTGACCACTTCAGGTTGTATTGACCAGGGTGGTTTTAAACTGTGGCAGTTTTAATCCCCCAACATTGATATAAATTAGTCTTATTGATCAATCCTGAATTAATGTTTTGTCCAGTAACTGTTTTATTTTAAGATTTAAAAGCATTCAGATATTAAAACTAGTAACTTTTTCTGTTGTTCTTTTTAGACTGAAGTCTGACTGAAGATAGACATACAGAGCAGCTGAACATAAGTTTAAGGAAGTTTGAAGTCTAATTATGGAGCTTGTGCACATGTTTGGTGCACTATGTACAGCCTCATCATTCTGTTTCCAACTTGTAGGCATGTAAGTGGCATAATAAAATTAGCTATTAGGGAATTGTCCACGAATTAAGATAGGTCAGTTTTAATCAAATGTTGAATTTTTAATTTATTATCTTAATATTTTGTTTCTTAACTTTAACATGAGAGGAAACAGTCTGTTCATACAAGTATTCAGGTAATACATGTAACTTCTTTGTCAGCTGAATAACTCATTTGAGATGGCGAGAGAGTTGCACATGTGGGTCTACAAATGATGATAATGACTTGAAGAATTGATATTGACGGAACAGTTTAATTAATGTACCCTCAGAGTCTACATAAAATACACTTGAGAAGGAAAGCATGGCTCAACTAAACTACAGAACCTTGAATGATTGTTAAGATGGTTTAGAAACAAATGAGCCACGCCATGAGAAAACCAACATAGTGGCTATGCGACCAGCATGGATCCAGACCAGCCTGCGCATCCGCACAGTCTGGTCATGATCTATGCTGTTCGCTGTCAAAGCCTATTGCAATTAGAGAAACTGTTAGCGAACAGCATGGATCCTGACCAGACTGCGCGGATGCGCAGGTGGTCTGGATCCATGCTGGACGCAAACCCACTATGTTGGTTTTCTCATGGCGTGGCTCATATGTTAAAATTAGTAACGTTTTTGAATGTTAGCAGAGCTATGAACCTTTCGTTGAAATGTTTAATTTGTGAGAGAAAAAAAGCTGTCCAGGTAATTTTGTTATGTTTTATTTTCAGGCAAATATGCTATAGTATAGTAAAGAAAGGTGGGACAGGAGATATGTCACCTTTCACCTTTATATCTTACTTCGTTGCGTAAGTATCTTAATTATTTTTTTTTTCAACGTTCATTGGGGGTCACACTTTTTACATGTTTGTTGCCATGATTATTACTTCTACGGGTTATTTTCAAGAGAAAATTTGTACATTTAGTCAGTGGAACTGATTTTAATCATCAAATTGTTTGAAATATAACAGACACAAGTGAGTTTGAAAATCACTTAAACAAGTGTGACTTTAATCTTTATTATGCCTATTGCTTAAGCTAACGTAAATTTGGATTTTATACAAAAATGTATATTTTCCCATATTCTTGCATTTTGTGAGATTTATGGCCCTTCTTTAACAAAGAAAATTTGTATTTTAGTCTTTGTTTATTTTTTTAGAATACTATAAGATATGTAGCATTTGGATTTCTAGTTCTTTATCATTATTAGGTATGTCAGATTCCAAGAACCATAACAAAGCAGATCACTGCCACCAACAGACGGTGCTCTTAACATTAGTCTAGATTTGTTTGAAAAGTACCTCAACTGTTCAGAATATTCTTACAGTTTTAGTCTGTCTTTCCACTTCTTATTTTGAAAGGCAAACAATCTTTTAACATACAGTATTGATGTTAATTTTCAGGTGCTCAATGTGGCTGAAATATGGCTTAATACAAAAGTTACCTGTAGTTATTGCTGTAAATGCTTATGGTGCTACTCTCAACTTTATATATACCATCATCTTCTACAGATTTAGTACCAAAAAAGTAAGTACAGACTACCGTGAAACCTGTATAAACCTTTAGCCTGCTGGCAACAAGTGGTTCTGCCTTTGCGACCAGTGCAGATGAAGATCAGCCTGCACAACCGTGCAGTCTGATCATGGTTTGCACTGTTTGCTATTCAGTCAGTAAATTTTCAGTGAACACCCCTTTGTATAATAAATGGTATTGGCCAGATTGAATGATGGACCAGTCTATTTTTGAAATTTAGCAGGCTAAGGGTTAAGCAGCAAGTCAATGGAGTGACACAATCTATGGCAGGTGACTGTTTAAGACAAGGTGAATGTAAAATAAATAGGATTTGGGTAAATATAAGTTGACTGTCTGCTGAAGGAAAGTGGCTGTTTACTGTAAAAGCACATCTTTTCCCTGTGTCAGAATTTCGTGAATTTGAAATTTTGAGTCTGTTCGCAAGGTTTATTTTTCTAGAAATTGTAAAAATGGTATCCTATTTTAATTTGAATTATACTAATGGTAAATATTTACGCGAGGATTAATTTTCGCCAGATGTATAGCCTCACGAATATAGCGAAAATTAAACCCTCACGAAAATTTCTGCTTTCACAGTAACTTTTGCAGGTTGCCATTAGGACAGGTTCAGTTGATTACAACATGCATACCAGCCAATATTGATAATGCCATGGCAGCAAATAATGCAGATACCCTTTCCACTAATTCACATCCCCACAAAATTGCTGTTTTGACCAAAACCACGAAATGTCATGCCCACGAAATGAAATTACATGTATTTTACAGTAAAAACATTTTTTGAATGTATTTTCTGTATCATTTCAGTTACAGTTTCATCGGTTTATATTTCTCGGAGCGGCCATGCTGGTCTCCCCTTTGATGTACATCAGATATTACCAAACAGATGTTAAATTAGCAATGGAGCATTTAGGATCATACTGCGTTTTGTTGACTGTTATAGGATATGGTGCTCCATTAGTGTCCTTGGTGAGTATGTTGTCTAGTAATATGTCCTTTAAATACAGGATAAAGGCCCTGTAGTGAAATTGTCATGATTAAGAAATAATTTTGGAGGTATCATAGCTCCTTTTTAGCTCAATTATTCAAAGAATTAAGTAGAGCTATTGGACTCACTCATGCGTTAGTATCCGCGTCAGCATCAGCAGTAAATCTTGGAAATTTCAAGTTAATGACACCATGTAAAAAAACTTTTTATTACATAAAAGTTTTATCTAATGAAAAACATCAGATTTATAATAATAGTTTCAGAACTACCAAGGTATAGATATTTTGTCATTCTGTGTTCAATCTTTAAAATTTGTTTTAAAAGTAGCCCTCCATCATTTGTTTTACTTTTTATAAAGAAAAAAATGGTTATCTGTGACTGACAGACAGAAAAATGGTTTGCGAAGGTGGGCTCTCAATTTAAGAATTTTGAAGATGAAAGTGTGATTTTTCTTATTTTTATTATGGCGAAAAATTGGTATGCCTTTTGATTCAGAGATGTTTTACGTAACTAAATGATACATTATGTGGGTATTTTGATAAGATTAAACATCAGTTACTGCAGTAAAAGAAAATCGCCATAAACAATAATTTTGAAATTTCCATTTTTATATGTAAATCCTACTTATGTCTGGTACATATTTGCCTTTCTGCAGGGGAGATAAGACCAGTTTTAAATCATATCTAAAATATCCCAAAGTAAAGTAAGATAAACTTGCATATGTTTCTGTGCAAAATTCCAACAGCGATCATCTCCCCTGATGCTACATTAATCATGTCCTTCACAAATATCACGTTACCTGAAAATCACATCATGACTTGTTCAAATATTATTTTCTAATTTTTGATTTTCATAACCCACATTACCTTGAATCTCTGAAAAATACTGGAAACAATTTCAGTTACTTAAAAGCTGCAATAATGTCAGATAATGGGAAAAAAAAGATTTATCAAAATCTTGATAAATATGTGTATATTTACTGTAAAGGGAGACAGCTGCCTGTCAGATTAAGGACCTATGCTAGCTCCTGACACAGCTTGCAAAGTCGTCCTACATCAATAAAGCCTGGAAAGTCACCATAAATTATTACCTTAATTCAATTAAATGAGTGTGCTTGTGTTATTAACACTTTCCATGCTAAATTTTATAAATGAACTTGTCTATCTTTCAATTTGGACAGTACCATAAACTGTTAAAAGGGGTGTATATCAAAAAATACTGACTGAACGGCAAACAGTGCAGGTCATGATCAGACTGCACAGTTGTGCAGGCTGATCATGATCTGCACTGGTTGCAAATGCAGAATCAATCGTGTCCAGCCTGATAAGGATTAAATTAAAAAAAAAAATCATATGAAATATCAACAGCAGGCACAGATGAATGTCTGTAAGCGTGATTGGCAAACTTCTTGTTTACCCTGGTTATTACGTATGTATTATGTATGACGTATATAAACCAGACAAATTCAGCATAAATGGTTTATAAGTAAGTACATGGTAGAGTATACATGTTATTTTTCAGCATCATTTTGTACGAATAATTTTGACTTTCTTTTGAATTAGTTTGCCAGATTTCATGTTTAAAGTATACTTACTATTAAATTGAAGCTCTTGCTTTGAAGTACTTAAGGTAGTTCTACACGTTCGAGTTGAAATTTTTCTACAACTTAGAATTAAATTAAACCCTGGAGTATACTTGGAAAATTCAGCAAATAAAAATGATAGGGTCGTGTGCAAATTTTTTTTGCTAGACTGATTTGAAAAATTTGGACCTCACCCAGTTTTTCATAATGGGAGTCTACCAGAAAATCCCAACTTTCATAGCATTTTCGCAAATAGAAATTTTTCTACAATGTAGATTCTGATGAAACTTCTAACAGTCATAAATAAACATATGATCTATAATTTGGTGAAATAAAGTTCGTAGGTCCGTGTGATTATTTTTTAGATAATTGACCATGATTAAAGTGAACTGCACATCTAAAGCTACAGTGTAATTTTAAGACATATTTTTGAATTATTTAACATGTAAAGGCCCGGTCACACCGCCCGAACTTTGTTGGAGCGTTCCTTCAACGGTAGGGAGAGGGGGCGGAATTTAGACAACGCTCGTCACCGCGCACAAAATGGGGAAAAAATCGAAAACACGGGCGTTGCCTTAGAGGTGCACCGCTGAAGCCGGCGTTGCTTTAGCGTTGGTTTAACGGTAGCGAGCGGTAGCGAGCATTGGTTTAGCGGTGACGCGAGCGTTGATAGAGCGGCGTTCCGCGCATACCGCAGTGGATCGCTGCTTCAACGCCCGACACCGTTCCAGCAATCCCGTGTCCGCTTGTAAAATGCTTACAACCGCTCCACCAAAGTTTTAGCAACGTTTAATCATCGCCCGGGCAAAGCTGGCGAAGCAGCGGTGGTCCAGCGTTCAAGATTTCTGCGTTGGCTTAGCGGACCCAAGCGTCCACGAACTTGCGTCTAGCGGTGCCAAACTTGACTGGGCGTTGTTAGAGCGGTGGTGAACTTTGCCGGAGCGGAAAATTGCCCGCTCCTCATCGCTCGCAATATTTTGTGCAGCTCAAAACTTTTGGAGCGGTAGGAGGGACCATCAGCGGTGGCCGAGCGTATACGGCGTTGCCTTAACGGGGGCCAACTTCTGTTAAACGGTGGTTAACGGTAACGAGCGGTGATGAAATTTTTTCACCGCTCCAGGAACGCTCCAACAAAGTTCGGTCGGTGTGACCGGGCCTTAAGAAGTTAAAATATCATAGTTTAACTTTAGAAAGAACGGAACAGTGCCATTGTAATAAAATGTACTCAAGGGTTTCCATTAATTCATATAATGATTTTCATTTTCATACGCCGAAGTCAGGCTTTATTCTATGTTTTCCGGATAAATGACATTATGCCATCACTTCCGGTTTATCAGATGTGCAGAAGTACTTTAACTTGAATCTAGTTTTGGAGAATAATGTGTTTTGGTAATCTGGAGAATGTTTTTTTTACAGACTGATGTATGGAGAACGAAAAGTACAGAGAGTTTATCATTTGTGCTAATTTTTGCCAACTTCATGGTAGCAGTGCTATGGACAGTGTATGGAGGCATGATAAAAGATAAATATGTTCAGGTGAGAATAGTTGACTTTTGGTGTGGAAAAAAAAGCATTAATCATTTTATATAATAAACAGCTTATCGATTAAAAAAAGACTTACAATAGAGCAACGCTATGCTTGAAAACTTTATCAGCAGGCAGAACTTATTTTGATTTGTATTGTCCATCACCATATTTGCTTACAACTTCATACCAGCCATGAATATGCAGAAAGTGAATCAATCTAAGGAAGTCTTGTTTTGGTGCCATTTTACTTGCATTTTCAACAGTTGCTTAAAGAATAATTAACAGTCATGTCTGATTTATTGAATAGTCAATAAAATTTGTGAAAAAGTCCATTGGAAGCATAGAATTCAACCAAGCCAAATAGTAACTGACTGGTTTTGAGTCTGTTCATGAGAGGTAATGAAATATGCAACACTCCTCATACACTCATACATGTACCCCCCTGGCACCATTGCTGGAAAAATATTTGACATCAGTTTGCAGCGTGAATAGAGTAAACTGTATCATCCGCCTTCCCCCCCCCCCCACACCCCCCCCCCCACATGAAGTAAGGTTCTATCTTTTACTGACTGCTTAACTACTACTTTCACATTCTTATCAGATTGATCAGGGACCTCCGGGGCTGAGTGGTTCAGGTCGCTGACTTCAAATCAATTGCCCCTCATTGATGTGGGTTCGAACCTCACCCGGGGCTTTGAATTTTTTATGTGAGGAAGCCATCTAGCGGGCTTATGGAAGGTCTGTGGTTCTACCCAGGTGCCTGCTCGGGATGAAATAATGCATGGATGGGCACCTGGGGTCGTGCTTTCCATCAAAGCTGGAAAGTCGCCATATGACCTACAATTGTGTCGGTGCAATGTTAAACCCAACAAAAATAAAACAATTTCAGATTTATCAAAACTTTGTTGTTAGATGAAAGGCCATCAACTTGTAACTGAGGGATTTTATGTTGCAGTTAATATATTACAGGATTATAACTTAGAAGTCAAATAAGCCTTGTAGATATTCATTTTAAAGGACTTTGAAGTGATGGTTTTGAATTTGAAGTTACGGTCTTTTGCTTATTTGTAAACGGACTGTAGTACTACTAGATATCGGTATAAATGTAAAATACCTAAGACTTTCATTGAGAATGTACTGTAATAATGAGTACAGGCAAATGTTGTGCATAACCATGTTGATGAAGATAGGCACAAGTCTGCATTGTATTTTGTTATTTGAACTGTGCCATGAGAAAACCAACATAGTATGTTTGCCACCAGCATGGATCCAGACCAGCCTGCACATCCGCGCAGCCTGCGCATTTGCGCAGTCTGGTCAGGATCCATGTTGTTCGCTTTCAAAGCCTATTGCAATTAGAGAAACTGTCAGTGAACAGCATGGATCCTGACGGCGTAGGCTGGTTTGGATCCATGCTGGTCACAAAACCACTATGTTGGTTTTCTCATGGTGTGGCTGACATCATTTTACCTGCTGCAAGATTCTAGCATTTCATGGTCCCATGGCTTTTGTGTTGTTTTAGGCTGAAAGTAAGCGAATGATAAGAAAATTCAGGTATTGGGTTTGTTAGTGACCCACCTCAGAAGTAATTTGGTTGGTAAATATGGGAACAAGGCTAATGCTAATGTGGAAGAGCGTTTTTTTTAGGAATCCAAGACTCTTCTTCAGGTCAGACTCTAGCTATTTAGAGATATTAAATGTAACTGTATTGTTTTGTCCGTATGTTTGCTGCTACTAAAAATACTTGACAATAATTTTTGAATTTTTTTTTTAGGCACCAAATGTTCTTGGAGGAATTCTAGCGTTAATACAACTGTCTCTTTTCATCATCTACCCATCGTCACAATTGAAAAGTAAGATCATACACAGTTAGCGGTCCAAAGATAGTCCTATTGTTTCTATGCTACTCAATTTTTTCAAGTTATTTGTGATATTATTTTTTGAAAACAATAATTTTTAACAGGTGAGTCAGACATATTGTTCATAAGTATTTATTATCCATATTTTTGTCTCTGATATTAATGATTTGATCATTTGATTGAAAATGTGTCCCATTTTTATCAGTCTTCATGACAGTTTTACTTCCACGATTAAACATGACATTATATTTTTTGCTCACCTGTCACGTAATGACAAGGTGAGCTTTTGTGATCACCCTTTGTCTGTTGTACATTGTCCGTTATTGTCCACAATTTCTTGTGAACACGATAGAGATTAGATTTTGCAATCAATTTTAATCAAACTTGCACACAACTTGTATTGGAATAATATCTCGGTTCCTTTCGAAAACCTTAAAGGGCCAAAATTTGCTATATAACTGGCCAGATACCATCATGGGTTCCAGAGCTATGGCCCCTGAAAGGGCCAAAATTTGCTATTTTGACTTGTGAACACAATAAAGACCACATTTTGCGATCAATTTTAAACTTGCACACAACTTGAATTTTCATAATATCTCGGTTCCTTTCGAAAACTGGCCAGACCCCAGCATGGGCTCCAGAGTTATGGCCCCTTAAAGGGCCAGAATTTGCTATTTATAGAGATGTCATTTATGGTTTGATTTGATACAAACTTGCAAAGTATCTTAAACAACACTAGATCTTGGATTCCATGCTGAATCCGTCAGATCCAGTCATGGTTATGGCCCCTGATTGACCCCTGAAATAGCCAAAATCTGTTAAATTTTATCTTCTAAACATGGTAGAAGTGACATTACATTTGATTTTAATCACACTTACACACAACTTAAGTGACAATAATATCTCTGTTCCTTTCGAAAACCGATTATATTCCATCATGGGTTCTAGATTTACTTGCATAGAATGTTTATCTTGATGATTTCCAGGCCAAGTTTGAAACTTGGTCATGTGGGATCAAAAACTAGGTCACCAGGTCAAATCAAAGGTAAAGCTTGTTAACACCCTAGAGGCCACATTTATGACCCTATCTTCATGAAACTTAGTCAGAATGTTTATCTTGATGATTTCTATGCCAAATTCAAAACTTGGTCATATGTGGTTAAAAACTGGTCACACAGTCAGATCAAAGGAAAAGCTTGTTAAGACTCATGAGACAACACCCTGTCTTTATTAAACTTGGTCAGAATGTTTATCTTGATTTTTCCAAGGCCAAGTTTAACAGGTGAGCGATATATAGGGTCATTAAGACCCTCTTGTTATGTAAGATATATCTTTTTAAAAATGGAACATTGAAATAACACAAGCATAAAAATCTTCATTTTTTTGACAATCAAATGCTCAGTCAAAAACCTTGTTTGTATGTATTGAAGGTACCAGTACTTGTTCTGTGATACAAGTCATATTTGTTTGTTTAATGATACATTGATAAATGTAGAAAACTGTATATTAAGGTGGTTCTGCACATTTGTAAAAAATAAGTAATAGCATATTTTCTTTTATCTGATTCTGAATCACATAGAATAAAGCCTGGACCTGGCGTACAGAATAAAAAAGCAGTCTACAAATTACGACAATTTTTTTGTGGACCTACATAAGATCTGCAATGTCAACATCATTCTTATCTATGAAAGATGAAATAAAATGAAGAAAGTGTTGACGAGTGAAATAATTCTAAACCATATCTTAAAATCAGCTTTAAAGTTTTGTTCTCTTTCATCATGGGGAAATGTTTCAAAATTAAGCACACAGATCAATTCATTTTATTAGCTCATCTGATTTTTTGAAAAAAAATGATGAGTTATTGTCATCACTTGAGCGGTTGTCGGCGTCGGCGTCGGCGTCTGCGTCGGAGTTGCCTGGTTAAGTTTTATGTTTAGGTCAGCTTTTCTCCTAAACTATCAAAGCTATTGCTTTGAAACTTGGAATACTTGTTCACCATCATAAGCTGACCCTGTATAGCAAGAAACATAACTCCATCTTGCTTTTTGCAAGATTTATGGCCCCTTTTGTACTTAGAAAATATCAGATTTCTTGGTTAAGTTTTATGTTTAGGTCAACTTTTCTCCTAAACTATCAAAGCTTTTGCTTTGAAACTTGGAATACTTGTTCACCATCATAAGCAGACCCTGTACATCAAGAAACATAACTCCATCTTGCTTTTTGCAAGAATTATTGCCCCTTTTGGACTTAGAAAATCAGTTTTCTTGGTTAAGTTTTATGTTTAGGTCAGCTTTTATCCTAAACTATCAAAGCTATTCCTTTAAAACTTGCAACACTTGTTCACCATCATAAGCTGACCCTGTACAGCAAGAAACATAACTCCATCCTGCTTTTTGCAAGATTTATGGCCCCTTTTGGACTTAGAAAATATCAGATTTCTTGGTTAAGTTTTATGTTTAGGTCAACTTTTTCTCTTAAACTATCAAAGCTATTGCTTTAAAACTTGCAACTCTTGTTCACCATCATAAGCTGACCCTGTACAGCAAGCAACATAACTCCATCCTGCTTTTTGCAATAATTATTGCCCCTTTTGGACTTAGAAAAATGGTTGAATATTATGTTTAAGTCAACTTTTCTCATAAACTATCAAAGCTATTGCTTTAAAACTTGCAACAGTTTTTCACCATCATAAGTGGACACTGTACATCAAGAAACATAACTCTATCCTGCTTTTTGCAAGAGTGATGGCCCTTTTTAGACTCAGAAAATCATGGGTAGGACAATATTTCTATTACACAAAAAAAATCAGATGAGCGTCAGCACCCGCAAGGCGGTGCTCTTGTTTTGCCATATAAGAGATATGTTAAATTAAGATTTGTGCAGTTTCATTAAGTTTACATTTTATAAAATGTTTTGTTTGCGAAAATGTCATGAAAATTGTGATTTGTTTCATTGACTTCCATTCTAAAACTTGCTTGAGGTCCAAATTTTTCAAATCTGTCCAGCAAAAAAATGAGTGCAAGAGCCTATCTTTTTATTTCCATTTTTTTTGGCTTATTCAAATCTTTATTCCAGAAAAGCTTTTTTTTTCAAATCTGCAGAACTACCTTAATGATTGAAAAATATGTATATTTTGCTGTTAATTACCGTAGCCTGTACCAGTGATTTATTTTTTTAAATACTAAGAAAAACGAAGTCTACATATTTTGTCTTTAGAGTTTTAATGACATGTTGCCAAAGTTCATACAAGTAATTTGTTGTACTAACTGGATATGTATTGTTTGCTTTGTATGTTTTGTTTTTGCAAGAATGTATACAAATCTAGTCCGTGTTTTTTTGCAATATTTACTGACTTGAAGGTAATCAAATTATATGTGAAATTTCAAAATAAGTACTCTGAATTGTTATACAAGGCCAAGTGTCCTGAGCATTGAAGGTTTAAAACAAACTAACACAAGAAGCAAACAAAAGCATTAAAAAAATCATAAATATTAAAATTCAAAAATACTATTTTTAGGTTTTCACATTTCACTGGGGCTGTCCAGTATAAAAAGTCTTAATTTTAAAACTGTCACATATAACATCGAATAACATTGAAATGTAAAAAGGTTTTATGATAATTTTAGACAAATAATTATTGTACTATGTAATTTTCTTGTATTTCTTTGCAACAAAAATGGACCTACCGGTAATTCCACTGTAAGTTTATGATAAGTTTAAGCATAACAAGTAGAGGAGAGTATTTTGGTGCCTCCCAAAACTTTTTTGAAGGAGGCACATAGATTTGCCCTTGTCTGCCCATCCAAATCTGTCAAACCTTCTTTCCATTTGTTTTCCATGTATATCTTATAGGATTGTTAATCATCATGTGAATTTGTGCACCTGAAAACCAGAGTTATGGCCCTTGACAGTCAAAGATATTCATTACAGGCCTAAAAGTTTGTTTCACACGTATAACAGAAAGTATTTGAGCCGCGCCATGGGAAAACCAACATAGTGGGTGTGCGACCAGCATGGATCCAGACCAGCCTGCGCATCCGCGCAGTCTGGTCAGGATCCATGCTGTTCGCTTTTAAAGCCTACTGCAACTAGAGAAGCCATTAGCGAACAGCATGGATCCTGACCAGACTGCGTGGATGCGCAGGCTGGTCTGGATCCATGCTGGTCGCAAACCCACTATGTTGATTTTCTCATGGCGCGGCTCATTTGTTTCTTTTATCATGTAATATTCTGTAGTATCCATACCCCAGTCCCCACTGATGACTATTACCCCCAAGCCAAGATAATATAAAAGTTTACTTAGTCATGCAGTGTCAGTAAGTAACATGTGATAGTACATTGCCAGGAAGTTAGGGCATCAGCGTCCTATGGACACACATCTAGTTTAAAAAAATATTTGTTTGAATGATGTTAATAGTTTTAACAAATAAATTTTGAATGTGGTGCACATGTTATCATTGTTTTTGGTGATTTTATGGGACCATATGTATTTAGGGATTTTTTTTTTTTTTAAATGTAATGAGTCTTAATATACAATTTTTATATATATTGAAATACAATAAGTACGTTCATTATTTTAAGGATATTTAAGTCCTATCTAACATTTAAACATTTTTGACTAGGGGAGTTTTTTCTGTGCGTGGATTGCGTTGTTAGCCAGTTATGAAGAAATACAAGTTATCAGTTGATTCGCATTTAATGTTGCTTGAATTAATATCAGTAACTGGGTTTCAACAAGACATATCAGCTTGTGTTCAAAACATGACCTATTCAGAGTTTGGGTGCTATTATTTTAAATCATTGTTTGTGTAAATAAATGTTGTAGAGATGTGTAACATAATAGTTATGTTAACTGTTAGAGTATTAAAGTGAAAAACGTTAAATGTGATGATGTTTTACATGATTATAGTTTTCTTCCATTGACTCCAAGATGTTTTGTAACTTATTAATTTATGAAAATCTGTTAATTTCTTCAAAAGAATTATGCTAACTTTTAAATTTGTATGTCTCAGTAATTTAAGCACATTTGAATGATGTCCTTGGTAAATCAGATAAAAACTAAAGGAAGACCATTTTTCTTAATTCATGTTCTCACAGCCTGCCCCCTTAGCTCAGTAGGTAGAGCGTCGGTCTACGGATCGCAGGGGCGTGAGTTCGATCCTCAAGCGGGGCGTGTGTTCTCCTTGACTATTTGATAAACAAAATTGTGTTTGAAATCATTAGTCCTCCACCTCTGGTTCATGTGGGGAAGTTGGCAGTTACTTGCAGAGAACAGGTTTGTACTGGTACAGAATCCAGGAACACTGCTGAGGTTAACTGCCCGCCGTTACATGACTGAAATTTACTGTTGAAAAACGGGGTTAAACCCAAAACAAACAAACAAATCATGTTCTCATCAGTCTTAATGTGCCAGTCATCATTTATCACTGAGTTTACAAGTATTAGTTTCCTTCTTTGTATAACTGACAGATAAATCAAACTATGTTAGAATAGAGTTCAAAAGGTAAAAAATACCAGGCCGACACCATATTGTGTATTTTTATGCAGTATCTCGATATGACCTCAAAAAATTGTTGGCTTTGATTATATTCATTTTATTTACTTATCAAGTTTTAGGTTAGTTTTCCCTTATATCAGTACCTTTTTACTTTCTAGTCTTAGAATTGTTGCCTGTAAAACTGTTGCTTTTACCATCTTAGCTGCACCATGAGAAAACCAACAGAGTGCGTTTGCGACCAGCATTAATCCGGACCAGCCTGTGCATCCGCTCAGTCTGGTCAGGATCCATGCTGTTCACTTTCAAAGCCTATTGCAATTAGAGGAACAGTGAGCGAAGAGAATGGATCCGGACCAGCCTGTGCATCCGCGCAGTCTGGTCAGGATCCATGCTGTTCACTTTCAAAGCCTATTGCAATTAGAGGAACAGTTAGCGAACAGAATGGATCCAGACTAGACTGTGCTGATGCGTAGGCTGGTCTGGATCCATGCTGGTCGCAAACGCACTATGTTGGTTTTCTCATGGTGTGGCTCATTTGTAAATAAGTTGCTTTTTGTCTTTAACATTTATTTTGTTTTATACAGTATTTTTTTATCAGTTTCTGATCTTCCGTTTTCAATATTTTACAGACTTGCATGCTAAAACAGACTAGAAAGTTCGGATCTTGCTATGACACAAAGCTGTGGTAAATGCAAACTGGGTTTCTTTCACTAATACACAAGTTTGATTTTCTGTATTAGATTAAGCTGTCATAACCATTTTACTGCTCGCACACACATTTTTCATCGTGTATCTTTTATACCAACATGCTCTTAAAATGTCACATTTATTAGCTCGACTTTTCAAAGAAAAAGTAGAGCTATTGCACTCTTCCCAGCGTCAGCATTGCCATCGCCTTTGGCTAAAGTTTTTGATAAAGTCAAATATCTCTGTTACTATCACAGCTATTGACTTAAAACTTAAAACAGTTATTTACTATCAAAGTCTACACCAGGAGAAACAATCCCCATAACTCTGATTGAATTTTGACAGAGTTATGCCCATTTTTAACTTTAATAGAATTTTTTGGTTGAAGTTTTTGATAAAGTCAAATATCTCTGTTACTATCAAAGCTTTTGACTTGAAACTTAATTATTCACTATCAAAGTCTACACCAGGAGAAACAATCCCCATAACTCTGATATGAATTTTGACAGAGTTATGCCCCTTTTTAGCTTGGAATTTTTTTATTAAAGTTTTTTATAAAGTCAAATATCTCTGTTACTATCAAAGCTTTTGACTTGAAACTTAAAATAGTTATTAACTATCAAAGTCTACACCAGGAAAAATAATCCCCATATAACTCTGATTTGAATTTTGACAGAGTTATGCCCCTTTTTACTTTAGATTTTTTTGGTTCAAGTTTTTGATTAAGTCAAATATCTCTGTTACTATCAAAGTTTTTGGCTTGAAACTTAAATAGTTATTCACTCTCAAAGTCAACACCAAGAGAAACAATCCCCATAACTTTGATTTGAATTTTGACATAGTTATGCCCCTTTTTAACTTAGATTTTTTTGGTTCAAGTTTTATAATGTTTTTACTGGCACAGCTCTAATTCAGAGTCAAGATCTGAGAAAAGTTGAGCATGTTGTCTCGCAGACAGCTCTTGTTAAGATATTTTTTGCTTGTCAGCAAGCAGCAAATTTTAGACTTAACAACTGCTAGATGTAAGTTTTTTTCTTTCATTTTATGAAAACTTTCTTGATTTGCTGTTGCACATATAACACAGTTGTCCGGATGTACCTATCGAGCAGCAGTATAGAAATTTTGAAATATTCCCTGGATATTTTTGATTCTTTAAATTTTATTAAAAAATAATGAATACAATGTAGAAATGAATCAAATTCATCCTGATCTACCTCTAACAATATGTTTTAAGTAACACACTTAATGAAAATTTGTATTCCTTTTAATAAGGATGGGTTTTTTTTCCTTGGTGATAAAGTTTAGTTTCATTTCAAGGAAACTGATATTAGCCGCGCCATGAGAAAGCCAACATAGTGGCTTTGCGACCAGCATGGATCCAGACCAGCCTGCGCATCCACGCAGTCTGGTCAGGATCCATGCTGTTCGCTTTCAAAGCCTATTGCAATTTGAGAAACTGTTGGCGAACAGCATGGATCCTGACCAGACTGCGCGGATGCGCAGGCTGGTCTGGATCCATGCTGGTCGCAAAGCCACTATGTAGAGACCGTACCATAGCTCTTCGCATACTTTGATTTTTCAAACTAAAGTGATTTTTACAAGTGCACCGGTTACGATAAAAATGTAAACAACGGACTCTGTCTATGAAACTTTGAAATGAATGAATGGCAGTCGATCTTAGTCATAATACTGACTGACAGTGAATGCTAATGACTCCATGTGTTGCAGAAAGGTATTTAGTTTGTAACTGTAATTTCCCATCAATTGAAATCCTCTCAAAACTGGTAAAATAATTACTTATATTTGGACAAAACTCACCGTCTTTGCCGTTCGACAGCTGCAAAAAGGGCAAATATAAAAGATTCAGTGTAAGTAATATTTCACTGGTACTACCAGTTAGTAAGTTCATACTCTGAACAACACGTCAGAGAAATTTGGGCAGATTTTACCGATTATGACGTTGGCAGCATTAGATTATATGTTTTCTTTACACAAAAATTGCTGTTAGGTAACAAAGCGAATACGCTGATAATCCGGAGTTCACCGATTATTGTTCCAGTTCACGCAATGTACTCCAGCAATTAAACTGCATAGCTATTAGCTACTGCTGTTATAGGGAAGTGGTAGAGTGTCTGCCTTAGGTGTGAGAGGTCCTGGGTTCGAGTCCCAGTTAGAGCTTAACTATTTAGATTCTGCTAAAGCATAGTTTTGCTGTTAATAGACTGTTACAGATGTTCTCAATTTTTAGCACACAGTATCATGGATCATTATTTAGCAATCCAGATCAAAGTTGAATGTTAAATCAAATGCACCCAATTAGAAAATATTGACTATGTTATGTCCCTTTGATGTTTATGCTTTCCATGTTCAAGAAGAGTTGCATTTCCTTGATCACAAAATTTTCGTTAACATGAAAATATTAAATGCTCATAACTCAACACTTTTGGTTAAAATATTGTCTATATTTCTGTTTTTGAGAAATATATGGACATTTGTATTCATTTCAAAGCTTTTTAACTTCAAACCTATGATTTGAAGAACTTAGGTACTATCTCTACACTATGCTGGTTTTCCCATGGCACGGCTGATATACATTTGTAGATATGAACCTCTACTTCTGAAAATGGACCAGACTTGTTTTCACTGTGCATCTTGGTACATTTTTGTGAAAATTCACTTTATCAAGATAGTTATCAGAATTCAAAGTCCACCGTCTTTAAAACACATTTGTTCTGTGATGAACATGTTCTTATTGACTAACAGGGTTGCAATGCTTGTAGAGTAAAAAATCATTGTATTTATAAACATTTACTATCAAAAAATGTATTTTTAATATATTATACATACTATTTTATTTTTTCTATAAATTTCTAATTATTTTTGTCATAGAAAATGAACAAACATTAAAAGGTTATCTGCCCCTGCAGGTATAGTTGGACATTTATATTAACTTCTGACCGCCCTATTCCCACTTTCTGCTTACATGTGTTAACACACTATGTATTAGACCCGCCAGCTTAGCTCAGTAGGTAGAGCGCCGGTCTACAGATCGTGGGGTCGTGAGTTTGATCTCGGGCTTGGCGTATGCTCTCCGTGACTATTTGATAAACGGCATTTTGTCTGAACTCATTAGTCCTCCACCTCTGATTCATGTGGGGAAGTTGGCAGTTACTTGCGGAGAACAGGTTTTTACTGGTACAGAATCCAGGAACACAGGTTAGGTTAACTGCGCGCCGTTACATGACTGAAATACTGTTAAAAAGCAGCGTTAAACCCAAAACAAAACAAAACTCTTCAGTTCTCATAAAACTTCTAAGTATGCAAAACTATTTTGAAGTAAATCTTAAATAAAGAAATCAAGAATAATAATAAGGAATGCATCTTTTGTGGTGTTGACTGGGACAGTGTTTTATTATTTTTTTTTTTTGCATCACATTTTGTAGTTAAAGGACTGAAAAGAAATTTGTTACATGTTCAAAGTTGTACATGCTTAGACTGACATACTTTGCCTAAGTTTTCAGCAAAATCAGTCTATTTAATATCATATCATTCTGCCCAAGTGTTTCTGTACTAGTTTTGTTTATATATGAAATTAACAAACAATTTCTTTGGCTGTATTAACTATGTTTCAGTAGTTGAATACTTTTTTTTCTGGATACTTCATTTCTAAATCTTTCTTTTGTTTTTGCTGCCAAGTGTGGAATCATGAATGTCTGCGGGCATGAAATCAGGTGGTTTGTGCTAAAATGGCTATTCCATGAGGACACAGATTAAATTTTGTGGATCTCATTAGATGATAATTAAATGAATTTGGAATCTTTTTTTGTTCATTTGGATTAAATTTTGTACTTGATTTAGACAACCACAAAACCTGTGTGAATAGTCCCCTATAAATATGATTTCACAGTAATTTACACATTTCTGCCAATATAAGATCAGTATTAGACCATTGAAATAAGAAGACGTGGTTTCTATAAAACAAGTGAAAACTTGATTTTGTTTTCTTCCTTTCACTTAAAAAAGTATAGTATCAAATATATTATAGAATGGTGTAGAATTACTCAAAAATGTTATTTTTATATTTTCCAACATTTTAATATAAAAGTATCTTATAACTCTAGTCATATAACAACAGTCTGTGTTGATTTATGTTAATATGTACAATCATGGTATTAACTTTTAGCCTGCTGGCCGCAAGTGATTCTGCCTTTGTGACCAGCCTGCTGGTGGCAGACCAAAGATCAGCTTGCATGTCCATGATGATAAATTTTTGTTCGAATAATAAATGGTATTGCCCAAATTGAATGATGGACCAGTCCATTTTAGAAATTTAGCAGGCTAAAGGTTAATAAAACAAGTCATGTTTTCCTGCAATTTCAAAATTTTGTATTTGCTTCCGTGTAAAAGAGACATGAATTATGTGTCACAAGACACTGTTTATACTTAGGTTATGTAACATAGAGTTGAGGGATGCTTAGAACATAGAAGTCTATTTTAAGCACAGTTTTTTCTCTAGTCTATTTTTAGAATCAAAATTAAATATTATATCCTTTACTCTGGCATTATATAGGCATTTTTAAATGCCAATCACCTAGCAGAAAAATAGTTTTGTAGTACAGCTATTCGTGATGGAAATGATTCAAATCAAAGACATTCTGTTATTGTCTCCACAAAATATTTTATGTTTATGTGGTGGCAAACGACAGTAAAACATATAAATGACAATATAATTATTTGTATTTAAGAAATTTACATGGCACATGCTCGCATATATATAGCAACATGCCATTTAGGAATGTCTGGGGAATCAGTTAATAAGCATATATTTAAGTGGTTATAATCTGGTATTAAGTATATGTGCACATTTGTGTATTTTTTAGAATCAATATATATATATATATATATATATATATATATATATATATATATATATATATATATATATATATAGAAAGGATTCCCTGTTAGTGAACATTAAAACAAAAAACAGGAATTAATGTTTTTGGCCTGGTTTTAGATTTGTAGCATGACATTGTAAGTGTGTTTCTATAAGTATCTGATTATTTCACGGGACCAAAATTTAGTGTAATCTAGAAACAGCCTAATTATTGGAGGTTTTATATTTGTGTAAGCTGTGCGAAATAGTTTTTTGGATAGTAATCAAGAATGCTAAAGTTATGGATTTAATTTCATCTTACACAGACATTTATGATGGTATGGTAATTTCAATGGGAATAACACTTTCTTATGTTTCTCTTAACATATGCACGCATATATAGTTTCCTTAAAACATTTCAAATGTAATACCATAGGAAATATTTTGTTTGCTCCTAGTCATTTTTGTCGAGCCCGCTTGCGGAAGCAAAGACATAGTCGTCCAAATAGCTGTTTGGTGTATGTGTGTGTGTGCTTTCGTACTTGCGTGCATCTGTCGTCCGGATTTGTTTGTCCAGACAATAACTTTGACATGCATGGAGCAGTCATGTTTATATTTGGCATGAATGTTAACTTCAGTGAGACCGAGTGTCTTGCACAAACCCCAGGTTCCTATCTCAAAGGTGAAGGTCAGAGTTGGAAGTTAAAGGTCATGTCAAATCTTGTCCAGCCCATAACTTTGACATGCATTGAGGAATCTTTTTTTATTTGGCATGAATGTTTAACTCAATGAGAGGGAGTGTCAGGTGCAAACCCCAGGTTCCTATCTCAAAGGTCAAGGTCACAGTTAGGGGTCAAAGGTCATTTTAGAGCTTGTCCAGGCCATAACCTTGATAAGTATGGAGCAATTTTATTTTCTTTGGCGTAAATAATCACCTGTATGAGACAAAGTGTTTTGGGCAAACCTCTGGTCCCTGTCTCAAAGGTCAAGGTCACATTTGTGGGTCAAAGGTCATTTTAGAGCTTGTCTGGGCTGTAACTTTGCCATGCATAAAGCCATCTTTTTTCTTCATAAATGTTTGCCTCAATGAGATAGTGTTGCGTGCAACTCGACATGTTGACTTTGGGTATCTAGTATAAAGCAGTTGTGTGTAGTTTGTAAACACAATGAAAAATAATTATTCATAGGTCTGCTTTCAGTAAAATAAAGTATATAAAGTTAAATACCTGAACATTTTCTGTTTGAAGCATTTTTGTGTACTATGAATAATTATGTAATATATTTCAGTGAAAATATGTCTGCTAATAGGTTTTTAAATTAACATTTTACAAAAGGTGGTTAATTTTAGCCAGATGTAATTATAGTCGAAATGCAAATCTATAATGATTTAGTTACATATAAAACAAAATCAAATGAGCTGCACAATGAGAAAACCAACATAGTGCATTTGCGACCAGCATGGATCCAGACCAGCCTGCGCATCCACACAGTCTGATCAGGATCCATGCTGTTCGCTTTCAAAGCCTATTGCAATTAGAGAAGCCATTAGCGACCAGCATGGATCCTGACCAGACTGTGCAGATGCTGGTCGCAAATGCACTATGTTGGTTTTCTGATGGCGAGGCTCATTTTCATTTTACATGTTATATAGATTTGTAAAATAATGTAGAATTTTCTGTTGAGTTTTGTCTAGGTTTATACAGTACCTTACAACTTGTTTAGAGTGAACACCACCGTAAAGACAAAAATGTGTATGTGGTATTGACATTGTTGCTTTGTGGAGGTTGATTTATTAAGAATCTTATGTAATGGTATATGAAATATCTGTCTTTGTGGAGATTATATAGCCCATGAGAAACAAAATAGTGGCTTTGCGCACATAGATCCAGACGAGCCTGCGCATCCGCAGTTGTAGGTCATTGTTCGCTAACAGTTTCCTAATGAACAGGCTTTGAAAGAAAGCATGGATGACCAGACTGCGTAAGATGCGCAGGTGGATCTATGTCTGTCACAACCTAGTGGTCAAACCTATGGTTTTCTCATGCACGGTCATATTCTATAGTAGTTTTTACAAGGGCTATAATTGTGTACTTTTAAACAAATACCTGTATAAGATAATACTATAGATATTACTTTTGATTTTGTCAGATACGTCAAATGTCTTCCAGTGAAATCGGTGCAGTGTTCAAATTGTACCTTACATTAAAAGTTTTTAGATATTCTTATGTCATGTCTTATGGATTCGACTAATTACACTTTACCTGTGCAGGTCACAGCACTTGCAACGTCTGCAAATCATGATTTCACATTAATAGTATGATTGGAAAAAGTTAATATTCTTTTACATGTCAGATGGGACAGAGTGCGTATCTTTATATTTTTGTAGATAATTATATATTTCTACATCCTTATGTATATTTTTTAATTAATTTCGGATTAATTATAATTCACACGATTTTTTTTGCATTGAAGGGTATTTCCGTAACTGTGAAGATTATAAATTGAAATTCCCACTGTATTATATCTTATAAATGAATACTATGTGTGCACTTGACAGTAATGTATGTGTATGTCTGCACAATGTTTATATGTCTTGTAACTTCACAATAATTTTTCACATGTGACTTTCTATTTATCTTCACGTACATGTACTGGTGCTCTAGTTGTATTGGTCTAAATGTTCAATGTTTGCACTATTTATATACAATAATGAAATCCTATATATAATCTTAAATGTTTGTCAGCATCATGTTTCATTCATATTCTAATGTGCTGTAAAATACATACATTTGAACCTGCTATTGTGGCCACCTGTGCTATGCAGCCACTTGCCTTAAGCGACCAGTCAGCTGCCTTTCAGAAATAACATTTTTTGTTAAAATTCCACCTGACTGAAACGGCCACATTGTGGCACTACCTGGGCTGATTTCTTAATACAGTCTTGGCAGTACAAACTGACTGGCTCACATTTGTTTAGTTGTCTCAAAATAACATTTTACTGTCAAACCTGAAGTTGCTGTATATAATGACCATACTTAGAAATATAAAATCTGGCCTTTAGGTACAGGTTGTCATTATAAACAGGTTGAAACAAATTGAAACAGCTTAATTTGGAATTGAAAACTAGTGTTCTTTTAAGACAGGTGGTATCTGTTCACAGGTGGTCTTAATCAGAAGTTTGACTGTATTTTGTTAGAAATTTTGTTAGTGACCATTGGTAATTAACTTGTGAACAAAGTGTTCATTCATAGTTTGAAAATAATATTTGAGCCGCGCCATGAGAAAACCAACATAGCGGCTTTGCGACCAGCATGGATCCAGAGCAGCCTGCGCATCCGCACAGTCTGGTCAGGATCCATGCTGTTCGCTAACAGTTTCTCTAATTGCAATAGACTTTGAAAGCAAACAGCATGGATCCTGACCAGACTGCGCGCAAGCGCAGGCTGGTCTGGATCCATGCTAGTCGCAAAGCCACTATGTTGGTTTTCTCATGGCGTGGCTCATTTCATTTTTAGGAAAACATCCGAGGTGTAACGGAAATCAACATTCAATATTGATTTTTACAAATACTTAACCAGAAAAGTCTTGGTTTCCACTATTTTGGTTATTATGTTCCCTTTCTAAGAAGAGAGGGTTTATTGTTTTGCTCATTTTTGGCTTATCAGTCGGTCATTTGACTATTTGGTTTCCTATCACTAACTAGAGAATGCTTGGTCTCACAATGGTCAAACTTCATAGAATGAAAGCCTTTGGTCTGTAGATATTCCTTACTGTTTTAGGGATTGGTAGGTCAAAGGTCATGATCACATTGACCTACAGATCAGAGAATACTTGGTCTCACTATGGTCAAATTTTATAGGATACTTGCCAGTGAACAATAGATGTCCCTCTTGGTTGGGGAATCAGAAGGTCAAATGTCAAGGTCAAAGAGACTTGAAGACTGAAAACGGTTTCGGCTGAATAACTAAAGCACACTTTTGCATACAGTTGTCAAACTTTATGTGATGATTGGCTGTGATTTCTATTGTTTTGGGGTTCAGTAGATTAAAAGTGAAGGTCACAGTGACCTCCAGACTCAATACTTGTTCCACTCAGTAACTATAGAATGCTTCAGCATAAATTTGTCAAAGTTTGTAAGATGGTTGCCTGCTGTTGGTAGATAACCCCAACTGTTTTTGGGATCAGTACGTCAAAGGTGAGGGTCAGAGTAACCTCGAGACGACTGCAGATGGTTTCTACTTTGAGAACACTTTTCACACTTCAAAAGGTGATTGCCTGTGTTCAGTACATGAATTCTAGATTTGGAGATCAGTTGGTCAAAGGTCAAAGTTACTGTGACCTTGAGACTGAGAACGGTTTCCACTGAATAACTAAAGAACGCATTTTGTTTATGGTCTATATGTCGGAGGTCAAGGTCACTTTGATCTCGGGACTCAAAAATGGGATAATCTGTCCATGGATCATACCGTAATACGTGTTTTACAAACAGCTCTTGTATCACAATGTCAGGCATACATTTTGCATTAAAATGTGTGTAAATAAAGGCATTCAAATTTTTCATCTGAACTGTGAATTAATACCTTTATTTATACATGTAATTAGTTACTTTGTACGTATTTACAGTTACTGTGTTCAGATATATGAAATATAAATAATAATAAATTAATTTTGTCAGAACTATGTGTTCTTTTCTTGAATTGTGTTGAAGCAGTGGCAACCTTGTAATTTGTTTTCCAACATGTTTTAAGACAGGGATTGCGAATGGTACAAAGGAGTGTGCCGGAGCATTGTAACCCAGAAATAAATGGTAGGAAATAGGTTTGCATCCTAGGTAGAACGTAAGCTGTTCCGGGGCCTCCGTGGCCGAGTGATTGGGGTCGTTGGTTTTTATCACTTGCCCTCGCCGGGGTAGGTTCGAAACTTTTCTTGCTGTGTAAAATTCTTCATGTTGGGAAGCCATTCAGCTGGCTTACCTAAGGTCTCTGGTTCTACTAAAGTAAGTGCCCACCCAAACCTGAAACATTGCGTGGAGGGGCATCTAGGGCTTCTCCAGCAAAAGCTAGAAAAAGTCGCTTTTTGATCTAATGGTGTTGGTTTGACTCTTAACACACAAAACTAACAAATAAATCCTGTTGTTCCAGACATTGCGGGTAAGGGGAAAATATTTTCAGATATGTAACAGGAGACGGTGGATCAGTAGCTGCAAAAATGCCAGTGTAACAGAACAAGTAAAAGACAGTTGTTGATGTTTAGACTGGAAGTAGATACAGTAAAACTAGACACAGTTTAGGCACAAAAGAAACCATAAAATGATAAAAACCATAGTTGCTCGTTTATGATAAAATCATTTTACAAGGGGCATCCATGGCCGTGCGGTTACGGTCACTGACTTCGAATCACTTGTCCCTCACCGATGTGGGTTCGAGCCTTACTCGGGGCGTTGAATTCTTCATGTGAGGAAGCCATCCAGCTGGCTTACGGAAGGTCGATGGTTCTACCTAGGTGTCCGCTCCTGATTAAATAATGCACAAAGTGGCAACTGGAGTCTTCCTCCACCATTAAAGCTGGAAAGTGACCTATAATTGTGTCGGTGCGACGTAAAACCCAACAAAAAAAGCCTTTTTACAATTTCTGTAAATATTGTATAAACATAGACGTAAGATCACTTTCACTTGAAATGTATGATCTTTATGATTATTATGATATCAGCGGTAACTAGGTTAGAATCGAGTTTTCACTATACATGAGTTAAAGACGCGGCACAAAATAGCTGTATTTTTTATGGTAGTTATACTGCATGGTTAGCACGAAAAAAGAGAGAAATAATAAGTATCTAGTTACAAATTGATAGTGACTTATATAAGGCCAAGACAATGTGTTTAATGTCTGGATATATTATTAAATTAATGTAATAGTATCATGCACAGTTCTTCTTGTATTACCTCACTTTGTATTTAGAGAGTAACATAGTTATATTTTATGATTTTAAAACTATGCCGAAAAGAGAATGACAGAAAATATTTGCAGATGAAGTTGCGAAAACACATTTTTTCAGGAAGGGCCTAAATAGTACGCCGGTCTTTTTATAGTATACTAGTGGCTGTATTATCAGAATGATTTGCACCAAGGTCACTAGGTTGTGGTGGGTCTTTAACCCACGATAATCAAGGACTAGTGAAAGTCCAATATTACAAACACGAGAAACACGAGAAAATACGCAATCTTGCATTAGGAGAAAAGCGTGCGTAAAATGAGTATCCACAGAGTACGTCATTATCATCTAAAAGCTTATTTTTAAATGCGGTTATATAAATAAAACTGAATTAATTTATGACTGCTTTATGTCAATGGTTTAAACTTACTTCTCTTTTCGTTATGACGTAAAAAAACCAACAACAACGTTTTAATCCTCAGCGCTGACTCGCTTCGGGCAATGCTGGACTTTTCGTCTTATATCCATTACAAACGATGCTGAATAATTTTGCAATCAACAACTATATGTAGCAAAACATTTGTTCAACAACTGTGTTCTTCTAAAGGCATTTTTACGTTTAAAAAAATGTGAAGTAGCTCATTGCAGTGTTGGAGCGGTCTTTTGCGCATGCCCGGAAGTGATTATCGATTGGAGCGCACGGCAAAACTACGCAAATTATTGCATGTTCGCGCGCATTAAATGTATAATATGTATGATATACTGACTAAAGGTTAGGGTTAGTATCACCATGGTTACAAAATATATACATTTAAAGTACTTTTAGTTCAAATTGCTTGAATCCGGTATATACCGGAGTCTGCATTTTATCACTGCGTCACTGACTTTTTTTGAAGATGACTGAAGTTGAATTTGACTAATAGTATATGAATATAACGATTTAGTGAAATTAAAACAAATTGTATAAACCTCGTGGAAAGGTACGTCAGCTAGCAGTGGACACTTTCACATTATATATCTTGTCCGTTCTATACTATCTTGTGTGCAATAAAAATATGTCGTGCGCATTAGAAGAAAAAACACAGAATGTAGGGATAACGCATGCTTTTTCGTGTTATAATATCTGCAGAATCCCGAGGGATTGGTTGGTACCCGAGCCCGGCAGAGCGAGGGTACCAACGATTCCCGAGGGATTCTGGAGTTGTTTTAACACGAAAAGAACAGCCGCTAACGCTATTCTAGCATAAATCGCGTAAAAGCCAAGTAAATAATTACATTGTCCCTCAACGTCATTAAATTTCCATGAAATGCGCGGTAAAGTATACGTTGTTTTTTCACGCTGACGTCATTTCCTTTTGAGTTATCCGTTTTCGGGCCGTAATATGTTTACGCTTTGCCACGGAACGCGCATATATAAAAAAGTGTTATAACAGCACGTGAGCGCGAGAATCTCTCTGTTAACACACGTTTTCTCTCCTGTTAAAACACCACCGAAAAGTGACAATCACAGCAGTTTTATGCCAGAATGTCATTTTCTGCATTCGCATTGTCGAAAAAGGTTGTTAAATTGTTTGGACCCGTTATGGCAATCGGCTATTTCCGTAAGATCACATATCCTCCATATGTGATTTCGGCATCCTTCGTTATAGCAGAAATTAATTTACATAATATTCGGAGAATGCCGAAATCGCGTACGGAGAATACGGAAACTAACGAAATTGTCGATTGTCATGACGGATCCACTACCTTAATCTTATAGGGTATGATAATATGCTTTCTAAAACGATACTGAATGTATAAATCCCGCACGATAACTCAAACGATAACATGTTTGATAATTATGATTTTTCTTTATTAAAACGTTTCAGTACGAACAAGAAATATCTTTAAAAATGATAGTCGGCGAATTGTAATAAGGAAAGAAGTTTATGAATTTTTCATCTAACATTAATCTTTCATCTAACATTTTTCAAATTGCAAAACCAAACACCGCACTTTAACAATTTAAATGGTTCTCTTTTAATTTTTCGCAATGGTTTCGTAGGGTTGCAATTTTGTTTCGTTTATCCTTAGACGAATAATTACAGCAGTAGCAGTAGTTTGATGAAGATTCATGAAGCGGTCCATGAGAAGAGGTCATTAAACGTGATTATATTTTAGCTAAATTGGTCCCTATCCCCATTTGTAACAAAAAGAATAGCAGGAGACCTTACGATATTGTTACACATCGAGTTTGATAAAAATCCATTACATTTTAGTGGTTAATGCGAAGAAAGGCATATCTACTTTTAGCTATAGTGGTCTCTAATAGGGCCCAAGTTCCTATATAAATAAATTTGGAAGAGGACCTTATAATGATGCTCCAGACCAAGTATGACAAAGATCCACCAAGCTGTTCATGAGACGCTGTATAAAGGCATTTCTAGTTTTAGCTCTAGCAGCCCCTAAAAGGCTTTACCTTTTTCTGTAACTTTTTGAAATCGAAAGTAGATGGTCGTCGAGTCAACCTGCTAGGTTTTAAAAAACATTTCTCTTAAATTATTTTGATAAGAGGAAATGTCATGGTAAATTTTTATATCACTTACTATCAAATGCTGTTAAACTGTCTTTGCATCATAACAATTTGTCAAACACATCCTTTTAACTGGAGATTTAGGCAAATCTACGAAAGTGGAACAATACCCGGACATTCAATTTTGGATAACAGAATTTTGATCAATAAAAGTATTTGAGCCAGGGGTTTTAAATACTGGTTGACAGGGATGAGAATCAAACAGTAAATTTTCTATTGCTTGAACTTTTATTCTTTTAGCTATATGCATTTTGTTTTTACAGTTCTAACAGCTGCACTGTTTGTCATGTAAAATTCACCTGGGGAGTCTTCTTTCCAACAAAAGAAATAAATGTGCAGGTTTAATTCTCAGTGGTGTTTTGAATTTAGACATAGTGCTTAAAGTGCCATACTTATTTAATTTTGCACAGAAGGCTTCATGTATTATTGTTCCAAAACATTAAAAATGCATGAATAATAAGATATAGACAAGTGAATTTTTTTAAGATTAGGGATTTTATAAGGGCAAATAAGTTTATATTATCATTAGATTTGTTAAAAGCTTCGTTATCATGAACATAATTACCGCGGTATAAAATCTCCCACTTGAACACCTCAATCTCCCACTTTGGAAAGCAAAAACTCCCACTTGGCATTCAGAAAAAGTTGGAATGTCTGAAAGGGGTCAAATGTCCCAGCTGAACAAAGTTGGCTGCGGGCCTAATAAAGATGCTACAAATCAAGTTTGATTAGAATACATGAGAAAAAATCAAAGGATTTTTTTATTTATTATTTTTATTTATTTCTAAAATAGGCCAACTGATCCCGCTTTAAAAAATAGCATATCCGCTATTCATGAATCTTTGGACAATGACGTCACTATAAAAAAGTGAAGGTTAAGCAAAGTTTGACCGTAGTCATATCACATAGATAAACTGTATGCAGCGTACCTTCATTTCAATGTAATGAGATAAAGTCATTATATAGCATATATAGAATAAAACAGATTTCAACTGAGTTCAATATTTGCATACCATACTAAAGAAAAATATTCATATATTATAAATCAGTTAAATAATTTATAACAAATATTCAAAGCAAACAAGTACTCATTTTAATATGCAATCTGAATCAGTCACAAAGCAACAAACATTTTCATATACAGGCGACAACTGTAACAAGGAAAATCTTTTTAAAAGCACTTCACATCATAAAAGACTCTTATCATACCCTTATTCGTGTGATACGCAGACCGTATTCAGCTCTTTCTTTAATTTGATATATGTTGGTATTTGAACAGGTTTTTATCATATTTATTAAACTTACTTATCATTTTGAGGTATATCAATATTCTTGCTAAATATACTGAGCCAAAGTTAGCTTTAAAACTGTGAACAGCGTCGTTTAGGATAAACGCTTTGTCTACATTTCACTCAGCGTAGCACAATCAACAGAGTGAAAGAAATTGACACTCTCGTCCAATCAGGCAGAGTGTTGCATAAATCTTCCATTTTGATAAATTATCTATAATGCGTTATCAAGTAGTTTGATTTGCAAACTGAAGTCACGTGGCATAGGTAACGAAAACGAATTTAGACGGCGTCGCCGAAAAATGTGTTTGTATAACAATACAGTATGCATCTAACTTCTATCATTGACAACCTTTTTGAGTACAACGTTGCATGGGAACCATAACAACCAAACGATAATATAAACATGCGGTCGTTTAAATTATCGTGCGGGAGTAGTTTTCTATTTTCGTTTAATGATTGCAATGCGCCATTAATTGAAGCATCGATGAATTTTTATAAAAAAAAAAATAATAATAATAATAATAATATCGGGTCATTTTAAGACACATATGACCGAGGTTAAACCCATCGTCCATATCGATAAATATTCGTACGAAATTCTTTCGTACACGCAATAAGCACGGGGTGCAATCGTCGGTCATATGTTTACTGACAAATAAAAAGGGTCCATTACAATTGTTTACTTGTCATATATTATCCCCAATTGATGAATTTATTATCCTTAAATCATACTGAGGAGAGACACACTTATATTCTATGTAAATTGACTTATGTTAGTCACATTAAATACTATTCTATAATTACTTAATGGAAGTGACAGTAACATGGAGTTTAGCTGTAAAAATCTATCAGTTTTTAGAAAGGATGAAAGAGTTCTTCAAGACATTAATGTTTCTGTGAAATGCGGGGAGATATTAGCTGTTATCGGACACGAAGGTTGACTGTTTTATTATTTTTCTTTCTTTATAATCACGTTTCTTTACGTCCACTTATTTGTTGCTTAGTTACAGTTGCGATATCAACCGACGTACAAAAAGAATAATGATAACATTTTAATGTTATTCATTTACTTTTTTTAAATTTGTTATTAACGGCACTGACCTCCAGATTTTGGATAAATTTTGGTCATGTTGTGAACATTAGAATATGAGTTTTTAAAAAAGTCAAATCAAGAAGAACCCAGACCGTCGCGGCAATTTAGAGGTTTTCTGCTGTCGTTACCAATAACGTTAAGGAGGACGCGTTAATAAAATAGAGTTATTATAACAGCAGCTCGATCTGAGATGCTGTATTCGGCTCGAGTGGATTTTGGCCAGATCGGATCTTACAAGGCTCGCAAGCGCCGAGTGTGATCCGACCTTGCAAAATCCACGAGAGCCGAATACAAAACCCCAGATCTTGCTCTGTTATAATGACCCTTTTATTATATACCTATACCATTTTGTTTGTTGTTTTGTTACCGGTATTGGACGAAATCTTCAATGTTTATTGATATTCAAATCGAACTAAGTCAAGTTTTTACGTGCGCTTTTTATAGAACTTTGTTAGGTTATGCATATTTATGAAAGTACTCCGACAGCATACAATACAGAAGGTACAACACGGAATTTAATATGTGCAATACGGAAATGTTTCTGTCTGTTCATATTTAATTGTGAAATACAAGCCGAATGTTTTAGAGAATTTATATAGGTATATAATAAAGATACTTATAATCGAGGCAGTTTACCTTGAGTAAAGCGTTACAAACGCTTTTCGATTTTCATCGTAAAAAGTAGTAAAAACAACTTATTCTTATGGCTTTCCGTAACATATAGTCTGTCAGTAATTTAGTTCCAAAGCATTCTTAAGAAATATAGCGTTATTTTTCAGAAATCTAAAAATCTCCTTTTGTTGTTGTCGAACGATCTGGAGGCCAGTGCCTTTAATTAAATATTCAAATGAATAACGTTTTATTCGGTGCAGAATTCCTACCTTGCACGAGTCCTTGAACCTAATTACAAACTGATTACAATTGATTTACTTTTACTTTTCTCTAATGGGTTTGTTGTTAGAAGAAATCATTAAACGGAGTAATAAAGCAATTAGCTTCCAGATTAGATTTACTGTAATCATTTTATTCCATTGGCTTAGCACATGCACCGGGTCTGTAGGTCAAAAGTTAAGGTCATAAAATGAGCCCAAAGGTCCACTCTGTCCGTCATATTTCGTGCCCGGAGCATAATTTAATAACCGTTCAAGGTATTGGCTTTAAACTTGCCATCCAGATAGGTTGTGAAGAGACGATGTGCATAGTGCAACCAGGGTAGTAGGTCAAAGGTCAAGGTTACAGCAAGGTATAATCTGCCCAGCTGTTTCGTGTCCAGAGCATAACTTAGAAAATATTAAAAGTTATTCAGTTTCCTGCCTTTTAGTATCCTGTCACCACCACCACACACCCACTCTTGCTTTCACTCCACGGTCCACGCTTCCCACAAACAATTTTTTTTATTTTGCCTCTGCTTTCAACCTTTACCATGATATTGCCACACTTGGCGGAGCTATTGTTACGTATATGAAAGATAATACCTGTACTGGTCAGCGTACGAAACATTGAGAACGTCACGGGACTTAAAACTTAGATCTATTCGTTCAGCAAATATCCCAAAATTTAGAAGAAAATGCAATTATTTGCAGTATGCGGAAAGACAGCACTTTTGTCAACATTATCCGGGCGCCACCCGTTATTCGAGGGGAACATCTGTATAAATGGCACAGATCAGGAGTATCGGACGTTGTCCAGAAAAGTGGCGTTTGTGACGTCACATCCGCTTTTTCTTCCGACACTAACAGTCCATGAGACTATCAAGGTAAGACGAGTTCAGACAATTGAAGCGGAAATGTCGTTAAAAATATCTTTGTATTTTTTTTATACTTTTTTTATTGTTTCTTAAATGTGGCGGATGGGATCTTAAACATCTTTTATACATTTAAGTTACAGAACCATACTTCAACATGGCCACATTTGTGTATGAAAAGTCAAATCTTTCATTATCAGTTTTGATAAATATATAAACGGACACAACACCAAGCGTTCGTGATGTTTTAATTTGTTTAGGATATTTGTAGGATTTCAAATGTGTGGCACTTATCAATAAAAAACTGGCAAGTCTTAGCGTTTCTGTGAGTCCGTCTGTCCATTTGAACAGATATCAGATCATGTCTGTTACGTGACAAGATTCTGAGATTGTCTTCGATCATACACTAAAGGAAACAACTAATGCCACAACCCCACCCCTCAATAGTTTTAGCAAAACCTTTCATAATTTTGATAGTAAATATATTCATGTCAGTTAGTACACATTTAGATAAATATTTCGTCAAAAGCATACAAAATTTCAACCAATCGTGAAGAGGCATCATTTCACTCAATTTGCCCATTTTTAAAAAGTCAATAAAATTCAGATAATTCAACATGTTCAATGAGCGAATACTGTTTATAAAGATATACAGGGGGTAATGAATTTACACTGATATATAGTAGAAAACTAAAAAAAAAAAGGTTTAACGTTATTTACAAGATATGACAGAGAAATAAGAATTACATGCAAAGGAGATGTTTGTATAAGAATTTCATGTATAGTACCTGTTTGTATAAATTCGCATATACAGTAGCTGGTTGTATAAGAATTTCATATATATAGTGGCTTGTTGTATAAAAATTTCATGTACAGTAACGGGTTGTATAAGAATTTTATGTACAGTAGCTGGTTGTATAAGAATTGCATGTACAGTAGCTGGTTGTATAAGAATTTCATGTACAGTAGCTGGTTTATGAGAACTGCATGTACAGAAGCTGGTTGTATAAGAATTTCATGTACAGAGGCTGGTTGTATAAGAATTGCATGTACAGAAGCTGGTTGTATAAGAATTTCATTTACAGTAGCTGGTTGTATAAGAATTGCATGTACAGTAGCTGGTTGTATAAGAATTTAATGTACAGTAGCTGGTTGTATAAGAATTGCATGTACAGATGCTGGTTATATAAGAATGTCATGTACAGTAGCTGGTTTATTAGAACTGCATGTACAGGAGCTGGTTGTATAAGAATTTCATGTACAGTAGCTGGTTGTATAAGATTTTTATGTATAGAAGCTGGTTGTATAAGAATCACATGTACAGTAGCTGGTTGTATAAGAATTGCATGTACAGTAGGTGGTTGTATAAAAATACATGCACTGTAGCTGATTGTATAAGAATGTACAGTAGCTGGTTGTATTAGAATTATATGCACAGTAGCTGGTTATATAAGAATTACATGTACAGTAGCTGGTTTATAGGAATTACGTGTACAGTAGCTGGTTGTACAAGAATTATATGTACAGTAGCTGGTTGTATAAGCATTACATGTACAGTAGCTGGTTGTATAAGAATTTCTTGTACAGTAGCTGGTTGTATAAGAATTACATGTACAGTAGCTGGTTGTATAAGAATTGCATGTACAGTAGCTGGTTGTATAAAATTACATGCACTGTAGCTGATTGTATAAGAATGCACAGTAGTTGGTTGTATTAGAATTTCATGCACAGTAGCTGGTTATATAAGAATTACATGTACAGTAGCTGGTTGTATAAGAATTACGTGCACAGTTGATTGTAGTAGAAGAATTACGTGTACAGTAGCTGGTTGTACAAGAATTATATGTACAGTAGCTGGTTGTATAAGCATTACATGTACAGTAGCTGGTTGTATAAGAATTGCATGTACAGTAGCTGGTTGCATAAGAATATCATATACCGTAAGTGGTTGTATAAGCATTACATGTACAGTAGCTGGTTGTATAAGAATTTCATGTACAGAAGCTGGTTGCATAAGAATATCGTGTACAGAAGCTGGTTGTATAAGAATTACTAACAGTAGCTGGTTTTATAAGAATATCATGTACATTAGCTAGTTGTATAAGAATTACTTGTACAATAGCTGATTGTGTAATAATTTCTTCACAGTAGCTGGTTGTATAAGAATTACATGTACAGTAGCTGGTTGTATAAGAATTACATGTACAATGTACAGTAGATTCTTTCTCACATATTTTAATAGTGATCAAATAATGACATACTGTTAAGTTGCGTCTCAAAATATAAATTTACGGCTCAAGGTATTTTTAGAAAATCTAGAATTTGAACCACATATTTACTGCAACACTTGAAAAAGTACTGTTCATACAATGACAAATAAATCTGACTTATCCTTAAACATTTTGATACCAGTTTATATTTATTTGACGAGAGGGAACCCTACTCGGGATATAGTTAGAAATTTGGAGTAAAGGGTTTCACGAATATCATTTTAAGTAGACTCATTTTATTTATTTATCCGTTACCCTGGACAGAAGAAAATAAGGTAGAACTTCCATTAAACTGACTGACACCTTTTTAAAGGTCCAATACTAAGGAAAGTGAACATTTTAATTTCTTTTAAAAAGCACAGAAACTATTTCATTTTATTGGAAAATGAAAGTTGGTATGTAGAAATTCGAAATAAATCGCAGTATATGTACAATAATTTTTCTATGAAGTATGAAGAAAGTTAAAAAGACCTGGGGGGTCATTCTGTCGATTCATTGAAATTTCAACATAATACACATACATTTCTTTGAGTTCCAAAGACCTTCGATAAATTTTGACCTGCCAATCTTCATTATTTAGTGTCTTGCAGAAGTCTCTGCACTGGCTATGAAAAAAATTGCCAACTCACTTTCCCTTAGTAATGGACCTTTAAAATTATATAACTTGTATCTTATGAAGTAAATATGACTTAGATGAAAACTTAGGATGAAAATCGCAGGCTACGTACACAGAATAACATCTAAGTAAATATTTTCGGTTAGGTGTAAACGCATAAATCGAATTTATTGCATTTTCATAGTCCTGCAAATGGTCCGTATCGATTTTATGCGCACTTTTTGCATAATTAATGACACAAAACTCTCTTTTGCTGCACGTTTAGGGATGTAAAACTTATCATTAAGATATTACGTATGACCCGTACCATGAGAAAACCAACACAGTGCGTTTGCGACCAGCATGGATCCAGACAGACTGCAGATCCATGCTGTTCGCTAACGGTTTCTCTAATTGTAATGGGCTTTGAAAGCGAACAGCATGGATTCTGACCAGACTGCGCGGATGCGCAAGCTGGTCTGGATCCATGCTGGTAGCAAACGCACTATGTTGGTTTTCTCATGGTGCGGCTCAATTATATGGGTATACCCAGTACAAGACCATTTACGCGAAAGGGAAACAACTTTCATTTAGAAATATTCTCGTTATGTAGCTGGTTCTCAGTTTGCCATTGCAATTGCAATTACTTGCGCAGAAAGCAAGGTAACAAATCACCTATAAGATTCGGAAGATTCTTTTTTTTGATGCAGTTCTGCATATGAATTACACGATGCGGCGATTTTAATTGTCACACTTTTCGACTAGTACAAGTTGCAACGACTGGTTTTACATGTATGATAGGTTAACAAACCGTTTATGTTTTTAAAGTCAAACTCGGATCTAATAATTCGTTTCCGGTTCTTGTCTTGTTCGTAAAACCGCCTAAGCATGACAATTAAAATCACCGAATCGTGTAATACATGTGCAGATCACTGGCACCAGACCAGAAAGAAAATGCCTCTGTAGTCTGTCCATGTTATACCCTACCCCTAGGTATTCTATGAGAACCATGGTCATGAACGGGAAAGTGCACTAACCCATTTCAATCGTAAATTTCTCAACTAAAACGCTAAGTTCGGTGAAATGCGCGATTGAAATGGGTTAGTATATTTTCCCGTTCACGACCATGGTTCTTATAGAATACCTAGGGCTAGGGTATAACAGGTACAGACTACAGAGGCATTTTCTCTCTGATCTGGTGCCAGTGGTGCAGATATGTATGTTATTAACTTACAAAATCAGTAGGTAACAGGATAAAACTATATAGATGAATAATTTTACGTTAAATATATCTGATATCTATAGTCGTAAGTCAGCGGTGTACTTTCTATATTGCTTCGACGTCACGCAACGCACGTTACAACCGGTTAAACTGCGTTAGTGGAAATGATTTTTTTTTAAAATAATGAAAGATAATATTAAATGTATAATGACTGTTAAATGTATATGCAAAATAGTAACATTAGGATAACCGTCCAGGAGGTTACTGACTACCCCTCGTATTTAATTATCGCTTTCATCGGGATTCAAACACGTGAACACCATCTTGATTCATACGCTCTACAAATTTACCACTTTGCCCTCCCTCTGCCCCAAAGAAAATATCTTGATACTGGAGATGGAGTTAGGTTGACGGTTTGGCGTAGTGCTGTGTGAAAGGAGGCAATAAAAAATCCCAGTTGTCAATTGTATGCGGAATTGAAATTGTGTATAAAAGTTTATTGAAAGTTTTGTTTTACAAATAATACACTTTCCTAGTATGCTGGCTACTTACGATTAGACACTGCACTTCAAGATCATGAAAAGTTGGACCATATCAAAGCCGTTGAGAAAATCACTGGCCTAGCAGACTGCGCTACATTACGTAAGTTACTTGATGTTACTTTGGCGTCACGTAAATTACATCATATTCAGCTTTTCGCTATCAAGGTGCATTGAAATAAAGAATGCATCTTAAATGTGGTAGAAAACAGATGATATATTTGTATCTTATAAATGTCAAAACATTATTCATAAGGCATGCAACCCTATCTTCTCAAGAGTCCGATCATTTTCGAAATATGGAGACGAACAATAAATCATATACTCTTTCAGTGAAAATTATAACATGTTCTTCTAATTTTTATGTAGAGTTTCTATTTATAACATGCTGTTCTAAATGTTATATCAGATGATTTGGAATGTCATTCCAGCGGCGCAGTTATGTTCGAAATTCCAACAGAAATGTCTTGGTATAGCCAGCGAAATGTTACTGCGTACAAACATCCTTGTGATTGATGTAAGTAAACTATAATCACCCACATATCATAAAATGTTTGTTTTCAGTTTCTTTGCGCTGAGAAGCGTTCGTTGTATGATTGACATTTTGAAAGCATTTTCGTCGTTAAAACATTTCAACAATTCATTAAGGGACAACGGTTTCATTTTAGTCAATTCTCTCATGTGTTTCTGAGACTGAAAAATATATTTCTTGCATCAAACATAGATAAAATTCGTTCAAATGATGAACTTTGCAGATTTTGCTTGTAGGATAAAAAAGATCAGCTATTAAATTTGTGTACCCTTCTGAATTATAGACTTCAGGTCCCACGTAGTCATGTGCTGAAATAAACTTTGCTTTCGTATAACGGCTTTGATTTTGTTTATTTATTTTCACTATTATGTTAAAACTTTTCTAATACCCGAGTCACACATACGGCGCGGATAGCTACGTCTAGCTACGGATAGAAACGTAGTAATCCGTATCGATCCGTACCTGAGCCGTACGGATTGGTACGGATTGATAAGGATTACTACTTTAAGGTACGGCTCAGGTACGGACCGATACGGATTACTACGTTTCTATCCATGGCTAGACGTAGCTATCCGCGCCGTATGTGTGACTGGGGTATAAGAATGTTAGAAAAATATTATTCATTTTTACGACGTTCTTATAAAAGATGACCGATATTTCTGTGTCCACATTTAGGCACAAAATCCAAAATGTTTTGATTAAAAGGTAAAAAAGAATATTTGAAGGCCATCACGACCGCCTTAAGCAATAATGTTGAAGGGCAAAGGCTAAAATATAGTCTTTAAAAGGTATCGTTTAAGCATACAGGCAAATGTGTCCCCTCACCAGTACCATGCGAGAGCAAAATTTGAAAACTATTACTTAGGCTAGGACAACTAGGTCATTGTAGCATTTGGTGTAACTATAAAATATGGAGAAAAAATCGCTATACATATTTATTAAATGATTTCAAATAATAATTCCAAAATAATTAGAACGTGTTATTTACATTATTACTTGTATTGAATATTTTTGTATTCTAGACTATGACATATTTTTAAAATGTATAATAGGAGCCGTTTTCGGGTCTCTCTTGCAACGACTGCTACAGAATGACAGCTCTGTTGACCACTATCAGCCGACAAACTAACACAGCCATCGTCATAAGCCTTGCCAGCCCCATTTACCACTTCATCTGTAGATGCTCGTCCGTTCTGTTTTTAAATCATGGGCAGGTAATCACGTAATTTTAAACATTTTCCGCTTTCCTTTAAAAAACATGGGATGAAAGGAAAATTTGTCTAACTGGGTACAATATGAGGATCGTTCAATAAATAAATGAATGCCTTTGTCTAAATGTCTTTTATTGAAAGAATGGAGCAAAGATGAACAAATTCTACGGAAAAAAAGTCAACAGAATTTTTGCGCGAAACGCATTCACTTGGTTCCCGGCCGCGATATTCCTTTATAAAATGTTTCATGAAATGCTAGGGCCATATTGTTCTTAGTAGAAATACAGCAGAAAAGCTCTGTTAAAAAATAAATGTTATTGTTTAAACAGTTTTATGTACTGAAGAATTTTGTATTGGTATTTTTTCGTCCTTGCTCTCTACAGGTAGTGTATCACGGGAAACCAGACAAGTTACGTGATTTCCTAATTGGTATTGACTGTCCAACACCTTTACACAGCAGCCCAGCAGAGCATTTAAGTAATCTGTCTTTTTAATTGTAGAAAAATATTATAATGATACCTGTAAAATACATAATGTTTCTGAGATCTAAAAGTTTAAGTACATATAATAATTGTGATACTTCTGAAAAAAAGATATTTATCTGGACATTAGCAATGTCAATGGGTAGTGCTTTAAAACGTGTTTCTGATGAATTGTTTTATTGTTGATGTTGGGTTTAACGTTTATTGGCGTATTTATACATCGTATGGTGACTTTCGAGCTTTTAATGGTGGACGAAGGCCCCGGGGTCTCCCTACGGGTTTTATTTTAGGCACGGGCGGGTACCTGCCTGCAACCACAGGCTTTACGCAAGTCTACTGGAAGGTTTGCTTACATGTGCACACTAAACTGAGATTCAAACCCACGGCGGTGTACTCCGAGATTAGCAGTCGGTCAGATGGATGTATAAACCTCTTGAAAACTCTCTCGAATTCAATTCATACGCATTTGTCAAATTTGCACGTGTTTCCCGTGCATAACTTCACTTATTGCTTTGTACTTCAGTGAGTCTGTTGGGAAGTGGTATTGACCAGACAAACATACGGCAGTCTGTTCTCAATCGTCTTGGGACAAACGGGTAAGGTAAATAAAACACTTTAAATTAGAGAAAACTGATAGATAGTAGTAGTCACATTGCAGTGATGTTTAGCACGGAGATGATTAGGCCATCAAACGTTACTTTCTTCCTAGCTTTTCAGCTCGATTCTCGTATATTAATTATCAAAGTTAATATCTATAATTATTTTGTTTCATCGAGACGAGAAGAGTAGAACGTACGTTTTATCGTCATATGCATTAAAACCGGAACTGAAAAACCGAATTCTGTTTTATTACATAAATGAGCAGTGCCATGAGAAAACCAGCATAGTGCGTTTGCGAACAGCATGGATCCAGATCAGCCTGTGCATCCGCGCAGTCTGGTCAGGATCCATGCTGTTCGCTTTCACTGCCTATTTCACTTACAGAAACCGTTAGCGAACAGCATGCGCAGGCTAGTCTGGATCCATGCTGGTCGCAAATGCACTATGTTGGTTTTCTCTTAGCGCGGCTCATATTGTGCTTATAAAACCACATTAAACAACCAGTATCGTGTGACCTGAAAAATCGAATATTAAATTTCCTAGTTCTTCTTACACAAGTCACTGTTTAACCCCATGTAATATAGATCTTATTTTACATGAGCCGCGCCATGAGAAAACCAACATAGTGGGTTTGCGGCCAGCATGGATCCAGACCAGCCTGCGCATCCGCGCAGTCTGGTCAGGATGCATGCTGTTCGCTAACAGGTTGTCCAATTGCAATAGGCTTTGAAAGCGAACAGCATGGATCCTAACCAGACTGCGCGGTTGCGCAGGCTAGTCTGGATCCATGCTGGTCGCAAACCCACTATGTTGGTTTTTTTATGGTGCGTCTCCTTTATATGTGTTATTCTGTCTTCTTTAGAACGTCTATATCTGTTATTAACGACGTATTGGTACAGAAATGTTTGCCAGAGAATTTACAAAACAGTTGGCAAGATCAGATCAGGGAAACGGACATTCTTTACGATACGTATGACGATCAAGGTAAATAAAAACAGGGACTGTGTATGAAGAATCAATAGAATGCCTTTTGAATTTGGGCGAATATTTGTGCATTGTCGGATGACATGCACAAAGAGGACAATGAATAAAGTTCTCCCTAGTAAGTCTGACTCAACAGTTCAGTACGTTTTATCTAATAAAATACCTCACAAAGCATCGTAAATTCAATGAACTGCGACAAATTTTGATATAAAACACCCATTTTAAGTGTTGTTGCATATCAGTTGTTATGATTATTGTTCTATAAGTTTAAATAGAATTAAAGTATATTTCATAAAGTAAAATTAAACATATAAGTAGGTTTAGTTTTGATATGTGTTTACTTAAAACATTTTATTGTGCCGCACTGGCGTGTGCGCGGTTTATGTAGTACATTGTACATTTATTTGTGTCTTTTTGGCGCTTTTCCCTACGCACTATTAAGGTGGCAGGGGAGCGGTTTCGTAGTTTGGCCCCGGTCGATTTTCTGTATAAACAGGACAGGGTAGATATAAAGGCATATCTATCTTACTGGTTATTTATCATTATTAATTCTTTAATATATCTGGGGAATGAGGAACGGTTAATGATTCTACATGGCGGGTGTTTTAAAATTCCTAGCTCCGTACTTCCGGTTGAGGCTAAAACATAAACATCAGAACAAAAAGTCGACCAGACGCTCGGCTGTTATCCATCCACTTTTTTTCAAGTGAAAATTAGGGAAATAAAGTGGTGGTTGGGAGACACATTCCACGCCACCTGGGTATGCATCTATATTCGCACTATACATATATGCTACGAAATTGGATTTAAAAATACAAAATAGATGAATGGCAGAGTTCAAAGTGAGGCCAGGTTAGGCTAATTTTGGTCTATAAAATTTGGGTGATTTGGCCAATTTTCACTACATCTGGCATGGAAAGCGACAGGTGCATAGGACCGGAGAGTCGTCTTTATGTAGTCTATAGTATCTGCAATAGTCCATAGTAGTTTCAAAGAAAAATAAGCAAAAACGAGATTTCTATGGATATTTCAACACTGGTACCCACACGTCAATGTGGAATTCGCAAATTTGCACTCCCCTGCCACCTTAAGGAAAATAGACAAATTCTTAAACCACTCAAATATTGACTTTTTGCATGTATTTAAACCCATTACGGAATGAACTGTAACCTATAGTGGTTTTTATTCATTTCTGAGTACTAAATTCGGCCTAGCGAGTCCCAAAATGGCAGTAGGTGGCCATATAATAATGAAGCTAAGGACCCCCAGCCAGTAGGATTCGTATCATAAAACGGCCAAAAGAAGAAATTAGTGCCTATATAATGACTATTTATGCCATTTTGTCTAAAAGCAACACATGTGTCTATATCTAGCAATGCCATTAAGCTATATAGTGACTGGGGTGGCCCCAAAGGCTGGATGGGTGGCCTTTAAAGGGTGTCCCGATAGGATAAGTACGGTAATCTGCATTTGTATACCAAAACTATGTTAAAAGTACATGGTTTTAACATTTGAAAGGCTTTAAAATGTAAATATCATGTGAAATTAACTTTAAAGGCAGTAAATAGTTTTTCGGGGTTACTTTGATTCAGAATGCAAATTTTGGCTGATTTTTGCGTGGAGGGGTGGGCACTTTTGTTGGCTTATTCACCGGCTATCTTGCAAGGTACGGCAACACTTTTTGTTCAGTTGATATCACTATAAGTGTCTTAGGATTCAGGACAGGTTATATTTTATTTTATTTAAACATCTTAAAAACTTAAGGTGGCAGGGGAGCGGTTTCGTAGTTTGGCCCCGGTCGATTTTCTGTATAAACAGGACAGGGTAGATATAAAGGCATATCTATCTTACTGGTTATTTATCATTATTAATTCTTTAATATATCTGGGGAATGAGGAACGGTTAATGATTCTACATGGCGGGTGTTTTAAAATTCCTAGCTCCGTACTTCCGGTTGAGGCTAAAACATAAACATCAGAACAAAAAGTCGACCAGACGCTCGGCTGTTATCCATCCACTTTTTTTCAAGTGAAAATTAGGGAAATAAAGTGGTGGTTGGGAGACACATTCCACGCCACCTGGGTATGCATCTATATTCGCACTATACATATATGCTACGAAATTGGATTTAAAAATACAAAATAGATGAATGGCAGAGTTCAAAGTGAGGCCAGGTTAGGCTAATTTTGGTCTATAAAATTTGGGTGATTTGGCCAATTTTCACTACATCTGGCATGGAAAGCGACAGGTGCATAGGACCGGAGAGTCGTCTTTATGTAGTCTATAGTATCTGCAATAGTCCATAGTAGTTTCAAAGAAAAATAAGCAAAAACGAGATTTCTATGGATATTTCAACACTGGTACCCACACGTCAATGTGGAATTCGCAAATTTGCACTCCCCTGCCACCTTAAGGAAAATAGACAAATTCTTAAACCACTCAAATATTGACTTTTTGCATGTATTTAAACCCATTACGGAATGAACTGTAACCTATAGTGGTTTTTATTCATTTCTGAGTACTAAATTCGGCCTAGCGAGTCCCAAAATGGCAGTAGGTGGCCATATAATAATGAAGCTAAGGACCCCCAGCCAGTAGGATTCGTATCATAAAACGGCCAAAAGAAGAAATTAGTGCCTATATAATGACTTTTTATGCCATTTTGTCTAAAAGCAACACATGTGTCTATATCTAGCAATGCCATTAAGCTATATAGTGACTGGGGTGGCCCCAAAGGCTGGATGGGTGGCCTTTAAAGGGTGTCCCGATAGGATAAGTACGGTAATCTGCATTTGTATACCAAAACTATGTTAAAAGTACATGGTTTTAACATTTGAAAGCTTAAAATGTAAATATCATGTGAAATTAACTTTAAAGGCAGTAAATAGTTTTTCGGGGTTACTTTGATTCAGAATGCAAATTTTGGCTGATTTTTTGCGTGGAGGGTGGCACTTTTGTTGGCTTATTCACCGGCTATCTTGCAAGGTACGGCAACACTTTTTGTTCAGTTGATATCACTATAAGTGTCTTAGGATTCAGGACAGGTTATATTTTATTTTATTTAAACATCTTAAAAACTTAAGGTGGCAGGGGAGCGGTTTCGTAGTTTGGCCCCGGTCGATTTTCTGTATAAACAGGACAGGGTAGATATAAAGGCATATCTATCTTACTGGTTATTTATCATTATTAATTCTTTAATATATCTGGGGAATGAGGAACGGTTAATGATTCTACATGGCGGGTGTTTTAAAATTCCTAGCTCCGTACTTCCGGTTGAGGCTAAAACATAAACATCAGAACAAAAAGTCGACCAGACGCTCGGCTGTTATCCATCCACTTTTTTTCAAGTGAAAATTAGGGAAATAAAGTGGTGGTTGGGAGACACATTCCACGCCACCTGGGTATGCATCTATATTCGCACTATACATATATGCTACGAAATTGGATTTAAAAATACAAAATAGATGAATGGCAGAGTTCAAAGTGAGGCCAGGTTAGGCTAATTTTGGTCTATAAAATTTGGGTGATTTGGCCAATTTTCACTACATCTGGCATGGAAAGCGACAGGTGCATAGGACCGGAGAGTCGTCTTTATGTAGTCTATAGTATCTGCAATAGTCCATAGTAGTTTCAAAGAAAAATAAGCAAAAACGAGATTTCTATGGATATTTCAACACTGGTACCCACACGTCAATGTGGAATTCGCAAATTTGCACTCCCCTGCCACCTAACGAAACATATGAAATTTCGTTGAGCTTTTTTGGTGTGCGCACAAACTGTCAGCACACCAATATGCGCACAAAGATAAAACAATGTTTAGATGTATCGAGTTGGCGCATGCGCCACACCAATACACTAAAATTTCGTTGTGTTGCTGGTGTCTTCCGTTACGCATGCGCATACTAGTAGTCGTTATTTTTACTTGAAGATTTCGCAACAGTAGCCTATATCGAAATTCAGACCGAATAACTTGAGCTGAAGGTGTGTTTATCACCTGTTCTTTTGCGCATGTAGACCGGAAAGCGAAACCTGAATTGACAAATCATATTGTGTCGTTATGGCGGGTACGCTAAAGCTTGAAAACTTTACGTCTTGGCGCATGCGCCAACGCACCAAAACGACACGTTTGTTCAAATATCGGCGCACCAAAACGAAATAAAATGTTTCGGTCTTTTTCAGCCAACGTTTCTTTGATGTGCTATCGTTGGTAGTTTACTATGTCTATAGTTGTTAAAGCGTTATTTCTTTTGTCATACAGATCAAGTAAAAGCGGATTTGGAAACCCAATCTTTCATTTTGCAAACTGAAATGGCGTCGTCGAATGCCCCCTCACAATTTTGCAGATCTTCCTATTTGAATCAATTGAAAGTTCTTATATCCAGGAACTTTCTTAACGCAAGGAGAAGAATCCTTTTTCCTGTCAGGTATTTTTATATGTAACAGTAATTCTAGGATTAGTTCTAGGCCAGTTCTGCATTATGATTTTGCTCTGCAAGTTTACACATTTGTATGGTAGTAGGCAAGGTAATAAATGTTACATAAAGTACTTAATGCTTTAAATAGGGACAGTTCGGGAAACATAATGTTGTTGCCTGTTAACACCCATAAAAATATGCTTTCCTAATGAAATATTACGCAAGTGTAAATATAAAAAGCTTGTCCTGCTAGAATATTGTATATATGACAAGTAACTGACTGGTGTTTTTATCAAAATGACAATTTGTTCTACTATTTAACCTACATGATTTTATGAAAATTAGTCAATTTTCAACTGATTAAATAAAATTAAGTATTTGACAGTTATGCCATTATTTTTCTCTTTTCAGTGTCTTTCAGAATCTCTATATCTTGTTCATATGTGTCCTGGTCTGGTGGCAGCCTGAACGTACAGAAGAAACTATAAAAGACAGGCTTGGATTGGTTTGTTTATACTCTTTATCATTTTTGTAAGGAGTCATTTACATACAAATGCTTGCATTATGTTGGCCGAAGACACCCGTTGCTCCAATCTGTATCATTGCACGATTTCTACCGCGGGATGTGAAAGTACCTTAAATTTCTACAAGCATGTGGTGTCTCCTCAAAATAAACTATGTAAACTAATCGCGTTCAAAATTTGGCAATTATTTTAAATATTTTCTTTAAACCATACAGTATTCACATTATTTTTTGTGTGTTTCATTTTAAGTTTAGTGCTGTATTTGAACAGTATTTCAATTATGTAACAGCGGGCAGTCACACTCATCAGTGATCCTGGATTCTGTATCGGTACTAACCTCTTCTCCGCAAGTAACTGCAAACTTTTCCACATGAAACAGAGGAGGACTGCAAATGATTTCAAACACAATTTTTTCATCAAGTCGCTACGGAGAACATACTCCTCGTTCGACTCCCTATTAAGCTAAGCGGGCGAACTCGTAATCACATTAAAGGCATGAATGAATACTATTTCAGTTTTTCTTCACCGTCGTGCAATGGGCTTTCTTTGCGCTGCTTGATGCAATATTGACCTGTAAGTATAAAATATGTCTTTCTTAGATCATCGTTTATTTATTGACTATTCATTTGTGTAGCGATCGCGTTTTCTGTTCTGAAATTTGGGTTATACTGAAATTGTTAAGGACAGAATTAGTCAAACAGATTCTTATTATATTTAATTGGTGACGTGATATGCTTTCAACTGCCTTGGCAACAAAAGAAATCGTTAAGTACTGTGTAATGGCCGCACATGGGTATTACTTTCGATCCTTTTGGATCATGAAGTCAATGATTATTTTAAGTAGAGTTCCACTAAAGCTGTTGCTTGTTGCGTATTTTATTTTCTTTGTCCATGCTTTTTGCTGCCAAATGGTCATTTTACAGATTCGACTGCTTTTTGTGATATGGAGCAAAATGAATAAAATGATACAAATCACTGTAACGAATTGTTCTTCACGTACATGAAGTCGCTCAAATGCTATTATTTGTTTGCAATGTGCTAACAGAATATGTTTAAATCAATATCAAGTAACTTACATTCTCCCTTAAAGCTATTGCTTCTATATTAAGAGTTATTCCTAAAAAAGGTCTGTTTCCTGAAGAAAGCAAAGCCTTTAATGTATCAGCGACTCTTCAGAACCATCGTTTCTTTTACAGTTCCCAAAGAGATGTGCGTGATTCTTGCAGAAAGGAAGAACAAGTTATATTACACATCAGCTTTCTGTATCTCTAAAACTATCAGCGAGGCACCTCTAACCATTCTTCAGCCCTGTATATACATGATTGTCATCTACTGGGTGGCCAATCTGAACAGCCTCCCGGCTTTCTTTGCTTCGCTTGGTGTCCTCATCATAGATGTTTGGACTGCACAGGTTGTACGATAGAATTAGAATTTAAGATAATAGAAAACTCGAAAAAGGGTCGGCATATGGCAAGGCAAAGTTCAAACCGTATATTGCGTACACGTTTTGGAAAGTTTTCAAATTAATACAAAAATGTATATTCTGTGCTACAACGAATGCTTTTCTTCTATAGTTGTTTTAGCTTGTATGATACAGTTTTAATATTTTGTTTAAAACATGTTACTAAATATTGCTGAAATCACAGAGTACTCAGAAAATGGGCATTTCTTTGCCATATATGTATTTAAGTTATATTTATGGATGTCTTTAGTAGTGAGCACAGTGAAGGACCACCAAAATAATTTTACAGTATATATGTCTAGCTTCCTTCAAAAAATGTTTGGTCATCATTTGGTAGTGTGTTCATATTGAAAATTTCAGATTTCCTTAAAAATTCTGATAAAATCTGAAGGTAGCCGATACCCATAATGTTAAAAATAATGTTTTCTTCCATAACGGATAAATTGTCTATTGCATACTGTTTGATCAAAAAATACTTCTTGATGAACGAAAAGTTGGAATTTACTCCATTTACAGACCTGTACATTTTAGGCTAATTTTGGGCAAAAGTGAACCCTCTCCTTTGTAGATTATCGTTTTTAAAGGAACGGCAATTAAGGTTAATAATAAAAGTAACCCTTCTTTTTATCAGACACATTATCTGCTTTCAATTACACCTAAAATAGATGGTCCCTTTAGTTCTGAATACGTCTAAATCCGTAAAAGAGCATGCAAGTTTCATTTTTTCATGTTTTCGTTCTTGTATCGAAGACCTTTTGCAATTCCGGTCATTAAAACGTGTTCCACATGTATTCCTGGCACTTATGTGGAAAGAAAATATATTGCATACAGTTTGATTGTTTTAGCCAAATCTGGAGGTCACTGTGGAATCTAGCACCATTCAGTTTAACATTAACGAACTGTCCAGCAAGATATTTTTTGTAGATTTAAGAGAAATTTTGATACGATATTATATTTTTCAGTTTAGTCTCTTCATCATTTTTCAACAAGTTCTCGTTCCATTATACCGTGTTACGTCACAGATAAACTTTACGGTATATGATACATATGTTGAAAACAAACAAACCAAACTGACAAAATAAAATAACGGGGTTTAAGGGGCTGGCCTTCAGATCGTTTGACAAGAAAAAAAATTTCTTTTTTAGATATCTGGAAATAAATGCTATATTTCTTAAGAAGGCTTTAAAACTTAATTACTGACAAACTGTATGTTAGGGAAACACATGAGTACAGAAACACATGCAAATTTTGGTGCTTTTTTGAAAATCGAAAAACGTTTTTAATGCCTTACTTCAGGTAAACTGATCTATATTTTGAAGACACTAATTCAGCTATAGCTCTGTTGGTTACGACGACGGGAAAATGTCTTTATTGCCGCGGTGGACCGGCGGTTCGATTCCCGACGCGATCATCTTTTTTTCTGATTTGGATTAGAAACAAAAACTCATATTCCGAAGTTCATAATATGGCCAAACTTCAATTTGAGAGAAAGATTATTTTTAGCCAAATATGGAGGTCAGTGCCTTTAAATGAGAGGGGTCTCAGAATTTAAAAAAAAAAAAACGCAATTATAAAAATGTTCGTTGCATTAAAGGGCACGCCTTTACATTTTCGTGTCAATTTTTCTTTTTGATTTAGAAAATGTCTTCGTTAAATAATATTTGAAACAAGAAACTGAAATCGGCAAAAGATGTTAAAAAGCGAAAATGCATTAGTTACGCATGCAATAGGCATTAAGAGTAAAATAAAAAGATTTTAGCTTTAAATAATTTATTATATCAAACACATTAAAATATCTATTCACTAGATTAATGCTAGATCTTTTAACAGTTTGAAAATTTAAATGTGATCTTTGGGCGTTTTCCTTTAACTTGTAAAAATATGAAGAAAATGCATGACATTACATATAATTTTGTCGCTCTGGATAGATTTGACCTTTTCAGACATATTGCAAATTGCATTAAATGTAATATCATAACCTTTTAAGAACATTATTTTCAGAAGAAAAAAAAATGGTGCAATTTTACACGGATTCATTGCTTTTCTAAATCTTTATGATGGTTATTACTAAAATACATCAATAGATGTCTATTCGCTCCGGTTGGTAAATGCATTAAATGCATCATTTGATTTTTTATTTATCAGAGTATAGGATTGTTCGTTGGTGCAGCTTTGAACCCGCCCTGGACAATCAGTGTTGTGTCTCTAGGACTTTTGTCGATGATGCTTTGGGGTAAGATATAGCACAGTGACCCGGGGAGCGAACTCATGACCCCGCATTTTTGTAGATATGTGCTTTCTCTGTTGAAGATATGATGTAGCATAGTCTGTTGTTAATAAACATTCGATCTAAAACTACCAAATCAATCAGTTTACATTCGAATCTCACTGGCATCTCTCTTTAATTTTAGTAGGCCCGAAATCGTATCTAATTATTCAACATTAAGTTAAAATATTATAGGCACCAACCGCGCAGAATCAATTACTCGATTCAGTAACTTTAGTTAAATTGCTCCTGATTTGCAATTTAATATGTAAGTGATGCATAAGTGTTTTTGCAAAACTCGAGAGTTTAGCGAAGAAAAAATATCTATAAATTGATATATATATATATATATTTTTTTGATAGGTGGAGCATTTTGTACGCCGCCTCCTTGGCTAAGATGGGGAAAATTTGCGTCATATTTTACGTACGGACTAAATGCGCTTATAACCCTGGAATTTAGACATGCCGAACCGGTCAGGTAAGCTTGCATCCCTTTATAAGCTCATTCAGTAAGGTGATCTTTCTCATGGACAAAACTGCAGCTGGAAAAAGGATAAAAATGCATCCATCCCCTAACTTGCAAACAGACGTTTTATCAATACCGTATATAATTACATTTGCTTTATGATACTTAACATGATAAATTGGATATACAAAAAGCCATGCATGATATCTGTTTTCATCCATTTAGATCATTCCATTTCAAATTTACGACTGCTTAAAAGCTGCACTGCAGTAAAACACTGTTTTTTATGAATTAATGAACAAAAAGGAACCCTAAAATGTATCATAAGTTTGCATAACATTAAAATGCGGTGTATTTAATATTATGCATTAAAATTATTCTTCAGATTGTATCCTCTGTTATTATTGTGGCAAGCTGAACCTAAAATAATTCCATATAGAACCAAATGTCTTTGCTTTCTTGAAAATCAATTGTAATAAACAATGTATTTCGGTCTGTCCCGCCTGGTCGGTATTACGATAGAAATTTTGCTTAAAAACAACGAAAACGACCGACATGGAGACATTTTTTTACCTTGCTCTCTGAGCAATCACTTGCAAATGTATTGTCAAGTTGAAAACTAGTTGCTGCACCATATTTACCCCAAAAGCCTGTTTCTAATTTTTTTAAATATTTTTTTTGCGTTATTGCTCGATGGTAAACGAGTATATAGACCCAACAGATCCTTTTGTCTTGGGTATGTTAGCATAATAAACTGGCTGCTGACTTTGTTACACCTGTAATGATATGGAGGCCCGTTCCCAGAAGACTGCAAAAAGCCCTTAGAAGTAAGGTGTTTCACAAAAATCATTTTAAATAGATTCATTTTAACAATATGGTTATTGTGCATATTGATATTCGTTCAGATGTAAATGAGCCGTACCATGAGAAAACCAACGTAGTGCATTGCGTCAAGATCCATGCTGTTCGCTTTCAAAGCCTATTGCAATTACAGAAACCGTTAGCGAACAATATGGATCCTTACCAAACTGCGCGGATGCGCAGGCTGGTCTGGATCCATGCTGGTCGCAAATGCATTTTGTTGGTTTTCTCTTGGCGCGGCTCATTGATATGTATATTGCAGATGTGCAGTAGAGAGCATGGTACCAATCTGTAACACAGTACACTCCGCTACAAATGACACAATTACACATTTCCCGTCTGAATTCGTTTTACTTGCTCAGAATATCACGTGGTCTGTATTGGATGACGTCATTGTCCTCATTGGAATTGGTGTTACAGCAAGGGTTCTCTGGTATATCATTCTTAGGCGGAAATGAAGCTATGTTAATCGCTAAACAGCAAGTGGTCAGCAACAGTCTGCCAGGATAATATCTAGATCTACTGCGTTCTTATCAGCACAATAAACAACAGCAAAGGAACTGCATGATAATGTTATAAGCATAAACAGCTACTGTTTCTACGTATAAACGCATAAAAACTGAAAATTTATGGAATACACAAACAGATTTTCAAAGACAATGCAGTGCAACAGTTGTACATATATGAGCCGCAACATGAGAAGAGAAAACATAGTGCATTTGCGATCAGCATCCGCGCAGTCTAGTCAGGATCCATGCTGTTCGCTTCCAAAGCCTATTGCAATCGGAGTAACCGTTAGCGAACAGCATGGATCCTGACCAGGCTACGCAGATGCGCAGGTTGGCCTTGATCCATGCTGGTTGCAAATGCACTATGTTGGTTCTCTCATGGTGCGGCTCATATGAAAACTGAAGGCCATTAGTTATTCATGGCAGCCATGTCCAATGATGTTATGAGTTAGCTTTTAAGAATTAAAGAGCCAATTTTTACCATACAGATAATATATTTCCAGATTTAAACAACTTGTATAACGAACTTACATGATGAAGAATTCCTTCACTTCGCATACAGAGGAAATAGGCCTAATCTATAAGAAGCAGATCATTGTCTGCAAAGAATATATTGAATATATATACATGTAAATTTTAAGTATGTATATTTTGTGTTAAGCAGTGTCATTAAGTGAAATCAAAAATATAGCACTGTAATAAAATTTACTTCTCTTTCCCCCAAAAAGGAGCGAAATCGTGTTTTCTTTAATCTATGGCGAGCTTTAACTGAATATGATAATATTTGTTTTAGATTTATTTCTTTAAAAGAATAAATAATTAGCATAAGCGCACATATCGTTTACGATAATAATTATGTTCAGGTTTTTTTTTTGGCAGTTAAGAAACATGTGAAAGTCAGAATATTAAGTTGTTATCCCGTCTCTTTTATTATCAGAAATTTAATTTTACAGGCTGTTAACTGGGTTAACACAACATCATCTAATATTAAGTTAAATTAAGAGTCTCATGGAAAATTTTGATCGCGACAGCAAAGTTACGGCTGTCACCATCATTATGCTAGATAACGAAACATGTTACAAGAACTTACTTGTCATGTATTGTTGATAATAATAGAAGAATTTCAATGTACCTGGCTTGTAATGTTGATAATAGCATAAGGACTACATATGGGTTCAGACACTAAAGTGAGAGAAGTTATTGACATATTTTATTTATCATAAAAGTCATTGAACAGGACATAACTATGCGCCGTTTATGTATAACCATCAAAATCATCAAATGCCAAGTTAAACAGGCTAAATTTAGATGACAAATGTACACTTACTGAGTTATTGCTGTCAAATACCATGTATGTACGGCAGGCAACAAGATGTGTGTCCATAGGACTCGGGTGTCTCTGCTCTGTCACTGTTTGGTCATATATTATTTGTTTACGGTGCAAGAGTAAGTAAACTTTCATATTACCGTCATTGTTAAGAAATAAAAAACTGGAAATGTTATGTCAAAAGAATTAAATTACAAATGATAAAAGGGCAACAAAAATATAAATAAATAAAATAAAAGTAAAAAAGCCCCTTTGAGCAGGAGTGGAATTGCCAGTAAGGGGACACTATAAAACATTTTCAGGAAACAAGAAGCTGAAGAAGTAAAGATTCCTTTCGGAAAAGTAAAACACAAGGCACACAATTTCACATGCTGAATATTTTTCAGGTAAATAATTTCTTTAACCATTATAAAAACTTATATTCAGTAAGACAGACTGAAACAGTAGAATAAGACCATATATTACAAAATGGTAGTATCCCAAAATTAAGCGAAAAAGAGAAACAAGGTTTAGAAGGACATCTTACGTACAGTGAGATGCTGAATAGTCTAAAAAAATGTCAAATGACACAGCGCCCGGCAGTAGTGGGTTTACCACTGCCTTTTTTAAATTTTCTGGTCGGATATTGGCCATTTCTTAGTAAGATCAATTAACTATGCCTTTGATTCGGGGGATCTGTCGGTTTCTCTTAAACAAGGGGTTATAACCTGTATCCCAAAGGGAGATAAAGATAAACGTTACATTAAAAATTGGCGTCCCATTTCTCTTTTGAATGTTTCGTACAAAATCGCTTCTGCTAGCATTGCTCAAAGACTAAAAAATGTCTTACCAAATTTGATTAGTCCAGACCAAACTGGTTTTCTTCCTGGAAGATTTATTGCAGATAATATAAGACTAGTGTATTATGTAATGTTCCACACAGAAGAACAACAAATACCAGGAATGTTATTGTTAGTAGATTTTGCAACAGCTTTTGATTCCCTTTCATGGTCTTTTATGTACAAGGTGTTACAGTATTTTATTTTATGCTTATTGGTGAAATACTGGAAAATAGCAGTGAGATATAAATCGATATCACTCACTGTGCCGAACTTCTTTTTTTCCCAGAAAAATTATCTCCCTTGAAATATATTCTTTAATTACCTCCCTTTGCTGCCTTTAAAATTACTGGATTATACTAATACTCAAGCCATACAAAAGTCATGAACTGCTAGACAATCCTATATAGAACAGGCTAGCTATATAATTAAATTTGCAAAAGAAATTATGTTACCTTTGTCAGCTTGGTTGCTAGGCCTTGCCATTCATGTAGGTACAGATATATGCAATCTGACTAAAGTGCTTGATCTTCTAAACGAAGATCTGAGAACGACCCATTCACATTCGTCTTCTGTATATTTGGATTTCCATTATTGCTATTTTTATGTTATCCAATCAGACGACTTGTTCGATTGTCAAAGAGTAAGAAAAATATGCAGTTATTCCAGGACTCGAACCCGGGACCCCTCGCTTACGAAGCAAGTGGCCTACCGACTGAGCTAACCGGCTATCTGATACATTACGACATAAGAATTGTAAATATCAAAAGTCAATGCTACAGCTAGATTTGCAAGATGTTGTAAGCTAGGCTCTGATTGGCTAGTGAAAGGGCCGTCAGAACGAGGCAATGAATAGGTCGTTTTCAGATCCTATGCGTAGCGTAATAGGAGATGTACTTTAGTCAGATTGAGATATATGCTAAGGCATATGTGTGTTTCCTCTACTTTTTTCCATTGGTTCACTATTGTGTGGTAGATTTTACTGGCGACAGCACATTTAGTTGGTTGTTGTCTTAGTTAATTATCACAAGACATCAACTCAACCTTACGTAATATGCCAGCATTTTCGTCGAAGTACTTTCCCACTCCAAGCCAGTTGTGTTCAAACTTCCATCCATTTTGTTATGCTATGCAGCTCCTAGATCAATATTTCGTACCTATTTCTATTGAATCCATTATGATATTTAATTCTGCAGCTTGATTTTCCAAGGACTTACGCATATTCCTCAGTTGTTTAGATTTTTCGTGTTGTTTTTTAATCTGACCTTCAGCGTGCGTTTTGGTAAACAAAGCAAGCTTCCGGTTATTCAACGAACTGACGGATTGACCCGAAAAGTTTTAAATATGCTTCTACTTAACTACCGGCATTTGTCAATGCCTCTGTGTATTTTTACACAAAATATTTAAAGACAGTTTTTGTTTTTAAAAACAAAATGGCGCCGTGTTGATTTAATAAACCTAATCACCAATATTCGATATTAATGTGCCTAAGTGTCCATTGTAATTTAACGGATGTATCATATGTAACACGGTAGCTTAAATAAATCCGAATTTCGTCATGAAATATTGGATTTATATGAACATTTATGCACGTAATAAACAGAAAATTCGTTGATTTTCACAAACTAGCATAAAATAAAAAGAAAATTTGTTTGTTTGCAGTGAGATATCGAAATATATCATCACCGATAAGGGAGACAATTCTGATATTTTCACTCAGGCTCCGCCTTCGTGAAAATATTCAATTGTCTCCCTTATCGGTGATGATATATTTCGATATCTCACTGCAAACAAACAAATATCCTCTATGTAATTTTGGTGAAAACTTTATAAACTGGGTTAAATTGTTTTATAATGATATACAATCTTGTGTCAATATAAATGGTCACCTGTCAGACTGGTTTAGGGTCCAGCGAGGTTGCCGTCAGGGGGCCCCCCTGTCCCCTTATATTTTTATTCTGTGTGCGGAAGTATTAGCAGCAATATTGAAACGAAACAAAAATATAAAAGGGATAAGAATAAATAATATAGAATTTCTCCTGTCACAGTATGCGGATGACACGACTTATTATTAGACGGAACTGAAAAGTCCTTAAAAAACACAATACAAACATTAGACTTCTTTGCAAGAATATCAGGATTACAAATAAACATAGATAAAACAAAAGCTGTTCTGATTGGATCTTTAAAAATAGCAGGTTTTTACCTTGTACAGAACGAGGACTTCAGTGGGAGTCCCATAGTTTTAAATTACTAGGAGTAACTTTCACAAATGACCTCAAAAATATGGCAAATACTAATTATTTACCAAAAATTGAAGAAATTAAAAGGCTCTTTGCTCACTGGAAAAAAAGGGTTATCAGTCCAATAGGTAGAAATATAGTCATAAAAACACTAGCTTTACCAAAAATCAATCACCTTATTATGAGTTTGCCAAATCCAAATAATGACATCATAAAAACTTTGCAAAATTCTTTTTATACATTTTTATGGAATGGCCAGGATAAGGTAAAAAGAAATACTATTATTCAGTCCTATGAAAATGGAGGTATAAAAATGATAGAGTTAAATACTTTCATTACCGCTTTAAAACTGACTTGGCTTCGCAGATATATGAGATATAATACTACATATTTTGAACTTATTACAGATATCTACCCTTTTCTTCAAAGCTGTAGTAAATATGGAATGAGTTTTATGAAAAATAAACTAAACACTGTTGGTAATTATTTTTGGAATGATGTCTTTAAAGGAATCATACAAATAAACGATCAATACCCAAAAAGCTGGAGTGATTTTTGTGCACTGCCAGTATGGCACAGCAGTAGTTTTAAAATTGGTGGTGCTAGTTTTTACTATCCCATGTTCATAAGGAAAGGAGTTTTATTAGTCAACGATTTTCTAGATAGAAATGGAAATCTTTTGTTGTATAATGATTTTATTGATAAATATGAAGTCAGAACAAACTTTTTACAATACCAAAGTATCATCGCATCAATAAGAGAGTTCATTGACAAGGTTAGATTTCCACATTATGCAAGAAGGGAAACCTCACCTTTACAACCATTTGCAGTAAAAATAATTAATAGTCAAATAAAAGGATGTAGAAAAATCTATGCTTTCCTACTTGCCAGGCCAAAAATAATCCTCTCTTCAAGGAGAAAATGGACTGATAAATTAAATTTAAATGCGCTTTTTAACTGGAAATATATATATAAATTCCCCTTCATTGTAACTAAAGATACGAAGTTGCAATGGTTTCAATTCAGACTGAATCATAGAATCATTGCAACAAATTACTCTCTCCAAAAAATGGGTTTAAGAAATGATTCGTTATGTTCTTTCTGTAATACAGAAACTGAAACTTTACAACATTTATTTTATGACTGCCGTTATAGTAATTTATACTGGACTGAGGGCAAAAGATGGATAAACGAAACTTGTCCGAATATTTCCACTGAATGGTCAAAGACAGATATTATTCTAGGTAGCGAAAAATTTAACATTGCGTTAATGAACATATTACTAAATGCGAATTTTACTATATATATATGTCGAACTAGAAACATATTTCCAAGCTTTCAGATTTTCAAAACACAAATGGAAATGCTATTGAAACTTGAACATTTTAATGCTAAGAAAGAAAACAAATTAAACAAATTTAATGTAAAATGGAGTGCTTTCTCTGCTTTCATTAGACAACTGATCTTTCATTTGTACAGCTCATTTCGAAATCTCCCCAGTGCTGCACCCCCAACCCCTACTTTGTTTCTGTCCCTCGCCCCCCCCCCCCCACCCCCCGCCATTTTTTTTTTCTCTCTCATGCTTTTTGCATAGCCTCTCATGCCGATCTGGTATCTTTTATTTTTGTTCTTTATTAAGACCAAAGTTGCACAACTACCATTTCTATAATTTTGATGATTCTATTTAACATATTAATATTGATAACATATCGGGCTGACGAAAAAGACAAATCCATGTACACCATTCAATCCAAAAGCACAAAATGTTACAAATGACATAAATATGTATAGTAAAAGGCATACCTCATTCCAAAATTCCCTTTAAAGGTAGTTCTGCGCGTTATGACATAAATATGTATAGTAAAAAGCATACCTCATTCCAAAATTCCCTTTAAAGGTAATTCTGCGCGTTTGAATCAAAAAGATTTCTCAACTGTAGCATTTGATTAAAAAGTGATTTTTCAAAACCTCAGAATATACTTAGAAAGTTCGGTAAATAAAAGTAATGCGTGGAGTGTTTGCTGTTTTGCTGGAATGATTTGAAAAATTTGAACCTCCCATGAGTTTTTATAATGTTTATGTAAAATCACAAAAGAAATAATATTGTCTCGAACAGATTTTTCTTTGAATAATGCAGAATTTAATAAAACTATTCAGTCGTAAATAAACAAATGGTCTATAATATTGCAAAATAAAATGTATAGGTCCGTGTGCTAGTTTTTGAGATATTTGCCCAAGATTTAAGAAATTCGATTATTTTAAGCAAATTCTCAGACGTTATTTGGAATTAATTAACGTGTACAACATCTGATATCACAATTCGTCTTTTGAAAGATAGTAACATTGTTGTTTTAATAAATTCACTCACGTGTTGCAGTTCATAAAATGATTTTCATTTCCGTTCGCCAAGTCAAGGCTCTATTGTACGTTTTCTGGATAAATAACGTTATTCCTGTACTTCGGTTTTATCAAACGTGCAGAACTATCTTAATCGGAAAACAACCTTAACGGAATTTTTTGGGAAGCATAGCAGGAATCGGAATAGAATGTTTGGATGCAATGAGACCAGCAAACTCATAGGTCAACTATAAATAGAAATTATAGAGGAAAGATTAAGTACACGGGTTGCTTCAAATATCCACCAATATACAAGAGATATAGTCTAAAACGGGACGGATTATATAGAGAATAATAGGTTAGTGCCGTAGATGAGAAAGTTTATCTGGCGAGGTGGAGGAGGTTATCGGGTGAGCCGAAGGCGAACCTGATAACGTCCGGAGCCGAGCCAGATAAATTTCCTCCATGGTAGGCACTAACCTATTATTCTATTTATCTTGTCATTACTTCATTTTCCGATATTTGGCAATTTATTTTACAAAAATAAGTGTGCGACAACCACTTTAATGACGTCATATTCGTAATGACGTCACTTATATAATGACGTGATTACCGGCAAAATCGCAATAACTTCTTCGTTTTTGAATAAAAACTCAATATTTGACCACTCATTTTCTTAGTTCGGACATTTCCAACACAATGATGATGGTTTCGTTGCAAAATTTCTTATGACAACAATATCGATCATAAGGTCACATGATCAACTGACCGTATATCACTGGTCACATGATCAACTGACGGTATATCAAAAAAGATATACGGCACCCTGATATCGGGTCGAAAATACTGCAAGTGACAGGATAAAAAGTTGGAACGGGTGATCAAAAAGGGGAAGGCATAAAAGGTGGGGTGAGTGCATGAAGGGGATTCGAGGTGGGTAAAGGGAAGAAAACTACCAACATACAAGACAATATACATAACATATAAAATGAAACTGGCAAACAAAATGAAACAGTTGTACATAGGAGCATTGCCCATATGACAATGTAAATAAAACTCTCGCCCATATTACAATGTAAAGTAAAACATATAGTTAGGGCCAATCTGAGGCCTCAATTGATGTACCCAGTAAGTTGTCCAAAGTCAAAATATCAAGAGCTATATATTTACCGGCACGACTAAGGAAGTTGCAAGACAAAACTCTTCTCCTTATGCTGGTCTCAGCAGGATATACTGTAAAATCATTAAATTTCGTGGGCATGAAATTCCGTGGTTTTGGTCAAAACGGCATTTTCGTGGGGATATGAATTCGTGGATTTCAACTTTTGAATATAAAATGAAAGGGAATTTTATTTGTTCGTTGGGATTAAATTTCGTGGATTGAGTCAACCACGAAATCCACGAAAATTAGTCCCCCACGAATATTAATGATTTCACAGTGGAGTAAAAGCATCAAAGGGTATCACACTTGAGTAATCATCTCAACATCAAAATGCACAACCTGTAGTCTAATTGTAGAGTGGTCAGTCACCAAACATGAACTGTGCTTTACAAGTTTACATGATGTTGCTCGATACACATCTTTTCCCGCTCCAACTCTCGCCACCACCACGCCCCAGGCGGTGCAATTCAAAACTGAAATAGTCTCTTAAAAATATCAGTAATAATTATTCGATTTCACTCTAAAGATGACGCTTCTAAATACGAAGTTTTAGCTTCTTTAACATTCAGCCTGCTTGCGGCAAGCGATTCTGCCTTTGCGACCAGCGCAAACCAAGATCAACCTGCCGATCCGTGCAGGTTAATTGAGGTCTGCACTGTTCACTATTCAGTAAGTGTTCAGTGAACAACCTTTTGAATAGTAGGTGGTACTGCCCAAATTGAATAATAGACCAGTCCATTTTTGGAATTTATTGGGGTAAAGTTTAAGCTGCCTGTCTTTCGATAAATTTTGTCACCATTTCTGAAAATTATAAGTTGTCTATATTCATTAGAAACTTCGCAATTCTATAATGAAATGAATGTTAAACGCTGTAAATTAAAGCGTACTGTTTTACGGGTCTTCAGTCAATTCATATATCTTTGGTACTCTTATATCTTTTTCATCTGTAGCTCTAAAATCTTGTGTGCATGTATGATTTGGCCTCAATCTTTTTTTTAAATAAAGACTTCTTTATAAAAGATTGCAACGCTAACTTGCAGTTTTAAGCAATAGATTTACAGTCATATCCTGGAAAGAATTTCTGTATGACTCTGTTTTCTAGTATAAATGCCAACCTGATTTGACGACAATAACATTTGTGTAAACAATACAGAGAAAAACATAGTTGAAGCATAAGCAACCGGATTGGGTCTAAAGTTCTTTCAACATAAGCGGTCGTCCCTCTTCAGCAAAATGTTAAACGAATTATATATATATACATGTATAATGCACAAAAAGCTAGCTTACGAATACGCATGCGTCATAGGACGATCTTTCCTATAATATTCTTCTGTCGTGCATGTTGAACAGTTAATTTTCATAAATTCACACTTATAACTGAAAACTTTAAATTCAAAAGAACAGAGTTATATTTTACTAGCTTTTTCTCTAGAATTTGCTTTCTAAAGCGATGTACAATAAGTATTGTTTACACAATAAGTAGATACTGTACCTATCTAAGGCACCTCTGAAAGTGCCCTTCTAAAAGTCAGATTCTCTGACATGTCACTCATAAGTTGATTTTGGCGAATGAATTGAAAATAACAAGTATAAAGTATAGGTCACTTTGTTTATTTTCAGTTTATTGCATGCCCTTACTTCCTGAAAACGTAAAACTATCAAAGTGTGCAAGAATGCCCCTATAAATCTTCTTATCACCTATTAAAATTTCGTCTTATCTTTCAATAAGTTGCTTACAGGATATTTTAAGTACTAAAACAAATTTGAAACAAGAGGACCATGATGGCCCTATACATCGCTCACCAGAGTTGATCTGGCTTACTGACCTAGTTTTTGACCCCACATGACCACGAGTTGAACTTGACCTAAAGATCATCAAGACAAACATTTTGACTAAATTTCATAAAGATTCGGTTACAACTGTGGCCTCTAGAATGTTCAAAAGCTTCTCCTTTGATTTGACTGGTGACCTAGTTTTTGACCCCACATGACCCAGATTCGTACTTGACCTATAGATTATCAAAACAATTATTCTGATTAATTCTCATAAGTTTCAAACTTAAATTGTGGTCTCTAGAGTGTTGATTTTTTTTCCTTTGATCTGGCCTAGTGACTTAGTTTTTGACCTGACATGACCCAGATTCAAACTGACCTAGAAATGATTAAGACAAACATTCTGACCTAGTTTCATAAAGATTGTGTCACAAACGTGGCCCCTAAAGTGTTCACAAGCTTTTCCTTTGATTTGACCAGCTGAACTAGTTTTTGAACCCACATGACCCAGATTCAAACTTGGCCTAGAGATCATCAATACTAACATTCTGGTCAAGTTTCATGTAGATTGGGTCACAAATGTGGTCTCTAGATTGTTCACAAGCTATTCCTTTGATCTAATTTACTGACCTAGTTTTTGAACCCACATGACCCAGTTTTAAACTTTTCTTGGAAATCATCAAGACTAACATTCTGACCAAGTTTCATAAAGATTGGGTCAAAAATGTGGTCTCTAGAGTGTTCACAAGCTTTTCCTTTGATCTGACCTACTGACTTAGTTTATAACCCCACATAACCCAGTTTCAAACTTGAACTAGAGATCATCAAGACAAACATTCTGACCAAGTTTCATAAAGATTGGGTTAAAAATGTGATCTCTATAGTGTTCACAAGCTTTTCCTTTGATCTGACCTACTGACCTACTTTTTGATTCCACATAACCCAATTTCAAACTTCACCTAGAGATCATAAAGACAAACATTCTGACCAAGTTTCATAAAAATTGGGTCATAAATGTGGTCTCTAGAGTGTTCACAAGCTTTTCCTTTGATCTGTTCTACTGACCTAGTTTTTGATCCTACATAACCCAATTTCAAATTTTATCTAGAAATCATCAAAACTAACATTCTGACTAAGTTTCATAAAAATTGGGTCACAAATGTAGTCTCTAGAGTGTTCACAAGCTTTTCCTTTGATCTGATCTACTGACCTAGTTTTTAACCCCACATGACCCAGTTTCGACCTTGACCTAGGGATCATCAAGATTAACATTCTGACTAAGTTTCATACAGATTGAGTCACAAATGCGGCCTCTACAGTGTTCACAAGGTAAATGTTGACGGACGACGTACGACAGACGACTGACGACGGTCGACGCCAGGGGCGTAGCTTATGAATTTCATGTTGTAGGCCCACCGGTAAGAGCACCGAAGGTGCGATTTGCTAGGGGGGTTTGGGGGCATGCTCCCCCAGAAATTTTTTGAAAATGTACGTTAAATGGTGCAATCTGGTGCATTTCGGAGGTATTAAACAAAACTGTAATCAGTGCCATTTATTCTCGGTTTCTATGATTTATTTTCTACTTTATTTCATCAGCGTTAAATAACTCAAGCTGTGTTAGTATGACATTCCATCTATATGAATTCAATATTTCGGCATTTAACCGAGGCAAACTTGTTAATAATTTTGTCAACATCTATCTCCATATCTCGATGAATATGCAACAGAGCAAGACTAGCGAGACGGTTTTCAGTCATTGTATTTCTAAGGTATGTTTTTATTCTCTTCATACTGCTGAATGACCGTTCACATGACGCTGATGTGGCTGGCATTGACAACAATATTTTCAGTATACTGTAGATGCTCGGGTACACTTCACTTTGGGTCCGGTCTAGGGTGTCGATTAGTGTGGTTGGTTTTTGTGCACCATCCGACCACCTCATAGTCCATCTCCGTATCTCATATTCAAACAGCTCTTTTGGTAAGTTGATGTCCTCTGCATAGCAAGTGTATATAACCTGTCAGCCAAAGATAAGGAATTTAATTATTTTATGAACGTGACAGCTTAACAGACACTCACATGCGAACTCAGAGTCAGCGGGTTCTTCTGCACATAATAATATTAGTATTTTATGCAGTTTAACTTAACGGATAATTGACTTTATTGAGAAAGAAATATTTAATAAAAAATGAATAAGCATTTTATCTATACAGGTTTCTGAATAAAGATGGTAGCACATTTTTACATAAGAAAATAAGATGGATCTAAATTGTCAATATTATTTGGAGTACTTAAACAATACATACATCCACCAGATTGTTAGTTAATCCCGGTTCTGGTAGGTATCAGCAACTGAGCGGTGAAACGATCCTCATTTGAAATCACCCGATTTGTGATTTCTAGGATAAGATGATCAAAAAAGACATTGTAAAGAGCAACTCTCCAGTATTGTTCAGGGTCTGCTATATCATAATTAGCTCTGTGTTGTTGCCGCTGAATCTGCCCTGGAATGGACGGATCAATCTGAAACCAGTACATCATGTCGACATTTTCAAAAACATTTCCATTAAAGTACATTTGATCTATGCTGGCAGAAATTTAACTATTATAACTAAAAGAACCAGTTTATCAAATATTTGGATAAAGTACCGAGTTTGTTAGTAGTGAACGTAAAACTTTAAGTCTTACCAGTCCGTTAAAAAGGTTACTTAGTGATAAAGAATTGTTTACCTGGAACTGGGATGCAATGTTTACTGCTGTCTGGAAAATTCCCTCGAAAACAAGAGGGTCTCCACGTTCTTCATTCAGAATACCAACAACTACCCTTGCCTCTTTTGTGGCCTCAATCAAGTCCATGTCAGCCTTAAATAATACAAAGTTGCTATACAATATATTTGATAATCATATTTACAAATCTTCTGACGCAACACTTAGTTTTTTGCCAATATCTTAAACGTTATACATTTAGACAATTATATTGTTAAGGTTATATATTTTTCAATGCATCATATTTTTTCTAATTCTGCAACCACATTATATTTGTTTCAAATTAATTTTATTAAAGTTAATTTGAAATTCAGCGATAAACAAATGAACAGCGCCATGAGAAAACCAACATAGTGCGTTTGCGACTAGCATGGGTCCAAACCAGCCTGCGCATACGTACAGTCTGGTCAGGATCCATGTTGTTCGTTTTTAAAACCTATTGCAATTAGAGAAACTTCTAGCGAACAGCATGGATCCTGACCAGACTGGGCGGATGTGCAGGCTGGTCTGGATCCATGCTGATCGCAAACGCGCTATGTTGGTTTTCTCATGGCGCGGCTCAAATCATTAAACGTACAGTAAACAGGCAAAATAAAATTAAGGAAGTTCTACCCGTTTGATTAACCGGAAATGACCGTGTAGCTTCATTTATCCGAAAAACCTAAAGTAATGCCTGGTAGTCGCCATACAGGTGGAAAAAATACGATTCTCGTTGAAAAGTCTTCGTAACGGTGTTTCTAATGGTTAATTTTGATACTAGATACTAGATACAAGTTTTAGCGTTGAATTATTCAAATGATTACATGAAATAAGCAGTAATGTAAAGATTTTAATTGATATTTTGTGAATTGTGTAAAATCAAGTACACGAACCCATACATTTTATTTTACAATGCGATTGAAAATTGTAAAACAATGACAAGGGTTCATTGAAAATATACATCGTGGAACTTTTTTATACATGAAAATGTCTTAAATAAAGTGTCAAAAATGCCCGCAAGAGTCCACGCTAGTAGTATTAGAAATACCGATTTTAAGTCAATCTGACCCCCCCTGACCCCTTGTCCCTATTCTATAAGTGGACTTTAACCTTGCCCTAAACTTAGAATACTAATTTGGTACTCTTAATACCCGAAAATTTTTTAAATTTTTAGTTAAACGAATGAAACCTTGGTTTAACCCAAAAAAAAAAGTTTTAATTTTTGGTCCGGATGACCAATGTGGACAATTTAAAACCCATATTTTACAAGATACAAGCTAAAATAAAATTGTTTTAAATTCAATCGGGGAACCCCGTGGGTATTTACTTCCCGATTGCGTGCTATAAAGATAAAGATAAGGCTTTTTAACTGGGAAAAAATACTATGCTTAACAAATACAATTCTTTTGTTTTTGGGCTTGCCCTATTGAAAGACCTTTCTTGTCTTTATGTCCCTTTTGTCAAGGAAAAATCAAGTGCATTTTTTAAAAATGATAATGGGGGGAACCCACAATTTCAACCAACAAACCCTCCCTTTTTTTGCAGTGGCAGCAATGTGGCAGTGTCTGCCAAAAACTTGGAAAAACTTTGGCAAAAATTTGGCAAAATTTTGGCGATTATATTTATTATAAAAATGTAGATTTGATCTTTTTTTAATTTTAAAAAATATTATTAGGGACAATAGTAATTAAAACTTTAATTAATTTTTAATTCAAAATTTTGTTTCTATTGGAATCTGCATCGTCGGGTTATCATGTTCATCCGATAAATTCCCGAAACATTTGATGTAGGTTCATCGATAGGTTAATCGACGTAATACGGAAAAAGGTAAGTTACTTCTGCGATTTAAATCGTTAAAAGGATAAATATCAAACATTGTTCCATTAATGATAAATTTTAATTTTTTTTATAAATAGATATTAACCGTCAGTGCAAGTCCTCAGCTCTATTTTATTATTTTACTGCCAAATATACCAAGAATTAGTCTTATCTCATGCCCCGCCTAAATTAAACTGCGAAATTGGATTTTTTAATCGGTTTATCCGGTTCACCTAGGGGCCTGCCCCCCCGTTAATAAAAATTTTAATATTATTATTATTTCCATTTTTTCTGGCCACAAACACACCCTTCAAAGACACATCGGTCGCTAGTTTTTTTTGGTTTATTGTATAAAATCTTTTTAATCTACAAAAAATTCCCAAATTTTAAATCCTTTCCCATTTAAATAGTTAAATCATCCATACCCATTTTTGAATGTTCCAAGCACCAAGACGGTTTAAAATACTTTTTCTTTTTACTATTTTTAAAAAAATTTATATTCAATAAAACATTCAGTCCCATTTCCCTTGCCTTTTTTTTTTTTTTTTGTCTTTTTTTTTAAAGTTAAAAATTTATTTCGCTAAATCAAAAGTCGTTTTGTTGTGGAAAACTTCAAAAGCAGATAGATTGTAAACGTTTCTTTGTTTAGAAAAAGTGTTTCTTTTTTAAAAGAAACATCTTTTACTTCTAAAATTTTTCCCCAAATTATTGAAATTTTTTCTTTAGTAGCTTTTTCCCACATTCGGTTATTGCTTTGTTTTAGCAGAAATTTTTTGGGTATTCGGGGTTGTTTCCTTTTTAGGATATTTCAACTCATCCAAATCCAAATTTTTTTTTTTTTTTTAAATTTTTTCAAAAACATAAACATTAATACTTTTTAATAAACCAATACAACCTTTTATTGCTATTGTGACGTGCTTAAAACATTATTAATCAGATCAAAAGTTGTTTCTTAAAATTTCTAGCTGATTATTAACTGTTTTAATTGCTTCAGTATTACAAAATTGTTTCATTTACAGAAATTTAAAACTCCCCTTGTTTTGTTTTTAAAATCAAAGTCCTTTTTATTTTTATGTCTTCAACTTTCATTAAGCTGCGTCATATCTTTTTGTAATTTTTTTGAAATTTTACTTAAGTCTGCATATTTAAAAATTTAGACGGTTGTCAAAAATTAAAATCCAATTTTCGAATTTTTTTTTAAAGTCTTATTTTAGTTTGAGCTTTTTTTTAAAAATCTTAATGCGTATCAGTCATCCCCCTTTGTGAAGCGCCTTTTCCAATTTCAGTTTTATATTCTGAAGTTTATTTGAAATTAATTTAAATAAATTTTTTATGCTTATTTTCATTTTCAGTATTTAGTTTATTTATTTTGTTCGTTTCTAATGTAATTTTTTGTAACTTTTCTCAGCTTCAATAATTTGTTTTTAGTTCTTCTGTTTAAATATACATTTTTTAAATTCTTAAATTTGGGTAAAAAAATGTTTAAATTAACTCGAAATATTTCTTTTATGTTATCTCTGTAAAAATCTGATTTCTCTTCAAGTTTTTTAATAGAATCAACCTGTTTTCATTTTTCTTCAATTTTACCTTGTAATTTCCTTTTTAATAATAAATTTTTTTTAAAAATCTTTTTTTAATTTTCAAATTTTTTACTTCGCTTCAGTGTTTGTTTTACTTTTGACATCTTCAAGTTTATATTATCTTTTACACTTTAAATTTTTTTTAACAAAAATGGGCTTGAAACTACTCGGGGGGTTTTTTATCTGGTTTCAAAGTTGTTATTTTATTACCTCCCATACTAGCTCTGTTCATTGTTTTTATAAAGTTCCTTATTTCTGTGAAGTTGTTTCCCATGCCCTTTCTAAGTTTTTGTTTTGTTTTTTAGAGCAAAATCATTTAAAATAAATTTCAATTTTAAACTTTATTATACTTTCAGATTCATTTTTTTGTTTTACACCTTAAAAATCCCTTATATATTCCCAGTAAAGTTTTTTTTTAAAAAATTTCCCTTGGTTTGTCAATAATAGAAATAAAATTTTTATTTTTTGCATTGCAAATGAATCACGACTATATTTTGTTCATTAAAAAATCCTTCTTTTCCATTTTACCCTGGATTTCAAATAAAATATAATGTGAACTTAATTCGAAATTTTTGGTGTTTTATGTAAGACGGACTTAAAAAATAACAAAAAACATTTTTGTCGCCTTGAAAAAAGATTTTGTTTTTTTCATTTAACTTTTTTTTCTTCACTACAAAATCATCAAATATTATACTTTTTTTTTTTTCTGATTCAAGATTCTCAAAAGGTTAAATTTTGGTTGGGATCGGAATATTCAAGATTTCATTTGGATTCTTTTTTTTTTTTGCTTTTGGGGTTTAAAAGGGTTAATTAAATTTGTTTTTAGATTGTTCTGGTTTTTAGCAAACAAGTATATTTTTCATAATATAAAGGGGTTTTCGAAGTTTATGCTTTAATGTATTTGTTTTTCCAGATCCAAAAAGATCCACTTTTTAAAATTCTAAAACAGAATTGGCATAAAAGGATAAATTTTTTAAAATTTATTGGATTTATCATTTTTGTATATAATTTGGAATTTCCTTTTATAAATTTCATTATTTACATTATTTTACAATATTTTCATTATTTTTAATTTATTATTAAATGCAATAAAAAACTTAATGAAATAAGATAAGAAAAAAATTGTCGGAAAAAGATGAAGATCTTGAAAGAAATAATGAGAGAAAAAATAAGAAAAGCTACAATCGGGTATGTACTAAATTTAAAACCAATTCTGAAAAAATAAAAAGTCAAAAAAAACAATTATCAGTCATTTAAAAAGCATTCGGGAATTAAGGACAATTAGCGTTACTTAAAAAAGTTTTGTGATAAGATAATGAAATAGAAAATCTAAAAATGGTGACGTTTAATGGAAAAAAAACCACCCCCGGGAACTACAAAACCATTACAACCTTTAAAAGAAAAAGAATTGGGACAAGACCAAAAAAATTTCGTTGATTTTAATAAAAAAATTTGATTTTATTTTTAATAAAAAAAAATAAAAACAACCACAAGAAGGGTTTGTTTTTTTCCATGAATCTGAAAATTTGATAAAAAAAATGACTGGGGAAAGAAGTAGGGATTCATAAAAAATGTATCAGGGATATAAAAAATTGGGAAACAAATCGGTGCAAAATAGAAAGCAAAAAAACAGTCTGTCTGAAGCAACAGAAAATTTAGCTAAAAGGGGAAAATTTAAAAAAAATAGGAAACGATCAATTATATTCAAAAACAAAAAAATATAGGGGAAAGGGAAATAGAATCATAACCCATAAAAAGGTTTCCCCAAAAATGGCAATATGGAATTTAAAACATTAACTTAAATAAATTTTTAGGGTCAAAACAAATTAAATTTGTAAGGATAAAAATAACTAAAAAAGAAGAAATTAAATCTGAAGTAGATAAATTTGATTGTTTGTTAATAAAAGTATAACAATAATAAAAATATTAATTTAATTTCAGGAAAAATATTTTAAAGTTTAACGAAAGTCAGGATTCCCTATCAATAAAAGTCTATAAAATTTTAAAAAAAGTAATTAGAGGACAGGGTTATGACGTTTTCCATTAATCAAAAAAATTGGTTAATGACTTGGATTATTTGTGGTTCAATTGATGCGGAAAATAATAAGAAAAACTAAAAAATGAAGGTTTTAATAATTTGAACTTTTTAAAATTGATTCCCTTCTTCCAGAACAACATGAAATGTTATATAAAAATTATTTTTCTTGTTTTTCACTTTTTTTAAAGTTTTAAAATTTTAGTTTTTAATTAAAAAAGAAAGTTTAATAACTATAAAAATGGAAAAAAAAATAGTTTTAAAAGTTCTAAAACAGTTAAGTAATAAAATAAACCGAGTGATTTTACAAAATTTGATTTAGTCGTTTTTTAATTTGATAAAAAAAAAAATATGTTGTTGGTTTGGATAGTATTAACACTATGACCCTTTTGGCAAATATTAGTGTGAAATGAAATAAAAGAATTGTTAAAATAAGGTAAAGAATGGAAAGATATCAATTTAAAGGTTTTTACAGTTACCAGTAAAAATAATTTATTGGGGAAACATTAAAGTATGATGATTTTGTTTTAAAAAATCAAAATTGCCCCAATAATTTGGTTTTGTTTTAAGTTTTTTAAAGTTTTGTTTTCAATTACGATATTTTATGTTGGTTTTAAAGAAGTAAATTTTATACATTGGGGTTTGAGGAAAAAAAGCATGAGAAATACCGAATGGGGAACTACAACACCAAATAAAACTAACTCTGTGGATACAATTTACATTTTTTTGTGATTTTATTGTAATTCACTTGTTGATGTAATTTTCAGTGATTTTTCTAGCTTTAAGTCTGCGTTTTAAACAAGAGCTTACCCTTTTAAACAAAAAAAAACCACAAAGAGTTGGATATCTAAAATTTTAATAAAAAATTTAAATTCAAAGAATTATTTACAGATGTTTTTGGGAGAATAATTAATTTTTAAATGAGGTTGAAACAAGTTTTACACTAATTTTAAAAGAAATATTAAAATATAAATTTTAGTTTTTTTAATTCAAAAAAGTTTATGACAAAATAAAAGGAATATTTTTTTAGTTGTGCTAAAGGGGGGAAAAAGAAATCATCGGAAACAGGTATCTTTGCATTTAAAACGAAATTTTTTTCAAGTGGAGTTGCATCTTCAATTGCACAAGGAAAAAAAGCTTTGGAAAAAAGCAAAAAAAGCGCATTAAAAGGGGAACAAAAAAGGGGGAAACAAAGTTAAAATTTAGCTGCTGATAAAATTTGGGAAAATTTAAAAAAAAACCGCTCCGGCATTTGGGTTTTTTAATGCTAAGGAATTTTAAAAGAAAAATAAAGAAAAAAAAATAAAAAAAAAATGATAAAGGGGTTTGATAGGGAAAAAATAGAATATTGCAGGAATCTGGAACTTCGCTCGACAAAACGATTAACGATTTAATTTATAAAAACAAATTTTAATTTTTAAAAAAAAAAAATAAAATAAAAATAGAATAAAACTAAATTTTAAAATTTTAATAAAAACTAAAATAAAAATAAAAAAATATATAATTATACATGTTTAGAACGAAAACAATATTGCGAAGATATGAATTAACTCCTATTAAATTAGTTACAGTTTTAATATCTGTCCTGGGAAATAATTTTAAAAGCAACAAAAAAAGGTATCATTTTACAATTTGATAGAAGTTCATTTTTTTTATTGGTTTAATGGGTATTTTGAATAAGTTTTTAAGTTAAAAAAATTGAAAAAGGGGTAGTGTTAACAATGGAAAAATTGTTTTTTAAATTGCCCCTTACCCCCCCCCCCCCCCCCCCAAAAAAAATTTTTTTAAAAATTTTTAAAAAAGTAAAAAAATGTAAAGGTTTTAGTTGAATTGTCAAAGATTATGAAAAAATAAAACTGGACAAATGGTTTATTTTTTTTGATATAAATTAATGCTGAGAGCAGGAAGGCAATTGGATATAATTCGGGGTTTGCGTTAAAAAGGGATTTAAGAAGGTGGTAAAGGGAAAATGCAAAAAATTCCATTAAAAAATTATTATTTTTTAAGGTTTAGAAACAATATTATCCCCCAAGTAAAATTCAAATAACATACAGCTGACAGTGATGATAATTTAAATTTTTAGAGCTAATATGCCGTCCGGTAGAGTAATTGTAACAAATTTAAAATTTAGGGGTTCCCAGTTTATTTTTAATAAATTTGGATTTTTTATTTCTGAAAGATTTAAAAAAGCAGAGGGCTCCCTTCGGAAATGATAACCAATAAACTGATATCAACAAAAATAAACCTTTAGAAAAAAGTGGTGTAACAAAAACCCAATGTATTTGTTTTTTTACAACGACCTGTAAAAAAATTTCACAAGAACAAAACCACTTTTGTTGATACTTTTAAAAAATTAATGCGCAATAAAAAATTGCTTTTTGAGTTTTGTCGTCTTAAAGGGGTAATGGGTTTTTATCCAAAAACAGAAAAACAATATATCAAGAAAAAATTTGACGATGAAATTAATTATTATTATAAACAAAATAACAAACCGGGAAAGCCCCTCTAAATGATTAATTTTTAAAAAATTGTTGGTTTTATTCATTTTAACTTGGAATAAAAAAAAGGATAAACAAAAATTCCTGCAATACTTAAACAAAATTTAAAATTTCCCCCAGCAGAAATATTCGTATTTACGCATTGTATTATATGAGGAAACATTTAAAAATAAATAATTGGAATGAACTTGTTATTGTTTAAATAAAATTGTCATTGTTTAAAAAAAATAAATAAAAATTTAAAATAAAATAAATTAAATTATATTAATGTCATCAAATTATATTGAATATAAAGTTAATTTTTCAGAGGGGACAAAAGAAAAAATTTTACCCCGAGCCCAAAACAAAAAAATTCCACATACTTTTGTTTAAAAACATGAACAATTCCCGGGGAAAACCTTTCCTTTATTTTTAAAAAAAACACAAAATTTAAAAAAATTAAAAAAGCTGTTGCAATAAAGGGATTAGAATTAAAATTTTCAAAAAGCCAAAATGTCCAGTAAAGGGTAAAAAGGGTGATTTTTGGGACTTTGGGGGTTTGTTGGAAAAAAATTTTTCCCAATGGCAGCAAAAATGCTAAAAAAATATTAGCCCCTTTGGGCATTGGTCCCCTTTCTGGACGGCCAGTTGGTTTAGTAAAATACTTGGAAAGGGTATTTTTTTTTCAGTAGCAAATGATAAGAGAAATAGATATCACCAATTTAACCTAATAAAAAGAAAGAACTAGTGGGACGGGAGTGTTAAATTAAACAAAAACAAAAAAAGACGGTGGGTTTTTAGGTATTTTGGGCTGAGTTGGAATACCTTTGATTACATTTTTGTTAAGTGGTAAGGGACGGCCGGGTATCAGATTGTTCAAAACGGAGCCTTACAGACGAATTCCTATAGTAAAAAAAAAAAAAAAATTATAAACAAACCTTTTTTAAACTTTGAAATTGAACAAGGGGTAAAAAATTTAAAAATTAAAAATTTTAGGGGTGTTTTAGTAAAAATAATTTACCAAAATTTAAAAGAAAAGGCGAGTGGGGAAATTATAAATTTGGCCGACTCTGTTGGTCCTGGAACACTTTGGGGTTTTTACTTGATACTTTGTATTTCAAATAAAACAAAATTTTTCTGAAAAGTACTTTGTATTTGTTCCATTTGGACTTCCTCCCCCAAAAGAAGAAATTTAAATTATCCCAAATGTAAAATAAACAATGTTCAATATCAAAAAAAAAAGTTGTTTTGTGGATATTATTGTTTTTTTTCATTAAAATGTTCAAGAAAAATCCCGTTGTTGATTTATTGTAAAAAATACTAAAATTAATAATTTCAAAGAGTAAATGAACAAACTATTATAAATTATTTAAAAAAAAAAGGATATGAAATAAACTTATTAAAACTATTTTTTTTATTTAACTGGAAAAATTTAAAATTAATGGAATATTCAATAATATAAATGAAAAAGTAAATAAATGAAAAAACAAAAAATAAAAAAACCTCCTTTGTTTTTAAAACATGTTATACCCAAAATGATGGGGGAATTTTTTCAATGGAAAACGTAATGCTAGCCGGATTAAAAAAAGGTAAAAATGTAAAAATTAATTTTAATTGCATTTTAATTATTCTTGTTGATGAAATTTAAATTAATAAAGGAGAATAAATTACAAATAAAAAATAAGAAAATTATTCTTAAAAGTTACAATGCAAAAAAAATAAAAAAAAATGAATCTATTTCTATTTTTATGCAATGAATTAAAAAAAGATGTTATTTATATTAATTTTTTAAATTTATGAATTTAGTTAAAAAATTTTTGGGTTTATATAAAAATTTTTAAATTTTAATTTTAATTTAAGAGAATTTAAGTTTTAATTTAAAAAATTAAAAATTTTTTTTTAAAGTTTTAATTTAAGGTTAATTTAATTTTTAAATTTAAAGTAATTTAAGTTTTATTTAAGAAAAAGCTAATGAAAATCCCATTATAAAGAATATATTTTTTTATCGTCTAACATGATAAAGATGTTTTATTATAACTAACTGGAAAGTTGGTTTATCAAAACAAAAAATTTAAAAGGTGTGATTTTTTTGGTTAATTAAACAAAGTTTTTTGTAATTTTTATAAATATTGTTTTCTTAAAACAATTTTTTTAAATTTCCTTTTATTTTTTTTAACATTAACTTCTTTTTCAAATAAATAAGAATACATTTTATTTTTAATCCGACAAATTAACAATGGAATGCCGGGTTCATTTTTAAATTTTTCCAATTACTTTTTTATTATTATCAAAAAAAATTTTTGAATTACTATCGTAATCACTATTATCAATAAATTTTGCCTTTTAAAAATCCTCTATGCATTTTTGGGGTTTTTATTTCATAACATAATAAACGTGCGGAATAGAATTTAAAATTACCCTCGTATTTTTCCAAATGTAATTTATAGAAAATCATACTTTAAAATATTTGTTAAAAAATGCACTTTCCAACATAAAAAAGGTCTGTTTAATAAAAAATTTCTTTTATTCTATAAATACCAACAAATTCTTGTTAAACATCTTTAAAAACTAACAAATGAAGTTTGGGCTATGTTTTTAATAAAATTTTTCCATGATTAATTTAATTTTAAACCCCTCTTGCGAAAAATTTTCCATCGTCTTACCAAATACAGAATTGTTCATTAATTAAAAAAAAGTCCTTTTCAAAGAATTTTTTGTTTTAAATCTTTTTTGGTTTTAAAATCAATATACTTTTTTAACCAAGGACTTTCATTAAAAGTTAATATTTTGTGTTTTTTGGGTTATTTTAACCCTAATTGTGTTTATGTAAATTTTTTTAAAATGAACTACTAATTTTTGTTTTTTCTTTAATTTGGAACCAACTTCTTTACATTTTTTTTTCCCTATTTCAAATTCTTTTTTAATATTTTTACTATAATCAGATAGCCATTGTTTGGGTATTTAATTTTTTCAGGAGTAAAGGGAATCGTTGGGGGTTTAGTAATTTTTTTTGGATATTCAAGATCACTTTAAATTTAAAAAGTTAGTTTTCCCTTTTTGCAATTTTTTCTTAAATTTTTTTTTCAATATAAATTTAAAGTTTCCGGGGGTAAATTTGACACATAGCCCAACCGAAAAGGGTTTTTTGGGTCAGGTACATAATGATTTGCTTTCTTTTTTTGGGGATTTAATCTTTCATATTTTTTTGTTTGCTTTACTGTACTTTTTAAAATTAACTTATTCCCCCTCCAGCCCCTTTTTCAATAAAAAATCAAAATCAGTTTTTAATTAACTTTTCCCAGTCTTTTTAAAACTTTGCACCCCAAGCAAAAACCGGACTACTAAAAAAGACAAGGGTCTAATTTGTAGTACTCCAAAAATAATTTTCAAAATTTTTTGAAAACTCGCTAAAAGTAATAGCAGTTTTTTTAAAATAATCATGAAATTTTCCCCTTTTTTTAAATTTTAAATTTATTCCAAACATTTTTCATGTTATATTCGTTGCGATATTGTGTTTCATTTAAAATTTTTAAAAAAATCTTCTTTTGAAGGTAATTTTTTTCTTTGAAATTTTTTAAATGAATCCCTGTAACATATGGATAAAACCTTTTGTTTTTTTAAAAAATTAAAGTAATCAAAATTTTGAGTAAAAATTTAATTTGGGAAAATTTTTTACTAGGTTATCCCAAAATTTTAGACATAAAATTTGGGAAAGAATCAAAAAAAACCCAAACGGAAATCATTAAAACCTTATCTTTCCATATTGTTTGGAATAACTTAATTTCTTTTTTAAATTTTTTTTGTTGCATAATAAATGCCCTCAAAACCTCTTTAAAATTTTGAAAATAACAGGAATTTTTTTTGTGTTAGTTTAAAATTTAAAATTACATTCTGATGAGCATTCCTCTGAATTTTCTGTTATATGACAGTGGTCTCTTTCTTTTATTGTTTCAAATATTCTTTTTTACAGATAGCAAATTTTTTTTTTTAAAATTTAATTTCATCTTTTTTAGACATTTTTGTTCTTTGTTAAAATGCTCTTTAAATATTTCTTTTCAATATTCCTCTTCCTCAAACATTTTTTTAATAAATTATAAATGATTAGGCCTCTATAAATTGGGGTTTGGTTTTGTTATTTATCGCATAACAAAAAACAACTTTTTAGCCGTAACCACAAACTATATGATTTTTTATTGGTTCAGTAAATGAAAATTCGTTGATGGTTTTAAACAGTTAAAACTTTTTTTGTTATTTATTTAAAATCAGCATAAATTACAAAAAGGTCTGCTAACCTTTATGTAATTTTTTTAAAATTTTACTTTTCTTCCCTCTTTTGCATTTTACGCCCTTGGGGACCATTAATAGCTAAAAAATTTGGAATATTTCATTTAATATTCTTTCTTGAGTAAAATGTTTTTAAACAACTTTTACAAAATATTTTTTTTGTTGGTCTTTGGTTTTGTTTTTCATTAAACTATTTAAAAATTTTTTTTCCAAAAAATATGTTGGGCTACGTTCTTGGGGGGTTTCAGTCATCATCGTTTTTTTTCATTTATTTTATCATTTGTAAATTAAAAACATGTCCAGTGTTCTTTTTATTGATATTTTGATTGTACAAAGGATAAATACTTTTTCTTCATAACCAAATATTTAAATGATATTTCCCTTTAAATTCTATTTTAGGTTTTATTTTTGTAAAAGGAAATTTAAACGTATAATCAAGATGGGGTTTTTATGTTTTTTTAATTTGAAACTTTCAGAATGTTTTGTTTCAGGAAATTTTTAAGTAAAGACACCACTAAAAATTGATTAATCATTCTTTATATTTTTTAATCCTTTATTGATGTTTAATGGTTTTTTGGGAATTTAAAACTTGAAGCGCCCAAGGATATACTTTATCTATTTATATAATGAGCATCAACGACTTATTCCCAGCACTTCCTTTAGAAATCCAATTACCAATTTATTTATTATTTCCCTCAAAAATTGATGTAAAAGTTTTTTTTTTTCGTTTGTGTTTAAAAATTTCAAAAACCTTTGATTGAAAATAACTGTTTTTTATATTGTATCAGTTTTTTTTCCATTTTTGCAAAGTTATTTTTTAAACAAAATTTATTTTTATACCTTTAAAGTTTTAAGTTCGATTTAAGTATTTATAAAAGTCGTTTATAGTTAAAATAATGATTTTTGGTCTTGTCTATATGTAATTTAATTTCAAATTTCTTTTAAATATTGTTTTGTGATCTCTCGATTTCCCTCTATAATTATTTTAAAAAATAAAATTCGTAAACAAAAAAGATTAAAAAATAATTAAAAAATATAAAAAAAAATTTAAAATTTTAAAATTACTTTAGAAGAAATAAATATTTAAATTTTTTTCTTTTTCCCTTTTTTTGTATTCCCTTTTACTCGTTTTTTCCCCTTTTCGCACAGTTTTCCCAGAATTTAATACCAAGGTCTTTAGCGCTGTAATTTCTTTTATATGTTTTTCTTATTTGTACCAGTCGGTTTCAATAAATTTTTTGGGGTTGTTTTGAATATTATTTTGGGTTGGACAATCACATAAATTTTAAAACAGAGGTTTTAGTACTCGGGGTACGCATTTTCTTTTTCGTTTAAAAGACAAACCCAGTTCCATTCAATAAATTTTTTTTTAAAAAATAAGGATCTTTTAAAAATTTTTTATTTATCAATACTTTATTTTTATATTCATCGTAACTATTTTATCAAGTTTTGTTTAATAAAATTTCTTTTTTTAAAAACTTTTTTATATGAATTTTTGTCTGGGTTTATTATTTCTCCTAAAGTGCTAGTATTTTTACATAATCTTCTATCTACCTTTAAATTTAAACCCCTATATATAATTATTATAAAAAAAAATCCTAAAAAGCACCCAAAGAACATTTAAAAAATATGTAATATTTCATATCTTTTGAATAAGATTTTAAAAACTTTTTTTTTAAAAAGTTACAAAATGTTAAAAAATTTTAATACCTTCTTGAGAATTCTGTTTAACCCTTCTTCGGTAATTTGTGTATTTTTTTTTAAATAATCTAAACCAACTTTTTTTTCTTCCCTTTTTGTTTTTTTTTTTGGGTCTTTTAAACATATTTCTGGGTTGGTTTTTTAAAAAAAAACAAATCCGCAATTGGGCCAATTTTTTCCCCCCCCCCCTTTTTTCCCCCCCCCCTATTTTATCCCCCCCCCCCTTTCGTGAGTTTTTTGTAAAAAAGTTATGTTGTTAAAAAAAAAGTTCAAGGAAAAAAAACCCTTTTTAAAAAATTTTAGCAGAAAATACAAAATTTTTATATGACGGGTTTAAAATTGTTAGTGAAAGGGAAAAAAAATTTGGAAGGTTTTGGCAGCAAGTTCAAAAAGGTTTTATGAATTATAATTTGCGAAGCTGGAACCTTTGGTTGCACGTGGATCCATAACATTTTTCCCTTCGTGAATTGGGGTTTTGGAATTATATTAAAATTAGGATTTTTTCTTTAAAATATCAAAAACGTACTTTTTCCTGATGCAAATCCTTCAAAAGATTAATTTTTTTCATTTATATAAAATCTTATAGAAAAAAATCTTTAATTAAAGTTTAAAATAACTCTTCTTCTTTTTATTTTTTTTTTCCGTTAAATTTAAATTTTTTATACGTTTTTAAAGGTATTGAATTTTTTTTTCTTCCCGATTTCTAATGTATTTAAAAATATCCTGAATAATTGTTTTTTTCTCTTTATTTTCTTTTTAATCCGTGCTTTTGTTATAAATTTGTTTTATTTTGTGTGAGTGCTTTTTAAAAAAATTTCTTGTCGTCAAGTTTTTGTTGTTTGTAAATATGGTAATTCGATGGAAGCGCCGCAATGCTCAATATAGGAAACTGGCAAAGTGTAAGGCAGCTGAACAACCCAAAAAAAACCTGCGAATTAAAAGGGACTTTCTCTCCACAAAATTTTAATTTTTTTTGTAACACAGTAGTTTGGTTTTAAATGAAAAATTACGTCTATTTTTTCTATTCCTTTTTGAAATTAAATTTTTTTTGGGCCATTTTTATAAATTATTTTAAATTAAAATTTTTTTCAATTCATTAAAAGGTAAACCCCCCTATTAAAATTTTTATTGTAACCCTTTCCCTTTTTTAAAGCTTGTTTTTTCTTTAGCTCGTTAATAACTTTTTTTATTCTAAAAACTTCTTGTTTGGGGAGGGAAAAGTTCTTTTTCATAAAGAACCTTGAATTATTTCATTATTTTAAACTTAATGTGTTCGTTCTGGGATTTGTATTTTTAATTTTATAAATTTTTAAAAATTTCCTCTGTCCCGTTTTGGGGTTATCCTTTTTTAAAATGTCTTTTTAAATTTTCTTTAAAAGAATCGTCACCTTTTTTTAATTTTGTTTTACTTTTTGGTATTTTTTAAACACCTATAAATTAAAGTAAAAAGTTCCTTTATTTAAGTTTTTACTAGCTTCGGTTGGTGTTTTTTTATACTAGAAGTTTTGTTTTGTTTTTATTTTTCAACCATATCCCGCAAATTTTAAATAAGTTAAGTTTTTTGCTGAAAATATTTCCACTTATTTTTTTAAACTTTAAAATTTAAAATTTTTTTTTTTACTACGCCTTTCCTTTATTAAAGTATGGAATATTATTTTATTTTTATTAAAAAGATTCAAATTTTTTATTAAAATTCTTTTCCCTTTATCTACCCATAAAAATTTTGGTAACGTCCTTCTAGAATTTTTTTTTCAAATGTTCGTAACAGATTCTCCCCGTTTTTTTTTTTTTAATGGAATAACCCAAGCATATTTTTAAAAAATCAAAAACGGTTAACAATACTTTCTTTTTATATTTTTTAAAAAGCTTGCATTAACTAAATCGCTGACCCAAATATCATCAATATCATTAACTATCACTCTTCGTTTCCAATTTTTTTTTATTTTTTGTGTAATTCTTTGCAAAATTTTGCTCCATGTGATTCCGGGGGGGTACTCTACCCCTTTTCTCGTTTTTTTTTGTTTTTCCCCGACCCGTGTGTTTTCGTTTGATTGGTTTTACAAATAAAAATTTTGCAATCTTTTTCCCCAAAAGTTTTTGTTTAGTTTTATTTTAAAATTTGGAAAACATTTGCTTTTCCATGTACCCTTTTTTTAAAAATGTCATAGCAAAAATCTGGTCCTCATAGATCCAGTTCATTTACAGGGGGGTCCATTATCTAGGGGATTCGGGGCCCCCAAAAAATTATATCCGGAAGTTTAAACCTTTCTTGGGGAAAAAGGTAAAATTCTTTGTGAATATCTAAATTTCCCCCTGTACTTTTAACAAACTTTTTTTATTTTCCCCAAGTGAAAAGTGCCTTATTTTTTCTCCCCTTTTTTGTTGTAAATAATGAGGATTTTTTATTTCATAAATCTTCTTTTTTCAAAAATATATTTTTTTCTGTAAATCATCTTTCAAAAGTATTTAAAAATTTTTTGTTGGTTTTAATGGGGTTTAAACCCGTGGGGGTTTTAATTGTCCAATTTGGGCACTCCGGGCAAAGATTAAAAATTTTTTTTTTTTTAAAAAACCCAAAGGTTTTTTATTCGGGTTTTAATAAAAAATTTAAAAGATTTCAGGGGGTTAAAGGACCAAATTTTATTTTAAGTTTAGGGCAAGGTTAAAGTCCATTATAGAATGGACAAGGGGGCGGGGGGTCAGATTGATTAAAATTGGGATTTCTAATATACCAGCTGAAAATTAAAACCCCAGAACCAAAATTTTTAAATGTTCTAACAAAAAAAACAGCCTTCCCTTTCATTGGTTTTAAAATATATGTTTAAATAGAACTGTAATTTTTAGATCATATTTGCAACCCTGTAGAACCCCATAACATGTGTTTAGAGAAAGGGAATTACTTGTTTGTGTCTATGTAAAATTTGGCTCGGGCATTCAAACTACCGCAAAAAAATTGTCAAAAATGCATATGCTCTCTTTTGCTTCCTTTAAAAAAAGTCTTTCCCGAAATATTTCTACATTCAAAAAGGGCTGAAGATTTTTAAAAAATTTGCGATTTCTGATTTAATGTTTTCCCAAATTAAAGAAGTTCTTTTAAAACCCCCTGAAATTTAAAAAGCGTTGCAGAAAAAAATTTTCGTGCATAATTGAAAATTTCATAAAATTCCTTTTGGTTGCTGTCAAAAACCCAAAAAGAGCACTCAAGATATGTTCCGGGCGTCAAAGCAATGAGAACTCAAAAAGTAAACACCTATCAAATGTTCTCGAGCTTTATCATCGTTGTCTTTTCCCAAAAGTTTCCAGGGGCATTTGACGACAGGGAAAGCATTCTTTAATGTTGTCATGCATCAGCACGGCTATCCATCGTGTTTCACAAAGCTCTTCATTTGTGTCCCCTCAAGCGTTCCCTTGTGTTGGCATCATTTCAAGCCCCAAAGCCCCCAAACGGGTTTTTGGGGGAGTACTGGAAAGCAAATGCAATTCTTCACTTTTTTCTATTGCCCACACATTGTAATTTAGAACTGTCACCAAAGCTTTAGACAAATTTTCGATTTCAATGCAATTGTGAAAATGGAGACGCTCCGAATTTAAAACTTGCACGCCATTATACTTTCCGGCATCTTGCTTGCCCCCCGTCATAACATTGTGCCCTTTCTTCGTACATCTAGACCCCATTGTTGCAGATTTTCGAAGAGGTTGTGCGATGGGTGTCCCTTTTTTGATTTACAGGTGTGAATCCTAGGGAAATCCCCCCTAAGTTTTTGTTATGTTCCTTCTTTTAAAGTAGCGGGCGCGAAATTTACAACTGTTTCCCTTTGTGGGAAGTAAAAGATTCATTGCCATAAAAGCAAAAAACCCCCATTCTTGCACTGAGTTGTTGCTTTTCCAATATTTTGGGGCCCCCATAAACTTAAAAATTCATTTTTTTTCAGGCGAAGTATCTTTTCGTTGGATGGTGATTGGCTAAAAGGTCTGCAGAACTGGTCCTTTTTCGAACCCCTTTTAAAAAACCCCCATGAAAATTTTTCTCCTTGTGACCCCGATTGCAATATTCTTTTTCCCAACATTTTTAGAATTTTATGATTTCTTTTAGAACATGCCTTTTTTTTCTGTATTTTTTGCTGGAAAAGGGGTATTTTACAAAGGGGAGATTTTTTTTTGCCCAAACCCTAACGTCAACAAAGTTTTAGGCTAAAACAACACTAGACGTGTAATTATCAAAAGTGTGACCTTAACTAGTTGATAAACTTCCAATCCGCTCAACCCGACGAAAATAAGGCCCCGTCTTTATATTCCAAATAGTAAGCATGGGCGCAATAAACAGAATCTTGCGATGCGAGAAAGGCCACTGATAAAGCGAGCAGTTAGGGAATCGCCCCCCTTTTCCCTCCCATATTCCTGCAACCAATGTTAAGATTGTAGTAAAAAATTTATTAAAATTTTTCCGAACATATCCCTTTCACAGATGTTTATTAAAAATTGTATAAAAAAATATGATTTTACCGGGGCCAAAAAGATAAACTGAAATATAATACGTGAAATCATAAATATTCGGGGGGGCTAATTTTCGTGGATTTCGTGGTTGACTCAAACCCCAAATTTTTAAACCAAGAACAATAAAATTCCCTTTATGTTTATTCAAAAGTTAAATCCACGAATTTTTTTCCTCGAAAAACCGTTTTTTTACCAAAAAAACGAATTCATGCCCACGAAATTTTTATTTTACGTAAAAAAAATAATGATACTTGCCCCCTGAAAAAGCTTGATAGAATAAAATGAAGTCTAAAAAAGGTAAACTACAAACAGAATCGGGCACAAAATTCAGACAAATTGGGCGTGTCTAATGTTTACCCAAATTTCTTTGAATCGGTAGGGAAAGGGAGTTGAGTTTACAGTGTTCAATGTCTTGTAATATACAGGGAAAAAGGGTTTAAAAATTCCCGGTAACAAATCTTTTGGGGCATTTAAAGGGAAAAAAACGCCCCATTATGCCACTGCCCATAATTTTTTTCAGTTTGGTGAAAATTGGGAGGAGTTGGTTTGGGGCATTTCCTAGATTTTTTTTCTACGGGCAGAATTTTTTTTTTTTTTATATAAAGGTACGTTATTATGACTCTATTATTTTTTATTGATCTGGGGATGTCTACTCATTCCCGTATTTATGTTTTGAGAGGAAAAGTGCATGACCAATTTGAACAGTATTCAAAAGTAAGAACCCCTAACTGAACAACTGAAAAAAAAATAAGGAAAATTGGTTTGTATTTTAAATTTTCAACTCTGTTTTTTTTCTGCAGTATTTAAAAATTTCTTAAGTTGTGTTTAAATTTTTTCCGGGGGCATAACCCCAAACCGTCAATTTTTAAATTTTTGGGGGAGATTAAGACAAACCATAAAATTTCAATAGTTTTTAATAGAAAAAAATTAACTTGTTTTAAAATAAAAGGAATTTAACTGGAATGTATATATTCCGGTTACACTATCCAAAGCAACATTTTCTTTTTTTCGTCATCTTTTTTGTAAAATGAAATCTTTTCCCCTTAAACGAAAAATCGAATTCGCTTTTTTTTGACCAAAACATGTTCACAATTATTTACAAAAATTTTGATATGTCTGAAAATAACGCAACTTTCTCAGACCTACTGGCAATATGTTGACAGGGAAAAAACGCTAATTATTTCTATTTGCAAAACATAATCACAAAAAATTAAAAATAACAAATTTTAGTTTAAAACTTTGAGCTGTTTAAGACTCTTTTGAAGGATAGAGGAAAATTTTTGGTGTAATAGCAAAAAAAGAGTCTTACTCAGGACAAATAAACGGAATTGAAGCCAACGATATAAGGATCCATTACAATGTTTGATGATGAGTCTATTACCCCAAAAAACGTCAGAGGGAAATTTAAATAAAAAAAAATTCTGGGGGGACGGAGTAGGGGCAATTCAAAAAACTTTTTTTTGGCACCGGGGGCATAACATGAATTTTTGGTTTTTTCTGAAATTTTATACCTATTTAAGCTAAAATGTTTTGAATTTAAATTTTTAGTTGAGTATATTTTGGGGAGGTTGGCATCCTCTATTGAAATTATACAGAGTTGAAGAAATTAGAAGCTTGATTTAAAATCAAATTTTGGTCTCGATTTTTTTAATTGAATAAATAAGACAAAAGGCCTTTCAGACTCTGTTTTTTTTTTTGAACCATTTTAACCGTTTATAAACAGTGAAAGATACGGGTTTGTCAAGGGAAGTTATATCTAAGTAAATTACAAAATTATTTTTTAGTTGCCTCCTTGGATTTAAAAATTTGACGCCCCACCCTAACAAAGTTTCCGAAATTTATACATTTTTTAGGGGTTTGGTTTTCAAGGTTTTTGAAGTTAAATTTGGGGGCCCGCCCTTTAATTTTAAAACGGCTTCGATACGGGAAAAGATCTCTACATTGTGCCGAATAAACCCAAAAAATTATTAAACATATTTTTTGAGTCAAGACTGTTTTTATGTTACTGGGTGGGAAAAATTGTCTCCTTCGAATCTTTCCCTTTTTTTGTAACAAACTAAGTTTTTTGTCATCGTTCCAAAAATTTGGTTTCTGCCCGGGTCCGGGTAAGGGGGGCATTCAGTGGCCCTTTTTAAAATTCCCCCTAAAGTTAAATTCATCATTAAAAACGCATGCCGTAGTAATTGAGTCAAGCGGTTTTCGATTTTTTCAATAATTGTGATACGGTCAAGTACAGCTGGTTTCATTTTTCCTTTTTAAAAATTTCTTTTTGCATTCTTTCATAATATATAAATTTTTCGGCTTATTCAGAAACGATTAGATCTAAAGTCTTTTTCTTTAATTTTTTATGGTATTCTCGTGGTCCCCCTACACCCCCCCCCCCCCCCCCCCCCCCCCCCCCCCCCATGTTTTTTGATTTTGCATTTTGGGCCCCCTTTTCATTTTGCCCTTTTTGCGAAGAAAGGGTAGGCCCCGGGCCGGCAATGCCTACAGGGGTACGCCAGTGGGGCGCACGCCGCGGACACCGGACAAGACGGACAAAAGCTCACCTTTCATTTTGCTCTGGTGAGCTAAAATTGAAACATTAAAAAAAATATTCTTTTAAAATTTTATTTTTTGTGAAAAACGCCCAATTTTACTAGAAAATTTATGAAGTTCACGGTTTTTATTTGTAAAAGAAAATACGTTGGTTTTTAAATGTTAACGAGAAATTTCCAAAAACAGAAAATTTTAAAATTGTTTTTTAAACCAGCAAATAACCTACATACATGTGGCAAAAAACTATCCCCGGGGTTTTTTCTGCAATAAACCACTCGGTGCAAGGACGTCATCCGATTCAAGCATGTGCGTAGCACGGTTGTAAAAAGTAGTTACCATTTCTCTTACACTGTTGATACTAATTTGTCGTGATAGAATCGAAATAGTAATTCGAGGTGTGATTTATCGCAGAATAACCCGAGTTTTTCGTTCTTTACGAAAACAATATATCGACCCTTTGTGAATATTCTTTCGATTTGAACTCAAAATTGGGGTTTTTTTACGTAAACACTTTGGGAACTTTTTTTCTTAAAAAAAAAATAAATCTCACCATGCTTTCTTGATATAAATATTAAGGTTTGTTCAATCATAAAGCGTCCCAACTGAAAAATAACAACAACAACAACAAGAAACCAAACAAACAAAAATCTTTAGCAAAATGTCGCCAAAAAAAAGAAAGCAAAAAATACTCGATTTTCCTTTGATACAATTTTTCTAAAAGGAACGATTAAAAGAAATTCCAAAGTTCACTAAATAGGGTTCTTTTTTTCTTGTGAATTGCATGTTTTCCCCAAAGCCGCAGTACAACCGGGCCCCCTTTTAAAAATCGTAACTTACTTTTTCTTGAAGGATTTTGCAGTGCTGAAAAAATCAAAAAAAAAGTGGACGTCAGTTTTGGGGAAAAAAAAAAGTACTTTTCAGTCGAACACACAGATATAAAATCAGTTATAAAATGTGACTCCAAAACTGTAGCGGTGGTGTGTATGATCTAGGTTTCCATGACAAATTCTGGAAAATAGCTGTAGAAAGCAAAAAAAAAAAAAAAAAAAAAAAAATAAAAATAAAAAAAATAAAAAAAAGACTGAGGACTATTTGAATCCGCCATTATGTGACTACCATGTTTTTTTCGCGCAATTTGTCTATATATAGTGTCTGTGCATACAATTATACATGTATCTGTGTGTAATAAAAGAAACAAATTTTGATTAAAAAGCCTATTTTACTTCATAAGATTGATAAATATTTCAAATATTTCAGTTTATTTGGTTCGAACTGGCACAAAACCATTATAAAGATGAAATCATTTATTTTAGTGAAGGACAATTTTGCATTGATTGATTTCGTGGTTTAGTCAATCCTCGAAATTTATTCCCAACGAAAAACTAAAAAAACTCATTCGATTAATGTTCAAAGGTACAAGTCCACAAAATAGCCACTTTTTACCAAAACCACGAAATTGTGTACCTGCGAAATTCAATGATTTCACAGTATGTGAATTTGCTAATACTGAAAAAAGAAAAAAAAAATACGAAAGATATTCGCTTCGCCTCTTCCCTATACATACAGCCGATGCGTTAATATCAAAATGATTTAAACTTATTCAAAGTTTTATCAATCTATTTGATCGAAATGTCATATACCTGTCAGTACTGCATAGGTATAATAATTATATGTATTACTCCACGCGTCGGATTGCACAGATGAAGGCAAACACATGATAAATATGTCATTAAATTCATAAATACCTTATTTTAATATTCGATTATTTAAGATATCGTGCTGTTGCCGTTTGTATCAGCTACAAATGATCAGCAAAATATAATTACGTGACTAGAAATACAATGTACAACATTATCAATTTTTTGTTGTATTAATTATTCATTTCATACAAGGCGGTCATTTAGACTAATATAATGAATTCCATAAGAATATCCTTTGTAAGAATATTTCTTGCATACCAGTCGGGGATTTCCGGTATTTTCACCCGTGCTGGAAAAATCCATCTTACACCGGGGTGTAAAATGACTCTTGTGCTTTAAATGACGTATTACGAACTACATATATATATATATATATATATATATATATATATATATATATATATATATAGAAGATTTATGTAGTTAGCCCTGTTGCCGGTAATATGGCGCAACTAAGAAGTAACTTAACTCTATTACACAAAATACGTAAACAGTTATTAGGATACACCTCTTACGGCAAAAAAAAAAAAAAAAAAAAAAAAAAAAAAAACCATCCTTTACTTCATATGTCTGCATGTTTTCAAAGAAAAATACGTTCAAACTTACTTGTAAAAATGTCTGGGAACACACCACCCTCCGATCTGCATCTATGTTTACTTTGCTGGTAATATGGCGCATATGACATCACTGTGTAAATTAATCAGCTGATTCTGCTATTAATGCGTGTACAGGTATTTTAAGTTTCCACGTGCAATAGTGGGACCCCGTTATGCAGGGATGAGTCAATTGAATTAACATTTATACATATCGAATATTTATGGTGGCTGATTTCTGCCATATCGCGTTTTCGCCCCGCGACCCCGCCGAGCGAAAACACGAGAATTTACAAGTTAAAATGGCGGGGGCGCGGGGCGAAAACTCGCTATTTAGCGGGGGCGCGGAGCGAAAACACGATAATTAGCTGGGTCGCGGGGCGAGAGTTAGTAACTGGTATGTCGGGGGCGCGTGGCGAAAACATGATAATTAGCGCTGCTTAAACGCCGAGTTTTCGCACCGCGCCCCCGACATTCCAGTTTCTAAATCTCGCCCCTCGACCCCGCTAATTTTCGTGTTTTCGCTTCTCGCCCCTGCTAAATAGCGAGTTTTCGCCCCGCGACCCCGCCGAGCGAAAACACGAAAATTAACAAGATAAAATGGCGGGGGCGCCAGGCGAAAACTCGCTATTTAGCGGGGGCGCGAAGCGAAAACACGATAATAAGCGGGGGCGCGGGGCGAGATTTAGTAACTGAAATGTCGGGACGCGGTGCGAAAACTCGACGTTTAAGCAGCGCTAATTATCGTGTTTTCGTCTCGCGCCCCCGACATACCAGTTACTAAATCTCGCCCCGCGACCCCGCTAAACAGCGAGTTTTCGCTCCGCGTCCACGCTAAATAGCGAGTTTTCGCCCCGCGCCCCCGCCATTTTGACTTGTTAATTCTCGTGTTTTCGCTCGGCGGGGTCGCGGGGCAAAAACGCGAAATGGCAGAAATCAGCCACCATAAATATTGTGTATAATTATGTAAAAAATACACTTAACTTTTGGAATAGAAAACAGTTAAAATTATAATTATTCCCCCACTATAGGCCAAGGCCTATTTCTTTTATACGCGGTTCAGTAACAACCGATGCGCGTATCGGTAGAAGTTTGACATGTATGACGTAAACACATTCCGTCATTTGTTGTTTACATGCATAAAAATGGCCGATATCGGAGAAAGATTCTGGATTTCTGCGGTTTAAATGATGACCGATAGTGTAACAAATACTTACCAAGGAATATTGTTTTATGGTTAATATCTTTTCCAAAATTGTTATAAAAGTTGTGCAAGGTTAGTTGATATTTTTCATGACTACTCGTCTGCGCAGTTAGACTTGTTTACATAGCTGAACGTGTTTTTGTTCAGCAGGTGCGTTGAAAACGACAACGTCCCGCGTAGTTTTACACGTATTTTAACGTATTTTTAACGGCGACGTCATTTGCGCCATATTACCGGCTGCGCCATATTACCGGCTTTCACGATATTAATTATATTTTATTTCGTAAAACGGAATAAAAATCCAACTTACCTTGACAGTTCCTCTTTGTTCCTGATAGTATATTTCTCGATTCAAAACACGTTATTTTATCAAAAATTCATAACGTTACGCTGCAACTGATAAAACAAAACCGGAACTAAACATTGTTATTTGTCTTTGAAACGTCATGGCGTCTTTCCTGTTTACGGACGTTGATTTCCCGCGCTTTGTTTAAATACGCTGCAGTAAGAAATAGTCCTAAAAAGAAAGCCGTTCGACTGATTTTATTTCTATCATTATATCTTGATATCGGTATGCAAGAAAAAGATTCTGTCACTGGTTATAGGTGCAGATGGGAATATCCGGCTCTCGGGTAACTGTTTAAGCGGTAACTCGGTAGGAACCTCGTTACCGCTTAAACAGTTACCCTCGAGGCCGGAAATTCCCATCTGCACATATAACCAGTGAAAGAGTCTTATAATATAACGCTATCAACCGAGCAAAAATATTGCAGATTCTGTGCGTGAGTGATATTGAAATGTGCAACACCGCTCACGCCAACTAGCACTGACATAATATAATTATTACCTCTCTTTTGTCTACAATGATAAAATCCCATTACCCGAGAAATCTAAAAGAGATATTTTGACTTTCAAAACATGATCAACCTTCTTGACACGTGACCAAGCGAAAGTGACTGTCAGGTCATGTAACCGCGCTGATATTTTGAATGTCATATAAGGGCAATTATCTGCTTCAATTTTTAGCCATATGATTGCCTCCCTTGTACACATATAGTAGTGACGTCACTGTTCAATGTATACACAGGCGATTACCGCGTTAAAGATGAAATTGTTAAATTAAATGAATTAAAACATTTTTATGTACAAAATTTTGTTCGGTATAATGAAATAAATATCACATGGCAGCGTGTGTGACATTGATATTGTCATCCCTCGAAACAGAATGTCACCACTCTGCTTTCGCCTCGGGTGAGTCTGACATTCTGCCCTCGGGTTGACAATATCAATGTCACACACGGTGCCATATGATATTTATTTTATTATATCGAACAAAATTTTGTACATAAAATGTTTAAAAATGTTTTTAATTAATTTGATTTATATTGCATTTAATTAAGTAAATACATAGATATTGCACTTAATTAAAACATGGATATTATGCTTCTTTAAAATATGTTTATCGCACTTAATTAAGCAACGATTGAAACATGGATATTACACTTACTTTCACCGGTATTTCATTTCATTTAAACATCGATATTGCACTTTATTGAACCATAGTTATTGCACATAATTAGTACATGGCTATGAACAGTGCTTGTTCATTTTATCCCAAACTTTATCACAAATAGAAATAATATTACAGCTTTCCGCTCGCTCCAGGGAATAAGAGGCAGTCATATACACGTAATATTATAAGAAATACTTATGGAAATAAATTTAGGTAATTCAGTACTTTCGAACTAGTCAAGATTGAATGTCGATGTATGAAAGTGTGTATGTAATAACCAAGAATGGTTCATGACAGCTCAAGCTTGGTAAATTCAAGTCAGTTCAGTTCTGCTTGAAAGTAGTGGACCCGTTCTGACACTTGGCAACATAAGCGCCTGTGATAAATTACAGACTCCGGTATGTACTGGATTCAAGCGATTTGAATGATAAGTTTCTTTATTGTACATATTTTGTAACCATAGTAATCATAGCCCTAACCTTTAGCCTGTATTGTGAATGCCGTCAATGGTTGTGGATGCCGTTGATGCCTGTAAATGTCGTTGATGCCTGTGAATGCCGTTGATGCCTGTGAATGCTGTCAATGCCTATGAACGTCGTCAATGTCTTTGAAAGCTGTCAATGGCTGTGGATGCCGTTGATGCCAGTTAATGCTTTGGTGCCTGTGAATGTCTTCGATGCCTGTGAACGCCATCAATGGCTGAATGTCGTCAATGGCTGTAGATGCCATCAACGGCTGTGGGTACCGTCGATGCCTGCGAATGTCGTCGATGCATGTGAATGCCGAAACCGCACTACATATAGCACTAGCAAAGAGCTTTTCGGTTGTAATTATTCTCTAAAAGCACATCTATTTACTTTATTTCAAACAAATATTGTATCTACAAAAAGTTTAAGTTAAATGAAATATGGGCATTTAAAGGTGCAGTGCGACTAGTTGACCTAAAAAGAATAATATAATAGGTTCACACTCTTCAGTCAAGGCTTATGAGATATGCATGCTCATTTTGTTTAATGCGTTTTTAAACATTAAAGGAATAAACCAGAAAAGTTTACTCTTTAAAATGTGGATATTGTATGATAAATTCTCTAAAAAAAATTAAGGATGTCATTTTAAAGTAATAATACAGGCAATAAAATACGAACATACACAATGTATATCATCTTAACATTTCACAATCCATCTAAAGGACTAACTTACGTTTTAAACTCCATAGTGATTTAGTTTGGCGTACTCATTTATGTTCTATATTATCGTTATATTATTTTCATGTGTTAAGGCTTTTGTATTTGAAGTGGTGTATATTTTAAAGTTTTGTTTCCTTGTTAAAGCAATTTTCAGCGTAGGGATACGCATTATGGAAATATGAGCCGCGCCCTGAGAAAACCAAAATAGTGCATTTGCGACCAGCATGGATCCAGACCAGCCTGCGCATCCGCGCAGTCTGGTCAGGATCCATGCTTTTCGCTAACGGTTTCTCTAACAGCAATAGGCTTTGAAAGCGAACAGCATGGATCCTGATTAGACTGCGCGGATGTGAAGGCTGGTCTAGATCCATGCTGATCGCAATTGCACTATGTTGGTTTGCCCATGGTGCGCTCAAAATAATTTTGGACTGCTGCCGGGCCAGACTGTAGGGATAACGCATGTTTTCTTCGTGTTATGACGCGATCCATTATAACACGAAATGGATGATATTTTTTATATGAAATTAAGTATAATAACCAGTTACACGCCCACTTGCAACTTTAAGTATTTGGAAAGAAACGGAATTACGCAATGCATAACTAAGGGTTAGTTACATCCATAGCAACGCGCTTACGACCCAGTCGATATTTTATCGTTTTTGATACACTGAGGTTTTATCACAGAAGTTGTTCAGTATCTTTAACGAATTTGATTTAAAGAAATGATTAAATTAATAACGACAAATTGTGTAAACAAAGTCGACGCTATGAAGGCATCGCTGACATGAGCCGCACAGCATACCCTTTAGTAAGACGAATTGTCATAGCACGAGCATACTACATGTACATGTTACTGGTGTCAGATATAATTCTTATTTCAGTAGGAGACATACTATGTTTCAAAATAACACAAATTAAAGGTATCAGTCTACGAACTTAATGGACGCCCTTCGTACAGAATCAGAAATGAGGATTCAAAAATAATGTGCCGGTATGTAATAAAATGAATGTTACATAATAAATTATTCTGTTGATTTGGGCGTTTTGTATCACGTCTCAATGGTTCAGTTATCTTTATGAAAAATGAAGAAGTAGCGGATGATGACGATGATTCTGATTATCATCAGTATATTTTATTAAACTTTTCCAGTGAAGCTTGCATATGACGAAAAAAAAAAAACACAAAGAAACAACAAAAATACACACAAAAAACTAAAACCAAATAATGAAAAATATAAAAAATGTTCTAGCTTATATTCCGAAGGTGAACGTTTCCCTGAGCACATATACCTCTCACCGGTAATTTTGAAATTATGTAATATAATTATTCATATGATCTAATACAAAAAAAGCCTGTAAACAAGGAAACTATCGCTATTTTGGGGGTATATCTTCTAACCATTTAAGAAAACCTGGCAGTTAACAAGGTAGATATAAATACCTTTATTGTTAAATATGAATGGAACTATTACTACTCGATGAAAAGTTATAGAGGATATTAAAAATCTTCAGTTGTTTGTTTCAGTGCAAGTTCGAAATATCATTAAAACGAGTGGAAGTGTAGTACGTGGTGTTAAAGAGTAAATAATTTTGATTTTACATGTAAAACAAACAATTTTGTTTCATGTATGGACTAAATCTATCCATTTTATCGTTTCTTAGCAGTTAAAAAAGAAGGTATTTTCCGCTATGAAAATACCAGATATATTTCACTCCAATATTTCGATAAATCTCTGGAAAAAAAGTAATTGAATAGAATTATTGTAATAGTGGCTCGAATGGATCGGATCGGATCTCACAAAACATTTTATTATATACCTATATAAATTCTGTAAAAGGTGGCTTGTATGTCACAAGTTTATATGAACATGCAGAAAAAATCCGTATTGTACTTTTTATAGTGTATGTTACCGGACTACATTCATTAATAGGCATGACCTGACACAGTTTTATAAATTACAGCGTAATAAAATCTCATGGATTTTGCAAGGTCGGATCAGACTCGGCGCTTTCCCGTCTCGTAAGATCTGATCTGGCAAAATCCACTCGACCCGAACACAGCATCCCAGATCGAGCTACTATTATAATAACCGTATTTTATTTACTGAAAGATCACCGTTTTAACGATTGATATGTTCATCCATATGGATCATAAATAAAAATTAATAAATTAAGGTATATTAATAAGTAAAATCATAATAAATATATTGCTCAGCTGCCACATTGTCTCCGATGATTTGTACTGCGGGTATCAGTGAAACTTAAGCGGAGGTTTAAGCAAATGTTGGATGATACGAGATGTGATGCATTTCGTTTGATAGTAAATGAACCATACAACGTATGATGATTATTATGAATAGAAATACTATCATAACTCTCGGATATACCAAAAGAAAATCACGTGAACTTATGGGCTAAGATAAGGTAAGAATTTCTTTAGGTGTATTTTACAAAATAAACAAACAACTGGTCAAATAATTTATTTTTTAATAGCAGTATTGCATGAAATTAAAATTGCCCGAAACACATTTTTTAAACTAATAATACATTTCCATGAATTAAACAAGTTCGTTAAAGCAATATTTTGCCATTAATTACACTCGCTGGTGAGACATTTATGAAAGATGGTTTTATTAATCAATATACTAAGTATGAAAAATACTAGATATTAGAATTCCAATTTCGACTGATTCATCACGCTAGTTCATTGTAGATTCCTTCATCCCGGTGATGATATTTAACTATTTGAACTTACAGATACAAGTTACGTGCATGAAAAAAAGGACAACATCAAAACGTATTGATCAAGACCTTTATTAATTGCGAAGCAACCTCGTATGAAAATGCCTCTGTCAAGCGGCTAGTTATGTCTTGTCTCTTTAAAATGTTACTTTACATAGTAGTTAAAGTGTGCCATTTACTCAGAGTTATTAGTCGAACTTTGTGTACTTTTTGCCAACTAACTAGCCAGAATCTCCGACAAGCTATTTAAGATGACATTGTCTTGCAGACCAGACGGGGATTTCCGGTATTTTTAACGGTGCTGGAAAAATCCATCTTACACCCCGGGGTGTAAGATGACTCTCGTGCTTTAAATGACGTATTACGAACTACACTGAAATACGCTGCTATAAGAAATAGTTCTAAAAAAAGGAAGCCGTTCGATTGATTTTATTTTTATTATTATTTCTTGATATCGGTATGCAAGAAAAAGATTCTGTCACTGGTTATAGGTGCAGATGGGAATATCCGGCTCTCGGGTAACTGTTTAGGCGGTAACTCGGCTGGAGCCTCGTAACCGCCTAAACAATTACCATCGAGACCGGAAATTCCCATCTGCACCTACAACCAGTGAAAGAATCTCATATTCTTGCAGCCCAGATGGGGATTTCCGGTATTTTTAACGTGCTGGAAAAATCCATCTTACACCCCGGGGTGTAAGATGACTCTCGTGCTTTAAATGACGTATTACGAACTACACATATTTGGAAGATTGATGTAGTAATCTATATTTTATTTCAAAAAACGGAAAAAAAATCCAATACCTTGACAGTTCCTCTTTGTTCCTGATGGTATATTTCTCGATTCAAAACACGTTACTTTATCAAAAAATCATAACGTTATGCTGCAACTGATAAAACAATACCGGAACTAAACATTGTTTTTGTCTTTGAAACGTAATCACGTCTTTCCTGTTTTCGGACGTTGATTTCCCGCGCTTTGTTGAAATACGCTGCTGTAAGAAATAGTTCTAAAATGAAAACCGTTCGATTGACTTTATTTTTATCATTATTTCTTAATATCGGTATGCAAGAAAAAGATTCTGTCACTGGTTATAGGTGCATATAGGAATATTCGTCTCTCGGGTAACTGTTTAGGCGGTAACTCGGTAGGGACCTCGTTACCGCCTAAACAGTTACCCTCGAGGCCGGAACTTCCCATCTGCACCTACAACCAGTGAAAGAAGCTTATACGGTTATTTGACAAAATGACAACTTATAACGGCCGCGATAGTTTGCGTTACTGCTTGTTTTTTGTTTTTTTTTTCATTCAAGGAAATTATGTTTAAATGGATTTCCTATATTTACATGCATTTGATCCCCTTATTACATTCTTCTTTTGAATTCTATGCCTTTTTCAACTTGCCTAGAGGATTTTAAAATATATATGAAAATACTAAGTCTTTTGGTTGTAAGAAATTAAAATTAGTTAAACAGGGTTGATTTAATTCGCCCACTGATATTCAGCATCTAAAGGACCTCTCCAGCTTTAATTAGAGTTTACTGAAGAATTCACACAGAAAAATAAATCGTCTGGAAATCATATCAATATTTTATTCTTAGGTGTGGCCAGTACAACAAGGTTTTACATTGCGTTAGTATATTTTATAATGGAAACGCTAGAATGATATATACAGTACAGCCTCTCCAGAGCGACCCTCTCTTAAGCTAAAACCTCTCAATAACAACATCCTCAAAATTTCGTTAAGGTGAAATATACTATCAAATTTACCTTTCCAGAAAAGCAACATACATGTATATATAACTGACTTGTATCTCCAAAAGGGTGTTGCTCTAGGCCTACAGAAGTTACACTATATATTGCAAGAAAACATACCTAAAGACCCATTCCACATGTAATCCTTTGACATTGCACATGTATACATTTCAACCTTCATGGGCGGAAACAACTCGTTTAATAATTCAACATGAAAAGACACTAATGTAATATCCTCTATGTATGAGCCGCACCATGAGAAAACAAACAGCGCGTTTGCGACCAGCGTCGATCCAGACAAGTCTGCGCGTCCGCACAGTCTGGTCTGCGTGGATGCCCAGACTGGTCTGGATCCATGCTGGTCGCAAATGCACTATGTTGGTTTTCTCATGGTGCGGCTCATATCATACCTGATGTGTTCATACGTTGTTGAAGTATCCAGCATGTTCCATATCTACTTTTAGCCAAACCCATGATCTCTTCCCAATTTATTTTGCATCTCTCAGACGCAGCTGGCACAAGGACGGTACGTGGCGGCAATTTTAGAGAGGCTTCCCGTACCGATACAGCTGTCAAGGTGGTTTATATGATGTAAACTGCGTCTACGTGACTCTCATCAGTCTATAGCCTGTATAATACTTTTGAATAATAATAAACGATATTAACATTTTTTTTAGTTAATTGAACACAGATAAAAATACTTTTTACTATGATCAAGTTTTGTGTCGTAATAATTTTAAATAACTTGTATGTACTCAGTACGTCAGATCACCTAAGGTCTATAATCAGATGGAGATGAAATAACAGTTACTCAATATCGATCTATTATATATCCGTTTGAATTAGAGTACCAAGTGGGTGAAATCCGTACTAGTTGTTTAAGTAGTATCATTGTATAAGCAGGTACAAAAATGTAAAAAAAAAAAACCCAATAGGATTTAAAATACTCTACATATATCGTAAATGATAAACAGAACGACATCATATCTCGCTAAATTAAAAAAAGACAACTGCTTTTTTATTCTTATGTGGCGAACAATAAATCAAGCCAGAATTGTACAGAACAAAACATATACCCCCACCCCGCTTAAGATTAAATTTTCTTGTATCATCTTCACAATAGTTAGACATCTTAATTTTCGCTGGTAAACGTTTTCCTCACACATTTCATTTTCGGATAATTTCTCCAACTGATATAATTATTGTCTTTGTTTAAGGTGCTCTGTGCTTCCTAGAAATCTAACCTTCTCTCTAACACATTCACTCTCGTGTGAAAGTCTTTACCTTGACAATAGCAATCAAGTGATAAAATCCGTTTTCACTAAATATGCAAAATAAGCATGTCTCCCAGTACCAATGAAAACTCGCTTTATAGTCTACGGAAAAACGCGCGGGAGAGCCATGTGCCATTAGTCGAAACGTGGGGGGATTTCCCGAGATTTCAGGTACATGTTTTCATATGTAAACTTTTTTTTTGGTTCACATGCCAGCTATTTCTTCCCCTTTTTAAAGTTCTGAATTAACATATTTACAACTGATACAAGAGATATAAGGTTGATGTTGCTAAGCTATTGTTACTATTCTGCCTTAAAGGATTAACGAAAATAATTTTTAAGGTATATCTAAATATATATATATTTTCGAATCGATAGAGCGAGGCGGAGAAGCAAAAACACAAAATTACTTGGCCTAGGTCGAAACACGAAGACCTTGTGACCAGTCTTAAAATGACACACCAATACACCTTTATCAAAGACGTTTGACAATTTGAGGCCCGTCTACTTAAATAACATTAAAGCGCATTGTGACTATTCAACTGCATAGAAGTCAAGGCTTTATTATAATGACACAACTGAAGCACTCCGGGTTAAATCAGTAAATATGACAATTTTAAGCACGCCTGCACAGGGAGGGCAAGGAAAGCATGTATAAGTACTTTTTAATATACCAGTCTAAGGTCTTCAAATGTAAATGCGCGGTTTATTTTTTTTTTTAAGATACATGTATTTCTTGTTTTCATCATACGAATTTCGCTTCACGCTTTGAGAAAATAATGGCATGTAAGAATGTCTTTATTCTAAAAATAATTCAGTACTTATAGGAACGAGAGTTAAGAACGAATATATACAGTGCATAACAAAGATACTAACAAACATGTCATATGGTTAAAACACATAATCGATTACACTGACACTGAAAAAGGATAGTGTGTTGCCTAAAACTGGCATCTTGTACCAGTCTATCTTTTACTAGTTTCGGAACAGTACTAATACACACGTCACTAAGTCTAATGCCAGATGAGTTTACTAGTACTACAGTTTTCATTTTCCCTTTACATGCTTACCAGATATTCAAATACTCTTTTCATTTTTTCTTTAATGAAAGGGTAAAGGTAAATGTTAATCACCGTCGCTTGAGAAACAATGAACGTAAACAACTCTATTTTAAGCGACCTATTTTAAGAACAGATAAAACCAATTATACCTTACCCCCATTTGCTGGAACCATTTTACAGCTTGGTAGACTTAGGTAATCGTGATAAAGTGCCTTGCCCTAGGATAAACCGCATTAGAAGTAGCCAGGAATCGAATCCTCTCTCGATCAATGCGATCACACAAAAACATTTTTGTCAAAAATGATAAGCAGATTCAGTCGTATCAAATTATTTCCACAGCTTGCATTCAAATCCTCAGTTATTAAGATTTACCATGTTGTAAATGATATCTTATACCAAAATCTAGAGATAAAAAAATCCATTATTAATTTAAAATACAAAGAATTGTGAGTTGGAATGATTTCAAAACATATAAAGAATATTACGTTCAGTACTGGAATATGTTTTGTACAGGTTTATCCATATAAAATATTTTTGTCACTTTCAGCATAAGTAACTGGATTTAATTGTCTCCTGGCAAAACAAACGAAGTCCTCCATGTCCTCTCTTGCACCTATTAGTCATCGATTCAGCATAGCTACAACATCGACTCATCAATTCTAGTCATCATGTATGCGTTGCTATGAGTCACTGAAAAAAAAAAAAAACAACAACAAACGTTGAGTCCGCGTATTCAAAAAGTCTTTATCATTGACCTTCAATATCCCAGAAAATATTTTCAATAAATGATTTTCTGAGTGATCCTGTACAGCTGGGAACACGGTGATCTCTAGATTATGTATTTTCTTGTTAATGTACAGTTTGTCTTTCAGTAGCGTGACTCGTTTTCCTCAAGGGTCTTAATCATTTCTGGTATCAACGCACATTGAATCGGTCAAAGATAGTGTATGTTTTACAGTTGATCTGCCGATTTGATTCCTTTTCGAGATTTGATACTGACACGCCCCACACGATGAGTTCTTATACTGGCATTTTTATATTTAACACATTTTTACAAAGTAGGAGGAAATTATGTTCACATTTAACACTACTTTCGGCTTTAAGGGGTTGTGTAGGTGTGTGTAGTTGGTTTGCAGGTAGATTTCGGGTAAACATTCCACTTCTGTGTTAGGCCTAGATGCTGGTTTCACATCAGACTCGAGGTACTAGGACAGATGGTTGGACCTTGGCTATGCAGCATCACCAGATCTGACAGCAAAAGAAAAAAAAGCAACATCTGAATGTACTTTTTATTTGGTTCTGTAGAAAGTGGTAGTCAAGACAGACCTAAAAACTACCAACTTGTCTCTCTTTGAGAGATATTTTGGGTTAAAGATTGCTTCAGAAAGTGGTTCATTTACTTTGTGTATGTTTTAAGCAGTTAGAAATTCAAGCACATCCAGTATGTGATCAATTATAATTTCTTTTTTAACACTGGTGCATGAGGAAATCGTTTCATATTGGCCACAAATAAATATTTGAGCTGTGCCATGAGAAAACCAACATAGTGGGTTTGCGACCAGCATGGATCTTGACCAGCCTGCGCATCCGCGCAGTCTGGTCAGGATCCATGCTGTTCGCTAACAATTTCTCCAATTCCAATAGGCTTTAAAAGCTATGTTGGTTTTCCCATGGCGCGGCTCATTTGCTCCTTTCAGTGTCGCATTTTTTCTTGTCAATACAGTTTAGACGTATCACTATATCGTGAACAGCTAACTGTATTTTGTTTGGCTAACCCAATTAATATCAATATGTGTTTCCTTTATATAGGTTACTGACCGTTCCAAGCCGGTGCCCCTATTTTCATCTTGTTTTCTGTCTCTCGTATTTTGTGTTGCGTATGTAGTCTTGTTTGTTGTTGGCCTTTTTTTAGCATTGTCTTGTCTAGCTTGTTGAAAATACAATAATTGCGAGGTTGGCATGCCCTATACGCGTTTAAACCCCCCAGTTTCCTTTATATATGTTAGTGACTATTCCAAGGCGGTGCCCTTAATTTCAACTTGTTTTCTGTCTGTCTTGTATTTTATGTTGCTTATGTAGTCTTGTTTGTTGTTAGCGTTTTATTCCCCTTTCTCCTCACTTCCCCTATCGCCCCTATCATTTTCCCTTGCAATTGCGCTCCCTTGTTTTTAGCATCCCCTCCCCCTTTACTATGAGTAAGGTTTCGTGCCCACCTTAATTTTGGCTGCCGGAATCCAAAGGCGGTGCCCGATTGGTGTTGTTTCCTGCTTATATGTATGCGTTTGTGTGCTCGTGCGTCTGTGTGACTTGGGCGGTGCCCTACAGTGTTGTTATATCTTACTTGTCTGTATATCTATGTTAGTTAATGGTATGTGGGTGGGTGTGTTTGTCTTTGGTATATAAATGTCTGCGATACTGTGGTTTACGTTGTAGTGTAATTGTGTTTGAGGAACATAGCATTCCCTTTGTATATTCATTCTTTTTCTACGTTCCCATTCAATCCCCTCCCCCAACCCCCTTTCTACCCCTTACCGCTTCCCCCGCCCCTATCTATATTTTGCATAAAATTAAAATGTACTTGTTGGATTTTTGAAGCAACCCGTCTGTGATATTCTTCCGTTACAGCTTCTTTTTGTTGCGGGCCAACTTTGCAAATGCGTGACTCTGAGGCTGTGTTTATGGTGCTCTGTGTTTCCGAGAAATCTACCCTTACATATTATCTTTTGTATGATCCTGTTCAAGGGGCCACTGTTTATGTCACTCGGGGGTAATTGTTGAGAGAGTATTCAAGATCCACAGTTAGCCGAGGCAGGAACAGGATTCATGAAAGGTGAAACGTTATCAAACAAGTTACAATTTGTATTACATACCCGACAATGGTGTCAGAAATTATCAGATTGGTGGCGTAGTTATTGCACTTGTTGACAATACACTATCGCAAAATATGACTTAACATTTTTCACGTTTGACGAAAAGTTTTATACATCTTTAACCAACGCATTTTGACAAAAAATATTTAAAAAACCCAATGATTTCAAAACACTGTATAGCAATCTTTTGTCGAAGACGGCAGAGCCTCGTTACCGCCGAAACACTATATCTCCAATCTGCATCTAAAACTTATAGTGTATGTAGCTAACGCATAAGTCTGGATTAAAATACTGTTTTATTACGTTCTTTTCTTAAAAATAAATAAAAATTTCTGCACTTTTATAGGATAAAAGTATCACAAATAAATGATCAAACTTGTTTACATTTCTGTTTTATTTTAATTTGTTACCAGTCATCATATTACCTAGTATCAACAAGAAAACAGTTTATTTTTGTAGTAAATTACAACCAGTATATCAAAAAATCAGAGTAATGTCAGGTGCACCAGTAAGCTTGATAAATTTCATATCTCTTGAGTAATGATAAAGACATGCGGAACAATCAGTGTGTGAAAGGTACGAAATTCATTAAATCAAGTTTTTACTTTATTAATGAATAAATCATTATAAAAACATATTTAGATGATTATCAATACAATTTATTGTAATAAATGACACTATGTTTTAATGGTTTACTGTTGAGTTTTGCGTCACACCGACAGAATCATGGGTCATATGACGACTTTTAAGCATTTCGTAGCGGAGGAAGACCCAAGGTGCCCATCCAAGGCATTAGCTCAGACACTGGCATGCACGTAGGTAGAACCACCCGCCTTCCGTAAGCCAGCAGGATGGCTTCCTTACATGACAGAATGCTACATGTCAAGCGAGGTTTTACACTCACATTAATTAGGGCCATGGGATTCGAAGTGACCTTAATCACTCTGTCACTTATCCCCCCTCCCCACTACTCCTCCCCCCCCCCCCCCCCCCGACACACACACCCTTTGATGTTTACTAATTGTAACTGAAATAATGCATTTGATTTATATGTATTAATACGACTGAACTGAAATGAATAATAACAATGAATCATAATAATGAATAATATATGATAATATTTAATAATCAAAGGACCTCAGAAAGTTTTGATATGAGTGAGCCGCCCTCACCCACTGCTCCCACCACCAAAATGTCAAGATATTGTTAAAAAAAAGATGTGGCCAGTAAAATCAAGATTCAAGTTCCGAAAATATGTCTTATCAACAATATAATTAACTTGATTTTTTTTGTGGTAAAAACGCACTACGCAAACGCACTACGTTGGTTTTCTCATCGTGCGGTAGCACGATGGTGCATTAGCTTTGTATCGGGAAATATGCACGAGTTCTTCAGCGAAAATATTGCGCGACTTTATGCACCTGTCAATATTTTGCCCGCCCGGGGGAGCGGCGGGCATACACGGGACTTTAGACAGAAGGCCATTCCCGACAGGCGGGAATTAGACAAACATTTGATGTACCAACCAGGCTCTAGGGTGGGATTTAGACAAAAAAGGTTGTCTCTAGGGTGGGGATTTAGACAACAAATTTTTTGAAATGTCAAATTCCCCTGGGTCAGCCCGCCGCCCCCCTGGGCGGGCAAAATATTGACAGGTGCATTAGGAGCGCAATATTATTCCGCTGAAGAACGAGTGCATATATATTTCCCGATGCAAAGATAATAACCTTTTATTACATACGCATCTACACTCATAAATATAATGTTAGTATCATAAATATGTTTAATAGCCTGAATAGGATTGACAATACTGACCTAAATAGAAAAAAATAGTGCAACAACACACACTGAATTACGTCACGCACCCGATATGAAATTCAGCGTCAGTGTATGGAAAAATATTGACGTTTCCGGTACCAGAGTAACTTAACGGGGAATAGTTTAGTTTAAACATATTTATTCCCAAAATGAAGTGCATATATTGATACAAATGTCATACTGTGATGAAAGCAAAACAGGAAAGGATAAGAATGAAAGACAAGTCTTATAGAATTCTTCTCCTTAGCGGACAAAATATAACTGTAAAATCTGTAACGGGGCTAGGAATATAGTCTTGAAATGTGTAAGAAAAAAACGGGGAATAGAAACGGGTATGTAATAATTACTGTTATGTGTATGGTAAAGAGAAATAACATTACAATATTACACCCCCTTTACACAAACTAATCATTTTTGCACGAACTAGTGTATACATGTTCTACAAAATATGTGTTATTGTGTGTTATTATATATGTGTTATTTATACGGGTATAAATCACATTTGGACTTCTTGCAAGTCATCCAAGAATCTCACCAATGTGGTATATATCCGTATAAACGCAAAGCAACAAAAAACAAAAAACACTCAAATCTACTTTTTTAAATTTTACTGTAACTTGCTACAAAACTAGATAGTTTGCTTTCCATGAGCATCAAAAAATCAAAATAAATAAATAAAAATGAGCCGCACGATGAGAAAACTAACGTAGTGCGTTTGCGACCAGCATGGATCCAGACCAGCATGCGCATCCGCGCAGTCTGGTCAGGATCCATGCTGTTCGCTAATGGTTTCTCTAATTGCAATAGGCTTTGAAAGCGAACAGCATGGATCCTGACCAGACTGCAGGCACTATGTTAGGTTTCTCATCGTGCGGCTCAAATACAGTTCCTAGATCGTTACATCCAGTGAAAAATAAAAATGGATCGATTAACTTTTGATCTTTACAGTCAGAAAAATTATTTTAGATATAGTTAAGTGCTCTTATTGAAGTATTGGCGTCCAATTTTTAAGAATCGTTTGAACGGCGCCATTTTGTTCATGTCTTGTGAGAATGACGTAAAACTATGCTTGCATTGTCACGGAAAGAGCCATCCTGGATTTCATTATATCAATGTTGTTTATACGAAAATAAACTCATTTTTCTTTCCATAGAATATATAGCGAATGTCAATATTTTCATATTAATTGGTCTGCCCGTATGCAAAAGGATTATGGCAAAGATGGAAGGAATATACAGCATGACCAAGTCGGAAATTGTTTTACTGAAGTTAATAATATTGATTAAAATGACAAATATTGTAATGATCTGGGTTGTTTACTTTCTTTTAAGCAGCTTTGCTGTCAGTACTTTGCTCTTTTCTTCAGTTTTAAAGCTGTTTCCATGACAGAACTTAACAACGTTTGCATGTGCATCCATTTTTCACTTTCCTTCATTTTATTTCTTTCTGTTTACTTCTGATTTCATATGATGAACCTTATATTGATCAGCAAAGTAATTTAAGTTTTGTCACTAAAACATGTTGTATCAGTCCAAAAGAGCAATTTAAATTTTCCATACAGGAACTGTTGTGAGCACTGGTTTTCATCTGAAGCGTTCTTGGTGAATTCACCGTGATTCGATGTAAATTCACCGTGCGGGAAGCTCGATGATATTATATATATTTATTTAGCCGTCATTTGGGGTTTCGAATTGCAAAATACACACAACACTTCATAATTGTATATTCGTTTTCTTTGCTTTAATTCGAATTTCTTAAGATGTGCAACATTTTAATTTATTCTGCTTTAGCATTTAAAAGATTCTTTGCATGATATAATAATTATTTAACAGCGCTGAATCTAAAATGTTTTAGCAGTTACAAATCGTTGGCTCGCGTTCAAAACTGGTAATGTGTATAATTTATGCAACATTTCATGATTGACTGATGTGCACACGTGTAATGGAGGTTTATTAGATATAATTAAATATAAAAATGAACGTTTGTGGTGTTTTGTTTAGAATTTTCCAAACGGAGAACACAACCCTTTGCTATTAATACATCACATGGAAACTTAGGAAATAAAATGTACGAATATTTTATTTCTAATGTTAACTTACTGGCTAAAGTCGTTATAAAATGTACGAATATTTTTTTCTAATGTTAACTTACTGGCTAAAGTTGTTATAAAATGTACGAATATTTTATTTCTAATGTTAACTTACTGGCTAAAGTCGTTATAAAATGTACGAATATTTTATTTCTAATGTTAACTTACTGGCTAAAGTTGTTATGTAAATATACGGTAGACATCCTTAGGTAATGGTACTTAGCCATGAAATAAATGGATCGTGATAAAGCTTTCATGAAAATAATTGCTTTAGACCTTGATTTAAAGTCAGTTAAATGTAGTAAAATACGATTAATGTAAGCAGGTATCTCAATAACTGCTAGATGAAATACATGCAACTTCACACGTTTGTTCAGTCTGATGAGCTAATTTAAAATACACAGGTTTCATAACTTTATTTTAGGTAGACGAAGTTATTTCCCATTTTTGACTTCGCCATTTTTTGTTAAGTATTTTTAATGTAGTCTGGTAACTTAGAAACCAGCAAGCATATCATTGCTAGCAGAAAATTGAGACACTAGTAAGCTAACCATTTCTCTGCTAAACTAAATGAACTTGCCCATTTTTCAATTTTGACATTCTCATTAAATGTTAAATGGGGTGCTTACCTAAACGATACAGTCTGAATGGCGAACTGTTCAGATCAAGATCGGACTGCACGGATGTGCAGGCTGATCATGATCTACACTGGACGCAAAGGCAGAATCAATCGTGTCAAGCATGATAAGGGTAAAGTAAAATTCACGAGGTTGTGCAAAATTTTCATGATTAGGCTATGATGTATATTGATAACATTTATCGCATCCGCGCATTCTGGTCAGGATCCATGCTGTTCGCTTTCAAAGCCTATCGCAATTAGAGAAACCGTTAGCGAACAGCATGGATCCTGACCAGACTGCGCGGATGCGCAAGGTGGTCTGGGTCCATGCTTGTCGCAAATGCACTATGTTGGTTTTCTCATGGTGCGGCTCATATGGTCTGCTTGAAGGCAATCGATGAAGCAGGCTAAAGTTAACGGGTGTATAGTAATGATGTGCGTTTTGCTAAATAATATAACAGCAACTACTTTGTTTCCTTTTTTGGAGACAAGATATTTCTGAAGTGACTTCTCTTTTGGAACTATTACCGCAAACGCCTTTCTATCCTTATGGCCGAAACTGTTGCATCTGGACTAGCGATTCAGATAATATAGGATGCTTCACTTTTAACACTACACAACAACTTCAACTATTTGATACATATTATTTTTTGATACATTAATCTATTTTTTCAGCAGAAGATGGTCGTCAGGTGCTTTCATGTCGTTCAAAGATGTATTTGTATTATTCTGATATTGTGTCTTGTTTTCTTACAAGGGACGGATTCGTCTGACAAGGGTGAGTGTTTTCTTTTAACTTTAGCATGCAGTAAATTGTCGTCTCAGGAAATGTGTCTGCTAAATTGTAAAGTTCATTCATTTGCTCCAAAACTGAAGAATATTTTCAAGTAGCAACGTTGTGAACTGATCAACGCGATTAAATCGGCGTCTGATCTGGTTCCAAGCTGTTTGCAAAGGCTGTCAAATTCGCCTGCAGCAGGCTAAGGGTTAATGCAACCAAATGCAGTCAGAAAATAATCGTTATATCGTTATAGAAGAGAGTAATTGTAACCGTCGCTAGCTAAAATATCATGCTTTTAAAAATAAATCAAGTATTAAAACTATATCGTTAAGGAAGTTTCTCCGTAGTATCTTTGATGTTATTCCTCGAGCTAGGGTTAGTGTAGCTGTCAATCTTATATTAATTACTCCCACCTATAAATAATTGACCAATCACAATCTTTGCCCTGGCAGTAAGTATATTCTTTTGCCCTTCGCATTCTGCATGGATATCAATCAACCCTATCTCATAGAATCTGTGAGGAAGGTAGAATAAATAGTTTCCCTACTCGCTCAGAGTGATAAGTATCTATCTTTTTAGAAATTTAGAAACCTGTAATATTATGTTATTGTTATAATCTTTAATGATAACTATGTCTGTCTGTCTGTCTGTCTGCTTGCCTCTCTCCCTCTCTCTTTCTCTCTCTCTCTCTCTCTCTCAAACCTGACAACAGTATGCAAATGATTAATTCTACATTGTTTATATAATTATTATATTTAAGTGGCCGCCAATTTTAATTTGCCACGCCAATTTGTGGCAAAAACAGCAAGTGCTTCAGTGCATGCCATACTTTAAAAAATAATTTAATGTCACTAACAAAGCAGAAATTATGATATAAAACTTAACTTTCCCATGGGAAATGCCATTTTCCCATGGGAATGCGATCTTTTCAAAAATTTACCAAATTTCTTCCTATGGGAAATATTTATATTACTTTAAATGGTAAATCATTACGTTATTGATGTATCCTACACTAGACAATTTATTACATGTGTTTTTGAAAAGTTAGTATTCATTTAAAAACTTTTTAGATTTTCCCACGGGAAACGGTTCCCATATTTTGGCCATGGGAGGTGTTTCCTATAGGAATCATTTCCTATGGGAAACATTTCCGATGGGAAGACATAAATTATTCCCTTGGGAAGATTTTCCTATGGGAGTCAATTCCCATGGGAAATATTTCCAATGGGAAGAAATTCCAATGGGAATATTTGACATAGAATAGTCATGTCGATTTCATAAGAATATTCTTTACAGTAACTAAATATCTATTCGTATATCCAATTCTTAAGTATATTTCACTTGCATAACATTTTTGGAAACTGCATTTAGTGTCATTATGAATTTTTTTATAAAATCATATATATCTGATCCTGTATATTGTAAATAATATAATATTTTTGTCGTTAATAAAATAGGGTTGTTATGACCCAATCTGGGATGCTGTCTTCCGCTCAAGTGGATTTTGCTAGATCGAACTCACAAAAACAAAATATTTTATTTATTGGCTATTTGTATTCTCTGTTTGTTTATATTTTGAATTAGTTAAACAATGTACCTCCCTTTGAAAGTTTATGAATTTGTGAGTAAACGATAGTTTTATATGAAGACTTTGATCAATCAAAAATCACCTTAAAGGACGGGGTTATAATAAAAAATATACGAATGGATACAATGTAAACGGAAAACAATAAACTTAATATTTGAAATTTTGTACAATTTTACTCACTTGGTACAAAAAAACTGCATAGAATGAATTGATCGAAATTTCCAAATATTTAATCATATTAAATATGTAAAATCTTAAAAGGAACACCGAATTAAAACAAATAAAAAGGAGTAAATTAATTAAGTGGTTGCATCTTGTCATATCTCATATATAAAATTGTCGTTTATTTGATGATCAAGGATTTGTTGTTCATATGAAATATATTGGACATCAGGCCCCGTGTTCACAAAACATTTTCAGTCTCAGCTGAGTTTGATGATGAAACTTTATTTGTCATTTATATCTAAATAGCAGCATGTTTAAAACTAAATTTCAAGTTATTAACTATTTTCAAATGACTTTTCAGTAGTGATGGTCAGTTTCAGCTGAAATTAAGTCTTGAAGTTTTAGTAAAATTGATATTAAAATTTCAAACTCAGACTCAGCTGAGAGCGAAAAGTGTTTTGTGAACACGGGGCCTGAACATTAAGATTTAGAACAGGGTCTCGCGATCCTGAAATTGGTCGGCACATGAAAATAGCAAGAGGAAATAGATTTTGTAGAAAGTTGCAATAAGAATTAATGCCCGTGCGAAAGCGTTCTGTTTTTTTTACTCTATTATGAATTTTACTCTGATCTATTTACCTTGATAATATTACTTTCGTCCAGTTATTTCAATATTCCTAACGTCTAACAAAAATGAAGCTTTAATTCCGCTACGTTCTTACATTATGCTTTTGATATAAGAAAATTTAATGGTTAATTGTTATAACTTTAAGATGTTTTATGTATGTAATATATGCTAGTTGTCTTCACGTTTTCATTTGAATTTGCATATGCTTTGTAATCTGTTTATTTGTTAGTATGTTTGCATTTGCCGGAGAAAAAACTTCTCGTGTGTTCTGCATGTAGTCGTAGTTTGAAGAAAGGAATGTACATGTCCAATTGTTTTTGTGTATTTGAGTGTTTAAATTTAGATCGATCTATTCTATGTCAAGTTATGATAAACTTAGTATTTCTTGTTAGTGAAACGGAAAAGGCGTGCCGTACCGTTAGACAAAGAGTGTGAACAGTCTGAACTAACGTGCCAACCAGATGAACAATTTCGAACGATGGACGGTTCGTGTAACAACTTGGCTAATCCTAGATGGGGAATGTCGAACAGACTTCAAAACCGACTTCTAAAAAATGTATATGACGATGGTTAGAATTAGAGTTTTTCTCTTTTTTTACATTGATTCTATGCGAAGTCATACGCAGGATAGTAGCAACAGATTCTAGAAACTCCAAAATCTAATTGTCATAATTATGCTATGCAATTGTATAAGACTTTAGCTTTTAAACATTGAAATCTGAGCTGGATGTTTGCCATTTTGTAAGCTAAATAAACAAGACTTTTAGTCTTCTAGCTTTCTACAGATTGGCCCATCTAACTCCATAAAAATGTTATGTTTAGCAATTAGCGTCTTCAATGAACAAAACAAATATTTTAGTTTTCGATACACGTGCTCACCTAACCCCCGTAAAATGTTCATTTTAGCAATAAGAATTTTCAATAAGCATATCTTCTGGTCTTCGATAGACGACGGACCAACTTACTCCAGAAAATGTATGTTTGGGCACATAGCACTTTCCAAAAGCAAATCCTATGATTTTTGATAGATGGGCCAAAAGAGAATACAACTGAGATCGATAGCAGAGAAAAAGAACATATTTCATTATGGGTCTCCCTTGAGGGTTTCCCGCTTCATGATTTCTTCACATACACGCCGCACATACACGCTCGCCGCACTTGCATGGAACAAGACGTCTTTAGCACTTTGAAATTGGGTTTTAATGCGAAATGTAATTTGCTTGAAACAAGTATATAATAGCGTAAGTCACGATTTTAATAAAAGACAGTAGTCTTGATCTAATTTGTAGGACATTTGTTTACCACAGACTTTTCCTTTTGTATAAACTTTCGATTTACTCTAATTATAGATAAAGGCGCTCCTAGAGCTGAAGGATGTAACAGTAAGCTGCCACTCGTCCGCCAAGTCAGCAACATCATACATGCGGCAGGAGAAACATCGGACCTTGATTACATACGTTCCCAGTTCATCATGACGTTTGGACAGTTTCTAGCACATGACACTAATCTTACACCAATGGTTGAAAGTAAGCTCTGCGTTTGGAGCAGTTCACTTCTGGCGTACATGTAGTTGCATCATTATTTCTATCATGAATCTTCATTAACAGACATTTAGGTTGTTAATAGTTATTTCGATTGGTCTAAATATAGTCATATGAGCCGTGCAATGAGAAAACCAACATAATGGCTTTGCGACCAGCATGGATCCAGACCAGCCTGCGCATCCGCGCAGTCTGGTCAGGATCCATGCTATTCGCTTTCAAAACCTATTGCAATTAGAGAAACCGTAAGCGAACAGCATGGATCCTAACCAGACTGCGCGGATCCATGCTGGTCGCAAAGCCACTATGTTGGTTTTCACATGGCGCGGCTCATATAATAAATGACCTAGAAACAGTGATACCTACCTGCGCTTTCCGTCTGTAGCCCTTTTTTGTAGGTCTATAATACCTCATATTGAAACTTAAAGTCAATAATTGTATTCGGTAAGTAAAAACATTTCGCTTTGCAATATATATTTCATCCTATATCATAACAATGTATTATTATCATGGTAATCCTAACAGATCCTTTGTTCAACAAGATATATTTCCAAGTTCGTCGTTGAACGTTGCAAGAGCATTGTTGAACGGTTCAGTGTAGTTGTTTTAAAATATTTCAAGGTCATTTTAACACTGCAATGTCGCTCTTTAATGTTTCAGTGCAGCTGTCGAACGTATGAATAAAGTTACTGAGAACACAAATGTATATACATGTGTATATGTAACTGAACAGTTTACACATAGTTAGAGTAAAATATTTTCTGGTATTTCACAAAGGAGCAGCAATGTTCGCTTCATTACATATTTGAATTGCTGTCGGTGAGCGGAATCGATGGTCTGAAGCAAGGAACAAAAATGCAAAACTGGAATATCTTAATTGATGTTTATCATAAGCTTTTACTCAAATGAAATTAATTCGGTTTTCCTATTTTGACCTTTGTTATTTTCCAGAAGACAGTGGAGGGGATCTTGAGTGCTGCGGAGAAGACAGTGACAAGTATGTTTGTCTTATGTCGCTGTGTGCTTTTAGTTTTTGTCAGTATTAATAATATTAACGATACTTCAGTTGAGCCGCGGCAAGAGAAAACCAACATAATTCATTTGCGACCAGCAAGGATCCAGACCAGCCTGCGCATCCGCGCAGTCTGATCAGGATCCATGCTGTTCGCTTTCAAAGCCTATTGTATTTAGAGAAAAAGTTAGCGAACAGCATGGATCCTAAGCAGACTGCACAGGCTGGTCTGGATCCATGCTGGTCGTAAATGCTCTATGTTGCTTTTCTCATGGCGCGACTAAAATGATTAAGATAAATGTACATGCATGTATTGCTGATTACTGCCACGCGAGCTATTTAGTACTTTCGTTTTAAAACTTGCAATGCAATGCAATCATTAGCTTACATGTTTATCAATATATTTCATCCATTTAAGAATATCGCAAAAATTTAACAAAAGTATATAAAATATAAGAATTACTGCATTTCTTTGCAACGGGCACATGATTTTTGACGATAGCGACATTTGATAAGTAAGGTGAGGTGATCGTTGCTGGAAGTTTGATTGTTACAAGATTTTTTGTTTTCTACAAACAGCACTGAATGTCATAATATAGTCATTCCCGAGGACGACACGAGGTTTAAACCAGGTGAATGCATGCCCTTTTCAAGGTCTGTAGGTCGGCTTGACTGCAACGGTAAGCTATGTTTTAAATGCAATTTTGTTAATACACTGATTAATTCAAAAAATATTTATTTTATCAGGATAACTTGTAAAAGCACCAAAATGGGATACAATATGACTTTAATTAGAATTTCATCAATTTTCTCATGAAACTTGTTACATGAATGTACAATTCTTGTTTAAAATAAAGTTGTACAAACAATGATAGCTCCACTCTGATAGCACAATACCATTATCTGTGCCCGTATATTAGACAGTACGGTTAAGCAGAAGCTAAACCATTTGTGATTTACGGTCTTAGATTAATAATATAGACGTTTTTAATATAATTATTATACTATGTGTGAAGAGTAAGAAATTAAATCTGTAAAAGATCCATTGGATGCAAATAATGCCACCAAGAAGAAAAATAGCAGACAAGGTTTTATTGAGCCTGTTCATGAGAGGTAATGAAAAATGCAACACCTCTAACGCCTCCCCCACCCACCTAGCACCAGCTTTAGCAGAACTCATCAATTGAATGGACTCCATGATCCCAAAGGACCAGAAAATATAAAACATTGGTTTGCTGATTTCAAAGGAGGGCGCAGAAATTACTTTACAAGTTACGATATCAGCAGTGTGAAGAGATACTATTTTCATTCTTTTATATCACCCCAGGAAAACATGTTTTTTTTTATACACAATGTTGGTAGTTTTTCAGTCTCATTAAAACATATTAGGTCATAGGTCGATGTTCTCTACCATTTAAATTAAATTCATCTTTTAGCATTGGCTTACTGATGTTGATATATAAACTTGATAAGACAATGTAACACAGGCAAATGAAATTATATTAAACAAATGATAAAAAAGTGTCATCTACAAACTAGTATATCAATCTGTTGTACTGGAAGCCGAAAACAATTTTTAAATACAAAGTACTGTATATAGACTATTTTACACAAATGCATTAACAGCTTAAGTAGATGTGAAAGGGTATATACATGTAATTTGTAAACATAAAATTAATTATCTTTAACAATATGCGTTCAAGAACTCTTTGGCATTTGTTAATATGTTTATCCGTTGGACCAAATCTTTATATGTCACCACTGCAACGAATATTCAAAACAAACTGGAACAGATATATTATACCACTGTATACATAAAATTATATAACAATGCCTATCACGACATAAACGAAAATGTTGCAGGCACGGTTTGATTAAACCTGTTCATGGACGATAATGGAAATGCAAGCAATCATTCACGCCCTCTAGCCCCGGCTTGAGCAGAACTGAACATTTACGCATATAATAAGTACCAATGTATAACTTAGAGATAACAGCGGATACGTTCAACATAGAACCTTCAATGATACACTGAGTGCAATTCCCAAAAAAGTGGCGTATGGCCTCCAGATAAATAATGGCTTTACCCTAAACGAGAAAACAATGGGCCGAACTAAACAAACTCGAATTTAGAGAGAGGATCTGAGGTTATGGAGCCTGCATACCACAGACACTGAAAAACTGGTTTTTATTTTAGTGAATATATTACAATAATCATGCATTCACATTTGTGAATAGTAACCTTTGACACCAACTAACTGAAAACATACGAGGAGTGTTCGATATGAATTGCTTATTGTCCTCTAGCTCGATATCGACGTGGGGCACGATAAAAAGCAAAGGTTATTCAATACCTACACAACGGTGTATAAATGTACATGATAGACTAAGCGTAAGACATAAAATTTGCCGTTTGAATACACGCAATCATTGACCACTGTAGTAAAAATGGTTAGTAGAAGCGTCGACAAGAAAAATACACATCAAAGCTCGCTCATAACTTGGTTGTTCTTTGAAGCAGCTGATGACTGAACTTTCTACTGCTTATGGACCTTCTTGTGTGTCTTATGACACAGTTCGGCGGTGGAAAAAGAAATTTGAGTCTGGTGTAGAGTCCACCAAAAATGCACCGAAATCAGGTAGGCCCAAATCTGCATCTCGTAAAGAAATCGTTTCCAAAATAAAGGAAATCATTGAAGGAGATGCCAGATTTACAGTTCGTGATATTACACGAAAGGTAGGCATATCACTATCAACGGTTCACCTTATTTTGAAGAGGCATTTGAAAGTCAGAAAGATTTCTGCTAGATAGGTGCCACATCTGTTGACTGATGAGCAAAAGAGGCAACGGGTTAAAGTGGCCAAAAAGCTGCTTCAAATGTTTCCAAAATATGATAAAAAGCAGTTTACCAATGTCGTCACAGGTGATGAAACCTGGGTCCATTATTTTGAGCCGGTCAGAAAGGTTAGCAATAAGATCTGGGCCACTAAACACAGCAAACGCTCAATAATTGCCAAACGTTCTTTGAGTGCAAAGAAGTGGATACATCGGCTCAAACTTTGCATTTCTAGCCACGGGGAGTACTTCGAGGGCATGAAATGAGCCCTTTAGGGCTAACTTAAAATTTTAAGTCTCAAGATAGAAATAAGCAATTCATTTCGAACATCCCTCGTACAGATGTAAGGAGTCAAAGGAACTTAATTTACATTAAGTATATTTGAAGTAAAATGTTGAATATGTTTGAAATTATAAGTTAGTTATGAGTTACTTACAACAAACATACATAGAATTATCATTCCGAAGTTAGCGGCAATCTTTAAGTTACATTATGTAACAAACTAATTGGAAACGAAAGTTTTCCAAAAAAAAAACCAAAACAAATCGATGACTGAAGCATATCGAATGGCCAAATTTGATATGACGTGAAGAGTTATTCTGATAAACTAAGTAAACATTATTTCAATGTTTCATTATAGATGTACGGCAACAAGTGAACATGCAAACTTCATATATTGATCTGTCTATGTCATATGGTAAGAACATGGAAGAGTCTTCAAATCTCAGAAACAAATCAGGAGGTAATAACAAATTATTTTCCTCGTGTTATAATCTATCTGCATGATTGTTCTTTTTTTTTTTTTTTTTTTTTTGGGGGGGGGGGGGGGCGTGATTTTAATACTTTCAAATTTGTGAACTCCTTTAATGACTTACTTACAAGGTTAGCTAGTGGCCCGTCTAGTGAAACAACATTCATTCATTCATTCATTCATTCATTCAGAAATAGACTTTTTGGGTTAATATATCGCGATAACTAGTTCTCAACTTGCTTATGCGTTTGACTAACATATAAACAGGACCAGTCGAGTTTATAAGTACAAGAACACGGTTGACCCATTTAAAACTGGGGTTCGAAAGCTTCGGTCGTTTTCGTGTTTTTTTAAATATTCTATCGTAATACGGACCCGACGAGACGGACCGGAATCAGATTTAGAAAATGCTTATGAAAAACTACATTCCATACAACACGTTTAAATGGGTCAACCGTGTTGTTGTACTTATAAACTCGACTGGCCCTGTTTATATATTGGTCAGGGCTACAGTGTATTGTATTTTGCCATTGAAATATTTCTATAAAATGCTTCCTCCCCCTTTCCGTTTGGATCCGTCCATGTTTACAAACACGTTTGTATATTTTATGGACTGTACATACAATTATTTACAAATAACATTTTGGACATCAGCATTGAAGATGCACTTACATGTGTTTCGTATTATTTGTGCTACCCCTAAAATAAATTTCCATAACTTCCATAAGGCTAGAAATAATAAAATAGCCTTTTATACTGCACATGAACCTTCACGGTAAGAACCATTAAGAGGGGCAACCGAACTCAATGGAGCCAGTAATAATTTCTGATATGTTAATCAATATTCAAAACTTTCACAAATACTGAGAAAACAATTATAGAAGATCTAGTTTTACATTTTATATTCATAAAAAATGTGGCTGTCACGTTATACACAAGGGCATTAGGAGATTTAACAAATGACTGTTACAGTAATGCATTAAATGAGCCGCGCCGTGAGAAAACCAATATAGTGGGTTTGCGACCAGCATGGATCCAGACCAGCCTGCGCATCCGCGCAGTCTGGTCAGGATCGCTTTCAAAGCCTATTGGAATTAGAGAAACTGTTAGCGAACAGCATGGATCCTGATCAGACTGCGCGGATGCGCAGGCTGGTCTGGATCCATGTTGTTCGCAAATCCACTATGTTGATTTTCCCACGGCATGGCTCAAATTATGAATGCTGCTCTACACATACAGTAAGTTTATATATTTGTTAAATACACATAACAAAGACTTTCTACATCCAAAGTTAATTTCGTATGATATGACTGGAACAAGTAAAAAAAAAACCACTGTTATCAACGTGATGCGCATTTAAATTAGTTATTACACATGTTATGCTAAAACAGCGTTTTTTTTTGTAGGGATAACGTATGTTGTATCGTGTTATAGCATCTGCAGAATTGCGAGGAATTGGTTGGTGCCCACGCCCGTTAGGGCGAGGGAACCAAGGTATCCCAGAGCATTCTGAAGATGTTTAACACGAAACGAACATACTTTAACGGTATTCTAGCATAAAACGTGTAAAAAAGGTAAAAATGAATATATTATCAACCAACGTCATTACATGTTCGTGAAATGCGTGGAGATATAAGTGTTGTTTGACCATGTTGAACGTCATTTCTTTATAAATTACCTGTTATAGTGCCATAATAGGCTTACACTTTTCCGAGGAACGTATATATATATAGAAAGGTGTGTTACGAGCGCGTGAGTCGAGAATCTCTCCGTTAACACATGCTGACTCTCTTGTTAAAACACCCCCTGAAACAGTTTTATGCTAAAATGCATGTTTCTCTTTTTTGTGGTTTATTATATTATATGTTTAAAGCAATCTTTAGTCGAAGTAGTTTCCTACCCGTTTTACAAGGAATTGATTTTCTTTACAATATCAATATATATGCAATAAGAATGTATTACATATTTGTATTTTAATACTTCATTACCTTATCTTAGCGAGTGTGTATGCAGAAAGAAATGAGCCACGCCATGAGAAAACCAACATAGTGGGTTTGCGACCAGCATGGATCCAGACCAGCCTGCGCATCCGCGCAGTCTGGTCAGGATCCATGCTGTTCGCTAACGGTTTCTCTAATTGCAGTAGGCTTTAAAAGCGATCAACATGGATCCTGACCAGACTGCGCGGATGCACAGGCTGGTCTGGATCCATGCTGGTCGCAAAGCCACTATGTTGGTTTTCTCATGGCACGGCTCATATTTTGAATTATTATTTGGACTGATATTTAATCTGTTCAACAGGAATGTTAAATGCTGTAAATCCCGGAGACTACTTGCCAGTTGATGAATCTCCCAAAAAATGTGAGTTAAGGGTACCCGCCAATCCTCCATCCATATACTGTCCCAAATCAGGTACGATATACTTTATTTAGATTGTTAACAAACAGCGTTTTCCGTTGTAAATCTCATCTTGTTATATATCAGCACATCTGTTATCTTTTTAGTTGACATGCCTCATATCATAATGTATTGTTGATGGTGCCTGGCACTACCTACAAAGACGCTAAGCACTCGTTTTTTTATTTTTGTTTTGAGTTTTTATCCAGAAATACCTTAATACAAATGTTAGAGAAATCACAATATCTATATTGATACAGATATTTTAAAGCTGGTATAAGTTAACTTAAATACCATCATGTTACATGACTGATGCTTGCACTAAGTCATCTGAACAGAAATATATGAATTCCGGAAAAGCATGGTACATTCAAGTCTATGTGTATATATATACATGTATATACCCCGCTTTACAAAAGCATGGATGGGTTTAACGTGCTGGCAGGCTTTTTTACATTTAAAAATAAACTGAAATTTAAATAAAACTAGTAGTCTTTACCACAGGGATGACGGTAGTTACATATCTTTTGGATGAAAGCTGATATTATCTTAAACAAAACAGTATTAATGGGCATGACCACCTGTAAGCCCGAAATATACACTCTGTTGCTGTCGTTGAATAATTTATTGTGTTATTTTCAGAAGTTCAAATTGGGAACAATCTTCTAAAAAGTAAATTAAAAAAATAAAGTTCTCAGACTTTTATACAATAAAATTGTTGTAGTATAAGCAACACAATAGTTGTAGGAAGGAGACTTGTGCATTGTAACTGTTATAATGGAATGGTGTTTCAAGGACGGGTAATATAAACAATGACATAATCAAATTGATAAGAAAGGAAAACAAACAACTGTTTCTAATAGTAAAAATGGTATTTAGTTGCCTTTTATGTTGGAATATTTCTCTTAATATTCGACCCAAGGTGATCCCAGGGCCACTGAAACACCTGTGCTCGCCTCGTTGCACACAATCATACACAGAGAACACAATCGTTTGGCAGAAGCATTAGCTGGTGTAAACCCTTCATGGTCTGATGAACAGCTCTTTCAAACAGCGAGAAAAATTAATATCGGCCAATGGCAACATATTGTGTACAATGAATACCTACCGGCAACTATAGGATCAGAGAAAATGGAGGAATACGGCATTGATGTGAAGGTTATTGTCTTATATTCTAAACATGTGTATTAAGCATAGTGTTTAACTGCATATAGTCTATAAAAGAATTGCACGTTGTAGATACGTGTTTATTTTATCTAAATGTTTAACTTGCTTATCATAATCAGAAGGAATTAAAAATAAAAGAACGAGAAAATTTTCAATCAATTTCCATGAGTTCAATACAAATAATACAGGCTGGCCAACCCACATGACTTTTCGGTATCTTACACACGGGGAAAACCGCTCGATTCAGGTATCATTTTTGCATATAACTCCAGTATTACAGGTTTTAATAAAAATAAGCGTCGAAGATAGGAAAATGGGTGCTTTCTTCGCCACAAAACGTTTGCGAGACATTCTCGATACTTTCCTCAAACTGCCTGAAGACAGTATTAATCCTGGCACAATTTTACTGCCAAGAAAGCACTCGTTTCTCTGCCTTAGACGCTTTTATATCTTATTAAAATCCATTTAGTAACCAAAATGTTACATGAAGCGATTTTCCCTGTGTATACGATACCGAAAAGTTACGTGGGTTGGTCACCCAGAACATTTACAAATGCTTGTACACTTATATACATGACATAAACAAATGCATTTGTAGAGTTGCCGCGTACGTATGACGCTATTTTTTCTATTGAAACATATACAAAATGATTGTCTGATGCATTTATTCAATTATAAAAAGTATATAATTACAAAGCCTTGCAATATACATGTAAAGCTTAAGTTTTCATGTACATTATAATTATATTAAAACTATTTTTAGCCCTCCGGACACCACGACACGTACAACGAAAGTATGGACGCCACGGTCTTCAATGCCTTTTCAACAGCTGCGTTTAGATTTGGACATTCACTTATACCACAGGCCCTTTCGATGGTAGATTTTGACTTTAGTCCAAAGCGGAAAGCGGAGGAACTTAAAAATCATTTTTTCAAGGCGGACTTGTATCATACGTATAATAAGCTAGGAATAGAATATTTACTAATGGGAATGGCAAACTCCCCATGTCCAAGATTTGACAGGTTTGTCATATTTAACAGTACGTTACTATCTTCGTTTCCCTTTAAATCTGACATTGACAGGAATAAAATGCACATGCTTACTTTTTATTATTATACCAATCTCAGTTAACGCAAGATTCGACAAACTTAAAATATATAGTTCTACTTGCAAATTCCTTTTAACAGTCAATATAGTTTGTAAGCTGGAGTCATTCATGACTGTATAATTTTACATTGTATATAAATGAGAAAATCCATGAAAAGACTGTAATAGTGGCGTATTATTATTGCATGGTAGTTACTTTTTAAAATACTAGAAAACCATTGAGGTTCTTGTGTTAATGGAGAAACTAGAAACTACTATAAAAATGTAATTTAGTTATCCAAGGCAAAGCAAATTTTATGGTATTTTACCATAAAAATGTTTTTGTTGTCGTGACAACCGATATTCAACACACCTATGCACCTTGAGAAGTTTTTAAATACATGATAACAAATTAGTGATTTTTTTTGCATAATGATAAAAAGGTGTGTTTCAATAATATTATACATATATATTTATTGCAAAACACGTTTCCAAATTACAAATTTTATCAACTTTTAACACGATAAACAAGAGCTGTCAGAGGACTGTTTTGATGGAAATAGTAAAATAGGAGATATCTGAGGGAACTAGAATTATCATTGGAGTGAATAATACCCCCCAGTACCGCTTTGTCAGTGGAAACGTTAACTTTCTGAACTGACGAGATACATTTAAGTAAACGAAGAAGGTCGGTAGGTATCGTTTCACCCAAACTTCCGTCAATCAACCACTTATAAACATGTCTCGCAAATCTACACTTCTTTGACCTTCCTAGATATGATCTTGGTGTGATGATAGTGAACAACTCTGCAGTTTGAATCAAATCTATTCACATTAGTACACCAAATCCTGAACCTGATTTTTTATGTATAAAGGTAAAAAGGTGGCATAACTCATAAAATATTTTGCAACAGTTATGACCCTTGTGTCATATGATAAAGGAACTAATTATGAGAAGCATGCATTTAAAGTTTGACGCAAATGTATTGTTGTAACAGATATAAAGTGAAAATGCATCAGAACTTAAACCAAGTTCTGGAAGCGGACGCCGACGCATTTTGTTTGTCATGCTACAAAACATTTTGTGTAATTTTACACTCGGCTTCGTCGTTATGTCTGCCAAATATTGACACATTTCAATGAAAATTAGACATAATATTTAATGATTATTTTCTTTTGATAAAACATAATAAAAATAACAATCGGACGTGAATTGATTGGACTGAAACAATAACAGCAAAGTAATCCTACAATTAAAAGTCACATACACAGTTAATTGCTAATGCCTGCAATAAAACTTCGAAAATGTGCAATTGATAGAACTCATATTAACTTTGTTCCATATTAACGTATATTTTATATCAGGTGGGTGACGTCACTAATAACATCACATTAGTGGGTTTCATAGCGTTAAGGAGAAAACAAACTCGATTCACCTTAATTTTACTCTGCCAAACGACCAAACGTATATCAAATATAAGTTTAGATATATATCAACTTGCATAAGAAATATACAATCGTTCTGTCGATGCTTAATATTGCGCCTGTTAAGTCGCGTAGAACTCGTGCACATTTCTCAATGCAAATCTGATTACCTTGTAACGTATACTCGTGGATACAATCCCATGTCCGAAGAAGGGCCACTTCTAGCTCTTGGGGTTTGTAGGATTGGCCGCAAAGTTGTTTAATCGTGCAGATGACGCTACTTGCAAAATAGCGGCGACCACCGAGTTGCACTCATTTGTTATTGTAGGTACTGTCACGTCTCAATGAAGTTACGTTTAACTGTGATTATTTCCATGTGTTATTTAAATGAAATAATCATTAAATAGTGTACCTAATTTTCATTCAAATTTGACAGAAATAACAACAGTAAGTAAAGTATTGAGTTAGACGATTTATTTAGTATTCATTGTTTACATGTACATGCCGTGCACGGCGACGTGCAAAGGCTTTCACGACATTATTCGCGATTACTTTGTATTTAATTTTTTTAGATTTGAAAGTCAAAAGAACGTACTTCATGAACGACTGGTTGTCTTAATTTGATGTTTTGCCACTAATGTTTGTTTTGATATGTACTGGTCCATACACATGATTGCAAATGGTGTACAATTAGGTCCTGATAACATAAGAAAAAAAACCTTCCTATGATTACATTTATAACCCAGCTTGAACATTAATGTACTTCATTGTTTGTCCCTGACGATTTGATCGTCCGCAACCTCTGATTCATATCGGTAAGTTGGCAGTTTCTTGCGGAGAACAGGTCTGTACAGGTACAGAATCCAGGAACACTGGTTAGGTTAACTGCCCGCCATTACATAACTGAAATATTGTTGAAACACGGCGTTAAACCCAAAACAAACAAACGAAATTCATTTTTGTTGCAAGAAAAAGAGACTTATTTCACACGCAAATTAAATGTGGATAAACTGCGACATTCCAAACAATCAAATAAAATTCCGTATATCGAGGGCTTAGAGCGAAACTGGTCTATCTGTATATAGAAATAGAAGCAGATAGACTAGTTTCGCTCTAAGCCCTCGATATGTTAAAATCAGACAGTTTAAGTTAACGCCCTAATCGCTTTCGGACTGCGTACAAAGTATATATACAGGTAACGTCTCATTAGTTATCAAAGAAATTAAATAACTATTATTATAAATAACTGTTTTGTACATATCTGATTTCTGTAAGATATTGGAGTTACTTGAAATACATAATATTAAAGGACATGTACATAAAAATGGAATATCGAAAACATAATTAAAGACAATATTTTTTTCAGGAAATTTGAAAATAGTGTCCGACAAGATCTTTTCTTCGATGAAAAAAAAGTCGGTGAAATGAATGCCTTTGACCTTCCTGCGTTGAATAACCAAAGGTGAGTGTAAGCTCAGTAATGCCGAGGTAACTTCTAAGCAGGAAATTACATGCCGGTGAACAAAGATAATCTCGAGTCGAATATTCAAATTTTACAGGCAAGGATTAAAGTGTTTGTTTCAGTCATATCTGACGTCAAATGTCATTGTATAGTCACTACTTAAACAGTTTAGGTATTCAAACAACTTACTTATGTATTTATATAGGATGTCTTTTTATAAAACGAACATAGATAACTGAACAGAGAACGTCAGTCAAATGCTGTGCATCAAATTAAAAGAAATTTATTATCTTATTTTTCATTATTATTCTGTGATTTAGTGATATTTTGTAACATAAAAAAAAAGAAATAAGGAACGTATTTATGAAAGTATTTTAAGAATTATAGAATTTTTGAGAATATTAATTCTCAGGGCAGATAAATTATTCCCAGAAAGGACAATGCCATGATTTGATGATGAAAAAGGGCGATTAAAAGAAATCATTATCACTGTCTAAACAAAGAAAAGAGTGGTCCGTTTTAGGGATTGGTAGAGAATTAACTTCTTTAAAATTCTAAAATTTCTAAATCACTTTCATAAAAACATTCCTTATTTCTGTCTTTAGATTGAAAAATATCTTATAAAGCCTTATAATTTGATGCACAACACAATTATTCTCCCGACTCACGCCGCATTAAATAAAAGCGTCTTCATTTGAAAAAAAAAAATAATTTATTTTATTTCAGTGCTATTGCATTGAGACCAGACACACATAGTATAATTAAATAAATTAACACACCATTATGCAAGGCTTTAAATATCTAGAGAAGTTTTGATAACAACATCTCTTTACGTTAGAATCCATTCGCACTTTAGTCTCTAGGTGAATGCGCATGAAACAGTATGTATGCAAAGCAACTTTGGTCACATAGTTATTACAGAAATCTATATATATTTTGGAATAGTGAACTTACAGTGTTTTAAGTACTCGCAAACATATGTATGTGAATAAGGTAATGCGACGTGGTGAGGCGATAAAACACAAGGCAATCGTAAAGTCAGATTAATTATTGTTAACTGCTTTGTCAAGGGTGTAAATGCCATGTATACTTCTCAAATAGACATAAAAGTAGTAATTTAAATCACCGTGGTACTGTTTTCTACTTTTTTTACTTTTTTTTACACGCTACAGAGGGCGAGATCACGGGCTTCCTGGTTATAATGAATATCGTGAATATTGTGGATTACCAAAGGCAACCAGCTTTAGTGAACTTGTTGACCATTTACCAGACGTAGCGGCACTACTAGAAAACGCTTACGAGTATGTTTATAATTATTATGACATTTAATAGATAAGTTAAGAGAGAGAGAGAGAGAGAGGTGTTTTGTTTTGAAAAATTGAGACATTCTTATACCCTACCTGTGTGTGACAAATTGAATTATTCTGATTTGGTAATTTTGACTTTACATGCATATTATATATTATATTTACGTATACACACTGACCAAGATATACTTCTATTTTAAGTTGTACGGACGACATTGACCTTTTTGTTGGATTGGTAACAGAAAAACCGTCTAAAGGTAGCCAAGTGGGTCCTGTGACTCAATGTCTTTTGGCACAACAGTTTAAAAATCTGAAAGATGGGGACAGATTTTTTTACGAGAGACAAGGCACAGGAGGGTTTACTCCAGGTTTGTAAATTTAATAGTTGCATTTTGACAAGCAATGTCACTAAAGGGCATTGATATAGGATTTTTTTTACCAGATCTGGTTTTTACCAGATATCAGTGTTTGACCTTACAAATCACTTTGATGAAAGTATTGTTTTAGCAAAAGAAAAACAAAGTGATACTTTTCATACAGCTGCCACGTTTCTTGAGGAGACAAATAGTCTTTCAATTCAATAAGTGGGATTATTCTTCTCGTCATCAGTGCATTTGTACAGAAATTATGTTTAACAGTTTGCGAGGCAGTTTTGGTGTTTTCTTATATTCGTTTACATACTTATCTATCAAACAGAATGGAAATCCGTGTAAAGTTGTGCAAGAGCTCCTAACAAACTTCTTTTCCTATATTTGAAAACCATATGTTTCATTCAATTTCAACATAATGTCTCGTTACATCTCCATTTTATAGCCATTAGTCAAACCATTTTATTTATATATTTTGATACCTGCACGTTTAAGGTGTTAAAATGTGCTTCCGTGGTGTAGAAGTCCATAATAAATAGATCCTAATTTTCCCATTTTTGCTCAAATTCGTGTAGAACGAGCGCTTTAATCACCATTTTTCACTGCTAAAATACATTCTGCATGAAATGAGATGCTTTTCATGTTCATACACCCCACATGGCAAGTTTTGCAGATCGAAACCGGAAGTAGGTGTTTATTGCGCGGACGAGAGCAAATATGCGCCATTTTTAGGGTAGCAGACCACAACTGATTGGCATTTCACTAGGAACTACATAACCCCCTATTTTCTTTTCATTTTTTCGTTAATTTGTGATAGAACTTCCAAGAAAAATAGATGTAGGAAAAAGTGATGTTCTCTAAAGATACGTAAAGACGACCTGAAGTTGTCGTTTTTCATTTGAAACAAAGAAGGATTTGAATTACTGACCTTTAACCTTTTATTGTGGAGGGACCAGATGCGCCCTTTTGGGCATTATTAATTCAGTAGATATCTAATTCAGCTAGATAGTTTCCTTCCATGATGACACGTGCGAGAATCGAACCAATAGAGATGTAGGGCAAGAGGTCTTAAACCCCCAGCCTTAACCAGAAGAAATTGTATTTGGATGCAAGCAAGATTGTTAAATTAGTGATGGTCACAACGTTTAAGAAAATGAATTTCTGTGATTGAAATGCTTCACTACATCTTATACTCAATCTGGTTATACATACACGGATGTAATTATACTAGTACTAGATTCTTTAGGTGATATTTTGTGTACCAAATCAGTAAGTTTTTGTTTTCCAAATTAATAAGTATTTGGGAAAAAAGATTTTGATATGACAAATAGTTAAGTAAATGTTTTAGCACATTCTTTTCATGACACAAATTATCCATGACTTTAAGTCAGTATAAATCATAAACTGCAGAAGATTCAAGCAACTTTATTTGATCATATTTTCCATATGTATGGCTCCGAGCGTTGAATCACGCCATAAAGTTTACAAAGAATTTCTTACAGATCAACTCGAAGAAATCAAGAAGATTCGTATGTCGACATTGTTTTGTTTAAATACTGATGCAAAGAAAATTCAAGGCAATATGTTTCTAAGAATAAAGAGAGCAGATGGAAAAAAGGGATCATGTTACAAGTACGTTGGTTTTAAATCGCATTTAATTAACTCATTTAGTCTTAATATATTAATATATTAGGCTAGTCTTGCGAATAGATCCATACAAGCCTTTCTTTAAAGAAAAAAAAAAATGTGCATGTATATGAATACCATATTAAATTGGTATGATTTATTAAAAAATACATAAAAAGTCATTATAAACTTCACATCATAATTTCATGTTAGACATTGTACATATTATGTAAAAATATGTTTTAAATTAGTATTTTACATGGCATGTGTTACCTGTCAGATATTAAGCATGTGAGAAAACTTCAGACAGTCATTCAAAATAGTGACAAAAGTATTCATTTAAATTTCAGTAAAATACATACTAATTATCTGTGTCCGTCCACCTGTACCCTTTAATTAATAGAAACCTTCCAGCCGTATCATGATAATGGTTGCTTACTTTTAGTTGATATTTAAAGTAGGCATTTATGTTTACTCAAATGTAGTTCTTAGCATTTTGTAGTTTTATTCAGTATAGGCGGATGGTTCGGCGTCCGTCGCGAACAGTTTAACTTGAACTCTTCTCGTCAGAATTTCACCAATCTTTGTTTGTGGCATCCTGGCAAGTGTGTTCTTATGGGAATACATCGTCCGTTTCTAGAGCTAAAAATAGAAAAAAACGACTTCTTCCCATGAATCGCTTCATGGATTTACATCAACTTTGTTTTCAGCATCTTTGAAATATTCTCTCCCAAGCTTTGCAGGCCCCTAAAATGGGTCGTTACAATACCTTTAACGGCTTAAGGAGCATTTTAAGCATCCATATGACACGGATACCGCAGCCGTATGATAATAGAACACAGAATTGTAGGTCACGTGAGTGATGTTCTTTGGATGCTGAAGTTTTGGATTGGAAAGCAAATATGATAGTACATGTATATTTCACCTTTAAATTATTGAATTTTACATTGTTATAGCGAAAGTTTCGACAAAGTTATTGGAATATTCTTCCATGCATTCAAAATATATAAATAAGACAACAAAAAAGAAGAAAAATGGCATAAAATCTTTGACCTGTAGCTGTGATCTTAACCACTTGTCACATCGTATTATTAAGGTGAATGACTACACAAAATTATTTGAATATCCAACAAAAATACCTAAGTTATATTATAAACTGAACAAGAAAATTAATAAAAATATTCGACCTTTGATTGACCTTTGAGACGGGGGTCTATGAGAGACATTCTAAAATTAACGACAATTTCGCTTGAATATGTTACATGTACAAACTTCAAATTTACTTTATCCCTTCTTAGCACCCGCCCTTGACTTACAAGCACTTCTGAAATTGAAAAATTCAAGAGGTGAATGTTACAGAGTAATCTCCCTTTGGTATGGTCTTATGTTACTGAAAAATACCACTCCCGATTGCTTTATTCGATAATTTTTTTTGCGCCCAGCCAGCATTTTGTTTCAGTCTAGGAAAGAGGAAAAATGTCATTAGGACTTAGATCTGGTGAATAAAAGGGAGTTTGATTTATACCACTTTGTCATCTCTCAGAAACTTTTAACGATGGCACTTTTGTGAGCTACAGCGTTGTCATGGATCAACTGGAGACCGCGAATACCAGTCCTTAAACGCATTTATTGAATTTTCGTTTAACAATTTCAGTACTTTCCAATGACTGACTTTGCTGACGGTGTAGGAATTTATACAACAGTACTCATTGAGTTAAAGAAGATAGAATTCAAAACCTTTTTGACACTTTTAGTTCTTTTTACTGGTCTACGGTCCCCTTTTCGCGGCCACTGTCTGCTGTCAACACGACGTCGTGGCTCATTAAAGTATATCTAGGGCTTAACTCCTGTTAGTAGCTGTCACATTGTATGATCATCTAACTTTGAGAAATTTTCAGCGTATCTTTAGCACATCTGACCCTATTGGCCTTTTGCTCCTCGGTTAACATGTGAGGCACTCATCGGGCACGGACCCTTCTTAAATCCATGTGCTTGTTGAAAATCGCATGAGTTCTTAAGGTCTGCCTGACCATTTTCAAATGTTCCAGCCTGTAAACAGTTTTGTCTGATACTACAGACGTCGCATATGAAGTATGCAATTCACTTAGTATCTGCCTTGCAGTTATCTCTAAAGAACAACGTACTTCAATGTACGCTTTGATTTCAGATTTTTGGCCGCCTTTCATAGCTGCATGTATTTGCTTAGTGTATATGACTACACCTGATACAAAACTAAATGTCTCACAAACTGTGCGATAGTTTTCTAAAAAACCTTTGCAGGATTATAAGATTATAAAGGAGTCATTCATTTATCATCCCTGTTAAACACGTGTTTCTTGCGTGCGATTTTCATTCTTTTATAATGACTCTCGTAGGTCTTACACTCAGCACATAATCTAGTATTGGTGAACGTCTGTGCAAAGTTATATGAGTATGCATCCATTCATACAGATGTTAAAGGACTAAAATCTTTGACTTCTAATTGCGAACTTGATTGTTTAGCTTCATGAGCTTGGAGCCTACTCGTAGGTTTTTCCCATGACATGTGGTCAATTATGATGAATGATTTTGCCCAGTTACTTGAATATCTACCCATTCAAATAAAAGTTATAGATCAGACACAAAATAGTGTTAATATTTTTACTTTTTAAGTGAGATCTTGACATTTGAGGTAGGAGTATGATTCTTGATTGTGAAACTTCGTCTTATCCAGATAATTACCTTTGTCAAGATATTTCAATTTCTGTGCATGCATAAAAATTAATCATTTGAATATCCTTGGCTGCGGAGCGGAAAATGACCTTAAATCATTGGCATCTACATGTTGGCATCTGCGTGTTCCCTTAACACTCAAGGTTGCGGTATTACTCTTCAACGCAATATGTCACATTGTCATGGTGATTGTGCCAAGCTATTTTAATATCCATGCCTGGAAAAATGTTACAGAGCTGAATAAATCTTTATGCGACGTCTTCTTACGGTGATTATTTGTGCCAAATTATTTGAATATCCATAAATGCGTTAGTAAGTTAGATTGCGGAAAATTAAAATGACTTTAAATATTTGACCTCTAAGTGTGACCCTGACCTCAAAGCTAGGGTTCTGGATGTTCTTCTTGTTATCATGGTGGTTATTTGTGCCAAGTTATTTTAAAATTCGACAATGTACGACAAAATTATCGACCAAGCAAGATTTTATGCACACACATCGGACGCACGAACACATGCACGCACGGACACACTCACACGGGCAGTGTTAACAATAAATACTACCCCGTTTTTAATAGAGGGGGCATGAAAATAGAAATACAAGTAGACGACCTCTCGTGAGGGTAATACAACTATTCTTCAAACTAGAAGCAAACTAAAACGTCCCCTCCCAAATTTGCTCAAAGTGGGCTTTTTATCCCATTTTGGGACCGCTTCGGCTAAAAATAGAAATAATTTTCAACTTATTCTTGTCATAAACCGCGTAATGAATCTCTATTTCACTTTGTCAGGTTTTCTACCACATTTCTTCAAATGGGAGCACTCGGTCTCTTTAAGGGGGCATTAGAGCTAAGAATAGAAATACTTATAAACGACATATTCTTACAAAATGCATGATATATCTATATCAATCTTGGAATGTATTATCATTATAAGGTTCCTTCTTAATTTTAAGGGGCGCTAGAACTAAAATAGAAATGCCTTTAAACAACTTCTTTTCATGCTCCGCCTGAAGGATCTTTATGGCAATTCGTTTGTAGAATCACTTATAAAGCCCTCTCCTATGTTTGTTCAAATGAGGGTACTTGGCCCTGGTTAGCAAAATACTTTCAGAATTTCTTCTCAGGAATCGCTTGATGGATCTTCATCAAACTTTGTCATTATAATTTCTTCTTTCGAATTTTTTAGATAGATACTTATTGTCCTTTTCGGAGATGCTATAGCTCAAAATACTAAATATCTATAAACGACTTCTTCCCATGAACCGCTAGATGAATCTTTAACATAGTTATTTTAAGGTTAGTCTGTGCTTCATTTTGTTCAAATGGGGGCACTTGGTCCCTTTTAGGGCCACTAGAACTACAATTATCTTGAGGTGCTTAATGGATCTTCATAAAACTTGATCTGTAGCGTTTTTATAAAATTGGCTGTAATACTTATTTTAGTTGGGTGCACTTAGCTCTTTAAATGGGCCATTAGTAAGTTGGCAATTATATACTAAAAACAGTTGTTACGATTCATGATATGATTCAGTGTTCCATACATAAGTGTGTATACTCCGAGGTCAGGTGAGTGACACAGGACCACTGATGACTATGACCCTTTTGTTTTGAAAATCATTATTGTATGACCAGATTTGTTGCCCTTTTATTAATTAAAGACTGCAACTTTATCCTTTGCCATATCTTCTCACATTTAACTGACATTTTATGTTGGCTTTTGTATTTACTTTTGTCTAATTCTCTGTACTGATTTAAGAATCAATATTTGTGAACATATTTATTGCCCTTCTTTATATAAAAGATCTTGTTATTGTACTTCATTAGCCATATCTTGATACCGCTTGATAACTATAGTTGATATTTGAGTGTTTCTATTTACACCTATCTGCGTCTTTGCCAATCTTTCTGAATGTCCAATACTGCTTGGTTACATTTAGTTGATATTTGGTGTGTGTTTCTATTTACTCCTATCTGCGTTTTTGCAAATCTTTCTGAATATCCAATACTGTTTGGTTACATTTAGTTGATATTTGGCGTGAGTGTTTTACTGCTATCTGCGTCTTTGCAAATCTTTCTGAATGTCAAATAAGTATGACCAACCAAAGCCACTGTCATTTACTTATTGCAAAAATTATTTTGTGTCATTCTGCATCTGTAAGTAACATTGTGTTGATATTTAGTGTGAATATATGTGAATACTCATAGCTACTTCTCTGCAAATATTATTATTATTATTATTGTTATTATTATACCAGATTTATATAGCGCCGTTATTATGATCAATTTCACGTTCAAAGGCGCTTTACATAGTTCAAAAGCAGCCACACAGCCACAGGATTGTTAAAATCATCCTTGTGTTATCCAATTTACTGCTCCTGTTGACTAAACTGATCATTTTTGCTGGTATCCTCAACATTGTATATGAGCTAAAATTGATATTATTTGTTAATATTTGTATTTACTGGATGATACTTTTTCGGCAAATTTAATCAATGTATTTAAAACCAAATCAGCAGTGATATTTTTTCAACTGGTCGGGACCCAACTTCCATTTTGTGGGATTTACTTGTTTTAGCTGATGTAATGATGTTATAAATATCTGTTGAATGCTTGACATATACAAATGATATATGAAATAGAATTAATATGTTATATATTTTTGTCTCTTTTTTTTCTCGTTGAATAAAGACCATACATGAAAACAGGTTTTCTGTCTATTTTCATGCACTTTGCATGACATCATCCCTATATAAAATGTCATTACAGTTGTATAATTATTATTATTATTTGATTATTCAATGCATAATTCCGCAGGATTATGTGTACTATTGTCATTTATCACATAACATATTATAACGATTTCGTTTTTATTCACAGAGACTATTTTTCCGAGCTCGAGGACTGCGATAACATGACTGGAGTAAACATTTATCACTGGATAGATATGCAACAACCTTAAGAGTAGAGTACAAATTGTAAAATATCTGGACAGTCGGACAAGAACACCCACAATGTTGCGCAGCTGTAGCTTGGGAAAATATAAGACTTTTTTTTCTGTTTAGGCTAAAGCCATAGCTGTTTGTAATTCTATTTGTAGAATATTCAAAATGTTCGCAGTTAGTTTTAGAAAACTTACTGTATTTTCATTTTTGATACACGTCATGTAAATGTATAAACTGATTCGTACCCTCCTCTAGGATCAAAGGATATTATGTCAATATAAACATTCGTCTGTCTGCACATCCATCCGTAAGTACGTCAAAAATTCTTTTAAAGTACACTTGTGCGTACATATATAGATAGACGTTGTAATGTGGATATTTTTTTCTCTAATTATTTATCGCACCTGAGGGAATGATTATGCCTCTTCAAAATCTGAGGGGAGATATGTTGTTGTTTTTTCATTCCGGTCTGTGTTTCTATCGGTTGCAAACTCGTGTCCGCTCTTTATCTTTACTCCCTTTAAGGATTATCAAGTAACTTGCTGCCACAAATGTTTGGCATTAAGAAACCATGTGCGGGACGGAACTTGCAGACATGTTTGTTCAAGGTCAAGGTTGAGTCATGGTCAGAAATTTTACGCTTTTTACGTCCTCTCATTATTTCTTAACCCCTTAAAAGGACTTGAATAATTTGGCACAACTGTTTGTAATTTAGAGACTACATGCAGAGCACAGCTCCATTTAACATTTCATTGAGATACATGAGCTTTTTTCATTACTATTCATTTTTTTATATTTTGTATCCTATGTATCGAATAAAGGAGGGTTTGTTAATTGTTACAAAACAAAGCACATATGTATTGAATAAAATGTAAAAAAGTCAATGCATCCTCATATATTTCATTTTGATATACAGGTAGTAATATATGCATGCATATATTATTTGAGGTGCTTTACGCCGCTTTGTTTTCATATTAGAACATAACTTTAGTTTCTTTTTGCATGAACAATGAATTGCATTTCCTTCCGAATTTATCATGGATAGATACAATTGCAATTGAAGCAACGAACAATAAGTCTATTAGTGTGACATTACTACAATAAATTTTGTTGTTGAGTTGAGAATCTCACTGACACAATTTATGTCGTATGCCTGTATGCACGGACAAGCACATTTGCAAAACCAACGGCCTTCCCGGAAGCCAACTAAATGGCTTTCTCACATAAAGAATTCTACACCACAAGTGTTGAGATACGTCTATCAATAAAACAAATTTAAGTTATTTCATACATAGAAGAGATGGATTTGTCATATAAGCAAACATTTTGTTATTGTGAGGACATATGTGATGTTAATATTTTTTTCAAAGGCTAAGATTTTCGTAGCCGGTGATTTATGATCAAAAGGAGGTCAAAGGTCAAATGTGTATAATGCTTAGTCTTTCAAACTTTATTATTAAAAGAGCACATAATAAACAAAAATAACAACTCTGTTATACAATTTTACCCATGTGAATGCAACAATTAAAGATTGTGTGTGGTCCGAAAATGCTCTTTAAGTATGTAGAAAAGGACTCTACAGAGGTCAAAGTGAAAATATAAATACAAATGTGTAAGTTTCTGTGATTTTTATAGTATGTTGCATGGGAATGATGTCCGTTATAATTGTCGAAAGAGTGGGGGATTTGGAAATTGACTGCGTCGGTCCGTCCTTCCGCACGTCCATTCCGTCACGCTCCGTGTCCGGTCCATAGCACTTCAAGGTCAATGCCATACTTGAGGTCAAATGCTAACAGAATCTATTTTATGTCCGATCCAGAACTCTGTCATTCATCAAGGAATTTTAAAATTACATGGCACAAATCGTCCAAATTGAAGTAAATATGTTGTGCGCAAAACCAAGGTCCCTAGCTCAAAGGTCAAGGTCACAATTGGAGGTCAAATATCTGTTTGTGTCCGACCCATTACTGCACCATTCATCAAGGGATTTTAAATTCATTTGGCAGAAATATTCCGAAACCCCTAAAAGGTCAATCTCACATTAAAAGTCATTTTTGTCCGGTCATTTCTTTAGTTTGCATGCATGGATATTCAACTAAGGTTTAAACAGTCACCATGACAAAACAGAGTTCAGCCCCACACTAGATAAAAGCTTTTACTTATTTTTGTCATTTTTGTGACTTTTTAGCACATGGATGTATATTAAAAAAACTTGGCATAAATATCAACCATTATAAGACGACATGCTGTGAGCAATACCCAGAACCCAACCTCAAATGTCAGACACACAAGCTAGTTTTCATTTTGTTAGTTCATGTAATTACTTCCCATTTATGTGATAACGCACACCATTTATTTTCCCACTAATCTAAAATAGAATTATGTTTAATGTAAGATAATTGGAAAACAAGTATTGATAGCTATTACGAGCCATGCGTAACTAATACACTTTTAACAACATCAACATTTATTCAGTAACATTTACAGAATGGAATACTAATGTTGAATAAATACCTGAAACAAAGTCCTCACTAACCTTCACTAATTCTGTTTTTTGAGCTGTATAAATTTCCTTGAAATTTAACCCTAAAACACTGTATGAGCATTAATGCCACTAGTAATTTTCGAAATAATTTCCACTGTTTACAATTTATTCCAATATTTTGGTGATAATCCTTTTGAATGCAACAAAAAATATGAATACCAAAGATTTGATTTGCAAAGATAACTAGATCAGAACAGCGTTTCTTATATATAAAATTCCAATAGTACTAGAAGTTCTATGCATGACTGAGTTTTCCATAACTTCCAGAAATTTCATTTGTTTACAACATAATGATATACACCTACCTTTATGTAAATGACACCACTGGGTGTTTCTATAAGGTCTTGTTTAAATCATCAGATGTTGGTTGTCCGTCCGAATATCCGTTGTCCAGAATTGCTTCAAACGACACAATCACCAAAACAACCGGACTAGTTTCAACCAACCATCTTAGGATGTTCATTGGGTGGTTCTCTAAAGTGATTTCCTTTCAATATGGAATTCTGATTTCCATTGCAAACGAAAGTTTAAATACTTAAATTTTCTTCTCCAAAACGGCATAGCTATGTGCTTAGATATTCGGCATGGTGTTTGGGTCAAAACTGGCCCGCCCTTGGGTGCAGCTGTTCTTTATAGACTGATGCAGGAAAAAATTAAAAAATCTTCATGCCATGAGCATAGATATTTTGCATGTAGCATTTTGTTATGGACCTCTACCAAGTGTGTTAAAATTATGCCCCTGTGGTCAAACTTTAAAATTTTAACCTAGTTTATGTGAATTTACTGTTTTGCTTTAACATTAATTAATGTTTATATTGTTTGCAATGTTTACTTGAATGCATATGCCTGTGCGCAATCACTGTATTTGTGTTATTTTATTGATAAAGTATTATTAACCTGCGGTGTTATTATCTTACATCTTCTTGTCTTACACTTGAAGCCCTGGAGCTTAGATATTTGGCAGGTACGTTTGTGTGTAGTAATACTCTACCAAATTTGTTCAAATAATGACTGGGTTAATTTGCCCCACCCTTGGATTGATTAACTTATTTTACATAGACATCTTTAGGAAAAACTGTCTGAATACGTAATGTCCTGGGCTTAGATGTTAAGCTAGAATCACACTGCCCCGGATGGGCTTACGGATGAGTTTTGGATTCCCATCCCCGGATTGCTCCGGATGTGTAAGAATTTGCGAATTTGTAACGTTATAAATCTCTAATGCAATCGTAACAGAACCTTAATTAGGCATTGTACCTAATTTAAAGAATATTTAAAAAATGAAATAAAAAAGTAAATATTGTCATATATGATGCCATTTCATGATACAACAACTTTTATTTTCAATGTTCTGTCATCAGTAATGGAATAATATTCAAAAGATGATCAACAACAAATAGTCCTACCTGTGTAAAGGGAAGGTAACTGTGTAACTAAATACTGGTTACTTAAGACAGTATTAGTTATCTCCCTTATCAATTTGCATATAAAGTGTCAAAATTGACCCTAAATTGACCTATGGTCTGTTTCATGTAGAAATCAAAGAAAACACTGATGTTCTTAAATATTTAATTCTGTTTATATGAAATATAATGATTTATATAATGTTTTATGAAAATAGTATAAGTATGTTAATAAAGTGATAAGTATGTGGTATTGCACTTTGTTGACAGTAAAAAATATGAATTATATAAAAATGGACATTTTCATGAGAAAAAGAACATATAGCTACAATTCATTAAAAACATAAGATCATAAAAAGTAAGCCAACCAATTTCTAGGAAAAAACAACTTCATAGTAACAGAGAAAATCAAAAAGTACTGGAAAAGAGGTCAAATGTTGCCTTGTAGTACTACTTCTTAATGTTTGAATAATGCCAGTTCAAATCAAAATACAACATTATTGGAAACTTTTATGAGTTTTTTATAAGTTTTATGCAGGCTGCTAAAGACCAGTAGCCTGTAATATGATATAAAATCTGAAATACAAAACGTTTGACTAGTACAGTGGTGACATCACTTTTAAAGTAACCATGCCACTATCAAAGTTGACAGGGAACTTAAGGAAATTAACCTGCAAAGTTTCGTGAAGACTAATTAATAATATATTGTCCAGACAAACAAATCAGGACAGGCACAGGCACACCATTTGGACAATTAAGTCTTCATTTCCGTAAACTCGCACAACAAAAAGTAATGACAATATAAAATACTGAAAACATACTCATGACAAGTACAAAAGGGCCAACATTTCTGAGTCATAGAACTTTCTGATCTTATGATGCTTAATGAGGTAACATGTTACACAAAATATTGCTATGGTAAGAAAAGGGCAATAATTATGAAAAAAGCCAAATGCAGTTATGTAACTAGTGCATTTAATGTCAGATTATTACAGTTTGCAATTGTAAGAAGTTTAATACGTTTTTCATTAACAAAGTGGAAGGTGTTTTAGGTATTTTTATGACAAAACATGTCTCCCACCTATGTATACCTTTATGCTATGGTGGCTATTTTGTGCAGCAAAATGGAAAGTGTCGCTGATATGCAAAAATATACTTGGTACTGATCACTCCTGTGAAGTTTCATCAAAATCTGTTAAGTAGTTTTGACCTGTGAAAGCCGACAAGATTTTTCTACTTTTAGCTCTGGCTGCAATTTAGTGCATCGAAACGAAACGTGCAATCGATATGCACAGCACTATGCTTGGTACTGATCATTCCTATGAAGTTTTATCAAAATCTGGCCAGCAACTTGTCCTCTTAAAGCCAGACAGGCTTAATGCGGATAGACGAGAAGGCATAAACAATACCTCTCCCCACCTTTAGATGAGACATAATTCCGAGATAAAACCTTACATACAACACTTTACAAAATCAGGATGCTAAAAAATGGATGTGCAATACCTCTACCTATCCTTCAGTGAAACGAAAAAGGACAAAACACAAGTAATATGGAGGAGTTATGGGTCATGACATGTACGATAAACAAATGTTTTAAGACTGAAGAAAATGCATTGAATAGTTCAAAAATTTACATTAGCGTTTTAGTTCAATATAAACTTTGTCACACTAAAATGATATTGCAATTATAATGACCAATCGCTTTTTAGATTAATGAAGGAGAAAAACAATTTATGCCAACTTTAAACTTACAACTTTAAAAACGAAAATTATCAAACGTTTTACTGTGGTATTGCATGAAATTAAATTTTGTCACCATACAAATAATTAATGATTTTAATAATACTGATAACTATGATCTTAAGTTTGATTTGTGAACATACTGTGCTATAAACTGAGACAAAACAGTACTGATACACTACAAGACACAGTATTTTGAAAATTATAACAGTGTAATGTTTACATATTCTCAAAGTTTCTGAATCACATTTACATGCACAGTTGGACAGGACTTGTTGCTCTCTACATATGCGTCCTACAATAACAGCAAATAGGTAACAAAATTGATTCAGAAGGTTCCTCTATACTAAACTGTGCAAGCTGCAGACACTGATCTTGAACAATAGCTGAACGGTGACACTGAAGATTTCACAGGTATATATCTGAAGAAAGAAATGCATAATGTAGTAACTCTGTATTCGAGGTGTCTGCAGCTCTTTAATATTCAAAATATGTATATTTCTGAATAACAGGTAGAATAAAAGTGTTACTGGATTAATAAAACTTCAGCATATCTTATGCATAAGACCCATTTTAGTAGAATATATCAAGAGGCCAATAGTGACCCTAAGTCACTCACTTGACCTTACTATTTGACCTAAAATATATGTATGACACACTATGTATTTTAGAATATTATGATGGCAGGCTATATTTTATTCTATATCTTAAATACTTTGAAAATAACACACCTTATACTTGACATTTCATAAGTTATATCTTACATTCACCTTTTTAAGCTTATAACAATAGAATTGTGTTTACCTTTTTAATTAATTTCAGGAGGAAAATGTAAAATATTTGGAAAGTTACATTCATAAGTCTGTAATTATTTGGTACTGTATAATTTCTTTTTGTAAGTGTAAAGTTTATATATCATACTTGACCCTTGGTCTCATGTGAAACAAACTTTACACAAGCCTCTTGAAGTGATATATGCCAAATCAATAACTGAATTACATTGTAACTCTTTGAATATTGTAAACAATTACCTGAAGGTATAAATATCTATGTTTAATTAAGTCATACAGATCAACATTGGCATTCTCATCATATGAATCCACAGAACATTTTACACTGAAATAAAGAAACAACTTTCTACAAATTTTGTACTTCCATTACTGAAATTTACAGACTTTACATTAAATTAGGACTCTAATCCATTGAAAACATCAAGTGACAGATATCAAGAAAACATTGCATTAAAGATATTTAAACAAAATGGTTATTGCTATAGTGTGTTTAAAAGCTTTGAAACATGGTTAGTGGCCGACAATAGTAGTTCTTTTATCTCTGTATCATATGAAAGGCTAAGAGTTAAGGAGTCAGAATAGATATCTTTACCTAAGTCAAAATTTCTTGATTCAAAATGGTTGGCTGTACCATCCTTCATGAAACTTCATAAAATCATTTTAATTACATTTACAATGTGTATCTGTTAAATGTTTATGGGAATGTAATTTTAATAACTGGCATTATATTACCTTTGACATGTTAAACTTGTTAAAGAGTATCATTTGTACATCATTGTACCATCAGACCATCTTTCACTCTGTCAACCTGACTAGACATGCTGGACACCCTGAAATATATAAATGATAAAATCTGTGAAAAGACTCATCATGCAAAAACCATAACACCATCTTTATAAAATCACCTTAACCTAAAAAAAATATCATTATTTCAAATTATTATTGTCCATAAAAGTATAATGTATCCCATCCATAATCATTACATGACTCCTTATGTAATTTACCAGTTCATAGTTTGGAATGGCTTCCAGTCTAAATCTAGAAGTTGGAAGAAAAACAAATTATGAAAGTTTATTTATGGTGTCATTTAAAAGAATGACCTGCCTGTTAATTGTCAACTGTTTGCTCTTTTTAATATTGATAGGCAATTGCATTTTATCAAATACTGTCTAATATATATATCAACTGTCAATAGTTTACAAGTGTTAATTAGATGTCACTGAATTGTGTACTTGTTTCAACATCATAAAGAGAGATAAAACTACATGTAAATTGTAAAACATTGTATGAGATACCCTTCCATCCTGTAAAAATTGCCTTTAAAAAGAAATTACACAGAAGTATTATCCCACAGTTTTGACTGTCCCTGCTCTATCTAACTTTTCAAGCTTCTGCAGCCACTTTAATGTGTCATCTGTTCACTTGTACTTCTGTCTGAAATGAGGTAATTATAATATTTCAATAACTTATAATTATAAATATATTATGTTATTCTTTTCCTACAATTTGCAACAGTTTCTTTTGAAAATTCATTTTATCTCAATTACATTCTGTTCTGACTACAGCTAAAATACATAGAACAGACTATAAGCTATTATAAGGTCAAAGGTCACCCTAAAAGGAAAAATCGGTAAATTAGTCCCAGTTAATCACAGATGCTTTAAATAACCTGTCATTTCACACAATAATTTGCTATAGGGTTATGTATCTACAAACAAAAAACAAGAAAAAACAAATTAATAGAAAGAACATTTTTGGGCAATTTAAAAAGCGAAAATGAAAGTGAAAGTAGAAAGTCAATATTTTCTTATCGACTTTTCTTTCATAATTTCCGTTTAAAGCGTAACAGTTTACTTTCATACTGTATTGAATAATCCATAAACATTATACTTACCGTTTAAATGCATGAAAAATCCGCATGGTACCCGTAAACTTATAATTTGTTGATAACCTCTCAGTTTTCGGCCGATTTCACGTGAAAATACGAAACCGGTGTTGACATAAATGTTCTACTTCCGGCGGTATTCGATTGCGTAAATCGGCTCTAGTACTATGTCTACCTTAATTAACCTTATTTGAACCGGAATAAAACCGTAATAGCTCGTATTCTTTTGACCACAGTTATTGTCTTCCGGACTGTTACGATCTTTTAATATCTGTTACGATCTTTTCAGAACTGTTACGGACCCGGATTTATTACGGATTCCTTACGGATATATTATCCGTGGCAAAATTTTGAGCATGTTCAAAACTTTGCACCCTTGCCCCCGGATGCTCCCGATTTCTGAACGGATATACCGGATGACTTACGAATGAGACAGGAGTTCTACGGATTCGTTATGGATGCTATCCGGAACTCATCCACAAGCCCATCCGGGGCAGTGTGATTCTAGCTTAAATTAGGCATGTAGGACTGTGTAGTGGTTATCTGTTGTCAAAACTGACCCCGTCATTGGATTCACTTGTTTTAAATAGACTTATACAGGAACAGTTTCAAAGAACGCCTTGTATAAAACATTCAGTGTAGTTAGGAAGGCATGCTTTTTAAAAAATCAATATTGCTGACGATTTGGAGAACTGAAATTTAAATATTCCTACGTTACTTTTGAAAAATGGTGATTTTTTTTGTAATTTCTTCATTTAAGGTAATATATAGTGAAACAGCTACAACCTGATGATGGGACTTCATTTTGAGATTTCCATCCTGCTAAATATAACCGTATTAAGAATTAAGTCCATGTGTGAATAAAAAATGTATTTTAAACGTTTAGGATAAAGTTGGAAGAATTCATCTACTAGCAAATACCTTAAACAAGTTGATGTCACTGAGATTAATTTAACAAGCTGAAGTTTTTAGTAAACAGTCATTTATTACAATTATCACTGCAACTTCCCTTGAAGTAATGTTTAATTTATTTCTACAACTTTGACATGCCCTCCCCTATCTAACGCTGCTCGCCTCTGCATGACGTGTTTTATGTATATTTATGTACATGTAAAATGCATAATTATAAACGACTCTCTATTGTTGGAAGTACTGCCCAAAGCAATATCATGTCCAAAAGAAAGCTGTCAATATAATGTCTGGAGCTGAAAACTTGATAAATGATCGAAAGCGGTTGGCAAATTTGTCCTGTACTTGACTGGTGTAAAGGAGATTATAAATCAGGTTCAAAACGTAGCAAAGTTACTTATCCACGATAAGAAAACATGACATATCTCACTTGCCTTATACTGTTGAAAATATGTCACAATGGTTACATATGTTACCGATGTCTTTCGTATGAAAGTGTTGTTATCTGTTATTGCAATGAGGAACATTAACTTGTTACTTCTCTTGAAAGGTTATATGATAAAGCACAAGGATAACCAAATATTACATTGGCCCCTTTCAGTTGGATTCCTCTGACTTTTTTGTTATAACCTTTATCCAAGATGTTGCGGTTGGTCAAAATAAATATGCTTTTATGTGTAGGTTTCTAAATAAGAATGATTATTCAAACCTATATTTAGCAGAAGGCCACTAAAAGAAAACCTGTCCTTAATCATTTTCCAATCCAATGAAATTTAGTAAAGATATTGCTTTTGAAAATTACAAAGAAGTCAACGATAAAAACAGAGGAAGGACCAATCTACTTCTTGGACATAATCAGGGGAAGTAACTGACTAATGCTCCCCATTGAATGTACATTTCAGGTGCTTTGCACCACTGGCGCCAGACCAGAAAGAAAATGCTTCTGTGCATGTTATATCCTACCCCTAGGTATTCTGTAAGAACCATGGTCATGTAGGGGAAAAGATACTAACCCGTTTCAATCGCGCATTTCATACCTAAAGCACGCAGTTCGGTAAATGTGTACTATGGATATCAAACAAGTGGTAATTTATCTTTCATTGTGTACCGGTCACATTTCTTCAATACTTCTTATCTTTCAAAAACAACGCGTAGTTTATAGTTTTTCAGCGTTACAAAAAAAAAAAAAAAAAAAAAAAAACTTGCGTGACCTTCCCTGGTGAAGTTCCGTTCTAGATTACAAAACCATTTTGATTGGCTGTTGTGAAAATGTATGTCAATCGTCATTTTAATACATGTGTTCGCTAATATGTGAAAATGCAGCATAAATGTGCAAAACGAATAAAATAAACAGAACAGATGTAGGCCAATGTATGATTTAAAATTAAAAATTATATAAAAGATGTTTTTGTTTGTTTACGTTTCGCCTAACATGTGCACATTGCCGTGACCTCTAGACCGGATGTTCATTAGGGAAGGTCACCCAAGTTTTTTCTGTAACGTTGACGAACGCGTAAAATATGTTGATACTCTCAGCAATATGGAATATTGAGACAATGTGATTGGTGCATGTTGGAAGATAAATTATCGCTTGTTCAATATACTAGGTACCCTTCCACCGAACTGCGCGTTTAAGTTGATAAATGTACGATTGAAACGGGTTAGTGCACTTTCCGGTTCATGACCATGTTTCTTATAGAATACCTAGGGGTAGGGTATAACATGTACAGAGGCATATCCTTTCTGTTCTGGTGCCAGTGCTTTGCACACGGCATTTAGCTTTAACCTTTAGCCTGCCGGCAGCAAGAGATCCTGCTTTTGAGACCAGTGCAGACCAAGATCAGCCTGCACACCAGCGCAGTCTGGTCATGGTCTGCACTGTTCGCTATTCAGTCAGTAAATTTTCAGTGAACACCCTTTTGAATGATAAGTGTTACTGCCCAAATTGAATGATGGACCAGTCCATTTTAGAAATTTATCAGGGTAAAGGTTAACGTTATATTTTATGCGTCTGTTTCAAGGTTGCCTATTTGACTATTTTTTTGGCTACTTCTCTTTCCATCCGAGTTCTATACAATGCCACACTGTGTTAAACTGATCTATCATTAATCAATTTGAAATAAAATATTTTAGTGGATGACGGGAATCTGGGTTTAAGTACGCCCGCATTTGAACAATGTATATCAAGGTCTTTTCATTATTTTGACTTCATTTTAGCTTGTAAGTATTGATTATTCTTGCGTAAAACCTTTGTGTTTTCACCAAAATGAAGGATATTCTCATGAGCGTGTGCTGCTGGTAAACGTTTTTAATATTCTCTTCCTTGTCCAACAAACATAAAAATGTACCCCTAACCAGTTTTTGCCACAGCCGTAATGTTTGAGACTTATGACTAATATCAATCCGCCTTTTCATTAAAATTACCATTTTAAAATTCTTCAATAATGTCAAAATCCCTTGAATGATGGCATAGTTTTAGAGCAGACATTAACAGACACTGTTAACCTTTGACTTTCAAGTGCGACCTTGACCTAGTACATCGGACGGACGCGTTAAAGAACCAGGCTGTCTATTTGCAAATAGCTAGACTGTGTTAGGATGAATTTGGCGAGATAAATGGCTGCCTTTGTATGTATGTCAAGCACTTTTGGATGGGCGCTGTATAGATCTGGTACATATATCTATTAAGCGTTTGCTCCCAAATAAAAGAAATTGGTTCACAACAATGTATTAGTGTCTAAAAAGAAACGTTTGACAAAAAAATTACTTATTATGCACGATAATTAAAATGAATCATTTCTTCAAATTTATTATTTATTTCAAAATTGCATAACATGTATACAAATACTTACATTCATCAAAACGTTTTATACAAATCAAACAAACTTACCTTTTCAAAACGTGCATTTGTCTTGGAATAACTAATCTCCTATCAATTTCATACAATTACCTTGCATACTTTGTAATCGCAAGTGAAAGTGCATTAGGGACTGTATTGGCAAAACAGCAACATTCGATGGTATTTTGTTAACTATTGTTTTTTTAAAGAGGTCAGTTTATGAACTTTTGGATTTCTTATGAATATTTGTAGTAAACAAATTATGAAATAGTTCACATGCGTCAAACATTGTGATTTTAACCTTGTGATCTTCATCATCGAATACTAATTTAGTGATTTTTACACACATTTATTTTTTGTCCTTTTAGGTTAGAATTGTTCACAAATGGCGGCAAGGACTTTGCCAATAAATACAAATGTGCAATATTAATGAATGACACCTATATATATACACCACACCTGAAACGGTAGTACATTTCGCAATACTGTAAGCTGACTTGACTTGTTAAGACGTTTCATTGAAAAGTCAGAGTGATTTTATTATTGTATGACACAAAGGCCCTGAAAATTTTCAATAGAATAATGTTATAATGTATAAAAAGGGGGCAAAACACAAACAAAATGTTGTAATTAAAACTGCCAACAGACTGCAAATGTACACTATATGTTGTAAATTGAGTTCAATTGAAATTAAAAGGAAACTGGTGTTGTAATACTGCAAAGTTCAAAAAGTGTAATAACTTAAGGAACGAAATCGGACATGAAATTCTGGACACATGCGATTGTTGACTGTATATCTATGATGTTTTCAAATTGCATTAAAAAGGAAGGGAACTGTAACAAGACTTGAATGTTTAAACTACAAGAACAGTTATGATATTGTAAAGTTCAAAAAAGGGTTATTTATAACTCGAAAAACTTCAGATATAAAAGTCATTACATGCGCACGTCCATTTTATGTGATGGTGTGTACAAAGTAGGAGGGTTTGTTTACACAAGAAAAGGAAATGGACGGACTGATGGTAAGACGGACCTTTTAAACACTATTTTAACTGCATTTAAGATTTTGTTCGAAATGATACTTCCTTTTTACGAAATTAACAAAATAGTGTAATATTTGAAACACAAGAATCGAATGTCACTTTAATGACTCCGTTGTTTCTTATGTTTTTTCTTCAGAGAACAATGTATTAATTATGTATGATTAGAATTATGGTATACTTGGTTTTACGGCAAATGCCACTTCGATACAAAACCAATAGGACTGTCCTCAGGCAGATGCACGCACGGCACGTGGTCACACATATTTAAGGACTATACTAGCTAAGTTGAACCATTATTGCTGGTCATTAGGTAGAGTCAGGGTAGTTGAGACTGGTATTTTACCATTAGACTACATGTTTTTTGGCAATATGGCACGACCACTAATATGACGCAATTGATGTTGCCGTTAAAAATACATGCAAAATAACGAATTTTCCTGCATCAAATCAAATGTGGAAATGTAGATTTAATTGTTATTTGTCGGTTACTATTAGGGATTCTTGGGAGATATTTTCATTATAAGGTGACGGAAAATGTTAAATTCTGGTCGCTTTGAAAGGTGGTCAAAGACAGTCACTGTATAACTTTATGTGAAGTCGCGGAAACATATTACAAATAACCTGACCATCAAATTGTCATTACTTTATATCGTTCTGATAAAAATGAGTACGGTCGAAAGAAAAACTGGACTGTGATATCTTATAGCAGTTTTAAACTGTCATCTAAACCTAGCATACGTAGGTCAGGTTAGCAAAACATGTAAATGACGCACCCATAATGGCAAAGTAAGAAAACATAGATCTATTAAGTAAGCATGTCAGAAAAATGTGGGTAATACTTTCTTTACAATTAAGTTTTCGTCCTCTCATTCATGTGGGGAAGTTGGCAGTTACTTGCAGAGAACGGGTTTGTACTGGTACAGAATCCAGGAACACTGGTCAAGTTAACTGCCCGCCGTTACATGACTGAAATACTGTTGTAAAACGACGTTAAACGCAAAACAAATAAACAAACAAACAAATAATTTTACCCGAGTGTGTATTTCCTTAAATGAATGCAAATAATTCGAACAAGCTTATCTAATATACATTTCGGAGTATATTTCATTTTACAGTTACAACTCATGTTAAGTATTAAGCCGCCTGGCATTATTAACTTAAAGACGCAACATTTATGTCCACCATGTTACTACTCTTTAACTGTTCTGTAAAAAGAGCCTTTGGCGGCACTAAATTCATCCAAGAAAATATATATAAGACTTGGTTTAACTGAACCCGTTTGTGAGCGGTAATGAAATGTGCAATACAGCAACACCACCGAGGTCCCCTACATTTGTAGCACCACCTAATACATGATATTCTAAAACAATCTATAACGTCCTTAAGAAGCAAGGAACGCAGCGAAGAAAAATAATAACAGACTCTGTTTACTGAGTATGTTCATAAGAGGTTATAAAATGTGCAATACCACTCACACCCTTTAGCATAGACTTAAGCAGAATTTTATGATAATAAAATTGACCGGACTCGATAATCCAAAAGACAACACTGAACACAATTACGTGGGAGGTGGGGTGCATTATAAGGCCGCCATACTTAAAGACTTCTGTTGCTGTTGTTATACAAATTGAATATATAATATCCTTTTAAAGCATATAACAAAACCAGTCGAATTAATGGCAGACATGGTTTGACAGAGTCTTTTGATGGGAGGCAGTGATACGCGCAACACCTCTCACGTATCCTAGCATTGGCTTTAGCAGAATTCTTTTATGAAAAATTTAATTAGGCTCCATTATCCCGAAGGTCTAGAAAACATTTCAGAAAAAAAAAACATGTCTATTTCTCGCATTTAAATCGTGTGGACTTTCGTAACTATCTTGTTTTGTCGACAAATGTAAAGTGTATACTCATCAACGGTTATTATCCCTCAAATAAATAATTTTCTATAAACTGCAAAATCTGTTTCAATTTGATTAAGGTAAGTAAATTCCATCTAAGACAGTTTGATCATCCGTACTTTCTCTTATTCAGTTGAACCACAGATAACCCACTGATAACCTATGTCACCGGTGATTTGCTATATATATAAAACGTAATTGAAACGGTTTGAAAAGTTACGAGTAATCCAAGAAAAAAAAAAAGAATCTTTTTAACTTTTGGTGACGAAAGTCTGTTGAGCTACTGTAAGTGTATTTATATTGGCGCAGCTAAATTTTAGTGCAAACGCCTTAAATTGAGTAGTTTCGACTTATTAGCGCGTACTTGTATTAGCGCAGTATCACCGGTGATAAAATAGCCAGTTGGTGGCTGAGTGGTATTTGTAATGAAATCGACCAAGCACGCAAACAAACATGCATAGGTCTACACTATGACATCCAATCTACATTCGTTTAGATCAGTGTTAATCTGTATACTGTCAATTTGTACATGTATACAGTGCAGAATGGCGATAATTGTTTATTTTCAAATTTACACTTGGTTTTCAAAGCAGTAAAATGTTATGACACTCGTAATTAGCGCGACCGGACAAGCTGTCGATCTCCTCCGAAGGTGTTATATACCATGTTTACGGTCAATAAAAAAATGCAACTTAATTTACAAAAATAGATGATTTTTGTACTTATATTCAAACAGGTTAAATTATTCTATTCAAAATTTTCTGCAGAATATTAGTTAGGAATGCAGTACTTGTCATATTTACACAAAAAACAGATATTCCACTGTGCTCTGTTGCATTGTAATTACGGTATTTTCAATACTATAAATATCGCTTTTTCAAGGAAAGCCTTTCATTTCAGTTTAATATTAGCGCTAGACATGAATTAGCGCATGCCCGATCCCGCTAATAGCGCGAAAATTAGTACTCCGCTAATATTAATAGACTTACAGTATTGCTATAGCCCCAGCGTCAAAGCCGAAAGGGAGGATATAGAGATGTGTTCATACACCTTTCTATTCTCCCACTACATTACACCTAATTCCGCAACACACAGATTGTCATCCAGACCCACTAAATATTGTCTCGGAATCATGGTAATATCCCTTTATACTAAAAGTGTAAATAGAAATACCAAATTTTTATCAGAAAATGCAAATAATTGTGTAACACTATAATTAGATTTATTTCCCTTTATTATCAGCGTTTTACATGTAGATACTAGTATATTGCATTGAAAGGCAATTACATAACTCATATTTTTTATTTGACATATTATGAGAACAAATTTCGAACTACACAATATACCCGGCAAGTAATATAGAAGTTATATGAAAAGAATCAAGTATTTGAAGAAAATAAAAGTACATGAAATAGTGCGCTGAAACTAGATTGCTGAAATTTCGAAAGATAGTAAACTAGAACAATTAAAGTGCTAACAATCACATTATAATATTTCAGAGCATACATGCAATTTATTTATTGTGTCAATAGCAACAGCCATACCACATATCGCTTACCACATACCGAGTCAAAACGTCATTATGGCGCCGGAATATCAAACAAAATCGACAAGGTCTGTAAATAATTATGATTCAACCTTTCTTAACATTAATGGGATTTTCTGTACCTTTCGTCAAAGAAACAAAAGCTGTTCAGTCCAGTGGTATTGATAAGATGAAACTATGCAAGGACCGTTATAAATGAGTTCGTTAATTTTCGAGACTTGACCGGAAGTTTTCGTGTCGTCCGCGATATTCTACCTGTTACTATCAAATCTTCCATTCTACTGAAACAATTTTGCTTTCGTCGGAACATTATTTCTAAATGCAACGAAGTGTCTGAGTACGAGGCCCTCTTATTCATACCTAGCCAAATCACGCGAAAACTATTTCTTAATGACTTACAACGCATGGCAGTAGTCTCCTTCTTGAATATCGTTTCAAGCACTACTCATTGTTATGGATCTCCTGGAGAATATGCGCCTCGCCCGAGTATCAAACTCACGATTCTACGATTCTAAGATCTGTGCTCGCCCTTTTGAGCTAAGCAGGCTGGCTATTTAGACTTGGCACGTAGCAAAATAAATCGAATTTGTACATGTTCAACGAGAATTATTCCATAAACATATAAAACGTTGCATGAAATAAACGCAAATGAGAAAGTTGATTACATAGCTTTATCACATTTGTTTACTCGTATATATTAAAAGTAAAATGATGCACAAATTATTAAAATGTATAAGAACATGATTAATTTATTTGAACTGTAAATGTTGTTCAAATTAGTCATAAAATCATATTCTTCTCCCGTTTTTATCATATGTATAGTGAGCATTTTTCTGGCGGTTTTTTTCACTCATATTTGACGTCTTCTAGTCATTCTTTTATCACAGTAGCTTATAAGATACAATGCGCTTCCTTATATTCTGCTAAAGTATTATACATCTGTACGTTTTGTTGAAAACCTTGCGTACCTGTCTACGCTTTCAAAGTTATGTAATTGGTGTCGTCTTTTGAAAAGAGTTGTCGACATTTCTTCTTGGATGTTTAATGACGCGTCCCGTATCACAATTTGCACGTTACGAGGCAACAATAAAACGCTGTCAAGAAAATGGTCCCATGCATCCTCATACATTACTATTTTTGTTAACGTTATCTTTCTCAGCCTCTGCATTTCAAACGGTGAATCTATAATATTTTCACTGAACTGAAATGTGTCTAATTCTAGAGAATTTAAGTACTTCAATGAGGGTAAGAGGTCTTTTATCTGCTTCGTGACATTAACTGCCTTTCCTTCTACATTAAACCAGTTTCCCAAAAAATGTGCATGTTTAAGTTTTCGCGATCGTTTTAACACACGAAATACAGATTTCAAAATATAATAATTGGGCATGCACAATGCACACGTTTCAAGATTGACAACATTAAAATGATTCATTCCAATTGCTTGAAAGTCATGATCCAGAACTTGAAGTTGGTGATGATTTGAAAGATCAATGTATGGTGAGTCTGGATAAATAATATCATCGTCAGGGTTGTCAGTTATCTTACGTAAAGAAATCTGGCGTAGATAAGTAGCATCGTTAAGGATTCTACACAGATTCATTATATTCGCAAAAGATAATTGTATATTTTCGAGCTTAATCGAAACAAGCTTTTTCATGTCAGGTAGTAACTGAATAACATTACCTATAAAAATGCGCGTCGGAAAGAAGTCCATTGACCCTGGAGTTGTCTGAACATATAGCGATCTTAAAGTAAATACGCTCCTCTGCACTAATCTTGATAAAATGATGTAAGATGCATCTGTGAACTGAAAACCTAAGATAGGCGAAAAGTCAATCTTTAATGCTGATATATTTTGACCAAGACAAGGATCATTCAAAAACTCAAGGAGAGTTGTAGGTAAATCCAGGCCTGCAATATCAATGCTCAAGGACAATACAAATTCCGGTTTTATATATTTTATCAATTCAGTGTCACCAGTGACCATCTTTTTATATGCCACATCAGCTAGGAAAACTATTTGCTCTTGCTCAGGTTTCTCTTCGTATTGAATTGCTTCTTTAATTAATGAAAACAACACATTCTGCATTGATAACACCGCTGCACTATGGCCGTGGCTATTCAAAGTGAAAAATGGTAGAGATGAAATATCTCTTATTTCAAATGGCTCGTACTTTATATTTGTACGAAAGTCAATGAACCCTTCGTCTTCAACGACAATGTTATATAGAAATTTAGAAAGATGCACAGCTAGAAAAGGGTCAAATCCACAGGAAAATGTAAAGATATTTGACTGTTCTAGGATATTATTTACAGTTTTGCAGCCACTCAGATATTTTATGTTGTCATCTAAAGAATCCACAGTATATTCTTTGAACGCGTGCTCCGACGTCCGCCTGAGTTCCTGATATATATGTATTGCACATAGAAACTCTTGCATTGACTTATGGACAAAAGAAAATGAAAGGTGTTGCCTTGTGCTCAAGCGTAGGCCAATGGCACGTTCCTTTGACAAAATACCAGTTTTAAGACAAAAACTGATTACTTCTTCTGGAATCTGAAGCCTTCTGAAAACAGAATTATCAAAAACGAGAGAGGATTCTTTCTGTTCTGAAAGCAAGGTCACATGTGCTAATCGCCCCACAAGATTTACAACATATTTAAACTCTTGACATAGCTCTGTGCGGATACATGGATCAGGGATGATTACGTTCTCTAAATTCGCAGATTTCTCTCTCATATATCCAAATATCTCGTCATTGTTATGCCGCTGATTCGCCCATTCAAAATGAAGACTCAAAATATTACTGTATATTTCGGTTTTGCCGAAACTGCTCAGTTTTCCATCGAACCAAAGACAAATAAGTTGCCGTAACACCATCGGCATACGCCTCATGTCGTCTTCAAAACTACATTCTGAAAGGTCGTTTTCAAAATCAGCTTTATTTTTGTTTGTTTGAAACATTTTATTTAACTCATTCACTGTTCTTTCTGTCATTGTTCCAATGTCATTCACTCCGCGCAATCGCAGTTTATGATGAATCTCGGTACTTTGAATGCCAAGGGATTCAAATTTCCAAGGTCTTGAAGTAGTTATGATTGTGTAAGGTGTAAGTAGATCTCGTATCGGAAGGTCTTTGGTCTGGAACTGCGAACCAGTGTTCTGATGAGATGTTGGAGTCCATTCGTCTAGACCGTCTAACAATATCAGGCACTCTTGTGCTTCTTTTTCCAGTATGGTTTTAATAACAGGATCAGCATAATGGGTTCTGACCATTGTTTCAATATAGTTTGTTTCAGTGCAGTGGCGAAGAGTTATGTAAAACAAAAACTGAAACTTTTTCATTTCCTGTATGTTTTCTGATTCTTGAGCATATTGGTTAGAATGCGCCAAACACCAGTTGTGGATCATATTTATGCAGAATGTACTTTTTCCAGTTCCAGCCTCGCCGATGAGATATATCAATCTCATCTGCCGTTTGTCCTCATTAAATACTTGCTTATATGATGAAATTTGTTTAGTTTGTTTAAGTGTTTCATTTTTCCTTTTAGGTTCGACTTCTATGATAGGATCAACGTAAAGCTGGTTGACATCTGCGTCTTTGAGTTCAGGCTGTAGCAGCACTGGCGAAACTTTCACTACATTTTCAGTATACATTTCTATTAGGCATTTCTTCAGATCTTAAATAAAAAAATATAAATATAAATACATTTTAAATTGCAGGTAATATACCAAAATATTTATTTTATAGTCTCTTCCGATCATTTCCGTTGGACTTAATTGACATAGTTTGATTATAAACAAACATGTGCCATCATAGACAAAAGATAAGTTCTCATAAACGAAAAAAAAAAGTCCCAAGCAATCAACAACTTATAGATGAATTATTACATTCTTTGAACATTTCTCTTGTTTATTTAGCACTTTCAATTTTCAACTTTGACTTAATAACTAAAATTCTCAATATGATAAATACAATTACCTCCCTTGCTTTGAACATACGCTAATCGTGCTTGTTGTTGTGAACGCATATTCTTCAGTCTGTCGATTTCGTCGCGAGTGTCAACAAATTGCTGAAAAAATAATACCTTTACAATTGTAATTTATACATAATTAAGGATGTTTAGATTTCATATGTTGTTCAGTTATTGAATTAATGACATATTCATTAAAAGATAAAGCGATTTTGGTCTACACAAATAATAAGCAGATGAAGATCAAACTTGTCTACAACGGTTCATACCTTCTCAATTCGCTTAATTCTGTTCGACATATCCGACTCAGATGCTTCCACTTTTCGTGAGAAATCGTCTGTGATATTTTTGATATCTTCAATGGCAACTTTCTTCACCTGTTCAATTTCAGCACAGGTTTCGGCTTTACGTTTTACGATTGTTGTTTCTAAATTCTCCATACTTTCTCGTGCCTCTGCTTTAATTTTTTCTGCAGCTGTATCTATTTCGACTTCTATACGTGGTGTTATGCCACTAGCAGCTTTCTGAATAATATCCAAGTTTTCTTTTGCTTTATGTTCCAGTTCTTTGCCCCTTAATTGAAGTGTTTGCAATGTTTTTGTCTCAGTTAACTTGATTGTGTCGGTCGCATCGTGAATAATCTCTTTTAACTCACTTTCTTTTAGATCAATTTCTGCGATTGCATCTTTTATAGTCTCTGCTTCACTCAGTGTAGATATTACAAAATCAGAATTCTTGAGCTTTGAAATAAAGAACAGAATAAGTTAATATGTTGGACTGACGCATTAGGTCGAATAGTAAAACATACATTTCAGTATCTGTACAAACTATAATCAGAATTCCGACTGATTGATAGCTGAAGAAAATTGACAACAATTTTATATTCATGATTCCTCACCGACCATTGCTATTCCTGAAGCCCTCCCAAAATGTTTAATGATCTAGTGTTACGTTCATTCCACCGTTATATACTTTCTGATGGCGTTGAAATATAACTACAAGTTTTGATGTAGCTTTACAAATGACATGATGATAACATTTACCAATAACATTTGCCAATAATAACTTCAACAACACAATTACTTTTAGTAAAATGCGTAGATAAAATACAACAAAGCATACGCCTCGTTACATTTTACATAGAATATGCTTAATACCTCTTTTAACTTTTTAACAGCAGCTTTAGATTCAGGTCTATTTAGGAACTCTTTGCCATCTTCTAGAACAGCAATCATATTGTTAATAATATCATTAACTTCAGTTTCCTCCATCTCCAAAGAACTGGAATGATAGATGCTGTTCCTTGCAGATCTTGTCTGAAAGGTAGAAACTTGAATTTCAAATGGATTGCAATATTTCTCTGCAAGTATTGAAAAATATCCTTGTATACTGATGATACATTTTGAAATTAGTGTTAAAGATATTTTCAACAAACACACATTGTATTTTCATAATTGCCCTTGATTAGATCATATTAGCTAGGCATCATGAAAACGTCTTTTTTTATTGAATTATATATAAGTAAATTTTATTGAATTATATATAAGTAAAATAGTTTCGATTTATTGGAAACTTTTTAAGGCAGCTCTGAACCAAATCCGCTTAAAATTAGTATTTAGGTTTTTACAGGGCGTCCTATACTTGGCCATTAAAGAATAAATGTTCAGTTTGTTGTAATGATGCACGTACTAGAAAGGTCGTTCTAAATTCGGCATATTAATTGTAGTAATATATAACAACATGTTTTATCAATTCCAACGTAATTAAAGCATTGACTGAATATGACCAATGGCTAAAGTATTCACTCGTAAAACACAAATGCCAGATAACAGAACTCTTGTATTTACTTGCCAATTTCTCATACATGGTAGGTAGACTAAACAGTTTAACTTTATTCTTGCACAGCATGCATGCATACTAAAGATGTATAACCTGCTCTTAAGGTAGTTTTGCATGTTTGAAGCAAACATTGTTCTTCAACGTAGGTTTTTTAAACTATATTGTTTAAAGCATCATTGTATCGGACAGAAATTCAGTCAATAACAAAGATAAGACCGTATGCTCAACGCTTTGTTCGACCGGCTTGAAAATATTGGTTCTACGGTCAATTTGTAGTAAGTATGTCCACGCGAAATATCTACGGTAAAACGTAAAAATATTGAGTTTTGTTGCTTTTTTCCGTAAGGACGCCATTGTTTTTATATACAAAATATGTTTTTATTATATAGCCTGATTGATAAACTAGGAAAAATCAATGAGTTCAATTAACCTTAGTGTCAGAAACTGATGAATAAAAATTGGATATTTTTAATACATAATTTTAATACCGTTTAAAATTGAATACAAAGTTCTTGCAAATAATAGTTTAAAGTCTTATAAAAGTGGAAAAGGTGTGCTGGCCATGTTTATTTTTTCTCTGTTTATATCTTATATCACGTTTGCTTGAATACAGACCCAGTCGCAATATTCTATTTCACAATGTATACGCAATTGATGGTTTATGCTAGACACATTCATGTGAACAAACGAAGACAGAAAATTCTCAAAACCCATTAATTGTGGGGATAAATATTAGCTGTCACTTTAAAGTCTTGCTCGTCAACGCTAAGCAATAAAGATGAAACAGTTACATTAAATGGCAAAAAAGTTAGATACAGACTTAGAAATATTTAAAATAAGAAATATTTAAATCATAAAGTTTTATCACCCCATCCGTCACGACTTAAGATGTTTATACCACTTATTCACAATAATTGACCTGTTATCAAGGATCATTTGTATGTAAAATGATTGCGGAATTTGACTAAATGCACTAGTGATTGACAATCAGAACAATATTCGTCAAGTGATAAGAAAAAAAATGATACGTATGTAGCAGGAATGATATCTTCAAGTACATACCTGTCGGTATATTCTTATTTCAACTGGTATTCACCCACCTTAAATCAATTGTGCATTCTATTCTTACTTAAACCAGCTTTCAGTACATTTTCTCCTTAAAGGTCCATGCCATATATTGATGCTGCTTTATATACATGTATAATGATGGTCACTTTTTCTAAATCTTATTTAAATCATGTTGTGTACCTATTGGGACTTCAGAAGCTTAGTAATTAGTAATTAGTGATAAATACTTATGTTTGCCTCCTATTTGAGGGTCTTTCTATTGCAGTTTTGCTTGCATATTGTACCATCTTTTAAATCATTGGTTTGCACCTTTAAACTAACCAGTTTTAGACTATAGCTTAATTCATAATGTTTTCATGATTCTTGCTTTTTCGCTGCAGTTGTCAGGGCAGGGTTGGTCAATAGTTCTAATATTTCAATTTACTATATTGATTGTGCACATGGTTTCTAGAACTTTCATAACTTTTACATTACTTTTTCTATGTCCCTCGTTTCTGGCGGGAAGGTTAGGGTAATAAATAGACATTGTCGGCTTAAGTTGACGTGAACAATGAACTGTGAGTGTGCTGTAAATCCTGGGGGTCTTCTCAAGACATACTTGTATTTAATTCACTGTTACTGTAGCTGACTTTGTTCTTGACAGAACGTCATACAACTATTATATAGACAGTCTGAATGAAACAGAGTTATGGTTATGTTCTATGCTTGTTTAGGAAGTAATTAAAGAGCTCTCAAAAATATACATGTACTTAGAATAAGATTTCTTTTAAAAAAAGATAGTAACTCTACAAAAGTTCCATAAACTATGTTTCCCATTTCAATTGATACATTTTGTTTCTGCCTTCGTCATATGTACGTCCGTCTGTCCGTCTTCTTCTTAAACGGAATTTCACGGAAATGATATTATGAAGCCTTGTTGCGCGTATCATAGGTTTTTTTTGTGGAGTTAGGGTTCCTTAAAAGTAGTTTTTGAATGAAATTTGTCCGAACTGCTTTATAATTAGCAGGATTTGAAAACAATTTCATAGGAATGATCCGTACAAATTCTAGCTGAGCATGTATTGCGAGGTTCATATTTAAATGATCTTATACTGAGTAATGGCCCTTTGATTATCATACATAAAGTCTATGAAGAGATTTTTTTCTGTAATTCATCTCCAAATTTCATTGAAACCTAAGGGATTTATTGAAATAAGATGTGTATATCGTTGGTACATACGCTCAAAATATTTTTCCGGAGTTATGTCCATTATTCATTTTTACTGAAAAAAAAATTGTTCGAACTACTTCTCCTAGTATACTGTTTGTGTGATTTGACTGAAACGTCATAGGAATGATAGTTGCAGGTCTATATTATTCATAAGTTATGGATTGTACGTTGAATGATTTGAATTAATTGTATTTCATTATTAGAGATAGAAATTATGTAGACAGGTCCTTTTTCATTTTTCATCATTTTGGGAACGCCATCTACACAAGTGGAATTAGGAAAATGCTCTTGAAAATTGTTTTATTTGAGAAAATTTGCAAATAAACAAATCTTTGTTAAGATATTTTTGTGTAAAATATTAATGGACTGCATTTCAGTAATTGTTCAACAGTATAACTGTTGTTTTAATGACCAAAATATACATACAAATTAGCAAAACTATTTTAAACCGGCAAAATTCCTAAAAGGTAACACTAATTTGGGAATGTTAAATTTAGAATCGGAGAAATAATACTTTCTTTGCTTTGGGATTACCTCCTTTTACTGGAGGTAGATTTATAGGGGAAAAAAGCCCTGCTAGAAATTTTTGCCAACGCTTTATTTCAAAATTCTAGTCCAGATTTCAATGATAGTAGGAAGTGCTTGTTATAAAGCCTTGTTGAGCATATCATTGGCACGTCCGCTCGAAATATTGTTTGCGGAGTTACTAGGTACGGTCATGTCGCTAAACAAATTTTCACTGATATATGATCCTTTATTTTTACACTAATGTTCACATAACAGCGTTTAAATTTTTCGCATAACACGGTTAATAAATTCCGTAGTATTCAGTTACAAAGTTTACATTATTCATTTTACATCATTTTTTTAGAAACTTAATGTTAATGTAAACCGTCACTTTTTATACATTTCATTCCGCTATTGTGAAAAAGTAAATAGTTATACATAATCAGTTCCGCATAAAAGTAATGGTCTGACCTTTCTAAAAATCATATTCTATAATATAAAGAATCGTCATCAGACTATAAATAAAGATTACAGCGTCAATAATAGCAAATATTGGCAAGTTGCCGAGCGTAGCGAACGGAAAAAAAAAGAATGGACATTCAAGGTTATTTTGATATAATGAAAATGGAAGCTTTGCCGAAAAGGGAGTGCGATCGCATCCGTCGCACCCCTCCCTTCCCCCCTCTGGCCACGCCCTTGCAGTATATGTTTCTTTTGTTGAAAATGAAATGCACGGCTTCTACCAGTTTCATCCGCTAGGGATACACATTTTGATAGTTCAAAAGTCTCTACACTAGCTTAAAGTGAACTTCAGATGATCACCAAACTGTAATTACATGGTCTCCGATCAGTCTAATTTCACTCCAGAGTAGCCTTCAGTGGACCAACCAAATATGAAAATATTTTTTTTCTTTTTTTTTTTAATATTCATAATATCCGGATATTCGAATTCGAATTTTTGATTTCCAAATTTTTTCTATTTAAGTTTAAGTAATTTTTCCTTCTTTGTTTATATAGGCAGATTTATCGGTTTTCCGATAGATCGATGTTACTAAAAGTTCGTAATGGTATGCACAGTTAATGAGTGTGACCACTGGCACCAGAACAGGACGAAAATGCCTCTGTACATATCATACCCTACCCTTGGTATTCTATAGAATACCTAGGGGTAGGGTATAACATGTACAGAGGCATTTTCTTTCTGGGCTGGCGCCAGTGGTTGTGATTTGTCACTGTGTTAAAGCAACTTAAACATAGTTCGCTCGTTACATTTTCCATGAAAAAACAGCAACAATTACTTGCTAAGAACAGGTTAACTTGTACCGGTAAACAATCCAGGAACACTGGTTAGGCTAACTGCCTGCCGTTACCTAATAGAAATACTGTAAAGACGGCGCTTAGCAAAACAAACCAATAAATGAGTAAATGTGTTTTGAAACGCTCCCTAGACAGTCCGCATTCGATGTTCACAGTCAGACTTCACAAAAACTGACAATGTCTAGTAGGCAGGTTTGCCCAGCAGTGGGTTTGTTCTGTGTTTGGTCGCGGAAACGAAAGGTAAAGTGTTTACCTCCTTTCACTGACCTGCCTGAACCACTCCCTCTCTCTCTCTCTCTCCAGATATTATATTAGGAAATTTTAGTTGCTTATTTTTTAGGGTTTTGTAATTGAGAAGTTGTTATTACTGAGTTGTAAAATTTGAACAATAAGGAAGGGTAACCAATAAATAAGTGTGAACTGTGGATTGTTTTGTTTTCTTCAAAATATATTCCGAAACTAAAAATTGATCGAACCAGGGACCTTCAGAGCCCATAATTTTTGCTCCTGTTACACGAAATTTACCATATGGTTGGTAGTAACTTCATCGCACTATATACCGATTCAAATAATACTTAACATGGTGTCTAGTGCATCATATAGTCAGATTACATACAAGAATGGATGCTATCATTTGAAATCAACTGCTCATGTTACAATATATGGTAACAGATACGCAACATTATTGAATGTCGTTTCATTTTCGCTTTGTAAGAAATTTGGAAAACGTATTTAAGACGTTTCGTCTAGTAATTGGACAAATAACATTCACCTACCTTTGAGAAAACATCCTGTCCCGTTATCTTACACTGGATTTTCGTCTGCAGATATTTGCTATTAATGAAGAGGTGTAGCAACCCCGTGCAGTCAATATCTGTTGCATTTGTTTTGGTTGCATATCCAGGGGCATTGATATAGCATTTTGCAACTGCCCATTCATCAGTGCTCCAGTTCTGCACATGGGTATTTTTCCAGAAAGGAGCTGGAGGAGTGGAAGCATGATTTATGATTATTTGGTCATATAGTGCACCACAAACATTGTTTGGACACGCAACTTTTCCGCCTGGAAACTGGCAATTGCAATTAACTTGACCCAACGGACACTGTCTGCTTTTAGTCCGAACATGGTCCGGCTGAAGGGTCCTCAAGCTGCAACAGTTGCAGTTTACTGCCGACAAGTTGTGCGTTTGCTTAGAAGCATTGAGTAAGTAAACATGTTGCTGTTTGACAACATCTTCTGAAAATATTTCAAGTCCTTCCTTAAGATATTTCAGGGAAAGACCGGCTTTTACCCAGCTTCTGTATTTTGCATTTTTAAGCTGTTGCTGATGCAGTATCTGCTGAGCCATTTATTGTAACGTCTTTAGGTCACACTGTTTAGATAACAGTGTTTTTTTCTTATTTCTGAAATATAAGAGATATGAAATTAAATGTATGCACGGTTACATTTCTAATCTAAAAGTCCAAAACTTCTATGTATAAACATACATGTATAAAAAGATAAGAACCCGTATTCATTTGCAAATTATAAATACATTGTAGTATTCTGACACAGATCTGTTAAACTTAAAGAAAGGTCACTAGTGCCAGGAGTGTGTTAATTTTAAGATACTGACTCAAAACTTCGGCTTCTTAACTAAAAATTCAACTTATGTAACTCAGAATTTTGTAACTAACATTTTACCCCCTTATCCGCAAAATTTAAACGTCCGTCTGTCAAAGGTCAAAAATGTTAATGGTTTAGTTTGTAAAGGATACATACTTTTTCTAAAAGCCTGGGCTAGCAAGTCATATTAATGACACTAAGATAGTAAAAATATAAAATGATTACACACTTTATATTTCGTACTTTTAACACTAAGATTGTAGGGTTTTGAGCAAACGTGACAGCGTAATATAGTATCTGCGTATATTCAAAATTACCCTACCTTGCGTCTAAGTATGACCTACCATGGAACCAGTCCGGATTTCAAACTGAAACCAGGACATGTACCTGTTGTCCATGTATAGCATGGGTGAAGGCACATAGGCTCCAACCAGATTAAAACGCTTACCCAGTTACCTACTATGGTTGCCGTTACAATTTAGAGCAAAAGTCACCCTCACTTGGTCTCAAAAGGGTTCAGCCATACTTGTTCGCTTACGTGGTCCAAAACGGTTTGAAAAAGTGGTAACAATGGCGATATTATTAGGGGCGACTACTCATGTTATCCGACTTGGCCAGGACCTAAACATCTACGTTCATATATTTGAATTTAGCATTTTATTTGTTGTAGGTTTAATACTTCTAATGCATGCAAGTTACTTACCCTGCTGACATCAAGACTGGCTTTTCTAAGTTAGATAGAAATCCGGAATAACTTTTATACTTTAATCCTAATAATCACAAAAGGCAGATAGCATCATTCTATTACATGTCAGTAATTTTCCAAAACGATTTTTCGTGTCAAGTTAAAACGTGGTTTCCGTTATTTGAAACGTTGTAAGTTTTTATCTTATAAACATCATTACTTAAATTACTTAAAATCTGGTTGTGGTTGTTAAGTAGCCCATTAGCTTACGTAACAATTGTTTGTTTTTTGGTTAAAACAAACCTTTTTATTACTTGAGATCAGAAATTCACAGTTTTATTTTGATTTTTTACACGAGTACGCAAATAAGCACGTTATGCCAGTGCGTTTATACCAGGTTTTGACTTCAATGGCGGAAACCTTTTTATCTTTGGGAGTTCCAGTTAAATAAAATACTGGTGCATCTTTCCTTAATTTACATCTCTTTTATATTATAATATTGTACTATGATCGTTATCCGTATTTGGTTTTCGTTTAGTTTAAACAGTATTTATTTATATATCACGTACATAAATCATACACATACAATAAAGTTTACAATCAAAATGAAGTAAAGGATCTGAAAGCAAGCTTTCATTGAAAACTTATACTTATACTAATTTTTATTTATCAAATTATTTGGTTTTGAATTTCAGCCGTAAAATTATACACACCTTTGAGACCATCTTTTTAACATGGCTTGTTTAGGTATATTTACATACTTTGTAAGATTTAGTTTTGGTCATGGCAAATTTTCAGAACTCGTTGAGAAAATGATAAACACTTTTATGATCATGACAAGACTATTTTCAAATGCAGCATGCTCGGTATTCAGCCCTACGTATAGTGTTGACGGTACGCTGCCATCTTTTGATTGTGACTGTTTGGACATGATGTGGACTCCATGATTGACAGTTTTACAAGTCGGATAGTGTTTATAGGAATATGCTTCAGTAAGGTCATAGATGTGTATTTTGTCTTTCAAGTACAAAAAGCATAACACAACTTCATATAAAATGTCCAAGAAATACAAAGGGTGTAAGGAATGTTCGTTCCTAGTATCGAGGAAACTAGCGTAGAAAAAACAGGAAAGTAAGTATAGCTTTTCAGACAGAACAAATGCTTCAATACTCATAGTATTGACTATAATACAAAATCAGATTTCGATGTATTTTGGTATAGATTTAGCTATGATTGTCGGCTCATGCACAGAGACTTTAACATTTTTTTAGGATTCATTCTATTACCTCGATGAAAAATGATTACCCCTTTATAAAAAAAAGCTTTTGTCAAATAAAATCGCTGTCTAGTCAAAAAACTTAAACTGCGCACATGATGAGATATTACACAACAAAATAAAATAATAACTGGTAAAAACTAATAGTGTGTCATTTCTGTAGTTGCCTCTATAAAGATAAAAAGTCGATAAATTACCGCCCTTCATATTAAATACCACCAATTTTAGATGGCAGATATCACCAGAATAAATACTTAATAAACCCACCGATATGTTAAATACAGACCCAGATTCAATATCAGACTCCATGTCCATATACAGGCACATATCCGGCTTCAAATGTACCCTAGGTATTTTAGGGATTAAACATTTTGTTTTCAGTATTATATGTTGACATATCGGTGATACATATATAATATATATGGTTATTTCTAGATATTTTACCGCAGACAATATGATTTATTCTTATACACGAAACTCAGAACAGGCCTCCTTCTGAAATAAGTAAGCGTACAAAATGTATGTTGAATAACACATCGGTACTAAACTGTAAAGCAAGCAAACGTCTCTCCAAATATATTGCAACAAGTGTGTTGTAATGTCTGCAAGCTGCATGAAAATTAGTGGCTATTACCATTTTCGAAAGTGTTGCGTGAGAAAAGGCAAACCATCATCAACTGGCACTCTGATATTGAGTATGGAACGCTAATGCTGTCTTATGTAAGATGAATACGAGGTATCTCTTTATTTAGAGTAGTATCGTCTCAAGATCCTGTTATGCCTTGTTAATAACTGTGTTATCATTTTGACCTGTAATGCTATCATGTCTAACGTATGTGCTATTTTGTCAGAGTGACGTATTATTTTGTTTAACGACCATCTTATTTTCATAAACAACATGCTATCATGTCCAGAGAACATGCTATCTTGTCTGTGTGATGTACTATTTTGTTAAACGACCATACTATTTTCTCAAAGCAACATGCTTTCATGTCCAGTATATATATATTTTTTTTGTCAGAGTGACGTTCGAATTTGTTTAACGACCATCCTATGCTATCATGTCCACCAGTGTATATACTGTCTTGTCAGAGTGACATACTATTTTGTTAAACGACCATCCTATATCTAAAAGAAACATACTTTCTTGTCCAAGTGACGGACTTTTTTTGTCAAACGACCATCCTCGTTTCTCAAAGTAACATGCTTTCATGTCCAGTGTATATAATATTTTGTCTGAGTGACGTGCTATTTTGTTAAACAACTTCTCAAAGTAACATGCTATCATGTCCAGTGAATATACTATCTTGTCAGAGTGACATACTATTTTGTTTAACCATCATCCTATTTTCTCTAAACCCGCCCGCTTAGCTCAGTAGGTAAGAGCGTCGGTCTACGGATCGCGGGGTCGCGAGTTCGATCCTCGGGCGGGGCGCATGTTCTCCGTGACTATTTGATAAACGACATTGTGTCCGAAATCATTAGTCGTCCACCTCTGATTCATGTGGGGAAGTTGGCAGTTACTTGCAGAGAACAGGTTTGTACTGGTACAGAATCCAGGAAAACTGGTTAGGTTAACTGTCCGCCGTTACATGACTGAAATACTGTTGAAAAACGGCGTTAAACCCAAAACAAACAAACAAACAAATATTTTCTCTAATGTCGCCATATGACCTATAATTGTGTCGGTGCGACGTTAAACCCAACAAAACAAAACATATTTTCTCTAAGTAACATACTATCTTGTAAGAGTGGCATACTATTGTATCAAACGACCGTCCTATTTTCTCAAAGTAACATGCTATCATGTCCATTGTATATACTATCTTGTCAGAATGACGTGCTACTTTGATGAACGATCATCTTTTTTTCTCAAAGTAAAATACTATATTGTCAGAGTGACTTAATACTTTATTACAAACAAAAACGTCACTCTGAAAAGATAGTATACACACTTGCTATGATATCATGTTACTTTGAAAAAATAGGATGGTCGTTTTACAAAATAGTATCTCGCTCTGACAAGACAGCATGTTCGCAGGACATGATAACACGTTACCTCAAGAAAATAGGAAGGTCGTTTGACAAAATATCATCTTACTCTGACAAGATAGTATACACATTTGACATAATAGCACGTTACTTTGAGAAAATAGGATGGTCGTTAAACAAAAAAGTACGTCACTCTGACAAGATAGTATACAAACTAGACATGATAGCTTGTTCCTCTGAGAAAATCGGATGATTGTTTAATAAAATAGTACTTCACTCTAACAAGATAGTATACACACTGGACATGGTAGCATGTTACTTTGAGAAAATAGGATGGTCGTTTAACAAAATAGTATGTCACTAAGACAAGATAGTATGTTCACTGGCCATGATAGCATATTGCTGTAGGGATGGTCGTTTAACAAAATAATACGTCACTCTGACAAAATAGTACATACGTTAGACATGATAACATTGCAAGTCAACATAATAACACTGTAATTGACAAGACATAACGGAATCTTGAGAAGATACTGCTCTAAATAAAGAAGATATCTCGTATTTATCTAACATAAGACAGCTCCAGCGTCCCATAATTGAGCAATAACATTATCAGGTATACATAGTTTTGGTGAAATAGCTTTCTAATATTCTTACATTTTGGTTAAATTTTAGAACAGTTAGCTTCACAGGAACGAACTTGTTTTACACCCTTTATTAATTTGAAATAAGAAGTTTACTTTTAGACTGACAAAAATGAAAAAAAAAAGAAAAAAAAAAAAAGAAAAATAAAACATGAAGCTTAAATACATTTATGCTTCACACGTTAAAGTCACTCGTGAACACCAGGGTTCACGCTTTTATGAGTTACACATATGGCGTTCCTTCGATGAACTGTATTTAGATTTGAGCACTCAAACAATACTAACCCATGTAGCATAAAACAAACAATACAAGCATAACACACTGGTTAGGCAAAACGACAGTCCTCGCGTTGTTACGTCAGACCGAGCGTATCTGAGCGCCAAGGCTCGAGAAGAAATGGCGAATTCCGATCGCGATATTCAGGTGAGACACAGTTTTTCCTTTGTATTTTCCATCATATGCACAATTTACTTAAATGACTAGTCTTACGGAATATCCAAACCAGCTCTCCTTTCGCGGAAATATTTTATTTTACTGGAAACAGAATAGTTCCGGAGTAAAACGCAACAAAGTTTAGCGAGTGATGTTCAAGTGACGATGAAACATGTAAAATTGTTCACATTTTGTCCTCTGATTTTCAATATCAACGTTATCAGGCCATGTTCTGGTACCTGAAGACACTGTGTACATCTATAATGTTGCTATCGAACTTATTTTTGACAAATGCTGTCTTTATGCCGTTTAAACGCACTTTTTAAAATGCAACGTTAGTGGGTACCGATTGCAATACACCGTTTGTGTTCGAGAACAACTATCGTAAATGGAGTTTTACCAACAATAAGCACAAGTACTTACCGTTTAACGCCAAAGTATGAATTCTCTTTTTATCTTACTACTTCTGTAGACAGGTATTTTACTATACTAACTTTACTCACGCTGGAATTACTTACGTCACGCACTCGATATGAAATTCAGGCGTCAGTGTATGGAAAAAATATTTACGTTTCAGGTACCAGTGTAACTTAACGGGGAATAGATACGAGTATGTAATAATAATTATGATTTGAGAACCGGGTTTCGAATTTACGACCCGTGGTTTCCTGTTACCACTTGATCATTTCATCCACTCTTTTCTGCTGTGAGTATATAGGCGAGAAAGCTATCTAGATATTTTTTGGTACGACAGTTGATCAAGATGCAGAGAAATTCCCAGATGGGCATATGAAGTGTCCTACCAGGAAATACGCTTTAAATAGTTTTATACTTGCAAACTACACAAATAAAACATAATTTAAAGCATTTTGATGAAACTATCTATCATAAACACGTTTTATGTGACGGTCTCTTTATATAATTTCAGATTAGGAATTTCCAATGCGATATATGTGCCAAACAGTTTCTGCATCTGTCCTCCCTGGGGAGACACAAGCGCATTCACGCAGGAGAACGAAAGCATGCCTGTTATTTGGCAACGTGTGGTGAAACATATGCACATCGACAGGCATTAATTAGACATTTGAATACACCTGAAGAAAAAAATGATTGGATGTGACCAGTGCGAAAAAAGTGTTCTCCCCAAAAGACAGACTTGAAAGACATAAAGTGGTTCATACGTCCAAATCAACCTGTAGTAGATGCCCCAAAAAGGTATTTCATATTGCTGAACACTTGAAAATTTGCGTCAAAGGACGTGTTTCTAATCATTAATGCCAAGTGTGTGGCAGAAAGTTCTTGGAAAAAAGATATCTGCAGAACCATTGCAGGTGTGTATATTCATACGAAGAACAGTTTAAGTGTGACGTGTGCAGCAAAACGTTCCGTCAAAGAGGGTCCTTGTCCCGCCATAATCGACAATGTAAGAATTGAGAAAAGTAAACTTAAGTGAAGTGAATGTATGTCAGTAAACTCCAGTGAATAGTGTTGCGTTATGGACACAGGAAATGTATTCACTTTATAGTTCCTCTTTTGTTCATTCTTTTCTTTTGTTCATTTCAAACACTTTCGAGTAGAAATGTTCGTTAGCCCAGTTCTTTTTATTTCTTTCCTTTTGCCATATAGGGGCCTACAGGTTAAAATTACTTTTACAATAAAAAAAAAATTCCAAAAAAGTAGATTTTGTAAATATATCACCTTATTTGATAAATGCATTTTCTGTATTTTGTAAAGTTTATCCTTTAAAATATCTTATTTCATGGTAACAACCTTTCCGGGAAAAGTAGATTTTCAGTGATTTCATATCAAAAGATATTGTAATTGTTGTTTATTATGAAATGATAAATGCATATTTTTGAATAGTATGGCATGTCAAACGTTGCTAAATTATATATGTATGTTATTATTATTGTATGTTTGTTATTGTTATTCAATGTCTTGTCATTCATATTCTAAAAGTCATTATTGTTATTCTATATTTCGTTATTCTAATTGTATCTTTGATATTGTTATTCAATGTCGTGTCATTCATATTCTAAGTCTTACCATTGTTATTCTATATGTCGTTATTCTTATTGTATGTTCGATATTCTTATGGTAAAAGTCATTATTGTTAAAATAATAACAAACATCCAATAATAATAACATACATATATAATTTAGCAACGTTTGACATGCCATAGACATTGTTAATTTATAACACTTTCAAATTGATTATAGCTTTGAAAACGCACAAATAACAAATAAAAACATATTTTAGAATAGTCAAGCTCATTCTAAATAGCCCCGACTTCAGTCAGTCTTATCTTGCAATTAATTCTTATTTTTGTTTAAGGTAAAGTCAGGGTAACATTTTCATTTCTATCACATACACATGCGACTTTTTTTAATGAATGTAATCAATAAGTTCTGCAAACGTGCCGAGTCGGCAAAATTGTACAGTACAAAACACTTTTTAAAGTATTTAACATTATTCAACGCTGATAACGGACACTTTCTAATTGTCAAATTTCTCGTGGAACGAAATTCTTTTTGACGTAAGTGTTTTTCTTTCAGTATGTAATAGTCATGTACACTACCGTTGTTTAACTGATTTAAGGTGATTTTAATTAGCCCTGCCACGGAATGATCCGGTCAAGGGTGGAGCATGTATTCGGTTCTAGCCAAGTGCTCTGGGGATATCAATTTAAGATTGATATTAGATAGCTATTTAAGGCAATACTTCTGTGCTTTTTGATGCCAATAATGGTATTTTATATTGTTCTGTGATATTCATGTCGTAACTGATAACAGTGCTCACATATTTGATAAATGATTCTACTTTACTTTTATATTTATTTTGATTCATCAGTGATGAATCCGTGATTAACCATTCCAGTGGTTTTTTTTAATATTTGATTTTGAAATAAAATTAACAAAAAATTGATTTGTATTTCATTGTATTTACTGATAAATGAATTGTAATTTCATACGTGTACAGGTAGGTATAGGATCAATAAGCGCATGAAGTTTCTAAATTCGGAAATGTTAAAATTGCTACACAAGTTGGTTCAATATTTCGAATTCTACAGGTTTGCAAAGTTTTGGTTATTCTAATTCACGTGAGGAGAGCAGTTCAATTAAAATCTACCTGATGATGTTAAGCTGACGATAATTATGTTTGTATGGGGACATACTACACGCACGCGTACAGGCACAATAAAATCTCAGTTCCAGAAGAAAGTGTGCACTTTTTAAGTTTAAATATTTCAAAAAATTCCCCGACGTTTTTGTTTCATTTTTTCATACACTAGTTCTCAGGTATAACGCAAAATCTAAAATGCACACCAATTTGTTTACGATCTGATTTTAAATTTTGGTACCAAACATTATAAGTTTTCATGAGAATAACCGAGAAAAAATAACAGAAAACTAAGTGCACACTTTCTTTTGGAACTGAGTGTATAAGATCCTTAAGAAGCCAGAATGCAGCAAAGCAAAATAATAGCAGGCTCGAACCTGTTCACGAGTTATGAAATTAGCAGACTCTTTTCACTGACCATATTCTACAGACGTCATCTCAAAACAGATTTACCTGGGCGCTGCATGACATTGGTTCAAGCTCTACTTTTTTCATGATTAGCGTAGTATGTACTAGTAAATGCCTGTGTGTTGACACGTGCCACTTGTAAGGCTCGCATACGATTATCGCAAATCTGTGGTTGGTGGGGTTCTGGGTTTGATCCCCGGGAGTATATTTGCCCATCATTTCATAACAGAAATACTGTTGAAAAACTGTAAACAAATTGACACCGTGTTTTGAGTCGCCCCCATGAACGAAACTAGTGATTATATAGCTTAAATGATGTGTGTTAAAAAACCATTAAAACAACAAAACATAAAGCTATATCGATATTTTACTTCATTGTAAAACAGATACTTATTTTAAATAGTTCTTAAATTTAAAGTGTGAAATATGTATGTTTTCTCTATCATAATTGAAAACGAGAAAAGGGTGGAGGATGGACTTCACAAAAAATAATCAAAGTGTCACTGGTATTCCTGATCTCATCAGTGGATTAATTTTAGACTCGTCAAACTCTCCTCTCATGGGTTGGGTTCCTTTCGGAGGTCCATCTAGATCTCTGTTTACTGTCCCTGGCTTCCTGTGAGGCTTTGTCCTTTTTCGTTCAGGTCTATCAAAGAAGTGGTTCCTGAAAAAGGCGTCTCTGTTTAAAATATCATACCTATTTAAACGTCTACATTTCTTTCTAAATATGTGTATAAATTATTCCGCTCAAAATAAATTGACAATCCAACCGCTGAAAGCCGTTGAAGAACATCCTAGTCTGAAGCTATCTCAATAAATTCCTTTGCACCTTCTGGTAGAGGCTATATCGGTATCTTGCAGTAATTCAAACCCATCAAAATCTTCCGTTGCAGAGGCATGACATCGTTTTTGATTTGAACTTGAACCAAGAGTCAAACTTTTTCGACTTTTCATCTGACTTTACTTTGGGTGTTAGAACGCGTTTCAAGTTTGATATGTTTGGGTTTATATATGCTGACGAATAATTGATAGTACTAGGTGTTTTAAGTCTTTCATTAACACATTTTCATGGAGTTCTTACAAGTGCAAATGCCCTCCGTTTGGGTCTATTCAGCCATAGAGATACTTTCTTCTTCTTCTTTCTTTTCGTCATAGTTACTGAAAGTAAAAAAAAAGATCATAATTATACTTTAAGAGTGGTAGCATTGGGACGGATAGGTGTAAATATTGTGATACATATAGAGAATAATAAATAGAGAACTCATACTTTGGCGTTAAACGGTAAGAACTTGTTGGTAAAACTCCCTTTACGATAGTGGTTCTCGAACACAAACGGTGTATTGCGATCGGTACCCACTAACGTTGCATTTTAAAAAGTGCGTTTAAACGGCACAAAGATAGCATTCGTAAAAAATGAGTTTGGTAGCAACATTATAGATGTACACAGTGTCTTCAGGTACCAGAAGATGGCCGGAGAACGTTAATATTGATAATCAAACGACAAAATGTGAACAATTTTACATGTTTCATCGTCACTGGAACATCACTCGCTAAACTTTGTTTTGTTTTACTCCGAAACTATTCTGTTTCCAGTAAAATAAAATATTTCAGCGAAAGGAGAGCTGGTTTGGATATTCCGTAAGACTAGTCATTTAAGTAAATTGTGCATATGATGGAAAATACAAAGGAGAAACTGTGCCTCACCTGAAAATCGTGATCGGAATTCGCCATTTTTTCTCGAGCCTTGGCGCTCAGATACGCTCGGTCTGACGAAAGAGACCAGGAAAAACATATACATACCTTTTGACATATTTGTTTGCTAGCCTCTCCGGTACTGATATATACATCGCATGTCTGACTCCTGTATTCTAAATAACTATTCTATACAGAAAACATGTTTTAAGTTCAAAATCAGATGCAAGATCTGACTAAATGAAGTTAGAGTTACGCCAAAATCTCTATGAAACAAACGGTTTGTATCAAATCAAAATATCTAAATTCAAGTTCGTATCGCTACGCAATATAATAACACATCCTTCGTGATAAAGTGGGTATCTCATATTTCGATTGTTATCTCTACTCGTCAAATCTTTTACGTCACTGCTATTGATAACATTTTAGAAAAATGAAGGAGTAACGCAAAAACATTGTATTTGCATATTAACAAAGGATCAGATAGAGGGTTATTATTTAGATAGTTATTTATGTTAACAACCTTATCTGGGGTATTTGTAAATCGAAATGAAACTTGTACTTTTGCTCGCATATTTATCAAAAGGTGTTGGTTTTATTTTGAACTAATATCATTCTGAATGCGGAAGAAGGAACTTTTTCTTTAAACACATCTGTGATAATGTAAAATTTTATAGTCAAACATGTATTTTTCCTAGAAAAGTTTGGTCCATGAACAACTGAACAACGTTTTAAAAGACAACATGTTCATTCTACCTAAGATATCATTGAAGGTATTATATAACAATTAATCAACGAATTAGTTTTACAATACCAGCATAGGTAATTCTAAAGACATGTAAAATGTTTATTTAAAAAGTTTGTATTGCGAACTACATTCCCTTAAATGCAAAAGGTGTTGAATAATAAAATATCAGGACCGAGTCGCAAGCTATTACCTTGTGATACAAAATAAATTAGTATGCACTAATCTAATTTATGCAAGGTCAGTCGAAGTATATACATGTACAACAGCGCCTGATTACAGATATTGATCATGGCCACAAAGATGTTGAGGTTCAGATAATTATTCACGGCTGACATATCATAGCGAATGCATATGATGACTTACTTTTGGACAACCCCTTTTGCTGGGGTTTAATTGAAACCGACACAATCATAGGTCATATAGCAACTTTCAAGTTTTGATGGCAACTTTCAAGTTTTGTTGGTGGAGGAAAATCCCAGGTAGATGCCCCTCCGTGCATTATTTCATCTCGGGCGGGAACCTAGTTAGAACCAACGATCTTCCGTACGGCTGCCAGCTTGATGGCTTCCCCACATGAAAAATTCAACGCCCCGAATTACGCTCGAACCCACATCGGTCAGGGGCCAGTGCTTTTAAGTCAGAAAATAACGATAATTGTATAGACAAAATGTCTCGGAAAAATATGTTAAACTAATATCGAATATGCTGTGAATTCCATGGGGTACATTTTATTTGGTATTTTAAAGGATTAAAGTTTGGGCTCTGGGCGTCGGGTTAACGTAAAACATTTCTTTTGTGTTACGTAGTGAATCTTTGAAAGTAATCACTATATCACAGATGTCTTTTTAGAAGAACAAAATCTTAAAACAAGATTGTTTAGGTTTACATATAGCATCTTTGCTCCAAATTTATCTTTTGGCTATTTAATATTCAATAATATTCAGTTCCGAATGTAACATATTAAAAACAGAAACCAGCCCTATATGCTACACGGGTAAAGCTACAGTCAGGCATACGGATATGTCCGTGCGTTGAGGTACGGTGCGGATAGGATTAGTCTGTGGGTGTATAACTACGGAGCAGTACGTCTTAGTATGGGAAAATGGTGAGAAACAGGAAACAAACAAAACAATACAGGGCGCGAATAAGTACGGATAGGTAAGAGGTACTACGTTGAATTACGTTTTACTGCGCCTCGAACTTGCCCAGCGCACGGACGGGTCTGCGGTAAACTACGTTGAACTATGCTTAAGTATTATCAGCCTCGGATAACTACGTTCAGCTACGGCGAGGTACGTAACAGCACGGATAACTACGTTTAAGTACATTTTAGCCAAGCTGGACTAAAGTCACGCTCAAATGGCTACGGTTTGCTCAAATTTTTGTGCATGTTCAAAAGTTGGAGAAACTTGCAAATTTGGAATAAGTTTTGAATACGTTTTGACCACGTTTTGGCACGGATTAATACGAATGACTACTCTGTGGTACGGCTCACACGGATGGATACGGATTACTACGTTTCTGTCCGTATCTAGACGTAGCTATCCGCGCGTATGTGTGACTGGGGTATAAGCCTTATATACTACGCGAAATAATTATAATTTTAATTATAATTTTAAAGGAAACGAACTTTAAGCCTTGTACAAATATTTGATTTTAAAAAAGTGGAATGGACCCTCAAAATCACAGAAATGTAGAAACTGCAGAAGGTCTGAGAAAAACAATTATTATATAGGAGGCTAAATTTTCTTCAGATCTTTCATAAGTTACCATATGTAATTCATAGACATTCTTTACACTCAAAACTTTCTATAAAGACCATCATTGGGAGAGCCAAAATGTGGTCTTTATTGGAAGGTTGTCTTTATTCACAGGTTAAAATACACTGTTAACGTTAAAATGGAAAACAAAACGTGGCCTTTAGAGCCAGTTGGTCTCTGTTCAGAGGTGGTGTTTAACACAGGATGTTTTTTTTTATTTAACGTCGTACCGACACATGATAGGTCATATGGCGACTTTCCAGCTTTAATGGTGGAGGAAGACCCCAGGTGACCCTCCGTGCATTATTTCATCACGAGCGGGAACCTGGATAAAACCACCGACCTTCCGTAAGCCGGCTGTATATAAAGGATAACAGCAGTTACATAGAGTAAAAGGAAAGGATCTAATACGGAGTGTGGAGTTGCAAAGAGGTCGACCTCCATTTAGTCTAGTAAAAAAGAAAAACACATTCATACTTTAAGTGAATGTTGCTTCTTTTCTTGATTTTTATATTTTGATCGATATAAAGACTATTTGAAACTAGAAATAAACAGTATTTGGCTAAATATATATAAGACAAGACGTGTGCATAATTGCGGGGCTGCTTGCTTGAGGAATGTGTGAGATTTCATACTAAACGTTCTCAACTGCCACGGAGATGAAAATGGTAGACGTACTATGCAGTATGATCAAAACCGTGTGGTGGATGGGTGGGGGTTGTCAAAATATGAAACTGAAACACACCATGTCTAGATCCACAGGGACGTTTATGATTAGTGATAAAGATCTCTTCCCCATCACCTCAGCGGACTAAAATATATTTACAAGCATATTTATTTCTCTCTCCCACCACCCCCTGGTGGAGACTTATTGCTTTTGCCTTGTCCGTCCGTCCTTTTGTCCGTCACACTTCATTTCCGATCAATAACTAGTGAACCGTTTGACCTAAAACCTTCACATGTCATAGGCCGGCAGGGCTTATACAGTAGACGACTCCTATTGATTTTGGGGTCACTTGATCAAAGGTCAAACTCACAGGGGCCTGAACATGGAAAACAATTTCCGTTGAATAACTTGAGACTCACTTGACGCAGATTACTGTAACTTCATAAGATGACTGGTCGTGCAGAGGAGATGATCCCTATTGATTTTGGGGTAACTGGCTCAACGGGGAAGATCAATGTGGCCTGAACATGGAAAACTATTTCCGGTCAGTTAGTTGAGAACCTCTTGACCCAGAATGTTTAAACTTCATAGGATGATTGGTCATGCAAAGGAGATGACTCCTATCGATTTCGGGGTTATTCTGCCGAAGATCAAGGTCGACGGGGCCTGAATATCAAAACCATTTCCGTCAATAACCACTTGACCCAGAATGTTGAAACTTCATAAAATGATTGGACATCCAGAGTAGATAACCCCAATTGATTTTGGGGTCACTTGATCAAAGGGCAATGTCACATTGGCCTGAACATGGAAAATATTTCTGGTCAGTAACTTGAGAACCGCTTGACCAATAATGTTTAAACTTCATAAAATGATTGGTCATGCAGAGGAAATCATCCCTATTAATTTAGGGGTCACTCTGTTAAACGTCAAGGTCATAGGGGCCTGAACATAAAAATAATTTCCGATCAATATTTTTAGAATTGACAAAAAATGTTAAAACTTCATCAGATGACTGGTCATGCAGAGGAAATAACCTCTGTTGATTTTTTGGTCACTCTAATAAAGGTCAAGGTCACAAGGCATGAACATGGAAAACCATTTCCGGTAAGTAACTTGAGAACCATTTGACCCAGAATGTTGAAACTTCCTAGGATGATTGGTTATGCAAAGGAGATGGCCCCTATTGCTTTTAGGGTCACTCCAATAAAAGTTAAGGCCGCAACAGATACAAATAAAACTCCATTTTCAGTTAATAACTCGAGAACCATTCGAAATAGAACCTACAAGTTTCAAAGGGTGATAGGAATTTCATAGTAGGTGACTCCTATAGTTTTTTGGGTCACTCCATCAAAGGTCAAGGTCATAGAAAACACTTTCCAAATCAATAACTAAAGGACAACTTGATCCAGAATGTTGAAACTTAACAGGCTGACTGGACATGCAGAGTAGATGACCTCTAATGATTTTTGGGTTACTTGGTCAAAGGTCAAAGTCACAGGGACCTGAACATGGAAAACCGCGTCCAATTAATAACTTTCGAACCATATGGCCCAGGATGTTGAAACTTAGTGTCTTTAGTTTTTCAATTCGAACGTAAGGTAGTGACACCCCCAAAAGCCCTGTTTAATGCTCAAAAGAAGTGATTGAGCAAAATCGTTTTTAAACATATTTAATAAATTTTGACCTTGATATTGACCCTATTAGCTCCACTGGCATCTTGCCAAATCTCATTGGTGTAACACTCGGGATTTAAATCATCTCTTTTAAAGTTTACCTTCAAGAAAGCTCCGGCCAATATTTAAACGACTGTTCACAATAAAATATTTCAACTTCACGTATAACGTCAAAGCTACAAGTACCTAAGCCCTGTTGGCTATTCACACTATCCAGAACACTTGTTTTCTATCTGTTAGTCATCTTTAGGCAAAATTCAATTTCTACAAATTGATATACAACAAAACTGTTGTGAAAAAAAGCACGTTTTATTTCAAGAAAACAGCGACATAAACATTCAGTGGTCTGAAATACAATTTTAGTTAGGCCATCATAAATATTTGCTTTATGTTAAAATTGGCGTATGCAATAAACATAGCCCGCTTTTTCACACGCCCGATTAAACATTATCTTTGCACAAAAGACAACTATGATAACTGGCTTAACCTTTACTGATGTACAACCTTTCGTTAAAGTGCAAATATATGTAAACAACAACAACTTAAACAAATAACCACAAATCAACACAACAGTATGGAGAATTCTCTTTCTGGTTGGTCGAAGTACAGAGTATATACATGTACACTTTCATCTCAATTTCCTTGAAACTTGTAATTGCCTTTGCATTATCATTGTCTCGCCCTTCGCCCTGAAGATGGTGTGATAATACGATACAAAGACGTTAAATTAGGATGCAGTTGCGCATTGATACGAAACAAAAGGCAATTAAAAGACACAATATCAGTATCAAGCATCGAATTATCGCGCTGTCGCATTATATTTCCACATTCTCGCACTATCACACCTTTACAACGTGTTATCGTCAAAACGTATTAAACATGTCACTGTATAGTTCTAAACTTTAATAGCATTCATTTCTTACTTTGTGATTAATATTTCAAGATAAATATCATTGTATTTCAAAGTAAATATCGAGATAATAGGTTTCAAAACATAAGATGAAAAATATAGTATCTGCTCTATAACAACTAGTTTGCTCAGGTTATTGGTATGAATTTGTTGTCATTTAACATGGAAAACTTTAATTAAATCCTCCTCCCACTTTCCAACAAACAATTTATTGTTTTTGTCACAGTATGTTAGACATCTGTGCTTGTCAATTCCATCGCTGTTGTCAAGAAGAACACATACCTGAACTAAGTCTTTCGAAAGCTGAATAATTTTGTTAGACAGGTAGCAGCAGACATAAATTGCTCCCGTTCTGTCTACAGTGAGACCACGTGGACCACCATTCTCTTCGTCCTTATAGATGGCTTTAACCTCTCCATCGAATGTTATGCTAGATATCATGTGTTTCCCAAGATCTGAAACGTATATTATAGTTTTATCTGGACTGAGAGCAACATTCCACGGTTTTTCAAATCTCTTTTCACCATCACTATCTACTGTAAGGTCATTCAACACGTTTCCACGAATATCAAGAACATGTAGACTAGCATCAAAATAAGAAACGACCATTTTCTTTTCTGTACACACAATGCTACGGCATGATCCACGCAAAAGCAATTGATAAACCAGGAAAATTGAAAATGAGCTAGTCAAAGATAAGAACTGAATAGCTTTAATTGTTGGGAGTGTGACAGCAAAATTATTTTCACCAGCCTTTGCAACAGCCCATGGTCCCGGAAGTATAAGTTCTGACTGTACCTTATATTTGTTCGTGTCAATCACTTTTAATCTACTATTCTTATAGTCAGATATTAGAAGCTTGTCTTTTGATACTGCACACATTCCTGTAATGCAACAGAATGGTAAAAGATCTTTTCGAGATGAAACAGTAAGATCAGCGTTAACCTTAATGTCCCTGTGAAGAGTTGTCAATTTTCCGAGTTCTCCCACATCTCTAAGCGCTGTCTGTAGAGCTGTGGAAAATTCAATTTCATAGTATGGTATTTCATTTTCCTTTCGAATATTTAGAATATCGGTCTGAATATGTTCCAATGCCTCTTCACCCGTTTTCACATCTAAAAAGAGCTGGCATGAATTTCCTTTTATCTGTGCATCTTCCAGCTTAGATTTGAGTCTTGTAACATTCTGCGTTATATACTTCTGTGTCAAAGCAACAGATTCAAGAAGTTTCGTATTTTGTTCGTGTTTTAGTCTTTCCTCTTTTTCGATGTTATTTTGGAACTGATCAAATAATTTATTGATCTTATCTCTTTGCTTCTTAATTTCTTCTGTTGCCCTTTTATGAAGAAAGTCAGCCCGTCGTTTGTTGGACTTGCACTTTTCAATTTCAGTATCTAAATCTGTGCCAAACTGATCTAGCAATTCCAAGTAGTTTTGATATTCCTTACTGTCCAGAAATGTCCCTGCAATATCAGGAACATATTTGACTGAATCTTTTGGACATTCTCGGTGCTCAGTAACCATACAAACGGAGCAACCAATTTTATCACATATTTCACAGAAACAATCTACGACTTTTTCTATGTGTTTCTTGCAGGTCTCTGTGCACTGATTTTGTTTCTTTTTCTCTTGTAATATGATATGTTGAAGTGGCCCTATTTCTTTGCTCTTAAAAATATCGTAACAGGAATTGCACAGCTTTGCCGTACAGTTCTCACACAGTCCTACTTCATCTACAGTTAACTCTTCACTGCATGATTCACACGATATATTTCGTCCAGCTTTACATCCAGCTACCTTAACATTATGGTCAAATTGTGCTTTTACATTTTCGGGTCTGTCAGTTTGACTTAAACTCCACACACTAGTAGCACAAGGGCCATCATCACGATCAGTTGCATCACTACCGCAGCTCATTCTAAGCTGGTGTAACACATCCTCCAAATCTTAATCGATCTTGAATCTTTATGGCCTCCTTTTCAATTCATTTTAATTTCGCTAAATTACATATTTACGCCTATAAAATGACTATGTCACATAACCTATACATAAACTGTGTATATCTTGAGATACAAATGAAATAATTCAAAATATCACTCTAAATGGCTACGCAGTGCTTTTATCGAATGACATGTAACAATTTTGTGGTTATCATATCTACACAGAGATATCCATGTAGGTAAAACTAACACTTGAAGTGATATATTAGTTCATAATGAGATTAATACAGATAAATATTAGGAATGTTTCTCATTGCAGAGTTGGCGCAGCCGTATTGCGCATGCGCGGAATTATTATCAAATGGAACGCACGGCAAAAATACTCATTTTTTTGCATGTTCGGACGCATTTAGTGTATAATGTGCATAATATACTGACTAAAGGTTAGGGTTAGAATCATCATGGTTACAAAATATATATATTTAAGGTGTTTTTGTTCAAATTTAGTTAATCCGGTATATACCGGAGTCTGTAATATATCACGGGCGCACCAACTCTGTATTTAGTCACAGCCAAATATTAGCGAATCAGATTTATTAAATATTATGGTCACCTACTTTAATCAACCAATAAAACATTTGAATAAGATGAAAGTATTGTAATTTATCTGTTTTAGTTCAAGTAGTTTCCTTGAAGCAGGTATCTAACAAACGTGTAGGATACCGATGTATAAGACAATTACATATTTTTATTTGCATTACATTACCTTACTTACATTACAATGATTGTGACCAGACTATCAATAAATAATGACATATGATGCCTACTTTGTACTTACAATTAATATTGCATTTACCTCTCAACTAGCTTATAAAAGTATAAAGGACTATTCCAATCGTGACAAACAATTCTCTATAATTCCAATTCTTCCACATATACATCGGTTTTAACGAATTCTCTCTCCAAACATTGTTAAATTATTCTAACATAGTAACGTACATGCGCAGGAGCAAAATAAAAAAAATAATGAAAAACACTTTTATCTTTGGTGGTCGCAGAATTTATTTTTTGATAAACCGTTTTTAATCAAAATTGATGTGGAAAATTATACTCTAAAAGCTATATATATGTACTACATGTGTGTCATTTGTTCGATATATGCTGTTGACGTCGACACTTCCTTCGTGTTTGCTTCAGAAAATGTAACAAGCAGTCTCGCAAGGATAAACACTATTAAGAATGCCATTAAGCAAAGACAACTCTCTGCCAGAAGAATGTAAGCAAACCATATAGGGGATAAATTGTCCATAAGGTAACCAAGAAATAAAGGATTTATCATTTGACCACCGGATGCAGCTATAAGGAAAATGGAAGATATTACACCAGAAACTTGTAGGATATCATTTTCAGTCCATGAAAAAACGCATGGAAACGTTATAGACATTGCAAATCCTACTAATGCAATAAACAACCATACTAGTTCTGATTAATACACAAGACTAGCTGTTAGAAATCCAACAAACGACAATATCAAAAGCACAAGGAAAGCAAATAGTAACTGTACTGGTCGGAAATATTTAATGAGAAATATTCCAGAAAACCTACCAATCGAATATGATGTCCAAAAAAGACTTGTTGCGTAGCTGCTGATACTACTATTCCACTGCAGATAATTGATACAAAACGTTGCTAAGTAACCAAAAAACGTGTCTTCAACGGCGCAGTATGTGAAGAAAATGAGAAATAACAGAGCTAATATTAATAACTTCTGTTTAATTGGTAGCGGATTTGGACGGGGCAATCCATTTATGTCGGCACCTCTACCATCCTGATTGTTTTCAGTCCATTTGATATTCATGATAAAGAATGGAACGCTACTGGACAATACAACGAAAAATGTAATGAGATATGCAAAATGAACGTAAGACGTTCCGTACGTTTGTACACATATCGTTTTGTCTGTACTGTTGTAGAATGTCTCATTCAAAGTTTTGTCTGAAAAGAAACACATTTCGTATGTAAACTGACTGCCTACAGATTTCGTAATATAACCAAGAGAGATAGTCGCGTCAATCAAAATGTTTTATAATGTTACAATAGGTTTTAACAGGTGTGTAGAATTGGTGATGTAAACATATGTAATTAAAATCGAAACCTTGTATCTGTAAATGTTTTGTAAATAATGACTTTGACGAAGACAGAGCACCGAGAGCACAAAGATCAACCCCATAAATGCACGAAGAAACAAGATGGGACAATTTTCAGTACATCCCATCCCTTTGGGCGATGTAAGCAGTAATTGTCAAGGAGTCTTCCACAGAATATTTCAGAATAGTAAGGTCTTACTCTATTAATTATCTAAAGTGCTTTGCCAAAATTTATTTAGAACTTTGCAAACTACATTTCCATAAAAAACAGGCTGTGCGATATCTTTTCACATAAATGTTCAGCTTACTTTTTAATTGAATAACTAATTCAGACGTATGGCGATAGAATTTAGCAAAGGATTTTCAACGTATTATTTAAAAGGCAGCTCTTTGGTAATATAACGGAGGTGAAATTCCTGTACGTTGACTGCAGGCTCTGGTATATCTTATAAAATGTGAAATATGAAAGCCAACAGATGTTTCACTATACATCTCCATCAAAACACGGGATAGTAACAATGTCCAAATTAAAGTAATCTCAATCAAACCCGTTTAATAGTGACATCAATTTGCAAAAAAAAGCTAAATACTAAACTAGCACGACTGACAGACATCAGAAACATGATCTTTTTGGCTTGTAAAAATTATACAGGTCAGACCTTAAACAATCATTATTGTTGTTGTACCTGTGCATGAATGAAAAATGAACAACTGATACCCCGATCTCATTAAATAAACATACTAGCTTTAGAAGACTGTTCTCCATCTGCTTGACATATGGTTTTTGCTAGGAATGGTTCAGTCGCAACCGGCGATGCAATTCCACCAATTCCGAAACTGAAGTGCAGTGCTTGCATGTAAGACCCACCTTTAACTCCCCAAATGGATATTATGTCAGCATTGCCTCCTTTAATGTAAAATTACAATGTATGGTAAACATTATAATGTGATAAAAATTCTCTGTACCGCACAGGTAAGTATGTAACATCCTGCACCGTCCAGACGAGTATATACACTCTCTGCACTGTCAAGGCAAATATAATATACAATCAGTGCTCTTTCAAGGCGAGTATATAATTCTGTATCGTCCAGGTGAGCACACACTCGCGCGCAGCAAGCACGCACGCATGCTATCTATCTTCCCTCTCTCTCTCTGCACCGCCATAGTTATACACCGCCAAGGTAAGTATGTAACTCTCTCTGAACTACCCAGGCAAATATATACACACACATACTCTCTCTCTCTCTCTTCTCTGCACCGCCAATGCAAGAGTATACAGGCTGATCACAACCAAATTAAATGTAAACCTCCGCTGGTCTATCGGAAGTAGTCCAGAGATAAATAGTGCTAATCTTTCTTCCTTTCATCATGCTCTTCCTCAGTAGCATTGCGTTTTCTTTTACTCTACCGCGTTTCAGTGTTTCAGTATGTATGTAAGAGACATTGGAATAAGCGAAAAGGAGTAAATTCAGCAGGTTGTATTTAACGAAATGTACTTTTCTTATATTAAAGTTAACAATCCTTTTTCTTCCTGCTTTTCTATTGTAGCGATATAATTCTTTATAGTCTCTGAAAATCTGATATGCTAGAAAATGTCGAAAAATCTTTATAAAATTAGTGGATTTGATATGAAATAAAGAACAGTCGGATTAAGTGGTGTTCAGCCTACACTCTCTGCAGCGAAATGGCAAGTATATAGTTCTCAATTTTCTATGCACTACCGGCAAGTTTATAATTCTCAATTCTCTGCACCACCCAGGCGGGTAAATAACTCTCTCTGTGCACCGCCCAGGCGAGTATATAACTCTCTGTACCACCAAGGGGAGTGTATACCCACTTCACCACCCAGACATATATATAGTTTTAAACTTGGTTAATTATAGGGTCTAATTTAAATAGGAAAGTCAACAGTTGGGTTCTAAGTCGATTGTCGGGTCACGAATCGGAAAAGTGGGTCTTTTGACACCAACTTTTTTTACCACTTCACCAATGGTCTAGGGTGGGGATACCCTATGCAACTAGCCTAATGTGTTAGGAACCGGTTAGTGGGTCTCTTTGATTATAACTGATTGGTGGGACAAAATTTTATATAAATATTATATAAAGACCCATTATTTAACCATTGCATCGCCAATGCAAATTTATAAACTCTCTACACACTCAGTCTAACTAAGATCTTTCATCATTACATATGTGATGATGAAATACAATTCATCGTACTGTGTGCTAATTGTACAACACAAGATAAAGCAATACACGTATTCTATCTCAACATACCCGTGTCCAGACCTCCGGCAGCAAGTCCGCAAATGAATTTGACGACCATCATTACAGAAAACCATTGGCACCATGGAACAAGTCCTGTAAAGACGCTCAAAACTACGGCATAAAAAGCTATCAGTAACACCTTGTTAAATCGATCATACAGTATGCCTGAAAGAGATAATTCATAGGTGATTTTTGTAACCTTTCTCGTCCCTTTCATATAAGTCTATACCATGATTGACTTAACAATCATTCATACTCAAATTATATCAGTAACCGTCCTACCGGTAATTCAAGGAAGAGAACAAGTCATTGCATGACAAATGAGTAACTTAAAAGGCCCAATATGGCCAATCTAACAATATACTGAAGTTTAATTTTGGGATTTAAAGTATGTGCTTTATAAAAAAAATGGATTAAATGAACTACTGGCACTTAAAATTAAAAATTGTACCTTGGCATTTTTTATGCTTACCGCTTAAAAAGGAGCCCACCATATAGCCAATTGCTGCAATTGTGAAAAGCCAAGACGCCGTGTCAAGGTCCTGGTCAACAATTATTCGCAAATCTGGGAAAGACGGGCCCATCTGACCTGTGGCCCAACCCTAAAATTTCGTCAGAATATTTCTAAATTATGTTACCTCTTTTTTCGCGAGATTAAAGACTTATTTGTTAAACTGATCCGTAACCCTCAAAAAACATACTTAACTTTTAATTTCTATGTTCAACAATAGTCAATGGTCATTTTGCCTGAATTTGGATTTTAAGAGAGTTTCGAATTTTCTGCTTCTTTAAAAAATTGTGTAAGTAAGTACTTTTCAAACATTTTAAAAACAGAATTGTTACGCGATTACGGGGCAGATAAGCCCAAATTCTTTAAAAAGGAGACATACCAAGGAGTTCTGTTTGTAAGCATCATTTGTTTCTGAACTCTCGAAATCTCTTTGTAAAATAATTTGCACAATTACTTTTTTTTAAACAATAATTGAGCATGTTAAAGACTGAGAAATCTATTAATGAGATGTACCAAACAAAGGGTAGTTGTTCATTTCTAAACACCTTTCATTTGGAAGATTGCATATTTTGTACATTATCAAGTTTTCTAGTTATATCGTGGTTACTTTATACTCAAACGATTAGGGAGCACGTTAAACTTAAAACTCATAAAGGGCATACTTCTTTTTCACTAAAGAAAGTGACGTACCAAAACAGTAGTTTGTTTTCCAAGAAAATCGTTAGTTTCTAAAAGTTCGTATCATTTTAATAATAATAAAAGATTACACATTCTGGAGATACCGATGGCTTCTTTTATTTTATTGTTTTATAATATCTGCGCATTAGTGTAATTATAAACTATTATTGACAATGTTAATTACACTGACATACCTCAATTCTTTTACTAAGCAATACCGTCAACTAAGAAAATCGACTAGGAAGTTGTAAAAGCCGAAAAACAAGAATAATGATTGTACCGTAAATCTTATATAGTATTACTCATTTGGTATCAGTCAACGTTTAGTAGTTGGTACGTATTGCATGTGTTGTTTTATCATTCATGTTGTTTTATAATAATATTTTATGGCATGAACAGTAGTTAATTTCTATATAAAACTGTTGTATTGATCAAAAATGATTTTTGTATCTCATAATATATCTTTTTTCAAACGAAACTAGAATAAACTTTTCGGCAAAACAACAGTGCATTGCTAAACAATAATAGCGTCCTACCGTATTCGTTGGGGATAAAGCCATAAACTATTTTCACGCAAATAACATAATTATTTATTGCGGGCGTATATTAGTTGCAACGTTCACTATGAACAAAATATTTCATCAGCGATAAGTAATTTTAATCTTGTGTAAAGCCATAAAACCCGTAGCATGCATACAAGACACCTATAAAGAAAAGGAAGTACCAATAATGGAGAATAAAATTTGAAAAGTAGATCCATCTGAAGCACCGAGAACAAGGCAAACAGTGAAAATTGTAGACTCGGTTTAGCTGAGTCTGTTCATGAGCAGTAATGGAAAATGCAACAATGCCCACGCCCACTAGCACCGGCTTAAGCAGTATTCAATCTTTTAATCTAAATGTGTTGAAATCAATTATCGCGAAGGACCAGAAAAGATAACAACACCGAGATGAAATCGGGGCGACTTTTTATGGCCGCCACACAGCACTTAACACCCGCTGTTGTGAAGTAAATGAAATCTGAAAAGTAGATCCCTCGGAAGCACCTAGAACAAGGGAAACAAAAGTCCAACCCAAGAAGCCATACTGTTTTGCTCATATATTAAATGAGTCAGTAATTGTTTTATTTAATATATTACAAGAAAGAAGGAAAACAACAGCAGACTCTATCTTATTATGTCACAAGAGGTAATAGAAAAGTAATACTTACCAAGCCTACAAATGCCCAGAGCAGGGACATGGTGTGAATAAACCGCCTTCTGTATGACATGTCCATCTTTATTCTTTGGCTAAAGATTTTGCTTTTATAGTTGATTCTATTCTGATTATCTGCTTTTCCTTTTTCTATAAAGTAAAAAAGAGTGCTTGCGAGCAATGGTATATTTGGCATCCTTTTTCCTAATTTGAACCAGTTTAAACAGTATTAAAGTATTATTATTAATATATCAATTCTGCGCTTTCTCCGTTCACATAAGATTCAAAATGGTTACTGACACAATCAAGCTTTTATACTGCCCTATCACGCGCCGTAATTAGGTCACTTATCAAAGGAATCATGCACTGAACACGCAGCGGTTCCATACAGTCTTCACACCGTGATAAAAAGCACCCGATTAAAAGGGATGTTCAGTAAGTACGACACATGAAGGTAGACTGAATTGTTAAACTGTCCAACAGGTCAACCCAAACAACTTTTTCTTCGAAGAAAGTACCATTTGATTTTAAATATTTCTATTTCGGAATTTGGCAAATATATGGCGCACCGCCATTCCATACAAAACTGGTGTGACCTATGGAACAAATATATGGATATGCCAATAGCCAAATTGCGGTCTGCTAAACGTTACATGCTATCTATCGTTTGCCAACTGTCATTTAATCATTTGCTTATTACAAGTTGGGATATGGTAATTGTCATTAGCTGCTTGTCGATTGCCAATTGCTTTTTCCTCGGAAAGCCACTTGCCAGTTGCTTATTGCCAGCTGGTTATAGCTAAATCGCGACAGTCTGTATGTTTGTTTGTTTGTCATAAAAATCGTGTCTAATCTGTAACTTTTTGTTGAATGACTGCGGTTAATAGCAAAAGTCATTAAACGAAAAAATATTTCCCACATTTAACGCTTATTAGCCGTATCTACAAATGACTTTTATCACAGACTCACAGACAGCAGTCTGAATTACACAGTATAAAATATTGTTATTATTATATTGGCAACCGGAAAATGGCAATTAGCAAAGGGCAATGGGGCACTAATAAACCCCTATAAAAAGTTGTACTATGTCTTTAAATTTTACATGAACGGGTTACGAAATTGTGAAGAAAAATTATTTAGTTCTAAAAAGTAAATGACAAGTGATCTTTAGCTTATCTATGTCTGACAGCCCAATTCCGTCTGATCCCGTACTTTTAAATACTAAAATGAGCCGTGCCATGAGAAAACCAACATAGTGGGTTTGCGACCAGCTTGGATCCAGACCAGCCTGCGCATCCGCGCAGTCTGGTCAGGCTCCATGCTGTTCGCTTTCAAAGCCTATTGCAATTAGAGAAACTGTTAGCGACCAGCATGGATCCTGACCAGACTGCGCGGATGCGCAGGCTGGTCTGGATCCATGCTGGTCGCAAAGCCATTATGTTGGTTTTCCCATGGCGCGGCTCAAATATCTAATGCAAAACAATTATAATACAGATTTGCATAAAACATTGTAACTATTTATTTCATGAACTTTGCGGACAATGGTGTGCATGTCATAGCTTTTATTTATCACTTTGGTTTTGTTTGAAACTAAGTTTAAAAACAAATTGCATCAGAAGCCTACATACTTCAAAGAATTCAAACAAGAAATAAAACTGTAACCAGAGCGTATTTGATCTCTAATCTTAATCATAATATACAATGTATATTTATTTGATATCCTACATTAGCAACATGTAACGTTAATGTTACTGTTAATTCTAACATTTCATTATTTTATATTATCCTGCTCATAATAATTATACAGAGATGAAATAAGATAAAAATAATTTGTGTTAGTTTAAATATTACTTTTTTGTGTGTTTACATGTATATTAAGATTGGTTTGATGTTTCCCTTTGTCTACTGCTTTGAAATATCATTTCAAACAATTTAGATAAAAGTTTAATAAATTCATACCGGAATTCAAAAATGATATAAACACATTGAAACCATTACTTGACTCGCAAAATTTATGAAATAATATGGTTTACCTCCAAAATGACTAAGTCCGTCAGGTACGCTTATAAACCCTTTTGTATTATATGCGTTATCACGAACGCGAAAATACATAGGTTAAAGTGATGTCCTTGTTTTACAATATCTGTCTAATAAAAGCTGGGTGTCAAATCATTGCATCTAGAACAGACAGTCTGTATGATTATAAAATAAACTGTACACTACTGAGCTTAAATATTGCTGTCACAAAGTTAAAACCGACTTGTTTGTAGATCTATAAATCTCTGGACATCAGATGTAATAAATTTACTTGCAAACTGGTTTAATGCACCCGTAGTGACTCAGATCCATAAAATAGCTATCCGTTCAAGATTTATTCCGCTAGAGCCGCGGTACAAAATATAACTCCAGGACAGCGTCTATGTGAAAGGTGAAATGATATGCAGCCAATATTGGATTATTCTATGTGCTTGTAGATTCTTTACATCGATGCTGCTGATTTTATTTACAAACATGTGTATTCTTTTTAAGTAACTGTCCTTTGCATACAGATGCCATCTTGGCAACAAAACAGTTAAGACCATGGACCCGTAATGACTCTCGATAATTTTCGTTTGCTTATATATTCCTTGTACCGGTATGTGACTTCGGCAATTACCGGCAAGTGCGAAAACCAAAGAGTTTGTGACCGCCGAAGATTGCCGAAGTAAAATACGGAGAATACGTAATCGCACGGAAATGTGCGAATCCACTACCTGCGCCTCTATAATTCAATTAAATCATATGTGGTACAAGGGAGAATACTTTGTGATTCCATCTGTATTTCAAAGGCACTGGTTTATCTCCCAATAACAGTTAGTATTATATTGGGAATATACTTAGTCTGTAGATCGTGGGTTGTCTTCCTTTCATCTTTGAGTCAGTTTTTTGCGGGAGTTCCAATTCATTTTTGTCAGACATGTTTATTTTGAACAACATATTGTAAAATATTGATTTTATGACTATTATGTTGTTTGTGTTGACCTGTCATATCCAGATGCATATTATATGCATTGGATTGAAAATAAACTGAAACTGAAACAAATCTTAAACCTATCTGACGTAAACTGTTGTGTGCAAATGCCCGATTACAAGAGAAATACTGTCAACCCTGCCTTAAAGACCTCCTGCGAATAGAGGCCACCTAACTGTATTGACTTTTAGTTTCACTTCCCATTTTGATATTTGCAGTGTATTTCGACCTCTTAGTAAAGATCACATGGTATTAAATACCACATACAGACTCTGCAAAAAGTGGTCTTTACAACTTAAATATTTTGTTCTGAAATTTCTAGCGGAATCTGTAACATTTACTGAGTTAAAGTACAGTCGACATCGTACTTGCGACCACCTCTATTAAGCGATTTTTTTCATTAAACGACCGGTCAGAATCACCCCCCCCCCCCCCCCCCCCCCCCCCGAATGTTTTAAGTACAAAAATTCATTCCAATAAACGACTTTTTTATTAAACGACTAGCGACCACATTAATGTAGTCTCGATAGGTAAAATATTCGACAAAAGTATCTATTAAGCAACCGGGTACCAAATTCCCGCCGGGCATTTCTTCACCTGTGTACTTGGCGAGTACCTTTTGCACCTGACTGAATGCAATTAACTTTGTTCACGATTTTAAAACAGATTTTGAAATCATACATGAAGTTTTTCGCCATCATGGCATCCACATAGGCTAAACGCAAAGTACATTAATAGTTAAAAATAGCTTTTCTCTTCACCCGACTGAAATTCATTAAGAGACCATTCCATTAAGAGACCACTTTTTAGCAGTCCCTTAGGCGGTCTCTTAAAACAGTGTCGACTGTAAACTGAAAACTGCGAGAATAGAAACATAATTATAAAAATATATAATCAGTTATACTAATATGCAATGTAAATGTGACACTATACTGAAATCCTTATTTGTCTTATTTACAAGCGTCGTTCTATGTTTATATTATCATATTAACTTCATAAGCAATTGATGGACCTAGTTGTATGCATGTTCGACGTCTGCAAATTAATGTGCGAATGAAAATCAAAATTTCATGCAAGACAGTTGTCTGCGTTTGCGCTACAGCTCTTTTTAAGAATCCGGTCAGTCATGTCTTTAAAACATTTATGACTGAGTTCACCATATATCTGTCAAAAATAATTCGTGAGCTAAATCACAAGTGCTGTCGGTGCGATAAAGTATACGTATTGATATATGTACGTTGAAAAGCATGTTGATCACATTGTCAAACATTTTTGTGAAGGACTGTTAAGCTGAAAAAGCATATTTATATTCACTCCCACTCATAAAAAAGAACAACAACAACAACACCCAATAAACAATTACCTTTTAGTATAACTGTCCCAGCCTCTTTGGGAATGATGACATTTTTGTCGCGAAATACTTCTTTGATTGCAGTTTGGATCACTAATGATTCCCTAGGTGCATCCGCGGCAGTGTGGTTAAGGTCGCTGACTTCAAATCCCTTGCCCCTCATCGATGTTGGTTCAAGCCTTCCGATGCGTTGAATTCTTCATGTGAGGAAGCCATCCAGGTGGCTAACGGAAGGTCGGTGGTCCTACCCAGGTGCCCGCTCTTGATGAATGCACGGAGGGGCACCTGTGGTCTTCTTCCACCATCAAAGCTGGAAAGTCGCCAAATGACCAATAATTGTGTCGGTGCGACGTTAAACCCAACAAAATAAATAAATAACACTAATGATTCAGAAAACCCACCGACCATCATTATTTTTCTAAAGTTTCTTTCGAGATCTAGCAAATTATTTCTTCGTTCCGTCAAACATCTCAACGAATGCTTGGTTTTTGATACGCAGTTTGTCTTGCCTCATACAAACAATACTTGAATATTCGGAGGTCAAAATGTGTTTTTAAAGAACACCTTATTCACTTCTTTGTATAATTTGAACAAAGGTTTTGGAAGAGTTTGTTTTACATTAATATGGCTGGTTGGGTCAATTTGTCGTTTTTGCAACTCCATCGCTACTGCTTTTTCAATGGTATCTGCTTTGAATTCTTTTTCAAACTTTCTCATCACATGTTCACCAAAGATTTTGCATAAGAAAGCATTGATCTAATCATCTACTGAAACCCCGCCTCAAGGACCTCCACTTGAAGGATATAATTCTTTGAAAGCTCCATCTTCCAGGGCTTCACTTACTATTATCATGTCTATGTTGCCGCTTGAAAAGGAGACATCTTATAGTCATTTTCTAGTCTGTGTTGTTGTACCTGCGTTTGTTATCATAAAAAAAGTAGAATACAATCAATGTAGTTTTAGCAACCCCTTCCCGAAGTGTTATAATTTATAATAAATATACAAAATGTTGTTTGGAACTCATCGTAGAACAGTATTTATTTAATTTTCTACATACTGGGATAACGAGACTGGTAGAGTTAAATACCTACAAGACATTAGATATTATAGACCAAAGGTCCAAAGACTTAACCATTGACCAGCAAGCCATTTATTACTTGCTTTATTACATGACATCCAATATAAACTTTCATATTTTCTTCTTCAGTTTTTAACGTTATTTTGAACGCTTGACCTATCAGTAGTAAACAGTATAGACTAGTGATTTATATAGGGTAATCATATAGTAATTTTGCTTGTAGATACAGTTGTTACAGCAATACCAGACATTTAGTATACTTGATGAGTAAAATCGATTAACAAGCAGACGAACTATTTTTCGTCATAAAGAGGCCATTTCAAGCGGCAAGAAATACTTAAAATATCTGTCAAAGGGAAAAAGATTATATGTATGAATTTTGGTTCATACAGAAAGTGTTTTAGTCAGACAAACTTGCAGAAAAAAACTTATCTAATACAGTTTAATATAACCTAGTTTAAGTTCGTCATGTGACCAATACATGATTTCTATTATTATCTCCCGCCGATGAAATCGGGAGGGGGTATTGAAATGGCGTTGTCCGTCCGTCCGTGCGTGCGTCCGTCCGCAGCCATTCCTCAGTAACTAGTAGATAGAATTTCATGAAACTTGAAATAAACATGAACCAACATACTGCGATGATGTCCGTCAATCTTTTTTGGGATAAGTCAATTTCCCTTAGAGTTATTGCCCTTTATTTAAATGAATGAAAAATACACAAAAATATCCGCCCTCAGCCATTTCTAAGCAACTATCAGGTAGAATTTCATAAAACTTGAAATAAACATGCACCAACATACTGCGATGATGCCCTTCAATTTTTTTGATTGGTCAATTTCACTTAGAGTTATTGCCCTTGATTTAATGAAAAATCCACGTCTGCAGCCATTTCTCAGTAACAAGCTGGTAGAATTTATAAACATGTGAAGTTGTGTACCCACACCTGGTCATCACACCTTGCCTTGGTCACACCCCCTCCCACTCCCCCTCCCCACCCCCCACCCACCCACCAAAAAAAAAAATTCTTATAAAAAAATATTCAAACCTTCCATGAATATTTATCAACATGCAAAATTGTACTGTTCCCCCACCTCACTCCTCCACCCCGCTGAGTCATGCCCACCACCCCGATCATGCATCCCCACCACCACCACCACCACCACCCATTTTTTTCATTTTTAATTTTCCATCAATATTTATAATTAACATGTGATGTTTTGTACCCTCACCCTCAGGTAGAATTTCATAAAACTTGAAATAAACATGCACCAACATACTGCGATGACGCCCTTCAATTTTTTTTTTTGATTGGTCAAGTTCACTTGGAGTTATTGCCCTTGATTTAATGAAAAATCCACGTCTGCAGTCATTTCTCAGTAACAAGCTGGTAGAATTTATAAACATGTGAAGTTGTGTACCCACACCTGGTCATCACACCTTGCCTTGGTCACACCCCCTTCCCCTCCCCCTACCCCCCACCCCCACCAAAAAAATATAAAAATCATTCCTTTTTTAAAAAAAATTCAAACCTTCCATGAATATTTATCAACTTGCAAAATTGTACTGTTCTCCCACCTCACTCGTCCACCCCGCTGAGTCATGACCACCACCCCGATCATGCATTCCAACCACCACCACCACCACCACCCATTTTTTTTCATTTTTAATTTTCCATCAATATTTATAATTAACATGTGATGTTTTGTACCCTCACCCTCACCCTTGCCGCTTGCAACACTCAGCCCCCACCAAAAAGAAAGCATTTATTTTCTGTTAAATTGATTATGACTATTGAAATTATTTGCTTCTTAGTAACGTCCTTAATTTTTTGCTGTATATATATTTTGGCCATTCCTCACCACAAACGCTCACCCGGTCACAAGCTGGTAGAATTTATAAACATGTGAAGTTGTGTACCCACACCTGGTCATCACACCTTGCCTTGGTCACACCCCCTTCCCCTCCCCCTACCCCAACCCCCACCAAAAAAATATAAAAATCATTCCTTTTTTAATAAAAATTCAAAACTTCCATGAATATTTATCAACTTGCAAAATTGTACTGTTCCCCCACCTCACTCCTTTACCCCGCTGAGTCATGCCCTCCACCCCGATCATGCATCCCCACCACCACCACCACCACCCATTTTTTTTCATTTTTAATTTTCCATCAATATTTATAATTAACATGTGATGTTTTGTACCCTCGCCCTCACCCTTGCCGCTTGCAACCCCCACCCCCCACCAAAAAAAAAAGCATTTATTTTCTGTTAAATTGATTATGACTATTGAAATTATTTGCTTCTTAGTAACATCTTTAACTTTTTGCCGTATATATTTTTTGGCCATTCCTCACCGCAAACCCTCACCCGGTCATTGCCGCTTGCACCCCCCCCCCCTCCCCCACCAAAAAAAAAAAAAAACAAACAAACAAAAAAAAAGCATTCATTTTCTGTTAAATTATGACTGTTGAATTTATTTGCTTCTTAGTAACATCCTTAACTTTTTGCCGTATATACTTTTTGGCCATTCCTCACCACAAACCCTTTCGGCGGGGAATACCAATTCATCGATTTTGCTTGTTGCAACGGAAATAATAAAAATAGTAACCTCAACGCAAAAAAATGTGGGTAAGTGCATTTTCTCAGTTTCTTTGCTGATGTGTCGAAATGCATCCCACATTAAAGGAGGGTTTGGTATTTTGAAATTGATAACACGTGTGAATAATGTTCAAGGCAGCTGACTTAGCTGCAAGAATATTTCGATATACCTTTAATGCAGCTTCTTTCATGAATTGCTTTGAGCAATATTGCAAAATTGCAGGAACAGTTAGAACCCATCTTCTTCTAAACTGTCAATCCTTTTTCCAACTCTTTCCATTAAGTCGTCTTTTAAGTATTTAATTGCAGCAGCGAAGACATCTATAGCTGCCATCCGTTTCCCTTAATCCTCTAGTTTCATTTTACGTCCTTATCGCTTAAACAGAAATACGTGACGAATTTTTGCTATCATCAATGCTTTTGAAGCAAAATCTGTATATTACGGTTATTTTGGGAACAAATCACAGTTTCATCTACTTTGATAGTCTTATTATTGTTGTTACTACTATCTTCATTTGCAACAAAACGAACACGAATAGTCCTTGAAGGACTATTGTAAACTATAAAGTATAGGTTGAATTAAACAAACGTTAGTGTGCTTGCCTATTTGTACACCATGCATTTTGTAAAATCACGAATTACATGTATCATTGAATTAGTATATAAACATATATAGAAGACAATGTAAGATAAGATATAAGATAATCTTTTACTGTAGTGACATGTGTATGAATTCGATATATACATATAATATGTCACAAATTTTAAACGCCCGGTCCGACGGGCATATAAGTCACCTTACATCAATGTTCAATAATAGTTCACAGATACACACACTAAAAGAATACAAAACTGAACAAGTACATTTTAGATTTAAAGTGTTTAGATACTTGTTATTTTATTTCGTCATTCATAGAAATCTAATGAACTAATACAGTAACTATATATTAAGCCACACTGAACAAAGTCAAATACTTAACAGTTACCAGTTATAATCATTTCATGAAATATAAGTAATTGAATTACCACGTAATACTTTCGACCGTGTAGTTTCTTTTTGAAATGACGGAAATACCTCCAGCCTAAATGTTCACCCTCATCAACTAGGTCCGCATACATTCTTTCTGTCTAATAGATACATTGAATTAAAGAATGAAACTGCGTGTACAAAATAACAATAAATAATATTTACAAAAATCATATTGTGTAAGCTGTTATATAATCACTAGGACAAACTACCTTCAGCTACTAATATAGAATTTCGCCTAGAATAAAGGAATATCTTGTACTACGTTTAGAACTGTAAGTCGTGAAATACTCATTTGATGGTTTGTATTTACTACTAGACTGTACTCGGCGGGGCATCAGTGCCCAAGTTGTAAAGGTTGCCTGACTTTGAAGCATTTGACCTTTATTGCTGTGGGGTCAAAACCATGTTTTAGCTGAACAATTATAATTTCATTTGAAGAAGCCATCCGGCTGGTTTGCGGAAGGTCTGTGGTTCTAACAATAATGCGTCCGCTCGTGCTAACACAATGCCGGCGTTGCATCGGGAGGCTCCTTCCAGCTGGAAAGTCGTCATTTAACCAATATATGTTTCGAAATGATTTTTAAACCAACAAAAACAAAACAAATCTACGTACGACATTATCTTGATTTATTAGACAGTATCTTGTCTTATTTTCCAAAACAAACATGGTGGTAAAAAAAGATATGCTACATGTATATGAATAAATGAAAACCGGCCAAGTTATATTTAACCAGCCTAAGCTAATTGTTTTCATTTAGAACAGCAACCGCTTGAATACGTAAAAATAGAACAAAATTCTCACAGAACAATTTCCACATGGAAAAGTGACCGCATGCACAAAACAACTTCATATAATAAAACAGTTAATAGTTCATGCTTATATGTTGCAACAGAACTGTCAATGGTGAACTTAACCAGTTTAAAGGAGCCAAACTCTTAAACCACCTATATATTCCTGAATTATAAAATATGTTAATTTACTATATGTACATGTCATTAGTCCCTGCCAAGTCAATGCCTTACATAAGTAATAGTAGTATCCACACAGTAAAGCGCATATATGCGAAACTTAGAAGATATCAATAAAACACATGGAGTCGTTATTACTTTGCTGATACAGTAGTATCTAGATAAAGTGCCTGATAGTTTCTATAAGGCTATATCAAAGAGTCTAACCAAATTTATGAACAATAAACTCCATGTTTTCGGATAAATTTTAAATTTAGGAACTTCTTAAGCTTTACATCACAAAAAAACTGTGAGTAAGCGTTTTGTTAACAGAATTATTAAAAATACGGAAGGCATCGACAAGACTAATTGTACAGGCAATTCATACAAGTTGTAAAATATAAAAAGACAAGGATGAATATCCAACAGGGAAATAAAATCTGGAAAGTAGATCCCCGGAAGCACCGAGAACAAGGCAAACAGTGAAAATTGCAGACTCGGTTTGACTGAGTCTGTTCATGAGCAGTAGGCCATGTTCTAAAATCGCAGCCTTCCTAAACCGCATCCTAGTACGCTGAGGTGCACACACAAGCACTCAGTAAAAAACGAACAAATATAGTAACAAAGTGAATGGTATAAACTATGATCCTCATGAAATATAACATAGACCACGCGAGGATATTTTTGTATATCAAAAATGTTCAATATGGCCGTTTATCTATTGGAAAACACTCTCTTCTTTTCAGTTTTTATTGAACTATGACTTTTATACAAACTATACATATGTACCTCAAATCCAAATGCATGAAACTTCATAGCTTTATCAAACAATACACCGAACCGTAGATGCCTTCTGTGCTTGGAGCTTTCCGGATTCATCACGCTTAAAGTTAGAATATACCTGAAATTGCATATTTAATACATGTGTTCTTATAGATATTGAAAGACCTATTAAGATAACGAATGAATTACATATTTTACTACAGGTACTAACAGTAGCGGTAAGGAATAATTATACATGTATAATATATACAATTTTTATCTGTCTGTCTTCTGCCTGTCTGTCTGCATGTCTATCTATCTACCAAACTTAAAACAGCTGACATACAAAGGATATCTCAGTCAGCCGGTTACCACTTACACACATTCATCGTAACTTGATATTGTAATTGAATAAATTTATCGTAACATGTGGTACACTTATATTTCTTCTAGTTGTATAGTAAATTGTGACCTATTCAAGTGACATATGATATGATTAAAACATTAAATTAAGAAGAAAGAGAAATAAAGGAAGCAGATAACCCACTTGCCGTTCGAACTCGAAGGAAACTATAATAAACGAGTAAACGTGCAAGATTAAAGTAATAGACCATGAGCTGACAATAACCCCCCCTCCCCCCCTCTAGGGATATTTCTACACTATGATTTTCTTAAAGCATATAGTAGGAGCTATCATTTCAGAAATTCTGCCATCTGGCAGTCGGGTTCCCTTTACGTTACAGCCTTCTTTATACGTTACCATAAATATTTTTGAGAAAATATTGACTGGCACTATAATTAGTCACAAATGGTTAAATAGCTACACAATATGTCAATATATTTAAAGACAGAATATACAGATTAATATTGTATAGGTAAAAGTGCCACTTATAGGTATGTGCTTTACGTTATCAAGTATACGTTACCAAAAATCGTAACTAAAAAAGAAAATCTGTGTGAATTTATATATTTCATTTGAATTGTATATGTCAAATAAATAGAAATTCAGGTTATAACAGAGAAGAACAAACAAAAATTAACAAAAAAGTAATTCTGCATCAATGTTATACTAATTATGTACTGTTTAGTACATTATGCTACTAGAATAGCATTGTATAGTATACTATCTGACCATCATATGTACACTGTCTTAAAAGCTATGGTGTATATACCATAAGTATATACCATTACACATTATTAACTGTTGTGCATATCATTATTATACCATTATACTTCATAAACTGTTGAGTAAATCCTTTAGTTTACCATTACACTTAAACATTGCAAGAATTTCATATTTAGTATTGTATTGATAATAAACTTTATAATATGTACTACTAGTATATCATAACACTAAAACAATTCTGAGAAGTGCTATACATTTTATGTGTAATAATGAAAGGTATGACAAAAGATAAATTAAACTTGCTCGCATACTGAGAAAATATTTGTAGTTGTGAAATTATTAGTGTTGGTTGTATCTCTTTTATTCAGTTTTATCTCCTATAGATCAAGTAAAATCAGAGTGTGTGTTCCGTATCAACTTTCTTTAAATACTTTGGACTTAAAAAGAACATTTTCATTTCTACTAGTTGTAATAGACTTAGAAACATTTGACTTTTTTACTTGATCTTTCTTTAACAGAAAAAAATTGATCTTTTTCATACCTATTCTAAGTATATTATGCCATCTGAACACCTGTAGCAAATAAACAATTATTTCTGGTCATATCTCTGCTTTGTTTTAAATTACAAACAGAAATTATCTAGGTCTTCATTAATGTGGGATCTGAGTGCTAAATGATCATTGTCTGATATAAGTTTTGTCAGAATTAAGATGTTTAACAGTGTAGTGGTGATTTAACAGGAATTTTATCAGTTTTAAAGAATACTCACGAAGGTCTGACTGAAATTTTCTATTTTATGATTTCTTTACTATTTTCATAAATCTGTCAGTGATTATTTAAAAGGTAAAAGAAAGACATAACATGTAAAATAACATAGATAAATAAATAAATAAATAAATAAATAAATAAATAAATAAATAATAAAAAATAAATAAAGGTGTGAAATTATTTGCAGAGAGTGAATGCTCAAACTTGTTTCATATTATTTTTAGATGACGTAAATTATCATGGAAGAATCAGTAAACCTAAAAACACCAAAAGGGAAAGGAAAGCGGCATAAAAAGGTCAATGCTGGAATAATATGTGTTATACATTACGAAAGTACTAAAGATGATAAAGTAATACCCCTTACTGAACACTCAATCAATACAATTAAAGAAACTGCCAGTGCAAGACTTAAACTCTCAGACAGAAAACATAGATTAGAGGAAATTATACAAAACATACCCGATGAACTTGAGGTAGAGAGACATGGAAGGCACACTAGATGCTATAAGTGATTTACAAACATTTCTAAAATAAAAAAGCGTGATATTACTTTAACGTGTGAAGCTGATGAACAAAATGTGGCAAGCTGTTCCAAACGAAGACGCTCTTCGACAGAATTCTTTTGCAGTACAGTGCTTTTTCCAGTGGATAAGTGTTTATTCTGTGATAAAGCCTATATTAAAGTTAAAGGTGTTCAAGATAAAAACCTAGTAAAATGTATGACAAAGTGTGCAGAAGAATCGATCAAGGCTGCAGCAGTAGAGAAAATGGATAGTGACTTTTTAACAAAAATTCAGGACCATGACCTAATTGCAAGAGAGGCAAGGTATCATCAACACTGTAGGCGGAACTACACAAGAAGTAAAAGAAGAAACCTGAACACAGATAAAAATTTGGAAGCTACAGCTTCCTAACATGCACACGCAGAAGCTTTTACATATATATGTCAGTATGTTGAAGATCGAATTACCATAGGTCAAAATGTGGAACGCTTAACACTGTTGCGTGAAAGATATTTGACTTATCTTCAGGAAAAATACCCGAACGAGTACAATGCGAACTATAAAACATATAAGCTTAAGGACAAACTTATCAAACACTTCAATAACAGAATAAGATTTTGGCAGCCATCATACAGAAGTGAGCTTGTATATGCTGCTGATATTGAAAGCCAGGCAGTTGAGACAGCATTTGAATTGGCTACATCATATGAAAAAAGGTTGCAGGAAGCAGCGCTTATTCTGAGAAGGTGTATATTCGAAGCAAAATCTCAATCAAGTGCTATGCCATGGCCACCATCATCATCTTGGCTGCTGTCGCAACGTAAACCACCTGAAGTCGTGAAAAATTTCTACAAGTACGTCATATCTGGAAAATCGGATAAAGTTTCTTGCAAGACTGATAGAATTGCCACTTCCTTAGCTGAAGATGTATGTTACGCAGTGTCAAATGGGAAATGGGAAATGCCAAAACATATCCTTTTGCCAATGACGGTCAGGCATTTAACTGGCAGTGCAGAAGTGATTACAATACTCAACCGATATGGTCATGGCCAATCATATACTAGAACTCTTGAACTGGAAACAGCTATATGCAACAAAGTAACGGCATCAGAGTCTGTTTTACCACCAAATATATCTACAAACAATAATGCTGTGTTACATATGTGCTGGGATAACTTCGATCTAAACGAAGAGACACCATCAGGATCTGGAACAACACATTCTACTCACGGCATTGCAATTCAAGAACTTCTTAACGAGAGTATACCAACATATGAATCTGGGAGTCAGGTCATAGCTAAAAATAGAGAGCGAACGGTTAAACCAAAAGAGGTTGAACTCAAACCATGTTATGCCAAGGTGAAAACAGAACCGACTATTGAGGTAAATGTTTTCAAGCCCGAGTACAATTTCACAGTGAATGATTTGAGGGAGTTCACATGGTTTTTTTGTAGGGAAATCGGTAGTACTTTTGATGTTCAGAGTGTTCCTCCTTGGTCCGGTTGGATTTCAAAGACAGCTGATGAACCTACAAGTGGTCAGTCAATTGTTGAGTATATGGCACCTTTGAACCATTCAATCAATGATAATGCTACAGTCCAGCATATCTTACAAACATCTGTGGATGCAAGTAATGAAGTTGGCCAAAAAAAAATTACTATAGTGACATGTGACTTAGCTGTAGCCAAGAAGGCATATTCTTTGGTTTGGCAGTCTAGAGATGAACTTGGTAACGTAATTGTTAGAATGGGTGTGCTTCACACAATATGCTCGATATTTGGGACTGTAGGAAAATTAATGAACGGCAGTGGTCTTGCAGAACTTGTAATAGAATCAGGAGTTTGAGCTAGTAGCTCACTTGAGAAAGTATTATCAGGTAAACACTACAACCGTGCCCTAAATGTACACAAGACTGTAATGGAAGCTCTTGAGCGGTTGCTTCTACGTAAGTTTGAAGAGGCAGAGCCCGCAAGGACATGTCAGAAGACACATCCCTAATATTGCAGAAACTGGCTGAAAGCCCATGCAAGGAAAAGATGTTTGAAGTAAATAACTCTCCTGACTTTGAAGAGTATTTCAACAGATATCAGCAGTTCAAATCAGAAATTAGAAAGGGCGAAAGTGGCAAAACTGCTAAATTCTGGTTAATGTATGTACACATAATTCACATGGTATTGATGCTAATCAAAGCAACAAAAATTAATGATCTTGATTTACATATAGCATCTCTGTACAAACTGTGCTCCTTGTTCTTCGCATTTGACCACAATAATTATGCCCGATACGTCCCAGTTTACCTGTTGACATTGATGAATATTGACCCAGGTGCAGAAGAGCTACTCCGAAGTAATGGTTTTAGTGTATCCAGGTCCTCTGTACCGGCATCGAGAAATGCAGTTGATATTACTATAGAGCAAACAATTAACAGACATGCGAAGTCTGATGGTGGCATAATTGGTTTCAGTAGAAACTATGCAGCATATTACCGCTGGTGCATGACCCGTCATTGCAGAGCAAGGTATGTTGAAGCAACACTTCAGAATGCAGACATAATTAGAGAAGACTTTTCCGAACACAAAGAAGTACAACCTGCTCAGATACGTAGGAGTGAAGAAGAAGTTAACAATGTTATGACGGCGATAGAATCCTTCATGAACCCATTCCAGACTGAAAACAACAAAGATGAACTTTACTGTGTGTCGTCTGGTATTCCTGCGAAAGCAGAAGTCGCTCACGACCTTCTTAAGGCAACTGAAATAGGTGAAAAGACAATGGATGAATTCATCAAAAGAAGATTGATTGAAAAATCAGTTCCTTTTCATGACCCCATAAAGAGAAGCAAACTTAAAACATTTGCCACAGCTGAAGTTACAAGAAAAGTAACAAATTCTCAAAACAAAATATCACAGATAAAAGCAGAACGTAACGTGTTTGCACAGTTGGTACTTTTGGCTGTTCAGCACGACATAGATCTAGAGCTGACACTTTCTTTCCCTCTAGGACCGGTTCCCTGGCCCTTAGCAACTGCAGATGGAATGCCAGTGAAAACAGACAAGTCAAAACTACTTCACTATGTGGAATCTTCAATTGCACCGACAACCAGCCGTCCAAAAGATGACGTTGTATTCGTGTTTGACGGTAATGCCCTGCTACAAAGCTTAGTAACAATCCCTGCAACATTCCAAGATGTAGCCGAAACTGTGTTCAGTCAACTACCAAAGGCAGCCCGTGTCGATTTTGTAACTGACACTTACAGTTCCCAGTCGATAAAGGCATACGAACGTCGAAGACGTGGATCTGCTCCGAAGTTCTTACTGTCAGGAGCGAAAACCAAAACACCACGTGACTGGAAAGCATTCATGTCAAATAGTGAAAACAAAACACAGTTGATCAATCTAATTTTCGAACAATGGATATCAGATTCTTATGCACAGAAGTTGAAGGGAAGAGAACTGTATTTTGTCAATGGTGAAAAGTGTTATTTACTCACAAGTGCTGATGGGAACAAAGTTCAAGTTCGACCTTATGTACCACTGTATTCTACACAGGAAGAAGCAGACACAAGAATAATACTTCACTGCTTAGACATCTGTACTGCTAGTACCACACAAAAGACGACAATCATAGTTAGATCCCCAGATACAGACGTGTTTGTGTTATTGGTGAAGTATTCTTCAAAAATACGAAATACTGTTTTATTTGACACGGGAACAGGGAACAAGAGACGCCTTTTAAATGTTCATAACATCTTTAAAAGCAAAGGAGAAATAATCTGCTCAGTTTTGCCTGCAATACACTGTCTGACTGGTTGTGATACAACTAGTGCTTTTGTTCGCCGGGGGAAAGTGACACCACTCAAATTAGTAGAGAAAAATGAGGAGTATATTGCAATATTAGCGGAAGTAGGTCTTATGCATAACTGTTCTGATGACCTCTTTAACGGCATCGAAAAGATTGTCTGTGCAATATATGGACACAAAGAATACAATGACATCAACAAACTTAGATATGACATGTTTCTTGAAAAGTATCAAGTACGTGCTGGCAATGTTCTAAGTACAGATAATGGTATGGACATGAGTCTATTGCCACCTTGCCAATCGTCACTTAAAATGCATATAAAACGTGTGAACTATCAGGTGTTCATTTGGATTCATGCTCATGAGAATTACCCAATTCTACCAAAAGTAGACGAAAGTGGATGGAAATTTGGATCAGACAATTTGTTGGAATATGACTGGTGTTCCGATAATATAGTACCTCAAGAATTAGCTGAAATTATATGTGATACACCAGCAACATGTGACAATGATGACACTGATGATGACTATGAAGATGTAGAGATGACCAATATAATTGACACCATATACGAAACAGATAGTGATTATGAAGACTTGGGTGACTGAAAATATCAAACTGGAAAGAACTGTTAATAGCAGTAAATACTAAATTGCTTATTTCAAGTTAGAGCTAGAACGGTTATTGCTACAACTTAATTGTTTCTCATTAATGATTTATGTGAATTGATTAGGTTAAGCAGATAAGCAGTTGTAAGCGTATATTTTTCAGTTAATAAAATACACTTTCAGTAACGTATAGTAACGAAGGTTACAATGTAAATGTTGTGCTACAAGCATGCTTATATCAAACTAGTTTGAACTTGATATGGCACTCGCATTATCTAAGTTGAAACATCATAATAAGGATTACATAAACAATATAGTGACTGAGAATTGAAAGGTTATATAATAATTTTTGGTAACGTATATAATAATGGTAGTGTACTTGTTTTTAAAACTGTTGAACATTTAATTCTTAAATATATGTATATGAAAATACTATATTTTAGACATATTTGATATTTTCTGACAAATAAACCTATTGAAATATCTGATATGAGTAGTTTCATAAAACAAATGGTAACGTAAGTTACAAATTGAAATGATCGATTTAGAGAAAAAAACTAAGCGGGAACAGTGACAAAGGCATATTTTGCATATCATTGACCAGAACTGCTAATGAGTTTGGTTGTTTCTTCCATAAAAATCGCCCCCATTCGAGTTTTATTGTTTTTAAATCATCGTTGAGGTAACGTAAATAACATGCTGTAATTCATAGAGAACCCGCTTGCCAGATGGCAGAATTCACAGATTTGCTCTACAGACATGGGGCTTCAAAAAAAATGGGGTCTACAAAAATCCCTAGAGGGGGGGAGGGTTTCACTTTCCAGCTCTAGGCCTATAAGACAAAGATTCACATAATACGAAATTATGTCATTTTACATTCAAATTATTGATTTAAGCATTCGTTTTGTATATTCAATTCAGTTGTTCAAAAGTGAACGTGGAAGAATTTCGTCTCACCTCGATTATGCTTAGTCATTAGGAGACTTGAGCCGTGCCATGAGAAAACCAACATAGTGGGTTTGCGACCAGCAATGGATCCAGACCAACCTGCGCATCCGCGCAGTCTGGTCAGGATCCATGCTGTTCGCTTTCAAAGTCTATTGCAATTAGAGAAACCGTTAGCGAACAGCATGGATCCTGACCAGACTGCGCGGATGCGCAGGCTGGTCTGGATCCATGCTGGTCGCAAAGCCACTATGTTGATTTTCTCATGGCGCGTTTCACTTAATTTTTATGTAATTAGTTTGTACTACTTTCCGTTTTAACACAACGACCAGTCCGAGCTAAAGACTATGGTTTATTTGAGATAACTTGAAAATAAAATGAAAAAATTAAAAGGAAACATCCATGTCAATCATATTTTCAATACTATATGTTTTACAGTCATATTTTCTTCTCAGTATTTTTGTAACAGCCTGTTACATTCTTGAAACAAATATTTTTGTAATACTCTTGGTTTCAAGTTGGTGTTTTCGTTTGTAATACTTATGTCCTAATTTTTTGTAACAGCCTGTTACATAATCGAAACAAATTTTGTTGTAGTATTCTTTGTTTCCAGTTAGGGGTTTTCATATGTAATATGCCTTTCTTAGTCATACTCAGTGGAAATAAAACCAAGTAATATATGGGATTCATCGCTTGTATAAACATTATGAAAACATTACCCCAAGTTTGAAATGAAGTGTTAAAATATTTAGAATCAAAAACAAAAGAAGAATTACTGACTTGCCTTTGTTTGATCTTTGTCCAGTTCATGTTTAAACGAGTAGTGATAACCAGAATAAGTTGTTCCTAAGTATATCGCGGCTATAACCAGTTTCTCTCTTAGAACTCATGTTGACAAATAAATGATATTCGTTTACTGATAACGTTTCCACATTTTTTTCAACAAAATCACACTTTTAACTCGCCATAACTTACTAAATATAGGTTACTTTTAAACGGGAAGTGTTATTCGTTCATGCTACTTTTTACAGAAATAAAAATCTTTAACATATTTTGCACCAACCGATTCTCGGATTGAGAATACTTACCCCAATGCAGATGCCTTCTGATTTTAAACAAGCTAGAGTCAAACCTTTACACAAGAAAGGTAGTACATTGGATGTAGGTAATTATAGACCTGTCAGTATCTTAAGTATTGTTTCAAAAGTTTTAGAAAGGGCTGTCTACACTCAATTGGAATCTTTTTTGACAAAGCACAATATCATCTATGATTATCAGTCAGGTTTTAGAAAGTCTTATTCTACGGATAGTTGTTTGATTCATCGGTTAGATACTATTAAGTGGAACACCTCAAAAAATCATTATACAGGTATGATAATGTTAGACCTTCAGAAAGCTTTCGATACAGTAAATCATAATATCTTGTTTAGAAAATTAGAACTGATGGGCGTTAGGTCAATTCCATGGTTTAAGTCCTATCTATCAGGTAGAAGTCAGGTCGTTAGTCTAGGAAAAACAATGTCAAATGCTAATCCGGTAACCTGTGGTGTGCCTCAAGGCAGCATATTAGGGCCCCTCCTGTTCTTGTGCTATGTTAATGACATGATTACTAGCATAGATAAAGACTGCAGACTTATTTTATATGCTCATGACAGCACAATTTTGTTTAGTCATAAAAATCCAGATTTTATTTCTGTCAAACTTGGTCAAGTACTGGAAAGTTGCCCAGACTGGCTAATAAACAATAAGTTATCCCTTCACCTAGGTAAAACAGAATACATTCTCTTTGGCCCAAAGCGCAAGCTAAGTAAGCTTGGATCAGCGTCTGTAAATTGCTATGTTCATAGTATAAATAGTTCTAGTCAGGTAAAATACCTTGGTTTATCAATAGACATTTTTTTATCAGGTGACTCAATTGTAAACAATATTATAACTAAAGTCAACGGAAAATTTAAGTTCTAATATAGACAAAATATATGTCTGGATTTTAACACAAGGAAACTTTTATGTTCTGCACTTTTACAATGTCATTTTGATTATTCTTGTTCGTCCTGGTATGAAGGTCTGAATAAACGTTTAAAACACAAATTACAGGTAATGCAAAACAAAGTTATTAGATTCATAAAGGGTTACTCTCATAGGGATTCTGTTACTTGGCAAGATTATGTGCATCTAAATATGTTAAATGTAGAAAATAGAGTGAAGCAACTACGACTCAATCATATGCATAGAGTGTTTTATGGCACTTGTCCATCATACTTGAGTGATAATTTTGTTAAAAGTTCCAGATCCACTCAGAAGAATTTTATGTTACCTAGTATTAATAATAACACTAGTAAACAGACATTTTGTTATACTGGATGTGAAAACATAAAAAATGTTAAAAATATTAAAACTTTCAAATGGTTAATTAAGAAATTTCTTTTGGATAAGCAAACTTCAGAAAGTAAAAGTGATTTTGTATATTACTGATTCTATATGTGATAAGTGTATCTGTGATAAATAAGTTAAACACAAATGTGATAAGTTGATAACAAAAAATGTATTAATTGTGATAAATTTTATGTAATATGTTATGCATACTTTTAGTAATCCGGTGTTGTACCAAAATCTGGGTATTTCTTATATCATTTTTTCCTTACACTGTATCTTTTATTAGATTAGCATGGACCCCATTGGAAATAAGCTTTTAGCTAAATGGGTTATGCATAGATCTTTAGCTTTCTCTAAAGTATAACACCTTGGCTTAGAATTTTCTGTTTTATTAAAAGTATGCATCTTATTCTAGTCTTAAACATATAGATTTGTTTTTAAAACTATGTAAAGAAATTGTTTTTTTATATGCTGCGATATTTATATTTATTGCCATGTGTTGTGTTTTATGCTACTGATCTTAAATGTCAATAAATAAAAAAAATGCCGGCAAAAATTTCGGTGAACTATATTGTCCGCCACGAACTGTTTTGCTCGGAACCGGTTAACGGGTGTGATTTTGTCTCAACCAGAAATGTACATGTTGTACTATGACATATTGTGTGATACTTTACTTCATTATAAAATTGTTGACAGTTATTTTTATTGAATAAATTGACAAATACATTTAATGAAGTGAAACAAAGGTTAACCATACACGGTTATGTATCATATTAACCGCACCATGAGAAAACCAACACAGTGCGTTTTCGCAGTCTGGTCAAGATCCATGCTATTCGTTAATGGTTTCTCTAACTGCAATAGGCTTTGAAAGCGAACAGCATGGATCCTGACTAGACTGCGCGGATGCGCAGCTGGTCTGGATCCATGCTGGTCGCAAACGCACTATGTTGGTTTTATCATGGTGCGGCTCATATGTGTCTTTGTTGCGAAAAATAAGAAAAACATACATGTCTAAAGTCATTCTCATTTTCCCACTCATTTGCAGCACACTAATAGATATATATCCTTGGTAGTATCTAAGAAGTACCTACCTGAAACAAAAGTTTTCTTTCGTTGCGAACGTCTCAAACTTCAAATATCTGTTATATAAACAAAACTTTGATGAATTCATATTCAATGACATGATTACTATAGTTTCAGTATCATGAGCATATACTGTCCTGAGATCCGTTAATTGATTAAAATATTAACCTTGTATATATGCATTTTATACATATTAGTTCGCTTACATATTGAAATAACATTCAGCACTGTACCTTATACAAAGTTTTTACCGTATTATATATTTTTAGGTGTAAATGAGTGAAAACATTATCAATACTCTTAGGCATTTAAAAAAAAATATCTTGAATAATTGATCAGTTTATTGAGCACTGTTGAAAACATTCATTCATGCGTTTATTTCAACGCCATTGAGAAGGTTTCAGTTTCCTGAACTTGTCACTTAATATTCCCATGAGTACTTTTTGCCGGTAAAACGTGTTAGTCTCTGACCCTGTTAATATACAATGAGAAACGAATTTTAATGCTAAGTTAGTGGATTAAAATAAACCGATTTTAAGTCCATGCCCCAGTTACAAAGATCTTACAACAACAAGGACGAATGTCTCAAGATATATTGTGTTCCTTTAGACTGTCATAGAAAACTTTCAAACGGGCCTGGAGAAGAAGTCGCGATATTTAGAATCATGGCTTTATGCCAAAACCTAGCTTTTAAATTACTTGATAAAAGTCGAATGATTTGAAATTGTTCTAAAAAGGTTTCCATGATTCCGTGAAAACCGACCAAAAATGTCATTATTCGAATTTAGTATATGGAGTTAGTTTTTAAAACCATCGTTTCGCCGTTCCCGTACGTAAAAGTTTTGATGGCTCATATTCAACACGAGTTTGATTTTTAGGCTGGTAACAATAAAAGCAGAACCTTGCCATTAGCCAGATATATTTTCATCCAAAATTACATATTTGTTTTTGCTTTAGAGTTAGATGTATATTTCTGGCATATCATAATATAAGAAATAAAATGTTTTTTTTTTTTAGTATCTTCTTAATATATAAACGTATTTTAAACGAATGCCCGTTAACGGAAATGACGTCAAAAAAGTTCAAAGGTGGTTTACATCAATATAGGGTAGCGGTTCAGTTTTATTATCTTTAACGTAACGTTATGTTGATCTCGTATTAGAATTTTTTTTTTTTAAAAAAAAAAAGAGCTAAACTATAAGGAAAAGGAGCAAATATCATAGAATTTTATTTGATATTTTTTTTGCATAAAAGAAATTAAGAAAAATAATGCAATCGTATTATGCCTCCTAACTGAACAGTTTACCAGCACCGGTGGAAATATAACAAACTCTTGTCATGTATAAAGAGAGGTGGTCCCTTTAGCAGCTATAGTTCGAGTTTTAACTGCTGAAAAATTTTTTAACTGCTGAAAATTGTCTCAAAGCATAGTCATAATGTACCATGGGGATTATTTTGACAAACAGACAAAATTATTTATGAATTCAGATGTCAAAAGCCGATAAAACTGCTGTTGCTTTTGAAATAATCAAGTGGTATTCTAAGGGTATAAAGAGATACGCACTCCTAGCTTTTCATTTCAAAAGTGTTGATAACTAATTCAAACTGTCTATAGAATATATTTCTATTAATGCATTTCCTCTGCAATTCAACATAAAGTTAAACAGACATTTGTTGGCCGTGTTCGTAGCTATCTTTATCAATTATGTATGCGTGTATTCAAATGTTACGTTTTAAAATAAGCCTGGTTGTCGCTGTATTTCCTGTACTTAATGAATCATATATTATAAAACAAAGAAAGAACCGTTGCTAAGTCTGTTTGTTTTTGTTTTGGCATAGTCTTTCGAAAACAATTCAGTTATATAACAGGGTGAATATGAGCCGCGCCATGAGGAAACCAACACAGTGCATCCGCGCAGTCTGGTCAGGATCCATGCTGTTCGCTAACACTTTGTCTAATTGCAGTAGGCTTTGAAAGCGAACAGCATGGATCCTGACCAGACTGTGCGGATGCGCAGGCTGGTCTGGATCCATGCTGGTCGCAAACGCAAGATGTTGGTTTTCTCATGGCGCGGCTCAAATATTAACCACGCAGAATAAACAGCGTTACATCCACAAAAAGTTATTGCAGCGACACACCGTAATATAGCCAATACATTAGACTATAAAACAGACACAAATTAATACAATTTTACTTAAGAAATAATGTATAGCGAAATGGTGTTTTAGCACTTATTTATATACGATGGGCGGTTATACGTCAGGCGTAATAATTTCACGAGGGCGCACGACGTATAACCGCCCGAATGTATAAATAAGTGTTAAAACACCGTTTTGCTATACATTATTTCGATTCTAACATGTATTTTATTGTAAAATTTAGATCATATATGACAGAACTGTTTCTTCGCGCATGCATGGCGCCAACTGTTAGGCCGTCACGCTCCTTTGTTTATACACGCCAGGACCGGAAATAGCAATACGTCTTGCGGAAGAGTTCAGTTTAAGCGCAAAAGATGGCGAATTGTTCTGCAAAGCGAATAACAAACTTAATATATGTGTAAAATAATCAAAACAGTTCTTCAATGTAATATTTCGTTTTAGACATGCTAATAAGTAAAATATTTGATCAAATTTGAAAGCGCTATTTCTAGATGTATACATGGCGCTACATAACACGTCGATTTGACATCAACATTATATCGTTGTGATGATTAAAGCATTGGTAGTCATATTAGCAATTATTATACAACACAAATAACAGTATTCAGGTATCCGATCCACAAAACCTACCTAAATTTCTTGCACGATATGTAACCTAAAGAGTGAAAGCAAAATAGAGAACATTTATCACATGCCCCAAGGTTATTTTTGAATGAAGTAAGCAAAATTCAAAACAGAAACATAGGATTCGACCTTATTTTTTCAACGTTGAAATTAAAATTCTGTATCATTAAATCCGTTTACTTGAGGAACCCTAGATAAAATGATATTCACATTTTTTTTGTGTGTTTTATAATTGTTTACCAATAGTTTGATGATTGTTTTATTAAAATTAATGGTCAAATGAGTTCCCTGCAAATGTTTTATATAGGGGCCATCACTTTGAAATTTGTCTCTACTTGAGCTAGAGGAGATACCATAAGTTATACAAAATTTAGAAAAAACGGCACGGTAAAAGTTGTTAAAAATTGCAAAACAGTGCGAAACACAGTCATCTTTAAGAATATACCAAGCAAATGCCATTTTGTAAACATTGCTGTTACACCTCAACTACCTTAAGACGTATATTTGTAAAACCAAATGGATCTATTACGTTTTGCTCAATCAATAATATACTGATTATTAATAATTTGGGCAAATCGGCGGAGATACAAAGTACCACGCCAAGGGTCACCTACGGGTTAGACAGTAGTAAATGTCTCCGCGTTTATATATGACGTTAAAATAACTATGTATGGTCTCTCACAGGCTTTCTTTTCTTATTAGACTGTTTTTGTCCTGTTGGCAAATAAAAAGGAAAACAATCTATAGATATGACCAGTACATATATAAGACACATAAAAAGAAGCCTTTAAAGAAAAAGAAATTATGAAATACACAACATGCATTAATTTATCGAGTAAAACAATCAAACACAGTGTAAAGGCTAAAACACTAAGTTGTTTTCACTACTGTAATATTAAAGTTGTACGTTTCACAATTGATGAACCAAACCAACATAGTAATTAAAAACTTCAGGCAGATTCATCAGCACTAGCTTCTGTAATGGAAAGATGCAACTAAGACGAGCAATCGGCCTGCCATAAGGAGACGTTCATTAAATGCAAAGGCGTCGGTTCTAGAGGGCGTTAAGGGTATTGCAGATTTCATTACCTCTCATGAAACGACTCAATAAAACCGAGTTTTCAATCGTTTTGCTTGGTTGCTTTCTATGATTCCAATTGATCCTCCTGTGGATTTTTATTTTGTGTACAAATACATTCATTTGCCATGTTAAACTAAATCAACAGGTTATTTCTGTCATGCAAGGCCTCAAAGTTTGTACTTCTTAAACCCATGTCGGTTAGTATCTTCATGATTATAATCAGAACAGAAGAGGTAAAATATATCTTTATGGTAATGGAATAGAAATCATACTCAGCAATTTCCATGTGATTTAGTGATTATACTGCCCGTTAGTTAATTCGGCAATCTTCGGGCGGAAATATAGTCCAACACTCACGTGACTTGCCTTAATAAAACGGAAAATGCAGAAATCTCACACTGAGAATACGGACTTTGTCGATTGCCATAACGAGGCCATTTCTGTAAATACCGAATCTTGTGGAAAGTTCCGAAAAACACAATCAAATCACCAAGCGACAGATGAAGTGGTTGTATTGCGAACACAATAAAACGGCAAAATATTACATAAATAACAATAATGGAGAGTAAGTACCTATTTTTGATACAAACTATAGACACAAACTTTTCCGTCAGCATGTTTAAAATTCTAACCAGTTCTAACCAGTCAGTAGAGCCGAATGATGAATATCACCGGTATTGATTATTTGCCTAACGGCACTGTCTGCATCATTTTCTGATAGGACAACTAGCTGCAAACATGTTTGTTAATTTTTCTAAAATTTTGATTATTTGGGCGTTTGTTCAAAGTGTCATAGAGGCACAACATAGTCCGAGACCGTTCAAACTGAAAAAAGAATATTTGGACAAACGTCTTGTGGGTTATTCATTGTTCGAGACTAAAGTGTCTGAACACCCACATTGTGCGATAATATGCATGTTCTTCAGTGTATGCGAGTCTATAAACTTCGCGAAAAAAGAGAAAACTTGTGAACTTAATTCTGAAGGCACGGAAACGGCTTATTCGATGGCTTTTATCGAGGACAAAGGAACACTATACAGTGACATCACGGACTGGCCGAAGGTAAATCTTCATTCCTATTTCTGAATTTAATTAACATACAATTTGAAGAGCCATACACTCTTTTCTACATTAAGGTACAGAAGTTCAAAAACGAAGTTTAACTCTATTGAAAGTCAAGTTAAACGAAAACACCAATATAAAAGGTAAAGATAAAGGTCTTATCTTTTTAGTGAATCCCCTATTGAAACGGCCATCCAGTTTGGCTGATGAGACACCTTATTTATGCATACTAATTACCTCTAAACTCCTATCGCTATGCCAGCCGCCAGGCGGAAAGAAGTCGGTAACCATTCATTTATAAATCTGGTATTATAATTTAACTAGCTCGCGGCTCGCGAACCGGTTTTTTCGGAACAAAACACCCCACGGACGAACGCTCACCATGGGACCCGAACCTTCGACTTCCCGATCCCGAGGCGGACGCCATAACCACAGGGCCACAGCGATACATTTACATCTGATCGGAAAATCGTAAAGAAATTGTCTGGAAAAAGACGTTAGAAAAACGCAGTTTTATGACTTATGTGTAAATCATTGTGTAAATAAAGTACATGGCGTCATGGTTTCTATGGTTACTATTGGTTAATATTTCAATGTTTTTTTTAGATTTAGTGCTAAAGAATACATGCATTTTTGGTTTTTAAACTATAATTATTGTTTTTATGAAAAAAATCAACTGGAAAATTTCCTTCAAAATCTGAAGAAAATTACATCATGATTATGTTAAAACAGATCCATAGACTACTTTCTAAAATCTAGCGTTTGATCATAAATATATTCTGCACCCATATCATAATATAAAGCAGTTTTGAGCGCATTTTTATGTAAAGGAGAACAGTCGAAAACTGTCCATTATATGAAAGAATGGAGAAATCGAGGAGCAACGCACATAATGGATAGTCTGAGGCTTTTCTCTGACTTAAAACATGATCCTCATGAATAAGTCAAGATTGTCGTGATATTATACCAGTCCTCTTTAAGGCAAAGACAATTCACTGATTTGTGTCTCTGAATTAAAATAAACACAAGTGAAACGGAGTTAAAAATTAAATTGCATATGAGCCGTGCCATGAGAAAAGCAACACAGTGGCTTTGCGACCAGCATGGATCCAGTCCAGCCTGCGCAACCGCTCAGTCTGGTTAGGATCCATGCCGTTCGCTAACAGTTTCTTTAATTGCAATAGACTTTGAAAGCGAACAGCATGGATCCTGACCAGACTGCACGGATGCGCAGGCTGGTCTGGATCCATGCTGGTCGCAAAGCCCACTATATTGGTTTTCTCATGGCACGGCTCATTTATAAAGATTTTGTTACTATTAGAAGTTTTTGAACATATATGATATTCGGCCCTGTTTTTCAGAAAAGTTTAAAATAAATATTGTTTTGTTATATTTTAATGTTTTGAAGAACCTTTACATAACTAAAATTTAACTTGGCCTTATGATATGTGCGTCTGCAGTTGTCCATGCTTTGTTCGTGCTGAGTTTGCAGTTTTATATAGATCAAGTAATTTAATACAATGATGGGTCCAGGTGAAGACATTCTAAAATGTATGTATAATTTTTCCAATATTACCCTACATTTTTTAATCAAACAATGAAATAGACATGCCGAGAAAATGCTATTTACCACAAAAATCGTTTCTTATTCTGGCCATGTGATAGGGATCCTCCTCGCTGATTGGTTGTTTCTCCTGTGACCTCTTACAGTGACCTAAGTAACTGCATTCCCACTACAGTATTAGGTTTTCTTGAGCCCGGCGAGATTCGAGCGAAGTTGCACAGTTAACCTCTAATAAAAAAAAAACAACAACTAAACACGACAACAACCTATGTTTTATATCGATGTAACTCATTGCAGACTTGGAGCGGTCTTCTGCGCATGCCCGAAAGTGATTATCAATTGTAGCGCACGGCAAAAATATGCATATTTTTGCATGTCCGCATGCATTTAGTGTACAATATGCATAAAATACTGACTAAAGGTTAGGGTTAGTATCACCATGGTTACAAAATATATACATTTAAGATATTTTCGTTCAAATTTAGTTAATCCGGTATGTACCGGAGTCTGTAATTTATACCGGCGCTCCAAGTCTGCATTGAGTCACAGTCGTTTTATATAGTAACGAATACAATGTAGAATACAATCCTACATGTACGCGAAAACTCATACTGGCAATATTCTAGGAAATAATATTTTTGACAGTATGAATGATGATCACATATATTATAAAAGTATAGAATGACTCGTCATATAACTTTAACTTTCAAATTCCATTACTTTGTAAAACAATATATTTTTGACAATATTTGTATCTCTCAAAAATGCTTAAAACGCATTTGATAAATTTAGCTACATAATCATGATAACTGTGTTGTAAAAATTAATTAAAAGCATCACACACATTGGTACATATTCAGCAGACAATCGTAATTAAATTCATCTTAATAATATCGTAAATGCATAAAGTTGGTAAGACCAGTAGGTAGAAAAAAGACCAGTTCGAGTTCGATGTCTTGATCTACATAGCTTTTTGCGTCCGAAATTATGAATCGACAACACCTTAGTAATAAAGAGAAGTTATCAGTTAGGTGCGGAGAACAAGTCAACACTGGTTCAGACTGACCTTCGTTTCCAAATAGAAAATATGTTGCAAAATGGTGTTTAACACCGGTTCAGACTTGCCTTTGTTACAAATAAGACCGTAATATTATGTTGCCAACCGGTGTTAAACTTTGACAGTAACCGTACCTGTGTCGTAACGTCGATTGAGGGGTACCCATAATTATACTAGGCAGTCATCCAACTGACTTTCTGACAGCCCGTGATGGTAACCAGGTGTCCGCCTACGCCTAAAACAATGTCCTGGAATGCACCTTGAAATTTCTTCTAACCACAAAAGCTAGAAAATTCCCCATACTATCTAAATGAAAAAGAAACTGATAAATATGCTATCAAACTGAGTTTTGCTGGCATAAGAAATTTTAAAAAATCGCTTGATGTAAAACGTCTTGGTAAAACAGTTATGATATGAGCCGCGCCATGAGAAAACCAACATAGTGCGTTTGCGACCAGCATGGATCCAGACCAGCCTGCGCATCCGCGCAGAGCGGATCTTTACGTACGAAGAATGCCGAATTTCCTAAAGTTACAAACTCAATGATACGAAAATTGCCAAGTTCCGTTCCGGGTTTTCTTGCTTAAATGCAAATATTTATAACTTTAGATATCTTTTAGGACCAGTGTTTTATGGAATACACGTGTTTGAGTAAGCCCGACCTTACATTGCATAAATTCGTTTATTTAATGGAATTTTCTTTCTTTCTAATTTTTTTTGCTCACTGCTTCGTTAGCAGCAATGCCATAATTTTCCGATTCAGTATTGTGTTACACCCAGCATCCTTTTAAATATTTCATAACGTGTTTCACATGTTTGATTGATGTTTACACGGACAACAGACTCATTGAAGTGTATTTCCTTCCCATAGTTCCCATATATATTCTAAATGACAGATATAGCTTTCAATATAGCTTTCAGAGAAGTTGACACTTTTATATATTCGCTTCCAAAGCCAATAAAGTAACTTATTTGTATATCTTTTTGACAGACTCATTTATTATTACTATCAATGCAACAACATTAAACTGCAGTTTTAAAATATGTTTGTCAATACCCGGAGGTAATATGTTACTAGATTAACTCTTTGTAAAAGGTAAGTCAGTGGTCCGTTTATTATACAAATGTTTAATGTAAGTGAGACTTGAAAGATTTTTATCTCTTCTCCGAAGGATTTGTGGAGTACATATACTGGTATACCACCTGGCAGTTTCGCAAAAAAAACGGAAACAACTTTCTTTAGAACGGGTATTTAGGTTTATATAGCAATAGCTGTTCCCAGTTTGCCAGTATATTGCTCGCACAGAAAGCAAACAAAAACCCTATTGTTTCACCGACCCGGACGGATAGACGGGCCGGAGAAGAATCATCATAATGTTGTTCATTTCCACTTGACTGTCCACCTCTGATTCAAGTGGGGAAGTTGGCAGTTACTTGTGGAGATCAGGTGTGTACAGGTCACTGTTAGGGTAACTACCCGCCATTACATAACTGAAATACTGTTGAAAAACGGCGTTAAACCCAAAACAAACAAACAAACTTGACCGTGTTTATGTTTCGCTGAGAAAATGCAAAGATATGCAGTATGGCACGTTGGTTTCGATTCGTAGCCATGTAATTTGACATGGCTTTTATACAAGGTAATTTATGATATATAAATCCAAAGATCAACAGAGTACGCATGATTTACATTTTGTCTACTTTTTATTTTTCAGTCACTTGCGAGCGGTTGCAAGAACCATAACTGCGAAGATCACCAGCAGTGTCTGCCACTCGGAAATGATGCATTCAAATGCGCCGATATCTGTAAGTTTATAGATGCATTGACGGCCAAATAATAAAGATTATGTATTTTTTATCAATCACAAAAGCATGACCATACGTCTCCAGATTTTGTGCATTTTCGTTGGTATATAAAACTCACGAAATGTCCGTCGACAGTAAAACGTATACCCAACTTACTAGTATATACAGGTACAAGAGGTTTGACTGGCTTTTTTGTTTGTTTTGTGATTTCTTACACAGACATCATCTACTAGTAGTCATATGGCAAATTTTCCAGCTTTTGCTGGTGGAGGAAGACCGCAGGTGTCCCTATAGGCATGGTCTCTAGCACGGTCGCGTACCTGAGTAAATCAACCCTCCATGGCTTCCTTACATTGCAAACACTAGCTGAACTGGACTGCGATTCTTCATTTTTCAAGTATTTATTTTCTGTGAATAACTTGCTCAAGACCATAATCCTCTGTTAAGAGATTTTAAAGATTAAAATTGTCATTTGTCAATGTATTGCTAGATTGCGAGGAACCACCAAAGGTGACGAACGCCGTTGTAGAGCCGGGTAGTCGTCTTGCAGGATCCATTAGAACGTACACGTTTACGTGTCCTAAAACCCAGTATGCCGTTGGCAAGACAAGCATCAAATGCCGCCACAACGAATCATGGACTGCTTTGGAAGCTAGATGCAAAAGTGTGTAAATTATTTCATTTATAATATTTGTTGATAAACGGTAAGATTCTTTTACAAAGCATCGTGGATCTTAATGACCCATTTTTCTAGCAAACAGAAGTAGACAAATGAAAACCAATATCTATACAAGCCCGACTTACCTCATTTTTGTTCTCTGTGTCACTGTCAGTTCTGAGGTTTGTGAAACCCGGTCATGTAATGGACGTTTGCCGCTTTTCTGAAATGCTCTTTACCTTATTTCTAATATTTAAGTTTTAAGAACTAAGTTTTAAATTTCAAGAATTAATCAATTAGTTTTAATAATTAATGTTTTAAATTTAATTTAAAATGTCCCTCCAGGGCTTCCATAAATATCGGTATTTGATTGATATATTAGGGTAAAATGGGGTAACTGGGACAATGGGGAAACTGGGGCACTTTACACTTTTCAGTAAACTGGGGTAAATATTGGTTACGTTCCCTAAATAAGATCATATGTTGAAAAAGAACATTCAGTGTTAAAGCCTATTTTGACAAAACGTTTTCTACCGATGGATTGAAAAATATTTTAAGAATCGATTTTCTTAGACATATGTTGAGAGTATTACTAACTGAATAAAAATAAGAAAACATAAAATTACACGCTAATTATGCCTATTTTTTCAGATGGTGCATTAAAATATTCTTGTTATGTTCCTGTCTAGTGAAACGCACAGTAGAAATAGTCGTCTGACTTTATAGATGTATTTGCTTATATGTGGTCGGTATATCAATTAGATCTTAAAGATATTTAATTTCGATACGGCTTGATCATAAATGTGACGTCATGATAATTTTGACGCATGAAGCTGGTTCTCGTATATATGTAACGTCGGATTAAACTTGTTTGAAATATTGAAGCGTATTATGTATCATTGCAAATCAAGGACATGGCATTATCTTTTTAAAATACTATCGAAAAGTATAATAATTTGGTTTTAATGACTTTCATTTTGAATAATAAAGTGGCCTGTCATGAACCGTTGCGTTGACGTCAGACAACGACGTTATAAAACAGGTGCTTGTTTGTGAAATATGGCATGTCCAAAATCTTTATATTGGTATGTGTTGATACCTTCAGTTATGGGAAGAGTGGCAAAACTGTAGATATCACATTACTATTTCATACAATGAGATTTGGTTGGAGAAATTACAACATACTTTATTTTGAACGTTCCTTTTCAAAAGTGTCCCACTTACCCAAATGTATTAGGGCAAGTGGGACACTGTCGTTTAGAACAAAGTTCTCCATGTTATTATTTTTGAACAAACTGGATGCTGGAAGAAAAAGGGGAAATGCTCCATTGGACAGTACATAAAATGTTGTACATGACTGGACATAACCACTATAAATTGTCAACTTTTAATCTTTTTCCACGAATGAAATAAAAAAGGAAAGAAAGTCTAGTAATGATGCAAATCTGATATTTTGTAAGTATACCACTAGTTCACAGGCGTGGTCATAATATATATTAGCTTAACTTGGGTGCAATTACTGAACGTTTTCTACCTAATACCAAGTTTACATGATCCAAGTAACTGTTTAGTCACACAAGTTTATTTAAGGGAAATCGTTCCGTAAACCCCTCCCACTCATTCCGCGTAAAATCTGGTGAGTTTAGAATTTTTCATAGTCTAATAGGTTATATAATACTGATATTTCTTTCATGTTTAAAGAAACTGTCGGCAAATCTTATATTAATAAGTAGTATTTATACTAGGTGAAGCGTAGAACCAACTGACAGTCAAGTCAACTGGGTAGTTCTTTTTGTTAATTACTCCTTTAAAAGATGACGTTGTGCCAAATATTCAGGCTAAAGCAAACACCAAATATTGGTCAGACAACACATTTTAGGTACAGTTGCCAATAGTTTCCGAGAGCGTATGCCCATGTGTCCCTCTAGATCTCCTTAACCCTGCCTTCATTCCCCTCATATCTCACCCACTCCTCCCCGAGTCTTCCTGTATGCAAAAAGCTAGTTAATGTCCTTATTTCTTTGTGAAAAAAGACACACATTTCAATTGTCCCGTTAATATTTGATAAAATCTATGTTTTAAGACTGTTTAAAATTTTGATCAGTTTCAAGTGTAAAAATCACATAATAAGTACATAATGGATTATGTCAAGCTTATGTTTAATCCACACATAGTTATTTACACTTATAACATTTTTTCTTTTAAACGATATATATAATAAGCATATATTGAAACAAATAATGACATAATTAGGCAAAAATTGGACATATTGATTTCTTTATGCATCCTTGTTTTACAAAACAGTCATAAATTGTAATTAATATTGAGCTATATTTTCAGTTTAGACTTCTGTTTTGATCTGTGGACATAAATAGTTTCATTTGTCATAAATGCGACTGTAATATACACAATTTTAATACAACTAAAATGTCCCAAGTTACCCCAACTGGTCGGGGTAACTTGGGACACTTGACCAATGTTTAATTAATTTATATTTAATCACAGTTTATCAGGTATTTGTAAAAGTTTATATTCGTCATATATTATATAGGTTGCGCATACTGAAATATCAATAAATCCAGTTTATATTTTGTCTTTCTAAAATATTACTCGACAGTGTTTCTTTAAGTGTCCCAGTTACCCCATTTTTAAACTTTCTACTTTTGAACATATACAACAGCTAACATCATAATTGAGTTATTTTTATAAAAGCAAGTTAAGTTACATAACCTTGATTGTTAAAACCAAAACCGAATGATCAAACTTATAGTTTTATTACGTTAGGCCTGTACTGATGTGACTACCATATAAATGTCAAATTTTAAACATAAATAGAAAAGTTTAACGTTAAAATAATCATCTCGAACACTATGCATGTATCCATTTCATTTAACATTCCTATGCGTTTCATCCGAACAAATCGTATAAATCAAATATATTTCAATTATAGTGAATTAAGTAAGCTCATAAGTCGGATCGTTTCCAAGGTGTCGTCATATGAGAAACGTGCATGTTACCGGTACGCATGTGGTCCAGTAGAAACACTGTCTGACTACAAAGATCGATCTTCCGCTCCTACAACTAAAGATAATGAACATTCGGATAGGATGCTGTACACCTGGCATGCTAAAGAACCAGGGAAACCTCCAAAACAGGAGCATCTTCTGTATCTTGCACCACCCTTCTTCTCCTATAAATTAACAAGAGTCTTCTTCGCTGTGGCCTAACGGAACCCCCCCCCCCTCTCTCACACACGCACACACGCACACACGTGCATATTCGCGCACGTCCACACACACATACAACGGCCGAGCCTTTAACACGACATTAGAACGATCGCTTTAATAACAATACCCGTGGTTAGCGGTCGATTTTGTGGAATAAAGAATACATTATTTAATAAGTATGCAGCCCTTGATCAATTCAAATAATGTATACAAAAGTGTAAATGTAGGATATGTGTAGTATCATTCAGATGTGAAAAACATTAGAGTTATATCTAATTACCTGCAGTTCATAACGATATACAAATGAAAAAGCCATAATTTATTTCGTAAATCATGTGTGTAAAGTTTATGTTTAACTTATAAAACCATCATAATTCGACAAAGAAAGAAGAGATTGTTTTCATTGTATATATACTATTATATAATACTAAATAATAAAAGCAAACTGAACAGTTTTCGAATTATAAAAAAATGTCTCATTGTTATTACTTTCAAAGGACTACTAACGTGTGCAGACTTGAAAGAGTGTAACCCGGCCTTAACAGACGGAGAGTACTGGTTCTTCCCGGTAGCCTTTGGCGACGAGAAATTAAAGGTGTTTTGCCACGGCATGGACAGTGATTTTCCTGAAGAATTTATAACATGTAATGTACAGTTATCTTTATCCATTAACAGTTAATCATAAATTATCACACGTTCAATATACATAGTACTCATTTACCGAACTGCGCATTTTAGATGAGAAATGCATGATTGAAATGGGTTGGTACATATTCCTGTTCATGTCTAGGGGTAGGGTATAATAAAATCTGTAAAAAGATCCTTTGAAACCAAAGAATGCAACCAAGAAAAATAATAGCAGACTCGGTTTGATTGAGTCTGTTCATGAGAGGTAATGAAATGTGCAACGCCTCTCACGTCCCCTAGCACCGGCTTAACATGTTCAGTGGCATTTTCTTACTAGTCTGGCGCTAGTGGGTAAAACAGACGCTAAAGACTCATGCTGGAAGTAGATTTTTATGCCCCCGAAGGGAGGCATTTTAGTTTTCAACTGTCCGTTCGTTCGTTCGTTAGTTTGTTCGTTCGTCACAACGTTAACTTTTTTGCATGAAGGCACTTTACTCGCGAACCACTGCACCCAGGACCTTCAAACTTCACATGCTAATAGTACTTATTGAATACACGACCCTTATTGACTTTGGGGTCACCAGGTCAAAGGTCAAGGCGCTGCGGGGGCATTTGTCACCATTAGTGACAGCTCTTGTTTGAACTTGATACTCATTTTATTCTGAATCTTTAGTTATATTTCTTTTTTAGTTTTATGTACTCGTATATGTACATCACTTGTTACACTTCAGTGCTGAAATTGTCTAATATTTGTCCCAAATAACTAGCTTTGATATTTTCGAAAGATTAGAAACCGATGCTTGTGTGTTCCTGTGAACCATAATGTATTCCATTGTCCAGTTGTAACCAAACTCAGTGGCATTATCCTATTTTCTAGACCTTGGTAGCATAGGTCTTCCGAATTTGGTTTGGGCTCAGGTATCCAAAATATTCCATCATCACATGAACTAGGCCGTCTCCATTTGAGGTCAGTAGAACGGAGCTTAGTGTCATAATTTCCCTACATAGGATGACTTTATGCAGAATTGTGTATTAAGTTTCATTCGCTTTAACCACACAGAACAGGTTAGTATTATCATAATAGATTTACACAAAACATTTTATCGTCATTTTAACAAATTACAAAATAACATGCAAACATGCAAATTGTTGTACAGGTTCTACAGATTAAGCCCTATTTTAGAGCTTTCAAAAGGTTTTTATTCTCGACTGATGTCTCTTTGTTTGCAGAGATGTAACGAGAATCTATAGCTCAAATGAAACTATTGTCCCAACTTTATGTCTTATCACGGCTTTATTGCACTAATGCTTGGCTTTTATTTGGTTCTGTACTTTATAACGATGGTCTAGCGCTAACACGCTTGATTGTCAATCCCAAGAGGTCAGGGGTTCGAATACTGGTCCAGGTACTGAGATGCTCTTGAGTGTCTTTCCACCTACTTAAGAGGTCAGTACCGGTTCTTCTCACCAGACACGTTAAAGAACCAGACTGTATATTGGCAAACAGCTGGGCTAAGTTATCCGGACAGGCCTGTATCTAATGGATCACCTCTCTCTCTCTCTCTCTCTCTCTCTCCCCCCCCCCTCCCCCCCCCCCCCCTCTCCCTGTTCTTGGAGCTTTCTCTCGCTCTGTCCTTCTTTTTAATTCGCTCTTTGTCTGTACTAGTAAAGGATGAATTTGGCGCCCTGAATAGCTGCCTCTGAATGTAAAGTGCATTTGAACGTCTTTGTCATGATAAGGGCGCTATTTAACTCTGGTATTGTATGATATAATGCAGGGACCTATTTTGCTAATTTTTGATGTGCAAATGCTTGTGTTGGAGAATATTAGAATACAGATATAGTATTTATTTTTAAGCGAATAATTTTGAATAGAGTTACGGCCTTAGACTTTGTCATTTTTCAGTTATTTGCATTTAATTCCGCCATGCTTGTGCATTTTGAAGTAGTTTCTGGTCTTTAACTATTCGGTTGTTTTAGTTAATACCAACACATAATAATACGACCATAGGGGCGCTGACCGGGTCTTTTGTTTGTTTGTTTTGGGTTTAACGCCATTTTTCAACAGTGACCGGGTCTAAAACTGTTCTGGCTATACTGTTAGCCAAAAATCGAACTTTGAAGCCAATAATCGGGTACCTGTTATAGCTCCAAAGGTCACGACAGGTCATAACGATTCGACAGGTCTATTTAGAGTTAACAACTAAACCTAATTCACTTAAGTTCAGATATACGCAAGCTATACGTAGGGCAAAATGACCAATACTATTGATATATGATGTATATTAATTTTTTGTTTATCAGCGATTGCTTATGATCGAGATTATCATGTATAAATTGGGAATGCCTGGGTGTGTGGACGCCACAACCCACATGTATCTATTAATAATGATACCACAAGTAGAAAACCTTTTTACTTTTTCAGTGAACGCTGTAACTAACTATGCATACGATTCCGGCTCCGTTTATGGTAAGATCAGTTCGAACCATAATTACTACAAAATCAGGCTGGATCTTCAGGTATAGAGAAAAGCGTTCCATGTTTAATATAGAAATACTGTATTGTTTTAAATCATGTTAAATGCTTTGTGACAAATTGACTACACATTTATACAGTCGATATCGTACATGCGATCGCACTTATTAAGGTTGATTTCTATTGAACGACCGCATAATAATTCGCTATATAAAAACGTACCATTAAATGTGACGTTTTCATCAATTTAATGCACAAGTATCCGCAAATGTACAAACCGTATACTGTAAAATCATTTAATTTCGTGGGCATAAAATTTCGTGGTTTTGGTCAAAAAGGCAATTTCGTGGGGATATGAATTCGTGGATTTCAACTTTTGAACATAAAATGAATGGGAATTTTACTTGTTCGTTGTTATTAAATTTCGTGGATTGACTCATCCACGAAATACAAGAAAATTAGTCCCCCTCCAATATTAATGATTTCACAGTATTCATACACATGCAAAGGGAGGCATATTAGTTTTCAACTGTCCGTCCGTTCGTTCGTTCGTTCGTTAGTTCGTTCGTTCGTTAGTCACAACGTTAACTTTTTGCATGAAGGCACTTTACTCGCGAACCACTGCACCCAGGACCTTCAGACTTCACATGCTGATAGAACTTATTGAGTACACCACCCCTACTGACTTTGGGGTCACCAGGTCAAAGGTCAAGGTCAAAGGGGCCAATGTTAACTTTTTGCATAAAGGCCTTTTACTTGCGAACCACTGCACCCAGGACCTTCAAACTTCACCTGCTGATAGTACTTACTGAGTACACCACCCTTACTGACTTTGGGATCACCAGGTCAAAGGTCAAAGGTGGAGCATCTGAAGGACATATTCAAAGATATGAGGATAAAAATTATTTTCAGTTTGGATACATAACTTTTCCGCAAAATGCGCACACAAATTGACTAGTTTTCATGGTGAGTTTCAGAATATTTGATTTTATATTTTTGTAAATTAAATGCATTTTTACAATTGTATATGTGTGTTTTAAATGATTAAAATGCATCTTTACACCTCTGTAGCAGCATATCGTCTACAGGAGTAAATAATTTGACCAACCCTGATTTTGTGACTCCATCTTGGTTGTCCATGTCAAGTTACCTTAAAACTTTATATAAATGTACCGTATCTTTATATGTGCAAGCATAATTTTATGCGTGAATTTGCCAATACGCGTGGTTGCACCGTAGTGCACTTACATAGTTACGTAGTTAAGTAGGGGTCTCCCTGTGCAAGGTGTTAGGTTGCTGACTTTGGATCTCTTGGCATCGATGTGGGTTCGAGCCTTACTCGATGCGTTGAATTCTTTAAATTCTTCATGTGAGGAAGCCATCCATCTGGTAAACAGAATGTCGGTGATTTTACCCAGGTGTCCACCCGTGATGAAATAATGCACGGAGGGTCACCAGGGGTTTTCCGCAACCATCAGAACTGTAAAGTCGCCATATGACCTATAATTGCGTCAGTGTGACGTAACACCAAACAAACCGTCGTTACTTTTGCATATATTTGTTACATGACGTGGTCTATCAATTACTGTACACGAAAAACAGACTACCCACCGAAATTTAATATTATAATAATACAAGTCGTCATGATAACGAAACATACACGCACGCACGCAATTGTGTGTACCTAAAGATTTTAGTTTACTGTTTCCACAGATAAAGAGCTAGCATAGTGTAAGGTAATTAAAGCTTAATTACACTTAACCTTTAGCCTCCTGGCGGCAAGTGATTCTGACTTTGCGACCAGTGCAGACCAAGATAAGCCTGCACGATAATGGTCTGCATTGTTCGCTTTTCATTCTGTACTTTTTCAGTGACCACCCCTTTGAATAATAAATGGTATTGCCTAAATTTAAGTATGACCAAGTCCATTTTAGAAATTTAGCAAGCTAAACGTTAATACAAATATACTGTATTTTCAGACGATGATAATTGACACTTCACGATCTGATTTCACTGTAAGCAACCCTGTTGGAAGTTTCGTACAGTACGGACATGGAACCGGTTGTATGTGTTTTTGTGGAGACGGATATTTTCAGATAGACAGTAGAGGAACAGGGCTAAAGTTTGGTTCGACCGTGAGTAGTTTGTTTTTTCCAAACTTTTCTTTCCGAAACGGTACAGTTTTTTAATAACTGTCAACCCAGAAATTAAAGAAAGAACTTTTTGCTCGATTGAATAGTGATGATAATATTATATGTGATATAAAGTGACAAAAACAACACAGCATTTGAAAACACAAATTTGATATCATAGTTCATTACAATTATTTTTGATGTCACTTATAGCAACAGAAGGTATGACAGACAAAAATATTATTACTGTACACTTTATACATTGGTTAGGCCTTTGTGCAAAGTCTGTTTTGTAGGGTTTATGTCGCTGCGACACAATTATATGTCATATGGCGACTTTCCAGCTTTGATGGTGGAGGAAAACCCCAGGTGCCCCTGTGTGTATTATTAAATCACGAGTGGGCACCTAGGTAGAACCACCGACCTTCCGTAAGCCAGCAGGATGGCTTCCTCACATGAAGAATTCAACATCGATGAAAGGCAAGTGATTTGAGGTCAGCGACCTTAACCACTCGACCACGGAGCACCCCCTCCCCCTCCCCTCCCCATCTGTGCCAAGAGCCATTAACGTAGTCAAGCTGACATTGTATAAAAATATTACATAATACTTTCCAAAGATTCATATTCAGGTGTTTAAATAAAACATGTGAATCTGGAGTGTACCTTGTTGGCTTTCTTATTAAGATTAATATGCTACTAAAATCATTGTACTTTCGAGGGTATTGAGCGTGTATTGTCTGACCATAATGATAATCTATTGAAAACAATGAAAAAATACCTTCTGTTTTGTTTCAAACGAAATACTTTTGGTTCCCTTTGGGACTTAACTTCAATCTAAGGAGATCTTACATAAGGATGATAAAGTAAGGATTGTTATCTATGGTTGTTAGAATGTATAAAGTGTTCAACATAAAGGTATTGCCCTTCTTCCACATAGTTATCCTTTCCCGATGTGAATATAGACAAACATGACCATAGCTGAATTTGCCTACGTGTGTCGTGATGGTCAGATATATGCTAATTTGTTTGTTTGTTTGTTTGTTTTGGGTTTAACGCCGTTTTTCAACAGTATTTCAGTCACAGATATATGCTAATATTTAGATATGTGTTATATCAAATTTCATAATCAGTGAAGTCTTTCATATGAAATAGCGACAGTACTGTTGATGCTTTCCTTATCTCTGATAATGTTAAATCGCAACGTAACGTCTACGGTACCATGCTATCAGTTGCATTGACATAATTTCATATGCATATGTTGCCCAAGCTTTGTTCTCCCTATGTAAACCGTTTGTTCATTTAAAGTCGAACAATGTGCAGATAAAAAATTCACATATTAGATGGCTAAGCCAAATTGTACCATATATTTATATTTGTGTATACGGCGGCCATTTTGAAAAGGTGTTAGAAATAGAGAATGATTCACATATGCAATTCTTACCCGTTCAATTATTGTTTATATAGATTATAAAGTCAAACCATTTTGTCGAATTTAAGTAAACGGATACAAGGTATTAATCCATCAGTGTAAAATTTATTGGCTGTTTTTTTTTAATATGCTATGAAATAGCAACAGTGTCACATGTGACCTTGGAGACAGCATTTTTATGGGCAAAAGGCATAAATAGTTTTATCTTGCAGATTCAGTGGATGTCAAATCCTCCAGATGGGAACCTCTATAACTTCGGGGGCCTCCGTGGCCGAGTGGTTAGAGTCGTTGACTTCAAACCATTTGCCCCTCATCGATGTGGGTTCGAAACCTCATTTGGGGCGTAGAATTCTTCACGTGAGGAAGCCATCCAGCTGGCTTACGGAAGGTCGGTGGTTCTACCCAGGTGCCCGCTCGTGATGAAATAGTGCACGGAGGGGCACCTGGGGTCTTCCTCCACCATTAAAGCTGGAAAGTCGCCATATGACCTAAAATTGTGTCGGTGCGACGTTAAACCCAACAAAATAAAATAAATCTATAACTTCGATCGTAACGCCGACAGTACGGTGATTAAAGCTAATTGTGGAGGAGTGTGTGGTGTCTGTCGGCCAGCATCAGCCCTTTATGTTGAATTGGATCAAACACAATGTACGTACCTCATGTAGTAAACATTTACCCTTACTCAATGACTTAGTAGCTGAGAACGTTGGATCTCCCGTCTGATTGCACGATTATCAAGCCTTCTTATAAAAGATTGGAAATACTAACAACAATCAACTATGTTAAGTCTGGCATGCATATTCTACACAATATATTTTAGGAGAGGCTACACTGTACGAAAAAATAAATGCAAATAGCTAGGATAAATAGATACAAAATGACGGTGTATATATCTGTTCTGATTCGTCTGAGGTCGAAGGTTCGAGCCCTGTCAGAGGCGGGTCTTGTTACTGAAGGGAGACCAGTTGTTGAGTCGCCAGATAGGTAAATAATGGTTACCGATTGCCTAACTGCCTGGTGCCTGGCATTTAAGATAGGAATCGGGAAGTAATGTTGCTCAATGCATGTAGGTGCCCCATAATAAACAAAAAAAATATCAAACAGGGAATGCCATGTTCCAAAAACGCAGCCTCCCCAAAACGAAACCCACAGCACGCAGACGTGCAAACTACAAACACACACACACACACACACACACACACAACCAATATGGATGGCCATTTCAGTAGGGGTGACACTATAATAAACAAACACTTCACTTTACATAACATTAAGACGGTTTTGATATACATTTCTCATGCTCTGGTACATTGATTTGATATGTTGGCATACAGTTAATCAAATTTCTGGTATTAAATGGTATGGAATATTTTCACTCAGTTACTGAAACTGGCAGCATGTTTTGGCAGAATGTATGTGTTTGGCACCAGAATTATCTGTTGATGGACATAATTTAAAGAATAATTTTATGTGAAAATTTAGTTTAATGTTTGTAGCTTGATTTAGTTAAAGCGTAAAGTATGTTGAAGGCAAAAATAAGTTTTCATCAAATGATATTTGTTCACAGTTGAGGAGAAATATGACATAAATCGCTTGTAGTTAAGTTTACTTGCAATGACTAAAATTATCAAATGTTGATAGACAACTGATTTAGTTTTGCACATTTATAGCATGCTGTCTTTCTCTTTAGCTATACCGGATGCAGAAGCAACATTCCCAGAGTGTGTATCTCCTTAGAAGGCTGATTTCAGACTTGGAAGATGGCATAGTGTAATAGCATTTGAAAGGAGAAGGATGCATATTTAAATTATAAGAAAATAAGATATTGTTGAATGTAGAAAATTTGATATGCGTATGAAGAAGTGTTTTGTGCGATGCATGGTAAATATTATATTCGTTCTCTCGGAAAGCATGCGCGTTACCGACACTGGAATGTTTGGGTAAAATTTATGTTTTTCATAGTGTGTATTCACTAATTCCTTTTCATCCGTTAGCTTTTAAGCACAATAGATATGTGAATATATAAATAAAAAGAAAACTACTGTAGCTTTAATGTTGTAATACGGAGACTTTATAAACTCAACCAACAACACTACAAGAGAACAAGTTGATTTTCAAATAGCACAGGAGCTATAGTCTTTGAATATATAATATGATTTCATTAAGAAAATCAAATCAATTCAACGACATTCGCAAAGCCACTATGTTGGTTTTCTGGTTGCGCGGCTCATTTTATAATTTCTCTGTGTGTCAAAGTTTCAGTTCATATATCAACATTTATTACGTTAAGAAGCTCAAAGTTTACCGGATACTAGCCTGTATGCATTGATTATCAAACGATATTTGGTGCGTTTTTGAACAGTCATAGCAATTTTTGTATCTTTCGTAATTTGTTAATTGTAATTATTATCACAATTTTGAATTAGAGTGTTCGTAATAAGTAAAATCAAGTTTCATTTATATATTAAGTATGCAGAAAAATATATTTGCTAAAAAAAAACAACATTTACTGATATCTATGAAAGAAATGAAATGTATTGTACCTTAAGTTTTGCATTTATGTTGTATAGATTTATCATCATAAAAATTTTGATTTCTGAATTGTTTTAGAAAATGGTCCCTTCAACAGAAGATATCCAAAATGATTAGAATTTCACATTTGTACACAGATTTTAGGTGACCATGTTACTTTTAATGTTAATGCGAAAATAGTAAAGAATGTCGTATTTCGTGAATGTTACTTGTGTTTTCAGACCTACGGGTGTCAGCAAACGGCAGTATGTGTTCTCTGTGATATCTGGCTTGCAAATAAAGTGGCTTGAACTTTTTGTTGTCTTTTGATTTATTACAAAGAAAAGTAGTGGCTTTTCTCTATATTCTGAAGTATAGCACATGTTTAAATGTCTAAGTTATCCCGTGTTCACTAAGATTCAAATTGGAACATGTTCAAAGTTTAGAACAACGAAAATGAATTCTGTATTTGCTGTCTTAATTTGTTTAAATTACGATTTAGAACAACTTTTTAGAAGCTATCTACTAATAGATCAGTATTTAAGCTTTAAAGGGGTTTTACTGATGTGTTATCAAATCAGTAAACCGAGGGCTGAGTAACCACCAAACATTTACCTGATAGATATTCCCAGCAACACCTTCGGTCGGTAATAACTTTTTTTTTCTTGCGTACTTTGTGTTCCATAGTAACAAAACAATATAATAACAAATGTAATAACAAAACGTATGGATGCCCTAGACAAACAGTTGTTTATTTTAAAGTCGAAAGACCAATTGACTTAAACTTTAATTGGGACATCACTTAAATATTACAAAATGTATTCACCATGTTGATGTGAATTTCTTATTTTAACACTGAGCTATAAAATTTTATTTGAAATATCGATGGTTTTACATTTAAGATACAAAATGTCGACTGGGCCTCTATAGCGTGTTGCTATAGTTATAAATCCATAGTTTTCAAAATAATTATAAAGTTATAAGGCCACACCAAATTGAAAAGTTGTTCATCGGATTTTTTTTTTCTGAAAAAAATTGAGGCGGCGAGCGAAAAAATAATTTAAATATTATTTCTTTTATTGAGAAAATCAGGAGCGAGCAAAGAACGAAGAAATATATTTGTCTTTTTTTTTTTGGCTCTCGATCAAATAATAAAAACATTAAAATAGAATGTGTAGCCCTTTCACATTAAAAATAATTCACCAGGGATTGAGAAAGCATGCGTACATTTTGGTTTTTGTACGTATTGACCTGCAGGCGCACAACAAAGCGAACTTGTGAAAAAAGATAATAACACTGGCATACAGTACATTGTAATCAAATAATGTATGCGTTTGAAAATGCTCTTAGACAATATGTAATGCATTTATTACCTTAAACCATAATCTGACATAGATATGTGACTTGAATATTTACTGCTATGAAAATGCAGCATTTTTAGCTGAAGTTTTCGAAGGTTTTGGTAAAGTCAAATATCTCTGTTACTTTCAAAGCTATTGACTGTTATGCTGCTTTTACTGGCAACACTTTAATTCGGAGTAAATCACTGAGAAAAGTCGAGCGTGCTGTCTTATGCCAATTTATGGACAGCTCTTGTTTTAACTACAAGTAAACTTTCTTAACGGATTAAATGTGTTGAAACAAAGTTTCAATTCAGGTCTGAAATGGAGATTAACTTGAATTAACATTATTCTACTCGAGGATTGGAAAATATGAAGATCTAAATTGGTCTGAATACAACTCATAATGTAAAGTCCTTACCCCACCCACTTTCGCATAAAATGCTAACCATTTGGACAAGAAAAACAGAAACTAAACTAAATATAAGTATCGTGATATATTATAGACGGATCCAAGTCTATTTTAGAATAATCAGGGACTAAAACTACAAGCATTTGTACACTGTTTTGTCTTTATAAAATAACGCACCAGCAAATTTTGGCTTCATTTTCTTCAATGGGGCGAGCGCAAGCCCAAAATAAAAAGAAATGTGTTTCTGAAAATATACGAGCGGCAAATCCGATGAACATCTTTTTAATTTGGTATGGCCTAATCAATTACTTTCATATTGGCCTGATATCTGTCCAAGCGTTGTAGTGTTGGCTTTGATAAAATCAGCAATTTATTTATTTCTCTAGTGATGTTGTGAATCGATTTAATTGATTGTGAGCAGTGATCTAAACTGCTTTTAATATCATTGGTTTCTAGGCTGCAGGTAGCGAGACACAAAATTGTGCGGATACTAGTATGTGTTGATTATGATATTACAACGTACAAACTTACCTCAAGCCTCGTTATTTTTTTTTTTCATCCGAAACTGTAAGCAGATGTCCTCGCTTTCATGCATAGCTCCAGGTATCTGTCCTTGTGAAACGATATTGTACAAATAACCCAAACTCTGAAAATGTATGTATGAGTACCATCCTTTTATTTGATCTGATTTTCGCAATTTTCACTCAATAATTTTCCAAGAAAAATGTTCATCTTGCTTACGAGTAGCATTATCGAGGCAGCCGGAAGTATCGTTATTATCTACAAACTTAAAATGAAATCTATGTTCAGAGTCACAGAATAAAAAAAGATGACATTTAATGAGTGTTTATTACCGCGGCGGGAATGTAAAAAAAGCCGTTAAATAAAGAAAAAGATAATACACTTGTGTAATAAAGATTTGACGTCGACGTCGTTTATAGTTTAAGAGACATTTGTCAAATTGACTTGTTCATAAGTAAGAGAAAGTAGAATTTTTATGTTCCGACAGGAAAGACTATCATGTGATAAAAAGAATATTACATTAATTTTTGTGACTTTCCACATTGAATTTATCAAACTCGTTGGACAAAATTGATAAAATGCTCTGCGGAGCCTCGCATTTTGTTATTTTATTCAACTCGTTTAATAAATTCAATATGAAAAGACACTCAAGACATGTTTTATACCTTATATAATTTAAGGTGTAACAAAATAGCGTTCTCCATATTGGTCTTCTCGTTAGAGTCAATCAAAATGCTTTATTCCCGTATTGACTTTGTAATTTCATACTGGCTCTGATTTTCTTGTATGGATTCAATTGCGTTTGGTATAAGCTTAATGTGTTTCTTAAGTATTTTTTAACAATTTACTTATTCCAATAGTTCATTGTTGAACAGAAATGCTTGACATAAATGTACCTCATAATGATACGACGTATCCGGCGAAACGCTTAGACATTCAGCTTAAGGGCCAAGGTTATGCACAGAAGTCAAATGTTGCTGCGTTATTAATTGTCCTGTGTATTCCATATCTCAACAATAATCAAGGGAATTTAATATCAATTTTCAATAACAATGTAATGTATCGCACTTCAATCAAAGTCTCCTGTCTGAAAGTAAAATATCTCTGAGTTTGTTTCTTTTTTAATATTTGAATCTTCCGTTCATCAAGGAATTTTAATTTTACTTTGCCCAAATCTTCTCCATAACAAAACAATGTGTTCTGCATACTGTTGAAATTACAAGGTCAAATGTAAAGGTCACAGTGAATTACCCAGCTTGTATATACCGATTATTTCAAGTGTTGGACAGAATTGCATGCACACTTCTTGATGAAATGCCCACTGATGCTGCTATTTGGGAAATTGTATATCTCGAACCTTCTGTGTCAATGGCTGCTACGGAGGCAATGTTATGGAAGCATCCTGACGTTTTAAGGCGCCCTAAACGACGTAGATCTCGGACTCTAGATTCTCCCTCAGTAAATACCCTTACCCACCTATGAACAGTGGCTTTGGGCGGGAAAGACCGTAAACAGTTTAGATTCTTGCAGAATCGTCTTGGCTGTACATGTATACTCAGAGAACAACACAACTTTATACATACTGTAGTTTCCTTCCTAAACGGAACCTTCATGCTTAACAATAAGATAACACAATAAATAACGCATAATTATAAGAATGTGGTTGGTTAAACCGCTTGTGACTCAGCTATAACTTATCCAATTGTGTTGCGATTCTAAATGTACATTACTATTGCATTCCCCTACAAGGTAATATAAAAATGTTCTTGTACGTGTGACAGTTTTCACGGAAGCGCGTTAGTCTCAATATCATCTAAAGTCCCCTCGTAAAGGTCTTCAGTTTTCGAGTGTTTGCACAATATGCCCAAAATGAATGATGAAAATCATTTAAAATGTACATCGAACAAGAAATTGAAAAACTTTGAACGACTACTCACATAAAATTGAAGCATATTTAGAAATTTCTACATTTGGCAATGTCATATCAAAAATCTAGTACTGGCAACAGTTGAAAACATTACAATTTATCTAAAATATAAAGATTGTGTATTAGCAAAAGATTATTTACTCTTTATATCATAAGTTAAACTCGAAAATAAAAAGATATTCATTTTATCACCCAATCTGTGAAGATGGTGCTTTAAATTCTTCTCAGATACTTTGTTTTTAACCATTATCATTTATTTTAGAGCAATTAAATGTTTGATCGATATTTTTTATCTTGTCGTTTGACAAGATACTTTAATTTGCACAAAGATGACAATACCGGTATAATAACACTATTTTACCCTAAGGGGTATCGAATTTTCAAAGACTCTATAGTTTTCACTCTGTTTTATTAACGTTTCGGTCTTAAGGCCTTTATCAAAATGACCAATCACGAGTTATTCTCTACATCATGGTGTTCTCTGAAAAAAAAAGAAAAGAAAACAACAACAAGAATTAAAATACAAAGCCGGAACTGACGTAACGTTGTTAAACGTCACCGTCAAGTCCTGCTAAAAATCGAAACACATTTTAATATGTTGTTGGTGCATATTATTTAAGATTGAATATAAATGCAAAATTGTGTATCAGTTGCACGAAAGTCCCATGTTAAACAGAAAAAATAATAAGTTCACTCTTACCTTAGGATAATGTAGATAATATACCACAATTATATGACAAAAAATAGACAAAGACAAACAGACCTATCCACAAAATTTTGCATTAAACCATCAGGCAATTACTAAAAAACAAAATTAAATTAGTGAAAAAATTGTTTTAGATCAAACAAAATAAAAACTATAGAGAATAAGTAAAATTGCGTTTAAAGGGAAGTAATTCCAGTATAAAAGTTTTTTTATTAACCTCACTAAATAAGGTCTATGAAATTTAAACCAAATAGTTTGTGGCTCGTAGGCGCGTATCTCCTAACCATTTAGATCCTGCCTTTGTTTCATTTGCGGTACGACTGTAATATAAACGTTTCAGTTGGCAGGCTCAGCCCCTAAGGAACGGGTAAGAGAAATATGGGCAAGACTGGTCAATGAAAATGGTAGAAAATATCAAGATTATAGACTTGTTTAAACGATAATTAACATGAGCTTAACTCAATGAATGGGACAAGGACCCATCACTTTCATCTGAAAAATCGATTGTTGTTCACATACGCATTTGCTTAACATGTTATAACAAGGTGGCAGACTGATACATCGTTCTAGTTATAACTAAGTAAACTTGGACCAATAAATAGCAACATGGAACGCTGTTGAAAGCCAGTTTTGATAAATCGGTATAGAAATGATCATTTATTTAATATATACTTTGCTATGTTTGCCCTAGAGGTCCAATCGGAACAGCATTTCCTTTGAGAACATTTTTGTCTTTCGAATAAAAATACCAACTATTCAGCTTTGTTTGAAATACGATGGAATTATTTGTTTTTGTGAAATATAATTGTCACTGAATATATTGTCATTGACAATGCTTTTCGGTTAGACTTGCAAAAAGCTAAAATAATGCAGCGATCACATTTTCTTATTTCGTTTATTTATTCGGTGATAATACACCCCTCTAACACATTTTATGAATGAGTATTATAAAAGCTTCAGGCAGCTTAGTAAATCTTGATTGTTTGTTTGTTTTAAGCTTAGAGTTAAATGTCATATGGCGAGTGTCGGATTAAGACACGAGTTTTTCCTTTGTGCACCATTGCAGGCACGTGTAGGCAACTGTGTAGAGCCACAAAATGTTCGTCTGAATTGCTTCCTCACATGAAAAGATTCTTCACCCGAAGTGAAGTTTTGAGCCCAAAGCTGTGAAGCGCAATTGATTTATTGATTTGAAGAAAGTGACCGTAACCACTCGGTTATGGAGACCCACAGTGTTTTTCGAAGTTCATAATAAACAACGTCATTTGACGGTAATGCGTTAGTCTAGGTCTTAACGTCAGTTTTAAAACCTCGATAAATGTAAAAGCCATGTGTCAAAATATGATTGTCAGTTAAAGGTCAAGATCACATTTTTTTTTTGCATTGAATGATTTTTGATATTACTATACAGAGTGTTTCCCATAAAAGCCTTTTTGTCATATACATGACCCGTAGATGTCGGTCAAACGTCAAGGTCGCTATTGAAGGTCAAGTAAAAATTTGATACTAATTAAATACTGCGCACAAATATTCCTCATGATGCGATAATGTGTCATGATATTTCCTTGTAGATCAAGGCCACTTTTGAAATTTAAGTAAAATAGTGTTTGTTTTTTTGCACCTAAATACCTTAAAGCATTTGTAGTCTTAACACTGTTGCCAACAACCACAAGGTACGAACGCTATCAAAGCTTTATACCCGTAGGGTACTTCTCTATTGGCACTGCAATACTCACTTCTTTGGGTTTATAGTACATGCAACTTGCCTTAGAAGATCACTTGTATGTAGCAGTAACTTGCCTGAAGCAGCCAGTCAGTTAAAATCTTTATTGTTCATTTTTTTACAATTTCCAAAAGACTAAACAGAAGCACATGCCTTTAGCAACCATATTGCCCCACTTTCTTGTCTTGTCGTTTATTTCAGGTTTTACCGTTCTTAGAAAAATACCGTGAAATCTTCACGTTACATATTTTTAAACATAAAATGGTATTATCGGAGAAGTGTTATCTTAAACATTCCCTGGTTTTCGAAAATGATTGAAGTATTTGATTTTAATGTACAACCTATCTAATGCCTTTGTATATGCCCATCATGGGATCTCAGATCAGAACATTAAGTATATCTGAGGGGAAATTTGATTTTACCTATCAGGAAAAAATCAGAAATGGATGCCACTATCTTATACGTCCTTAACGATATTATCATATAAGCATAGAAGCAAGCACTTAATGAATTTATTATTGATTTTGATATTAATTATTGGCCTGTATATTAATATATAGCGTACTTTAGGGTGTAACAGATAGGGTGAAAGACATTTTCTATGATGCCACTTTCTTTCAAGTATTTTACAAATTGATTAGCAGTTATTGCAACCACCATTAATGCTCTGAGCGCGCTAAGATGACCAGGTACGCTGTTCAACTGCCACGGCATTCATAACGATAAAGCAGCCGTCGATTAGATATTATTCATTAGTACATGTACATGGTAAGAAAAGCTCTACTTGTAAACCATAAACTTACATAGTTAGAGCCATTACGCATTACCGGGGAGGTGGGGGGGGGGGGGGGGGGGGGGGGGGGGGGGGGGGGGGGGGGGGGGGGGCTTGTAATAAAATCAATGGATTCAATATTACTTTCCATTATATCAATCAATATTCAAATATGTGTCAACTATATCAGTAACATTTGTCGAAATTAGGGTTTGACAAGAAGATTTTTTATCTTGTGCTGCAAACTAAAATGTTCTAGTCAGATTATAAACTAAGGCATTTTGACCCTACATCGTTTTAAATATTGAAAATAAAAATAAATATAATTCAAATAAAAGGGTATGAAATTATTTATAATAAACCAAAGTGACGGACAGTGGTTATTATCCAAGTGTGGATATGTTATTCAGACGTCGTAAGCTTTGTTCATTCTTAAAAAAATAATTAAACGACGACTGCTGATGCAAGTAATTTGAACGTATATCTGTGTGAATAAAAAATAAAACAAAATGAGACTGGATTCGATGTTTCCATTTTCTGTCCTGTGTGTAGTGGAGAACATTTACAATTCCAATAAATCCGGTGCTCAGGGGCGTGTGGGGTACTGCCCTTTTTAATTACCTTTCATCAACAGAATAATAAGACTGTAATTACTTTGTTTTGCTACGTTCTGTACTCCTAAATTATCTTCCTTTACGAGTATTTATTATTATTTGACAGCCGTATATAATCAGTAGAAAAAATAAGCCCGCTCGCTTGGCTAAAAAGGGCGACCGCAGATCTAGGGATCGCGGGGTTGTGAGTTGGATGCCCGGGCGAGGCGTTTGTTCTCATTGACATATTGATAAAGGACATTTTGTCTGAAATCATTTGTCATCCACCTCTGATTCATGTTGGGAGTTGGCAGTTGCTTGTCAACAAACAGGTTTGTACTTGTACAGAATATAGGTAAACTGCCCGTTGCAACATAACTCCGTCGCAATAAATCTGAAATACTGTTGAAAATGACATTAAACTCAAAAACAAACCATGGCAGGTTTGTTTAGTGTTGAGAAAGGGATTGTTCTCGTAATGTAATTTAATGTTGAACGTGATTTATGGATGATCTTGTTTTAGTTACTATTCCTTTTAATCTTTTACCAATATATTTACATGTATGTATATGTATGTATGTATGTGTTCTTTATTTTTTGTAAAGCACTTTTGAACGTACATATTTTGTATAAAAAGTGTGCTGTATAAGTGTGGTATAATAAATAAATAATAAATAAATAGATAACTGAAATACTGTTTTACATTGTACAATGGGTAATTAAGAAAAAAAAATAAACATAAATAGTTTTCTTTTAAACTAACTGAAAGAATTGATCTTACACAATCCATCTCGCTACATTAAAACGTTTCGCTTTGCCTTTTAATGCTTCTAATTTAGACCTGGATATAAGCCTCATGGGAAATCAATTTAACAGTAAAACTTCTACATTATCTTACGTGACACTTTATTAATACGTTTTGAAAATATCACAAAAAGAAAATCTTAGCTCCTTCGTTTGTACAGTTCGTGCTGAAAAGTTTTGAAAAATACCACGTCGCTTACTTTGGATATATGTTATTTTCACCAATCTAGTAAGATTAGTTTCGATGCTGCTTTTCGTACACTCCAAGACTGACACATTCTTACATGTTCATCATTTGCACAATGTATATCAATATTCCACTCTTTTTAAGTATATTATTTTACTGCAAACATACAATTGAATAATGAAATGACAATGAATTCTGTAAGAAATAACGTTGAAATGGTTATATAAGGTAAGCTTCCTGACAAATTGTGTTAATCCACTGGTATGGTTTGTCTTTTGAAGATAGATGTTAACATTGCCCTGAAAATCTCACTCAAACGTTATTTGATAACTATTCAAGAACCAATAAACCAATACGATGTGTGAAAAGTGTCATGAGCTTTTTGCAAATACCCTGTACATAATGATCTTACAAAAGTTTTTGCAAATAGAAGAGACATTAAACCCTAGGTATTTGAGGTGATTTTGTATTGGCTTGACATTTTAGTTAAGTTATCGAGCGGATAGAATTTCTGTTATGAAAGTGAAGACGGAAGACATTGCAGGTATCAAATATAAATCTTTTTATACATCATCTCAGTTTTTATATGACTAGAAATATATCGATTCATGGAAACAAAATACGCTGCTTTTATTTTAAAAATAATTCGCAGTTTATTGATAGATACAATACTAGGACTATTTTGCTGTTTGCAAAAACGATATCACGTTGAAGTGATGTTATTTTTGTTCATGCAAAAGTTTAAGCGTATTGAAACTGATTTTGTTGAAATGTAGCATTTAACAAAGTTTAGCTAGGATTAATTGTTATATTTGACGCAGTAGTAGATTGTTTATGACAAATGGTCATTTTTAACCTTTAAGATATATTAAGGTGGAAGGCGCCTACGATAAAAGTGTAGGATTCCATTTCAAAATTTGTCTGATTAAATTTGATATAATCTTCCTTTCTAGGCCAGTTTAAAACAGTGCTTTAGGGTCAAGCGGAGAGCTCACTAATTTTTCCTGCATTCTAATTCAAAGAAACAGAATTAAGTAGTTCTTTTCTGTATATCAGATAGAAAACAGCTATTCTTTTCAAATCATTTAGCATTCAATAGAAATTCATGTGATTTTCTTTCCATGCTATTGTTTACATACGAGCTGGTTTAGGGTGTATAGGATAGCTTTGGTTATTTTTTCCCATTTTATGTTTAAAATCCACACATTAACAAACTTCCCGAGATTTCTTTTACTATAAATCAGAACAATAATGTATTGTCACTTCAAAAACAGTCATGTAGCTTTTCAAATTTCTATCAAATACTTTCCATTCATTGATGTCTTTATTATCAAAACAATGAGCAATTTTTCTTTTTTATGCTTTGCATGTTAACATGATGGTAAATATATGAATAAATGGTTTCATTTTTTTCGAGAGTTTCCTTTTGCTTTAGACATGTTGCTGTGCAAAATAAGAAATTTATTGGAAATGCAAAGCCAGAAATAAAGAACAATATTCGATATTGTATTAGAAAATGTTTTGTTAGACAATTGAATTGAAGGCATTTTTCACACATAATGGGATATAAACATTCAAGTAAATAATATAATTAGTATTATTGAAAGCGACACCATACTCGCCTGTAAAGATATACTGTATGCCATTGGCATTTATTTATATGTATCTAATATTAATGTTAAGAAACTATAGCTGCAATCATTTGTTGTATGATATGAGCCGCGCCATGAGAAAACCAACATAGTAGCTTTGCGACCAGCATGGATTCATGCTGTTCGCTGTTTCTGCAATTGCAATAGGCTTTGAAAGCGAACAGCATGGATCCTGACCAGACTGCGCGGATGCGCAGGCTGATCTGGATGGATCCATGCTGGTCGCAAAGCCACTATGTTGGTTTTCTCATGGCGCGTCTCATATATTCAATAACTTTCCGTGACCTTTTTTTTTTACTAGCGACGTTGCGCAAAATATTTCCATTGACATTATGTAGAAAGTAACTGAAAGCAGGCACTCTATATTTGAAAAAGTACCACATATACAATTATTCATTCTGGATGCCTGGAGAAAATTTTTTGTTTAGGTAATTTGTCTGGCTGTCAGTCTCATTTCAAGGTCTTATTGCAGCTTTTGCTTGTCAATTAACATTTTTTTCCAGTTTCAGGCTTACATGTATGTTGATTTTTATATTGTATTTAGAAGTTACATTTCTAAATTATTTGTTTACTTGATAAAGACCCGAGAGTAATTTGAACTAAATAGGTTAGATACGACAATGGTCAAGTAAGATTTGACAAAAATTAGTAGTCATTGATAACGTACATAGATTATAAATACACTTGAAATACAAAAATGTTGATGGATCAATTAGTATCATTGGGGTTTCTAAAGAAGTGCGCACTATCAACTTAAATATTTTGCGTAGCTTTTATTCTTCAGTTAGAAACACAGTCCTGGTTTTCGTGATGCTTAAATTTTCCGCTTAGTTCTTGAAGTGCTTTAAGTTCGCTGTTAGTGTTCGCGATGCTTGATAGTTATTAATTACTGCTCTGCACGGCTCTTTTGAATTTGCAAACAAAGAAACGCTGCGAACGTTTCGATATCTACGGCTGAATAAATATATGAATAAAACAAATAAAAAATCTCGAAAGTAACAGTATAAGCTAATTTTGCAGGATTACAGTTTTGTGTTATTTTGCAAAGAAATAATAATGTCCTGTAAAAGTAACTTTATCTTACTGCAAAGAACGAACCATCCTTATCGTACCCTATTCAAATTAGCATGAATTAATGCTGATTCATTGTTTTCCCGCTCAGTGAAAACCAGCTTAGAAAGTTAATTGCTAAATTTGTGAAAAGTCTAGCAAAATTACTAAGTTAGATGGGGTAAAGAGCAAGAAACAATAATATATAAATATAAATAGATCTAAAACGTTTACTTTCTGTATTACAAGTAGCCCAAGTACACCGTTTTATATTTTTCAGGTTCGACATTACATGCTATTATACAAAACAACCCTTAAAGCAATGACGCATATTTAAGCGAAGTGAAATGAACAATTCACTAGAGCAATATCCAGAACACAGATATGCTGTCTTATTATGGCAGTACTTTCCGCCTTTATTTATTTTCATTGGCACATGTGGGAACTTGTTGACGATAACAGTGTTGATGCAAAGAAAGAATCGGAACACGCCGACGGCAGTTTACCTTACAGCTTTGGCATCTTCCGACCTAATTGTGCTATGGTCACCTCTTCTAACTCAATGGGTACACTACACATTTGATGTTGACTTTTTGAGTTTGTCTCAGTCACAGTGCAAGATTTTCTTCTTTTTAAGTTACATTGCCTTACAGTTTTCATCTTTAATGATTGTTGCCGTGACGTCAGAACGAGCCATTAGTGTACTGCTACCGCATAAAGTGAAATATAAATGTAGACCTCGCAACGCCGTCGCAGTGTCAATAACAATAGTTGTAAGTTTACTTATTGTAAACATTCACTGGCTTTTCGGCGTTGGTGTTAAAACAATCTATGTTTACAAATCCAATATTTCGACTGAAAAGTATGAATGTCGACCCTTGACAGAAGGAAGCAAGTATTTTATAGAAGTTTTTTGGCCTTGGATAGACCTTTCTATATTCTATCTTATCCCATTACTAGTTTTGTTAGCCGGAAGCGCAGCCATAATTATTAGCCTTCGAATAAACAAACATAAACGTCAAAATCAGATCGCACCTGCTGTAACTAATGTAAATTCGAATACCCTGACATCACGAAACAAAATGTCCCATCAATTAACAAAAATGCTTATAACAGTTGACATCGTGTTCTTCATCTGTACCACTCCAGCAACGATCTATATGACCATTTTTCCTGACGCCCTCTCAGCTCCCGAGCAAAGTCGGCACTTAACAGTGCACGAGCTGTGGTGGGCAGTTGTTAATATGCTAATGTTTTTGAACAACACAGCAAATTTCATTCTCTATTTTCTGAGCGGGTCTCGATTCAGAAATGAAGTGAAGAACCTACTGTGTCGCAAGCAAACTAGAGCGATATTTACAACAGCGCAATCAAACATCAATCAAAGAGATGAGGTAGGTATGAACAAAGGCCCAAGTTCGGCGGACGTTAACCTATATACGAGGGACAAACGAGCACCTCTTGAACCCAGAGCAGGTACCTCTATTGAATGTATAACATCAAACCAAGAAAAACAGTAACCGTTCGCTGAAATTCTACTATATGAAAAAGACGTAACGATTATTTTTACTTCGGTATTCATTCTCTGTTATGACGGTAGAAAAATGAACAAATCGTCTAGATATAGTTAATCATGCATCATAAGTGTACGTGTTTGTCTAAATCTACTTTCACATGCTTAGAATCATGGTTACGTTGCAAAAATGTACATAATTGTTTTAGACTTAAAGATGGATAATCATCTTACTTAATAATATCTTACTTCTCTATGTTAAAAGTGGTTAAGATTCATATTCTAATCATAAACAATCTTCCTTATATCACAGGCGGTTAATTAAAATGTGGTCAAGTAATGGATTTGTTTGAAACTTTAACATATGATCGTTTACACTTATAAATGCAAGATTGCTGTACAAGTTAGACTTTAAATCGTGGTGTTCCTTGTAACCTTACGCCTGCTGGCGGCAAGTGATTTTGCCTTTGCGACCAGTGCAGGCCAAGATTATGGCCTGCAATATTCGCTATTCAGTCAATAAATTTTCAGTAAACACCCATTCGAATAATAAATGGTATTGCCAAAATTGAATGATGGACCAGTCCATTGTAGAAATTAAGCAGGCTAAAGGTTAAATCTGATTTTCCTGTTCTGGACACAGATAGAGTAATTAAAGCATTATGATTATAAATTTGATTAACATACTAGCTCAAAGAATGATAAAAGTGTACGACCTATTGTATTATATTTTGCGATTAATATTTACAACTATTTATTTAGGTGAACTTTATTAGAAATGCAAGTTTATGAAACTGTTACTATCTTCATTTTATATAATCTAATAATCTAATGGATTAATTCAAACGATTTTCACACATTGTAAAGTAAGATACATTTTTGATATTTTTTTATTGAGTTGTTGAAATATTATGTTATCTACCATTTTGGAAACGTATTTGAAATTATACTGAAATGAAAGGAAATATTCAGCTTTTTAAATTTTTGAATGTTAAAAGTATTAATTATATTTTTATTAAATATAGACAAAACATGCATCTGAAAAAATAAAATCATGTTAGATATATATGAACCGCTAGAAGACGATATATCGTATTCCCCTATTGGCAAAACAATTGGTATTATTGAATTTGTATAGAAATGCTGTACCTTTAAAGTAAATGTTTTATCTTCTGTCAGTGGATGATCCACTTTGCCCGTTCTGAAACATTTAAATGTTTAAGTAGAATGCACATTCCAGTCACGTGACAGTTCTTATAATTATAAAATGAAGTGTAAATTATTCATATTTGTATATATCATTTTTTTTCTTTCGTAAATATTGTTACATCTATCTTAAACAAATAAAGCAATCCATTCTTTGAACTCAGTGTGTTTATATTTTCGAGTCATTTGGGAACATGGTGTCCGTTCAATGTATAGGGTATAAAAGAATTTTGCCGGCGCTAGGCGGGGGAGGGGGTATTGAGAGGGGTGTACTAAGCTTTTTTAATATCTTTTATGAACATATGAAACGATTAGTTCGTTCGGGTGTTTTCTATGCCTTAAAGGCATATTCTTTAAAATTTGGTGTTTTAGATAGTTTCTGGACAGGTGAAAATGGGTCCTTATGAAAAAGCCGTTATATAAGCCGGCAATATGTTTTGTTAACACAAGACCGAATAAAATGGGAGATTAAAAATATACATGGTAGGAGGTTAAGTACATTAACATTATTTTAACACTCATACACGACTGTTGCAGTAGTAAATTGATACGGTGTTTGCGATTCCATATAAATTTCCCACTGCCGAATGCATTTTTATAAAACTTTCAATAGTTTTCAATGTAAACAAAATATATTCTCAATCTTCGTTATTGCTATTTAATTATTTTGTTCCTTATCTGCTGTTGCATAAAAGTTAGAACATTAATAGCATGGTTTCATGTAATAACTTAAATGTTTTCTTATTTTAGACATTGACACAATGACTTGAATTTCCAAAAGAAAAAAAAAATGTCATCATGTTAATTCTAAATTGTTCACATTAAGTTTTCTTTAGCAGGGAACCAACTTTATTCATAAACTTCCTTAAAATATATTTATATTGTATCAGAATTTAGTCTTTACTTTTATGTAGATGCAAATGAATTGTATCATCAAATCAATTGTTTCCAGAAAAGGACATATTTTGTTCTTAAAACGGGAAACTGGAATTGATTTTGACGGGCTTAGCCTATACACCGTTGACTGGAATTCGTGTCTTTTGTTTATGAAAATATGGACATCGTTTTTATGGTTCCAAAATATATTGAAATCATCAGAAATATACTTATAATTATGTGTAAATACACATTGGCCAAGTATGATCATCAGCTATAGTAAAAGGAATGCTTTTATGCACATGTGCGTGAGCGAACATTGTAGTGTTATTAGCATGTTACACTAGAATTCAAAATGTTTAAACTTTTACGATTACGCTCTCGCGACTATGGGATGATCGCAATGATTACGACCTATAATGTCACAGTAAGTCTTAGGACGAATGTTGTTTCTAAGTTTTTGAATTCATCGGTAGTTTCATTGTTTTCCGTTGTGATATAGCTCCCAGTATAAAAAAAAAACAAAAAACAATGACTGAAAGATCTCTATGATCCACTTAATGTCACTTTTACAGCGTACGCCATTTCGTTGCGGGCAACTGGCTAGGCGTTCGTTTCCCGGCATCCCCCGAGTCTATCCGGCGTATGTGAGCCGTTTTGCGAGATAGGCAAAGCGGCAAATAATATATTTCGAGATATTAAGTTGAAAAAACATTTTGATATTTGGGTTGATACCAGTAAAGGTAGAAACATACTGTAAGAAATATTTTTCTAACTTTTTCGAAGAGACCATAATAGAAAGCCATAATAAATTGGAAATTCATTTTTTTTTATTTGCAGCTCACGTAGCCGGTGTACACAGAAGCGTTCTTTTATAAATAAACCGGTGAGAATATTTTCTTGCCCCTCACATGACCGACATGTCCCGTGTTAAGCAAAATGAATTGGCCCAATGAACTGCCTCTGACCGCTGTGGATTCGGTAGTTCTACCCATGTACCAGAATATGCTAAAGTCGTGCCGGCAGAGGCATCTGTGCTCTTTCCCAACAAGGAAAAAATGAACAGTCGTCCAGTAACTTCACTTGTATCTATGTCACTTAAAACCCATCAAAACAAATTGAGCCGTGCCATGAGAAAACCAACATAGTGGGTTTGCGACCAGCATGGATCCAGACCAGCCTGCGCATCCGCGCAGTCTGGTCAGGCTCCATGCTGTTCGCTAACAGTTTCTCCAATTCCAATAGGCTTTAAAAGCGAACAGCATGGAGCCTGACCAGACTGCGCGGATGCGCAGGCTGGTCTGGATCCATGCTGGTCGCACACCCACTATGTTGGTTTTCCCATGGCACGGCTCAATTATCAAATTTATGTACTAAGTACTCTGTGCTCTCTACACAAAGTCCCTAATCTTATGGTTAACATATAATGGGTACTTATCTATCGGTTCATTTTCAATATTAAGTATTAATAAGACATGGTTAAGCAGAATCAAGTAGATTGTTAGATTTTGAAATTCTATTTAAAGGTTGCTGTAATTATTTTCATTTAAGTCACCAATCAATCAACACATTGGCTTTAATTATATTTGTGAAGCACCGAATCAGTGAAACGTCGCTCTTAGGTGAGAATTCTGCTATTGTCTCAGGTAGCAACATTTCAGTCCACGTTTTGTAGACTTCAGACTGTAGTACAACATGGAGATGGAACAAATTCCAGTCGACCCCTCTGGTTCTTTAATGTGAAGCACGTAAACTATATAGAGGCTTGATTTAAAGTCACATACTCGGTGTACTTGTGGTACAGCGTCCTTTTGGGATGTAGGAGTTTGTTGGTCCGCTTCATGGTTTCGTCATACCAAAGACGCAAAGACGTGTAAATGGTACTAGTAGCTTCCTCGCTTGGCGGTCAGCATTTAGAGGATACAATAAGTACAGGGCAGTCTGCCGTCAGTATAATGTAACTGGGTAGGGTACCATGTACCTACGGCATGATACTGAAATGAGAAAGCCTTATTAGGTTTGGTATTGTGCACACTGCTACAAGTAGACATTGTCGTTTATATGAATTATACTGTAGGTCATCATTCTGTAGTTCACATAAATTATTATATTACGAAAACGAAATTTTAAAACTTTTCTATTTATTCAATACACATAACAGATAACAGGAAACAATTCAGCAATGCAGATGGCCAACTGATCCACACGGGTGATTCTGTAAAAAAGATATGCATTAACAGAAGCTATTTGACATTTGGTAAATTATGTTTTCTACGTAAACAATTTCTAAAATATTCATTCTCAAAGCTTTCATTAGATAGTGAATACAATAAAATGCCTCTTGAAATGATTCAGAACAGGATTTTGTCAAGGAAAATACCAATAGACTTTTAGTCAGGAAAATGTGTAAATTTCTGCCTAAACAGATAGTCGTACTATTAAAACGTGATATAAAACGGAAGGATATTTAGCTTTGTTTGACACAACACAAATTTAATTTTAGATTATCTACTTCAGTAATTTATGTATATCATTTTTATGCCCCCGAAGGGAGGCATATAGTTTTTGAACCGTCTGTCCGTCTGTCGGTCTGTCGGTCTGTCAGTCTGTCCGCAATTTTCGTGTCCGGTCCATATCTTTGTCATCGATGGATGGATTTTCAAATAACTTGGCATGAATGTGTACCACAGTAAGACGACGTGTCGCGCGCAAGATCCACGTCCGTAGCTCAAAGGTCAAGGTCACACTTAGACATTAAAGGATAGTGCATTGATGGGCGTGTCCGGTCCATATCTTTGTCATCGATGGATGGATTTTCAAATAACTTGGCATGAATGTGTACCACAGTAAGACGACGTGTCGTGCGCAAGACCCACGTCCGTAGCTCAAAGGTCAAGGTCACACTTAGACATTAAAGGATAGTGCATTGATGGGCGTGTCCGGTCCATATCTTTGTCAACCATGGATGAATTTTCAAATAACTTGGCATGAATGTGTACCACAGTAAGACGACGTGTCGTGCGCAAGACCCAGGTCCGTAGCTCAAAGGTCAAGGTCACACTTAGACATTAAAGGATAGTGCATTGATGGGCGTGTCCGGTCCATATCTTTGTCATCGATGGATGGATTTTCAAATAACTTGGCATGAATGTGTACCACAGTAAGACGACGTGTCGCGCGCAAGACCCAGGTCCGTAGCTCAAAGGTCAAGGTCACAGACGTTTAAGGTCATTTTTCATGAAAGTGCATTGATAGGCGTGTCCGGTCCATATCTTTGTCATTCATGCATGGATTTTAAAATAACTACGCATGAATGTGTGACACAGTAAGACGACGTGTCGCGCGCAAGACTCAGCTCCGTAGGTCAAAGGTCCTAAACTCTAACATCGGCCATAACTACTCATTCAAAGTGCCACTGGGGGCATATGTCATCCTATGGAGACAGCTCTTGTTGATATCTGATATCAGTTGCTTCCGCATGTTCATTATGAGACATGTCCCTTTAAACTACATACCTGTCTGATAAAGTTTGCAAAGTCAGTTGTGCTTATTTGGTGGTCACCTGAAATAATGGAACGATAAGAAAAAGAGTTAATAATAAAACTTCGACATGAACACCGCTTAAAGTTACGAGTTAGAAAGTGCACATGTAATCTGAAAGTACTTGGTTATTTAATTTATCATAAAAAGGTTTTACATGTACCATCGGGGTCCAGTGTTGCCAGATGGAAAAATAAATCAAGGTCGTTTAATTCTCCTACTGGAAGAAAGAACTGGTCTAGTTTGTCGAAGAATGCCGATGCATCTGCCTGATTATCTCCGTAACGGGTTGTCCACTGTGTAACAAAGTCTGTCTTCGACACGCTGTTATCTGATGCTGTTAAATGTAAACAAAAATAAGCCGTGCCATGAGAAAACCAACATAGTGGCTCTGCGACCAGCATGGCTCTAGACCAGCCTGAGCATCCGCGTAGTCTGGTCAGGATCCATGCTGTTCGCTTTCAAAACCTATTGGAATTAGAGAAACTGTTAGCGTACAGCATGGATCCTGACCAGACTGCGCGGATGCGCAGCTCGTCTGGGTCCATGCTGGTCGCAAAGCCACTATGTTGGTTTTCTCATGGTGCGGCTCAAATGCATGATTCGTCGACTGAAAGCACGTGCATTTAAAATTAGCTAGATTAAATCCCGCCAGGTAGTAGTTTTATCTTATACAAAAATCATCATTTAGACAAAACAGGTTGTATAATTTGACATTGTGATAATCATAATTAAAGTAATTCATTCACTTAACTTGTACACAGTGATATTTATAGCTATGGAGACATGTATTTGACGACTTTTTTGTTTTTCGTTTTCTGGGGGAATATAAATCTTATTCTGGATCTTTACCTTTACAGTGTCTGTAAGGCTGAAAACGAAACATTTGATAGTTTTTACGTCTATGACATATGCCCGATAAAATGACAGACAAAACATTCTGGACCGTGTAAAGAACAGCACACCAAGAGATCTACTATGTCACGAAATTGTACTACAAAAGATCAAAATCATATAAGTATGGTTTATGCTGTTTCCATGAAGATAATTATACAAGATATACTTCAACACACGAGAAACAGGACTAAGTAGCTACTTTATCACTGTAACTTTATAAATATACTTTATGGTATATTTATAAAGTTAGGTCTTGGCCTTACTTTGTTTATATCGGGTTTTGAAAACGTCAAAATATACTGGAATAAACAGTGAATAGGAAAAAATAGCTCGGTTATGATCATAATAGAATATCTATGGTAGGATCTGAAAATATCTACATGCCAACCTGTGGTAATAATGTATCAAAACGGTATCATCAAAATAACTTTCATGAGATTCATCTAGATACAGGTAGATCGTCTTTAAACAAAGAACAATAATTATAGTATGCAACTTCGCTCAACACAAACGCCATATCAAGTTTTTTTTATATTAACAATGTGTGCAAAGAAAACGTCCGCGTTTTCTGTAACCGCGGACCGCGGACAGTTTAGATGATGTATGCCATATGTAATTTTCATTCTGTACAAAAAAACAACAAATCTGTACTGACATGGAATTCCGGTAAAAGTGACATGTACAAAGGGTACATTTGTAAAACATATGGTGTAATAATAATGATGATGATGATGATAATAATAATAATAATAATAATAATAATAATAATATTAATTATAATAATATTCAAGGTACTTACGAACATCAGTATCCCATCTGCTTAGAAGCTCCTGATTAAACTCCGTTTCAGAAACAATACCGTCCCCATTTACATCAGTGTCTGCAATCACCTCGTTTATTACTGTAGTCAAGTCCTTTGCATATGTCATGCTGAAAGTAAAGTCATGGCATTCTATCGATAATCACTGGAAGAAAAGTAATGATCTATTTTGTATACAAGGACATATTTCATTATTTAATGTTATCTATATCCATAGAGACATTTCACTAAAATTTGCCAAATGTATCCTTGCCAAGTCCAATTTCTGGGAAAGTCTTCAATATATCAAAGGGGAATTTATGATAAAGACTAACCAGGATTTAGGGTTCATAATCTCAGGCAACATGTTACCATTGTATTCACTTATTACAATGATTAAAATTGCAATATAGTTACAATAGTATTTAACCTGCAATATAAGTGTAGTTTATAATGGTGGGTGAAATAATTTATAAACTAAACAGCGGAACGATGACAATTCTCAACTTAAGTAGCGTTTCTGATACACAATATAAGAGTTCCAATGAATAATCAGTAAAATATAAAAGACGCGTCTTTGTTTTTTAAATATGTTATGTTAACCCACCCTCCCGTAGTAACATGCTAGGATTTCAGAAGAATACAGAGTCACCCCTTTTCATAACACAAATTTCAGTACTAGATGCAGCTCCCTACTTCATATCGCTGCAAGGTTCAGTCTGGTTTGTTTCTCGGGTATTTTTTATCTCTAATTTCGTCCTTATGTATTTGATATGTTAGTCCACTAAACTTTACTAGAAATTGCAACAGGAATGAATGCATTGTCAATATACGGACGAAAAATGATTAAAATGAATTCTACCCGTCAAATTAGCCGTAAAACTACACAAATCCTTAAACACACACGGAGAAAACACTTACAAAAATGTGTGTTAACATGATGTGCGCACTGTCGTACGTGGCCAGGACGACGGTTAAATCTACAATGAATTCGAGGTCAAAGCAAGTGAACATGCATCCTAAATGTTTCCCTTTATTCTAGACAAATTAACTTAACGGAAACAACCAACAGCCATGATTATTAACTGTTCGATTAAACAGCTGTTCTAGAAAGAATAACACACTTTTTACCGTTTCAGCTGACAACCTGCTATACTTGTTTCCTACAGTATGGATGCTGTAACAAATTTTATACTGACATACCGTTGTCAACATGACCAAACCACGTCAATAAGATTATGTAACATATTTTGCATTATTTATCCATGTAAGAATATTGCATATGATAAAGAATGCAAAATCATGCAGTCTGCAGTAAAGATTTAATACGATTACTTTGGGTATCAGGTCACATCACCCTAGAGCAAAATATATAAGCCGTACAATGAGAAAACCAACATAGTGCGTTTACGACCAGCATGGATCCAGACCAGCCTGCGAATCCGTGCAGTCTGGTCAGGATCCATGCTGTTCGCTTTCAAAGCAAATTGCAATTAGAGAAACTGTTAGCGATCAGCATGGATCCTGACCAGACTGCGCGGATGCGCAGGATCCATGCTGGTCGCAAACGCGCTATGTTGGTTTTCTCATAGCGCGTCTCATATTAACTACACATTTGGAACTTACCACATGACAGAGGAGAACATCAATACGACGGCCAGATTGATTCTCATTTTGATTCTGCAAATAAAAAATATGATTTTAGCCTGTCCGAAAAACTAGCGGACAGAATTCAGATGATCGCCACTTAAAACGATGTCATTTTTTTAATGCATTTTTATTTGAAGCTTTACTTCTTATGCCAATAACACAACTTACCATTTTTGTTCGTTCCATACTAACAGTTTGACACATATTAAATTTTGCCTTATTTACGATATCATATTCTAAATAAAACGTTATTGTCCTGAAATACCAATACAGAAAATAAGTATTAAAAGAATAACTTTTGTAAAAGAGATGACGAAACATAAAAACTATTAAACAGAAACTCTAAAAACTAGAACAAAATGCATTTAAGTATTGACAGCATTTCAGCTACCTAGCGCCAATATTTACCTTTTGGTAACACTTTATTTTATGAAATAGTTAGTGCATGTGTCTGGTTTTTATAAAGGCCAGGACACCAGATGCTCTTTCCGCCGAAGTCTTATCTACGGACACAACTCAATATATCTGAGACGTATTACTGACAGCTGGTCAAGACCTTAGTATGCTGTTTATAAACATTTAAGGGCACAATTGCCATTTGAACTTTATACAGTGTCCGAGATTTGGATTGTTATGTTTCTTTGCTCATATACATGCGAGCTGAAACTATCTGACAGCCTAATTGTTAATTTCATAAAATCTTCAATTACGTTTTGCTTTCAAACTAACATTTTATCACAGCGTTTCGTTTGAAACTTCTCACAGAGGATTACAGTACTTCTTTGTTTATTTCAATATATATCGTATAACGTGACGTGTAGTTAACATTTACCACTAAAGAATCCGGTGTCTTGAAAGTAGTTGATGTATCCATAAATTTAAAATCCAAATGTGTAAAGCTATATATAAGCCTAATGCATGCAAAATACCGAATTAAACAAAGACAGAAATGTCATGTAAAAAGTAATCTAATATTTTCTAAGCTAGTTGACAAAATGTGAGCTTCCCTTTAATACTGTGAAATTCCATAAGGCTTTTAATCTTATGGTTAAAAACAAAGCTTCTATCCTAATAGACGTTATCATAGCTGCAGGTGTAAATATAACTACTTTCAATATAACACATGAACTTATACAGTTAGAACAATTGGACAAGGTAATCATTAACTCTGATTTTAATAATATTGGCATGACAAAAGATGAGACAGCCACTTCATACACACATGCTTTACGAGCCTCTAATAGACATATTTTCCAATTTCTTGTAACGAATTGACATTGAACCTCTTTCCTTGATATTTTGTTTCATAATAAATTTCTTTCCTTTTTAATTTGATATACAATGAATGATAATATTTTTTTTCACAGGTTCTCAAAACCAGAGTTTGTACAACCTTACTGAATGTATATCATCTTTAAGGCTACCATGTTTATTCATATGCTGTTATTAAACGTGCTTGTTATCAGTTTTTATGAACTATGTCTTCGTACCTTTCTCCCTTAGATGAAAAACAAATATACATATTTTGATATTAAAGAAACAGCCTACTGTAAAAAGTCATCGCAATGTTTGATAGTTATGTTCATAGCTTTTGAAATGCATTATCATCCCCATTCAAATGTATAAAGTAAAGAAGTGACATGACATTTATGTTAAAAATTTGAACAGTGTCCTGGTCAGTGGCATGTACTTTCTTGCCTTGAATCAGTCCAGTTGAAACTGTAGAAGGTGATTCATATTCCCGCGAAGAGTTTGCTTTCAATTTTTCCAGCTATCTTCTCTCGTGTTAAGTAGTTTGGCTGATTAAGGAATAACGTTTTGGACAATCTTTGCTATAACTCAAAATAATGTTATGGTGATGGTGATTCTTTCTCAACTTGCAATTCTGGAAAGTTGTAGATTTTGTACAAATTTTCAAAAATGCGAAAACTTAAGTACGAAGATGGAGATAAACATTGCATTATTCAAACCCGTCCTTATGATACTGATAGATTTTTTTGCCTGTGTTTGGTGTTTATCCTTGTATAAAGTTCCATTCAATTGTCTTCATCATCTAGCTACAAAGCTGTTGTTCAATTACTCCTTTTGAGTGAGCAGTGTCATCATAGTTCAAAAGATCATCTAAAAACAAAACAGGTATCATCGCGGAGAAATTAAATAAATAAAACAAACCTATTTACATCTTTCAAATTGGTAAACTTATTCCCAGTTACTTAGAATATTGACTGATGTTACATTCTCTTAAGTGTTAAGATTAGAAATATATGTGTATTGGGCATTGGCCGAAGCAAAGTTAATTGATACCCCTTCTGTATTTCACATTATTCATAAACGTTGATATGATAAAGTGATTAATGAAAGAATTACATTAAAAAAAGTACAGTTTTTTAGACCATTTGATTTCGGGGTAACTGAACAAAAATATTTACCCTATTCTTTTTATGGTGTGGATTTCATAAAGCAACAAAATATTGCCTGTTTTTGTCGAGTTCTTTCTTGAAAATATATCGATAAATAAAAATGTGTATACATGCTTTAAAAGCGCATAATAAACGCTTTGCATATCTTCAAGAAAGCAAAATGCAAATAAAGGAAAATTGGGGTGCGTAAGTAAATGCTTAGATAACACGATTTAATGTTTTACTATTTGCGCATTCACTGCCCTTGCTTGTTACCGAATAAAGGTTACCTCAACCCTTAGCCTGCTGGCGGCAAGTGACTTTGCCTTTGCGACCAGTGCAGACCAAGATCAGCCTGCACATCCGTGCAGTTTGATCACGGTCTGCACAGTTCGCTATTCAGTCAGTAAATTTTCAGCGAACACCCATTTTAACAGTTAATGGTTCTGTCCAAATTGAAACATGGACATGTTCATTTTACTTATATGAATTTAGCAGGGTAAGGGTTAATACTATAAGGATTAAGAAACCAAAGCTTTCTTTTTATCAAAATGTCATGTTTACTTTATCTTACTGAAAACTGAACAAGGAGGGCAACAGGAAGAATAACGTCGACAATAAATGTGCAACTAGTCGAAGATACAGGTTGGTTCTATAATCACAAAAGGTGGAAATAGAATTGTATTCAAGGTTCATCCTTTGCCTTATGGTATGTAACGTTAGATCTATATATCTTTATAGTTTATTGAAACTAACTGTGCAATAAACATGTTAAAATACCTTAACTACATAGTTCATGTGTTCAGTTTTAATCTTGTTGTTGTCCAACGTGTTGCTCTTTTGTGTTTTATATTGTTTAAAATGATTTGTGAATTATTTCATATGCATTTTTCATCAATGCAGAGTAACAGATCGTCTTGGACACTTCTGAAATGATATTAAACAAACTTAACATCTTGCACAACTTTTTCTATAAGTTCAGTAGCAGTCTCACGTCTTTTATTATTCCATTGTGTTGAGTATACGTTATGTATCAAACTATTACATGTAGTTTATAAAGGTATTAAAATCTGTTCAATGCATCTAGATTAACACATGTTCCGCAAAGGATCCATCAAATTCCATTTAACGAATTTATTTTAGAATGTCACTGTGTTTTTTTTTCATTCAAATCTAGCATCTTGTACAGACTTTTGTAATTGCACAAATAATTATCTTCTTCACCCATCGGCGGCTGCTGGAATTGCACACGTAGCACCAAATGAGTATCGTTCAGTAAACTGCACGTTTCGGATATAACGATGTGAGTGATGTGAGTTATGTCATCAGTCGTAGGTAGTTGATGAGTGAGCCTGTGAAATGCTCCGTGTGATCTTAAGCAACGCCTAAGGCAAGTGCAAGAGTCATATGGGCTTATCCGTACAGTTGTTTTTTATTCTGTCTTTCAACTAATTACACAGCCCGGTACAGTGTATATTGTTTTGCTTGTCATTTCAGTGGTAGAATAACTGACTCAAATATAACAACCAAATGAAACCTGACTATTGGGTAGGAATCCGAGCATTCTAACGAAATTAAAGAAAGAAAAAAGAACTAAAACTTTGTGTAAAATCATAATTGCAGTAGTTGCACAGACGACAGACATGCCACAACATTATACATCGTCTCTTTGTTGTTCTTTGGAACCTGTGGCGTTATATTTTCTGATCCTACAATCACAAATGTATGTGCAAAATATCGGTAATATTTATATAAATGTTTCTAAGGCTGATCATGTTTATTATTTGGCTCATATTTCATGGAAAACATTTTTAATTTTCAAGAGAAATACAAATGTAGCAAGTAAAGAATGACTCGGATCAATATTATATAAATATTGCATTCCTGAGAGGGTGATATGAAAAATGTTCACCGCGAGATATATGAATATTGACCGAGGCGCCAGCCGAGGTCTATATTCATATTTCGAGGGGTGAACATTTTTCATATCACCCTCTCAGGAATGCAATATTTATTTTATTATACCGAAAGATTATAAGGGTCAAAGCATTTACTGGAAAATCAACATAATGATTTATCTAACATTAAAAAGTAATTACTAACCAAATAATGAAGACAGAATTAAAGACTCTTTACTTGTCAGCTCTCATAATTTTAGGCGACTTTGCTGTGTAATAAGACTTTTTTTATAGATTTAGTCGGGACGTTTACATATCGCTGACCTTTATATTTATTCTAATATCTCAACATTGTGTCAATCAGTAGCATTCGTATTTCAACATTGTGTCAATCAGTAGCATTCGAAAAACAGCGATAACTTTCTTTTTTCTAAACGAAACATATAAGTGTGAGCACTTATTTTCTTAGTCAGATCATTTCCAAACTTATTGTGGTAGTTTCGATTCGATATTTGATGAAAATTTGTTATCGAAATATTTTGCACGTAGCATAAAAAAGAAAAATGGGCTGTGTTCTTACATGCCAGAAAAGGGTATTAATCCTAAAGTATAATTATGTAAGCGCCTTGTCTGAAAATTTATCGACTCAGTCTTTTAATCAATGCGGAAGTATCAATCTCTCAACGGGTGATATGAAAAAATAATATCACATGCGCAGAAAAAACAAAATAACGCTGTTGCGCATGTGATATGAAATTATGGATCATATCACTTGCGCAGAAATTGAAAATAACGATTTTGCGCATGTGATATAAAATCACTGGGGAATATGATATATTATTCAAGTTAAACTAATGGGAAATTTGCATTAGACATTTATGTGAGGTATAATAATGATTCTTATTGCATTTTACGTCAATATGATGTGTAGAATCTGACATACGTACAGTCATTTTTTAAATTGTTTCTGTTTAAATGAAGAGGATTACTGTTTGAACGAACACTCCAAGGAGACGACTGTTCAGGCAACTAATTCTAGTTAACCTTGCAAGGACGGACGTTTAAATGACCTGCTTAAAAGAACGAGTGTTCAATGTAACACTATTCAAGAGGACGATTTTTGACAAAGACCTTCTTAAAGTTTATAGTTCACACCACTTCATCAAGAACAACAGATGACTGTTCAAACTCTTCAGAGGACGAAATTTTGGTTTTAGATTACTATCTCTTTAAATAGATGCAAAATTTGGTCACATAGATAAGATTTCGAAAGGCCTACTTAATAGACCATACGAAATTATTAAGAGAAACAGATGTATGTTCAAAATTTTTCAGACATTGTGGTTTTAGACATTTATACCACTTTTAATTGCGAAAAAAACCCCGCTAACATTGAATTAAGTAAATAATGTTTATGCATTTCATACAAACCAAACAAATAATATAACATAAAGTTAGTACAGCTTAATATACTTTGAATAAACAAACAATATCATACTTCGTGACAGGTTTAAGAGACCTTGTAATAGACCATTCTCATAATATCCGGAACACACATATGCAGTCTTGGTATAGTGAAAGTACTTTTCACCAACATTCTTTATCATCTGCAATTGAGGAAATTAACTAATGAAAACGATGCTTATTCAAATAATAAATCGGGATCGGTATCGTAAATTTATCTTATCAGGTTGTCATTATACGACCTAAAAGTGCTATGGACACATTAAACTACGCCAAGGACAATGTATACATTTGACATCGAGTTGATATGGTATCAACCTTAGAGAGCAAGATATACCCCCTTTTGAAAAAATGCCTTCCAACTTTCATCCTCAATGATAGCTGATGTGACATCAGAACGCTCCTTTTTGTGCATTGTTACCACGTACAGATGAAAAAAAAAAAAACACTGGCCATTCAAAGCTATTTTTTCAGTGTTAGTAACAATATGTGTACTTCTGATCTCTTTAAATACACCTAATTTATAGAGACGATGTGACCTTGGATTCACCTGATTTATCTTATCCCACTGATAGTAAGGTGAGCCTTTGCATAAACAGTTATAGAGGTCAAAATTAAATATGATCAGTTATAAACTAAAAGGCAATTTAAGAACATGAAAGAGAACAGTAGATACCACCGACAAATCAAGGAACTTGAGTGGATCAACGAACTGCAGACAGAGACACCAAATGGACTTAACACGAAAGCAAAACTTAGGTTTCTTTGGAGAGAATATAAATAAACTCTATCAATTTAGAACTTAAGTATCATTGACTTTTCCGGAGGAAAATTGGTTTTAAGTGAACGTGTTGTTACAGTATTAATTTAGTTTTGTTTTGTATGTCAATCAACTCCTTTAATATGTGTGTGTTTCTTTTAATTGTATTTCTTTGATTATATCATGTCCTTTATTCTGCCTTTAAGGTACATTTATAAGATCCCAATACATTTTGGTTTCAATTTCACATGTTCCGGTGTTAATAAAAACACATCATTTTTTTGGAATTACTTCAAGTTATACGTAAATTTTACTTATATTTTGTTTGATTTAAAATTATTTATTTTTACTTATTTAATTTTGTTTTTTAGTAATTGCCTGCTGGTTGAATGCAAAATTTTGTAGTTATGTTTGTTTGTCTTCGTCTATTTTTTGAACAATCATATAAGTGTGGTCTATATACTTACATTATCCTAAGGTAAAATATTAAGGGGCCTCCGTGGCCGAGTGGTTAAGGTCGCTGACTTCAAATCCGTGTCCCGCGTTGGTATGCTTATGCATTTATATTGAAATTGTTCCCAATGCTTTACATTCATACTATGAACTTTCATATTAACAGGATAAGTATAGACATTCCCTATGAATCATAAATGTGTTTCGATTTTAGCGGGACTTGACGGTGACGTTTAGCAACGTTACGTTAGTTCATGCTTTGTATTTCGTTTGTTGTTTTATTGAGAGAACGCCATGATGTAGAGAATTACTCATCATTTGTCATTTTGATAAAGGCCTTAAGGTCGAAACACTAATAAAACAGAGTGAAAACTGTAGAGTAAGACAATCATCAATGAATTAAACTTTGTGAAAATGCTACTCATTCTTGACATCAGGTTTTGTATCTTTACGACTCAAGTATCCATCTTAATGATTATTTTTTACAGATGCGCCTTCTTCCCCATACAAAGTCTGTACCTCGCAGCAATCAAAGTATGGTACCATGTGCAATTCTTAATATGCTAATGCATTTAGAACATTTTATTCTCTACTCTTTAAGTGGATCGCGACGATTAAGAAATAAAGGGGAAACCCTATTGAATCGTCAGAAAACTTTATCTTATGTAGTTTCAACGATTGTAAAATAATGTTACAAATTATAGATTTCAACAGGAAGGGCAAAATTAAAAAGTATACAACCGTACAGACAGCATACACATTTACACAAGTGAGCCAACTTTCAACATTACTTTAAATTAATAAAACTACCCAATTAAAATACTGGTCATTGAAGATTGCCGAAGCGATTTATATTGCTTTTCAAGATTTATATTGCTTTTGCACAATAAACATAAAAAGGCTAACATTTTCAGAATTATTGTTTTTATTAGTCAAATCACATTAAAAGAAATTCCATATCAATGAATATGACCACATATATATTCAGTGACGCAACAATTTTACATGCCTTTACATGCCTTTGTAAATAATTTATATATACGTGTGTTGCAAAAATGGTGCTTGGTGTCAAGGGGAAAGTGTTCAAATTTAAAAAAAAAACTACCTACATGATGTGAGTACATTATTTTTTCATATATTTTTTTGCGGTACATAGAAAACACTATATACAATATATAATATATATACAAAACAGTATATAGTATATATATCGAAGTCACTGCAACGTCACCGGAACCTACCCCGACGTCACAAGCACTAACACCGAGACCCACCGAAGTAACCACGACATCAACGGAACTAACCCCGACGTCGCAAGCACTTAACCCAACCCCGATGCAACTGGCAACTATCTAACCTTTTTCTTTTTCTGTATTACTTGCAAATGCACGAGTTGCACAATATTGAAATTACAGCCACATTGATGTCGATACTAGCTAGACAGGTTCTGTGCCATTGCTATACTGGGCCACTCGGTGTTCTCCTACCATTATAATTTGTGTTGTTTTATTCTCGTTTTTTTTTTGTATTGGAGTAGCACAAAGCACATTTATCTAATTTTGCTAGCAATAATAAAAGTGCTTGTATATAGTATATAACTCTCTCTATAATACCCGGTCAGTGTTGTACATGTGTACTGCATGTGTCAATACAGTATAGCAATAGATGTATACAAGGCAAACAATAGGCTATGATCAATGCATCAGTTATCATGGGCACTCGGGTGAGAAGAACCAAAAGTTTTGCTCAAATTTTATTTTTTGCTTTTCAGTTATTTTTTAATTTTAATGTTAATAAAGGGGCCGCCGTTATCGAGTTGTTAAGGTCGCTGACTTCAAATCACTTGCCCCTCATCGATGTGGGTTCGAGCCTAACTCAGGGCGTTGAATTCCTTATGTGAGGAAGCCATCCAGTTGGCTTACGAAAGGTCGGTGGTTCTACCCAGGTGACCGCTCGTGATGAAATAATGCACGGAGGGGCACCTTGGGTCTTCCACCACCATCAAAGCTGGAAATTCGCCGTATAACCTATAATTATGTCGGTGCGACGTTCCCCGCCCCCCCCCCCCCCCCCCCCCCCCCGCAAAAAAAATAACAAAAAAAGAGAAAAATGTTAATTAAACTGATAATCTGCATTTTAAAAGTTTATTTATTGTTTTAAAACATTTTATAATAGACATGGCTTAAATGCATATGCTTATTTCACTGAAAATACACTTTTAGTCGCAAAATGCTAGAATTCCAAAAAAAAAAAAAAAAAAAATATAAAATAACTTATTTTTTGTGACAGTCTGATAGGAATATAACTTATTTACGAATATTTGAAAGCATTATATCAAATTATCTGTTATTGAAATCATGAAATTGCATTTAAATTTAGGCAAACTCCCTAGAATATTGTCCGATGTCCTTTAAAGTAGAAACTACATAGCTCGCCAAATGCAAACGCTTTTGGCTCAGTTTGACCGAGCTTTTTAATGGACAGTAGTGGAAATGCATGCTACTGTGTGCGCTATCTATTCCCGGAATGTACTGAACTCATCATTTACACATATTACAATAGTTAGAGACATCCGCAGAGATGTTCATACAGTGGTGTACATAGAAACTAAGATGGTACACTAGAAAAGGTGCTGTAAAGCCTATAAGTCGATTAAAGATTCGTTTTTGTCAAGCATTTCTTAAGTAACCATGCAGGTAATAATTTTTCATAAATGTCGTAGTGTCAAAGTAATAATGCTTAATTTTAATAAAACCAGTGAATTTGATCATTTGCTATCCTAGCAGATATCATAAAATATACAATGATCAACTGCTGTCTTTTAATATACATTAAATGCTAGGAAACTGTTGCGTTTTAGATGTCACTGTGATATCAGATAACTAGAAATTGTATGGAATTTTTATTGGAAAATCACACAAAACAGTTTGAGGTCTATCAGATGTTTGTCTGTGTTATCATGTACTACAGGCAACATAGGAAAATTTATGATTCAAGAAATTGTTATATAGTATTCATAAGGAAACGGGTTACTGTTTTGATCGGTGAGTGTATCATATTAATATTCTCTTATTTGATTTTGTTTTTCACTCATTCATATGTAATGCGTAAATGTTAAATAATTATAATGTCACATTTTTGTGCCCCAACAACATTTTGTGTTTGTGGGGATGACGGTGTGAGGGTTCATTTTAACTGGCTAATGTCTGTATGTCCGATCTTCAGTATGATTTGAATGTGAGGTAATGTACAGTTATGTACAATCTGTTCAGGTTTTGATTCCACTCAGCCAGTCACAGACAAGTGTTATGGTCCTTGACATAGAAGAAATGCCGTTTTACTAAGTCTTGCATATAATGTGTTTTAATGCAGAAAAGTAAGTTTGTGTTGCACATATCTCAAAAGCATTTGAGCTAGAATCATTAAACCTAATAGAAATCTTATTCTGCATGTGAGTTATGCACCTGTGGTTTTGTTTAGTATTCCATTCTGCAAGAACAGAGAAATTGCCTTGAATTAGTAAAAGATATACATTAAGGATATAAAAGTTTCACTCGAATGTATCATAAATATGTTTTGACCCGGGGTCATAAAACTTACTAATAGGAATGATGCTCATTATGTGAAGTCGTATGGTTATAGGGGTTTAATTCCTATTGCTTTGCATCCCAGAGTATTCTATGAGTTTCTTGATTCTTTGGTTTCTTTGTTTCCTCGTGTAGGGCTAGTCCATCTTTTGACTGCGTATCAAAGGTCGCTATTCATACTTAACCTACCCTGCTTTGCACTTAAATATACCATTTGAGCTTCTTATTTCTTTGGTGTTTTTTTTTTTCTCGTTTAGGAATAGTCAATTATTTTAACTGGGAACCATATGCCGCTTGTCTTATTAATCACTGATGGTTCAATGTAACATCAACGGAGTCTCTAGATTGTATTTTAGTACCTGTAACTTTTGCAATTAATTACTGAGTTCTATTCAGACCATACAGGGCATACAGGCTAACATAAATTTCCATTACCGTCCATGAGCAGGCTGAATCAATAAAAGCAGTGAAAAGATCCTTTGGAAGCAAAGAACGCAACAAACAACAACAGAAATTGGGTCTGTTCATGAGGGGCGTCAAAACTTGCACAGTCTTAAGCGGAATTTTGTTACAGTAAAAATGAATGTTATCCAAGGCTTTAAAGGACCAGAAAATATAACAAAACTAAGCCGAAGAACGGGGAGACGTTTTACAGCCACCACCTGGCACTTAAAGACCGCTGTTGTATAAGTTATAAAATATGTACCGAGCCTGTACATGTATCATTATCGTTTGTGTCATGTGGGGGGAGCTGTGGAGTTTACACTTTTTCTATTTGATGTTTTGTTGTTGTCTCCACACCCGTTATCCGATCCCATCCCATGATAACTCATACCCAAAATTTAAGTAACTCATTACCCAAACCTAATGTAATTTTTAATTTTACTTAGTCTTGCATATTTAACAAGTAACACATGACCGAACAGTAAGAATAGTTGTCTTACGTACACACATTTAGTTTTCATTAGGTTCAGAAAAATAAAACGATGTGACAAACATTTGCTGAATTTTTTTACCTGCTTGTTACGCGTTCCCTGTTCGTTTCGTGCTGATTAGTTTTTTGTTTTTTACGGGATCATAACTTAATGAGCATTCAAAGTTTCATTTTCATCGTAGGTGTTATATTCATTAATTTCCTTAATTCCCTTTCATTTCCCTTATATATGAATTAATACATTTAATGTTAATATCAACTCCATATGTCTGAAACGGAATACGGAACTGAAATCTGAAGAGATATAACCTAGACTCTGTTAGAGATATAACATTGACTCTATTCGCTCAGGGGAAATAAAATGCTTATAGATTGTCACATGTTAAGTGATTATCGTTTTTTCAATGTTAGTCCTGTCCTTGATATTCAAAGTAATGACAACTGAAGATATTCTGTCTAATGTTGCCTGCCTGGCAATGCACTAGGCTAAGCATTCATTTAACAGTTCTCAAATTGTTCTGTTTGATTTTTTCGTAATTCATTATATTTGCTTTCAAGCAGATATTTCTCTTATTTCCGTCATTAGCTTTATAAAAAGACACTTTTCGAAATTCCGGATGTTGTTACTTTTAAAAACTTTTCAAGAATGGATCACGCAAGCGCCTCGTAAGATCCAGGTCTGGCTAAATCCCCTAGAGCCGATCACACCATTGCAGATCATGTTACTGTTATAATAACCCTATATAAGTATGCATATTTCATAAATATTAACGTTACACAAATATTCTTGGATCAAATTATTTTTAAATGTGTAGATATAAGTCATTTCACGTACATCTAAAATAGGAAGTGCCTACAGTTATGCAAAATAATAGCAGATTCGATTTTTTTTTCACGACAGGTAATTAAATGCGCAACACCACTAGCATCGCATTATTTCTTTAAACGTTTTCCGTTCCCATGACTATCTTAAGAAGATGAATTTGCGTTTTAGAGACACATAACTTCCAACGTAGGTACTACTGAATCCAATGCTATGTAAAGTGATGGAAATTCTTTAAATACAAACAAAACAATCTCTGACTCAAAATATGACTCAGAGTTACTATGTCTTCTGGTCCTTTGAGGTCATCGGGTACATTCAATTTTACTATAACAAAACTCCGCGTTAGTGGGGCGTTAGTGGTTTTGCAAATTTCATTACCTGTCATGAACTGACTGAATTAAACCTAGTTTGTTATTATTTTCCTTGGTTGACTCCTACGCTTCTTAGTGGTCTTTTTAGAGATTTTAGCGATATGTTTCAGAATATGCCAATAATACTTCGAAACATGTTTCAGAAAAATAGAAATGGATCAGTCGCTTACACAATATCCAGAACACAGATTTGCTGTTTTGTTATGGAAGTGCTTCCCACCAGTATTTATTGTTATTGGCACTTGTGGTAACTTGTTGACGATAACAGTGCTCAGTCAAAGAAAAAACCGGAACTCTGCGACGTCAGTGTATATTACCATGTTGGCATCATGTGACATAGTTGCACTATGGACACCTCTTCTAACGCATTGGATAAAGTACACATTCGAAATTGATTTGACGGACTTATCATCCCTGAATTGCAAGATTTTCTTCATTTTGACTTACTTTTCATTGCAATGTTCGTCCTTAATGATAGTTGTCGTGACGTCAGAACGCGCCATTAGTGTGTTGCTACCACACAAAGTCAAGAACAAATGCAGACCCCGCAATGCCATCGCAGTGTCAGTTACAATTTGTGTATGTCTGCTATCCCTAAACATTCATTGGCTTTTCGGCGTTGGTGTTAAATCAGTTGATACATACCAACCTAATAATACGATTGCACAGTTGAAATGTCGACCATTGACAGAAGACAGCAAGTACTTTATAGAGGCAGTTTGGCCTTGGATAGACCTCTCTATACTTTATCTGATTCCATTGGTAATTTTAATAGCTGCAAGTATAGCTTTCTTAGGGCACCTTCGCATTAACACACATAGACGTCAAAATCAGATTGCACCTATTACAAATTCAATGACAAAGACATCAAGAAAAAGAATGTCGTCTCAGTTAACAAAAACGCTACTGACTCTTGACATCGTTTTCTTTTTATGCACAACTCCTGTGACCATCTATATGACCATTTTTACTGGCGCGCTCTCTTCGCCCAAGCAAAGTCAGTACCACGCAGTTCATGAGCTATGGTGGGCAATTGTGAACATGCTTATGTTTTTTAACAATACGGTGAATTTCATTCTCTACTTTTTGAGCGGATCTCGATTTAGAGATGAAGTTAAAAACCTACTGTGTCGTAAGAAAAGTAGCTCAATATCTGCTATTACGGGATGTCAAACAATACCGAAAGCGGGGAAAGATACCAAGATATTAAGTTCAGCGCAAGTTAACAAATGTACAGGGGGAACTAGAGCCACTATTAAACCAACGGCGGGTACTTCAATTGAACATATAGCTTTAAGCTAAGCCGAGATACTTAGAAGGCGTTTTCGTTTGGCTATTTATCTTGTCATTTGTTTATTGATTTATGTTTAAGACTCATAACAGCTAGTAAAAAACTCATTTTGTGTCGTTTATGCACTTTCCACACTGAATTTAAGGGTCTTGATTGATCGAGTAAGGTTAAAGAGATATTTTCTTTAATTTCACTTGCTTCCGAGATCAAAGTTATTTTATGGGTGTATTTCTATAGAACCAATATACGTAATTTAGAACAAGCAGAGAAGTAATGATCACATTGTCGATTTCTGCACGGAGATCTTAATATTAATGCCAGAACCTGTCACTAGATCTTTGTTCTGACTGGTTTCATTTTATGTTGAAGTTGACATTCTTTCCTAGTGTGAGTAATGTCGGTTTTATGAAATAAGGCGGTGTCCTATTACATTAGACTTTAATGCACACATGAATGATCGAATGACATGACATTTATTTATAGACCTTAATTTCGGAATTCTTTGTAACTGCTCGAAAATGATGTTGGACAAGTAGGCATGGCTAGTGTGACTCAAAAGAGATACTTTTCAACAAGTAGTAATATACATACTTTGTTTAAATATACATATTTTAAGGGAGTACTGTTTTATACATAATGTATTGTACTGTTAATAGTTGATAGTTTTATGTTGCATAAACTATATGTAGTAATTGTTCGTATTTTTAAGTGTGAGAATTCGGTCAAGTATACATGTACCTCTGACTACATATCAAGACTTTTTAACATAATAGATATTTGTGGTATGAAATGCATTCCACTTCTTTAACTTTTTTCCTATTTCGAACACCCACTGTGCCCCTAACAACATTATTAGGTCGAAACCAATTTTTTACAGTATAAGACAGTTTTATCCTCTTTATTAAGGCATTATATAGAATCAACTGTAAGCGCAAATGAGCATTTCATTGAGGCAACTAAACTATTCTTAATAGAGATTTAAAATAATGTGTGTGTGTGTGGGGGGGGGGGGGGGGGGGGGGGGGGGGGGGGGACTGAAACGACTGTACATGAATCTGTTTTTAAGAATTTTACTCAGTCCATTTATAAACACATGTAACTATAACCAAAAAATGACCAAACACCGTTCAATTACAATTTCCATATAATATTATATTAAAGCTTATTACAGAAACGCTTTTACATATCCTATGGTTACCGGCCTACAAACAAGTGTAGGATGAATTAGACCAATATCTTTTATGTTTTACTTCCCCTGGTGTATTGTCAAAACAAAAAATGACGAAATTAATAAAGTGAAGATAAATGCTCATTTATCTTGAAAACGGGTCTTTATTTTATTTAGTGAACTTTTGTATTTATAAAGGAAGACTGGAACCAATGACATCATGATATTATAGATATTTAAAATTTCAAACTTCATTTTTCCATGTTACTGCCTATGTGAATTTCTAATTATTTCCGTCTTAAATGTAATGCGATGTGTCTGATAAACAAACCAGGTGTGTGTAGTGACCTTTTAAATTAGATGCGTTGGATACCTTTTTTAGTGACTGTTCTGCAAGGAAATGCACTATAAAATCGTTTTAATATTAATTTTCTTACAGATACTTGCATTACTTAATGAACCCATCTCATAACCTTTTCCCATCCTTCGCTGATCTTACCTGTAATGTGATCAAATAAACACTTAACACCACATTTTAACATTTAACGCACTTTGCATTGTAACCTGCACACGGTCATAGTATTTAAGTACACATGTCTTTAATCTAAACGAAATGGTATCAATGTGTTTTTAAACCTTTCTTGAACGCTTTATTTACTGTGATGAGCTAAAACCATATCACAAAAATCAAGAAGCAGATAATAATTTTATTAGGTCAAGACATAACACGACTTTATTAGAGAGCTTCGATTAAATACATGTACGTCCATGAATATACGTACATGCGGGTTTAATTTTGAAACTAATATCCACATGAGGTATTAAAATGCAAATTGCTAGTTATTTACAATATTCTTTCCGTACATGTTCAAAATGTAGTAAACCAGACATCTAAAATGTGAACTTGTAGATTCACTAATCAACTCGATAAATGTGTCGTAAAATGTTTATCATTAATTATGTTTTAGAACTGACCACATGGATGCGTTCCCGTACAGATGTTAATCTCTTGAATTAAAACTTGAGGTTTTTACATGTGTATGTTATATAAGAGCATACCTAAGCGTATTTTCGCTATCTATTAAAAAACGTACGCATATTATTCTTATAATGACTATTTGAGCCGCATCATGAGAAAACAAACACAGTGCATTTGCGACCACCAATGATCCAGATCAGCCTTCGCATCTGCGCAGTCTAGTAAAGATCCATGCCGTTCGCTTTCAAAGCCAATTACAGTTAGAGAAACCGTTAGCGAACAGTATAGATCCTGACCAGCCTGCGCGTATGCCACTATTTTGGTTTTCTCATGGCGCGGCTCATATTATTTATGGTAGTTTTAATAAATAAATGTTTATCATATGCTAAGCTATACTAAAATAATTCGATTCATTGAAGCGTTCTTTGCAATAGTTTGGTTTAGTACTATCAAGCATCAAAATGTTACTCAAACATTTTGTACTTTTTGATCAGCGGCACAGTAAGTCCTCCATATATAGTTCCGACCCACCCTATGTTACATCCTTTCCTGAGCGGAGTCCAATAATTTGAAATTCTTGCGAGGTCTTGGTCTTCGTAATGTCTTAATAGATACAGTAAATGTACGTCTAGGTCCATTTATCTTCCACATCTGAACTTGTAATTTATTTTGGAAAAAGATATACTGACCGCAACATGAGTATATCTAAAAAACTTTTACTACAAAACACCGAAACAATTATAGCAGAAAGACACAGTTATTCTGATATTAAAGTCACTTTTCTCATTTGTTTAGATTATCGATACAATTATTTGCTCCATTGGCAGAGTTATAAAAAATTACTTAAAAAGTTTAAATGGTATGGTATAGTTTTCTGATATGTAAGGTGATATCTCAGCTGTACAATCTCAGAACGATTACGCACCGTACACATAGAAAACATTGTAAAGAATAATTATTTCGTGCAGTTCTTCGACTTCCAAAATGACTTAGGTACTAAACGATTTACATATTATCTGTTATCAAAATAACAAATTCAAGCTAAACGCTAGTGCGCCTACATTTAAGATATTAGACTATTCATTAGCATGATACTTATCTTAACTGTTATAACACCAATGCATCACAACCTCGCATACAATGATTAAGCTACACGCCAATCCACATTCCTCTTACTAAACGATGATTGCGCTTGAGAATGACGGTTGCACGCTTGCGCATATATATTAGAATAATTCGATCAGCTCGAATAATACACAAAATTTACATTAGTGGCGACAAGCGTTGTCATTTTTACCACTATTCGGACCTAGTTTTTGGAAATCAGTGTCAACTTTGTACAACCCCGATCAGCGAACCGTAATGTCAGCTCAAGGAATAATGGGATATTTAATAAATAGAAAGGCACTCATTTTGAGTTCGAAAAGATGCAAAATATACTAATAACACGCTAAAGACTATAAAGGGGCGCACCAAAAAAAAGAGACTCTAGAAACTGTCATGTTTGAGATTATGTATGACATCCCGCCTTGAACAAATATAAAAAAAGAAGCGACTGAACATGTTATCCTTTAATGATGTGTTTAATATCTATTTAATCTAGTTTTTATTTAACATACATGTACAGGCAAATCGTTTACATTGCAAGCCTTTAAGCTATCCAAGGCTGTGGTCGCAAAAAGTATTAGTTATTTCATACTTGCTATTGTAATATTCTATCATGACATAGTCTATTCAATATCTTACATTTATTCCTACACAAGAAACATTTTTCCATAATTTGATATCTTATTTCAATCTATAAATATCTGATTACAACACCATTGATTCGATATAATATAATATTAATTAAAACAATATAAATTATTTAGAGGAATGATATATTATTTCGCCAAAATGTAAAAGTTTGTGGTACTGGAAAAATATGGCTATGTCGTGACGACAAGGTTTCGTGTATTTCGAGTAATAAATCCACAATAATTGGAATACAGTGAATTCGTTTGTATTTAACCAAACCCGCGTATACTATAACTTTGTTCTCAAAAGAAGTAAAATATTGTTTAGCGTCATGGGAAACTATAATTTAGTTTTCTTACATCGACTTTCATGAGGTCATGTAAAGTATTCACTTTATAAATTATACCAATGGCCGCCGTTTCTCCTAATACTTTGCACGTCTTTATCAAACATAATTCGCAACGATACGAGTAGACGCATCGGTCGAGAGGTCTAAGCCGCTTTCCTACGGAGGTGAAGGCCCCTGGTTCGAATCCTGGCTACTCCCATTGCGGTGTGTCCTTGGGTAAGGCACTTTATCACGATTGCCTCAGTCGACCCAGCTGTAAATGGGTACCAGCAAATTTCTGGGGGTAAGGTATAATTGGTTGTAACTGTTTTTAAATTAGGGTCAATCAAAAAGCTCTACAGAGCTTATGTTAATTGTTTTACAAAGTGACGGTAAATAAAATTTACCGTTACCTTTACCGCATGGTAGCAAGGTATTGTAAGTCAGTGTAGAGACCACCGCAATTTATTGTTGGAAACTTTAAAAAAGGCTATCCACTACAGACATTTCTACCGAAATAATTGTTTTCGGGTAAGTTTGTTCCGTCTGATGGACCGATCAACAGACCTGCTAAAGCAACAGTATAACGATACTTTCGCCATTTCCCCCATTGACTTTCTGCATCAATTAAGTGTTGTAGAAATCATTTAGAATAAGATATCATGCTAGAATGCCTTTTACCATGTAGTGGAATACAATTTAGAACATGCTTTTCTGTGAATTATCGAATATATCGGGCGTTTTCAGTGATCGAGTGTCCCTACTCCATAAAGAGTCGGGTGTAACCTTTTTTACAACAGACGCTGTTAGTTGATTGGAATGTCCACTTCACTTGAACAAAGTTTTCGAAAAGAAATAATGTGATATCGGTAGACGGTAGTAAGTTCCACCTGGATACCACATGCCCTTTGATAAAATGGTGATTTGCAGACGAATGTCTTCCTGCAAAATGTAGTCGCAAAATGTAGTCGCAGTGTCGCAAAATCATCTTCAGTTGCATCTAATAGAACAGAACAGAGTAGTTACACAATGTTGTTTATCGACATGCTAGAGTCCGTACACTCTGCATAGTGAGGCAACGTACCGGCTGAACGACATAGATTCAAAATTATTCATATTATACACGCAGTTAAGTTAAACTGACGTGTAATATTTGAATTTTAGAAAAGTTTCAACTGCAAATTTCTAAAACGTAAATTTCCTCCATTTTAAAATAATTACAATGCCAAATCTAAATGTAATATGCTTGTATTTTTGGCGTAGTGTAGTGTCGGCCGACATATGGTGGATATGGTGAACAAGCTCTACCTTTCGTTCATATGACAGTTTATTGGTATACTTTGTTCGACCCAGACATAGACACATAAAAGAAAATATAACTGACATATGTTTTCAAGAAGAGTTTAAAGATATGACTTAAGTAATTATATTTGATACTTGTGCATTTAAAACGAAACAAGTGCTTATAATAAGTCCACTTTACGCTGTGTTGCTGGTTTTCTAGTATACTAGCTTGTGTGAAATCTAATACATTACAATAAATCACTGTTCGTATATACTTTTTTTTTTTTTTCTGTTCGTATATACTTCATTTTGTTTTGGCCATTTTAGCAATATTTTTCATAAATGTCTCATATATTTAGAAACATGTATAATTGCTTTTTCACTTGCAAAAAGTCCATGAATGCTGTGATCTCAACTCAAATAACAAACATACGCATACATTTCAAGAATATTAATATTAATATTTTGAAAAAGAATGTGTTGATACTTGACCACATATTTGTGGAAATTAAATATTCAATCTCCTGTAATCAACCAACCAACATAACATAACCAACATTTTAACGGCTCTTCGATATTTAATGGAATTTTTTCATATAACAAAGAGTATATTTAGCCCACCTACTTAATTCAGTAGGGAGATCGCAGACCTCCGTATCGCAGGTGGTGAGTTCGACTCCCGGACGAAGCTTACATTCTCCGTGACGATTTAACAAAAGGCATTCTGTCTGAAATCATTTGTCTTCCACTGATTCCTGTGGAGAAGTTGGCAGTTACCTTAACACACTTTACAACTGGTACATGATTCAGGGACACCAGTTAAGTTCACTGCCAATGTTACCTATCTTAAATACTGTCAAAACACCGGCACTAGATACCAAACAAACAAAGAAAAAAAAAACAAATAAACAAACAAAGAAATGACATTTCTCACATGTTTAGAACAATAGGCTTTGAATACAAAAACTGTAACACAATTAAACTTTAATGAAGTTTAAAACGCCTTTCAATTAAAATCAATTTTATACAGTCATAAAAACAAATTTATTGTAAAATTAACAAACAAACGACACATATTTCATGCTACGGATATCTGTCTGCAGTATGACATTTACTGACATCTTAGAGTCATGAGTAGATTAGACATTTCTTTTAACAAAAATCACCTGCTATACTTAAGAAAGACCTTTTCTGTACCAGTAAGTTACAATAAAGTTTTTCAGTTAATGTTAATGACCACTCTCAGTCAAATTCTCACACTTATAATTTACAAAATCCTGTTGAAATTTTTTTTCTGCATTTATACAGAACTTCTGTGACTGAGAATTTTTTGTTCGTCGCCTTAATTAGTATTTAGATACAATGATTCTCTGAAAAACGGCTATCTTCTCCTCGCCTAAATAGTTTACATCTGGACAGTCAAGAGTTGATTGAGTTTTATATTTTGTTTTGTATGTTATTAATCTGCTAACTCACTTACTGAAATGCTGTTGAAAAACGGCGTTTAACCCAAAAAAAAAACAAACAAAGAAACACTAACAGCTTTCAAACATCTCTTCAACCAGATGGACTTTGTATAGAACAGGGATAGCCCTACAGACCAAATTTCTCTTCTGCTGGGCTAAAACGCATGGCGACGATAATCTTTAACAGTTAGTCTGAATTTTCACAGTAAGGTACAAATAACAACATGTTTGGTATATGAATTTGATTAGTTTAAAATGATCTTTCCAAACAGATTTTAAAATATGAAGTGCACTTGTAACCACCCTTGTATTTTTGACAAAATGTGTGATAACGATGAAAACATATCTTTTAACTTCTAAATTTGACAGCACTACTCTCGTTAGATAGTCGGTATGTGAACTTGCGGATTTTTTGAGCAACCACAACGAAGCATGGAAGTGTGCCCCATAGCGGATAAATTGAAGACGTCGTTTCCAGAGGTAAGGGGCGGAGGTCTATAAGACTATCAGTGTTTCATCCAAGGTTCATCTGGTAAGGTAGCAGATAAAGTATAAACGGACTTGAAATAACAAAAGAATATGTCAACTTTGACTTCCACTGGTAAAACGTTTGCGCGGAGAGAAAATATGCAATAACCCTAGGCATTATTATGTCAAACGGTAAATATATACCACTGGCTTATCCAAACTTATAAAATATTTCAACAGGATATGGCTAAATATCAGTAAGAGAATTTGTTTGGGTATGACTGAAAAACGGTATTGAACTGTTCGTAAGTTCTTGATACATTGTACATGACAAGTCATGTAGCACAGACAAGTTTTCAAGAAAAGTTCACCATATTAAGTACCATGACAATAATTTATCATACTGTAGACGGAAATCCGTGACATTGACAAATGGGTGGTTGGAAGTCCGTGACAATAAAAAGACAAAATGGCGTTAGATGATTGTGCTATTTACATGATCTATTCACTGAGAGTCACTTTCTAAGGCACTATATTACCAATTTTGTGAAATGCATACAGACTCTCGTGTAATGAGCACATTCCTAGGCGTGGGATTTATGTTAACAGTCACTATGCATGAATATCATTTCACTTAAACACCATGAAATATAATAGAAGAAATTGTGAACGATTACATTGAAATATATATAAAAAAATTGCTTCAGCCATCGTCCTCTAGACCAGTGATATGTTGTTTATATTCCTTATACATGTAATATAGACAAGCGATAAGTCAACTTAGTTTTTATAACGTTGCATTTCCAACTGATAAAACTGTTTCTTCGTCCATTTATTAATTGGTAATGAATCAACTAGGGATGGCAACGAATATTCGAATATTCGTTCATGACACGAATATTTGAATACTATTTCACTATTCGAATATTCGGTAATTTAAAAAATAATGATTAATTTCGCACCTGTCACATATGTCAAATTAAACACTTCAATAATTTTGACAACAAATGTAATACTTAAGCAGCGGAGGAAAATGGTGCATATATAAATTAACTGATTTAACTCATCACACATACGCAGAATATTGTCATTACCTAGTATATACTTAGGTATATGACACACTTGGCCGGATTTTAGTCTGAAGGGATACCGGAAAGGTTTGGGGGCAATACTGAAGAAACAGCCTCAAACTGATTGTAAAAATGGATACTTCCATGATTATTGTAGATTGTATGAAATGGCGTATTCTAGTAATGGCAACAAATACAAGCATAATCAATGATGCATAAATACCACTGAATAATCCACCGAGGCTGTATTTTAATAAAAGAGTTTCTACGCTCTAAGAAACGTTATGTATTTTATAGAGCTTCCATCATTAAGAACATGTTTTTGAACCACTTTGTTGGTACTCTTTTAGGATTCTTGTCGTCTCTTGTGTAATGATACCTAATAACAATAACAGATAGCATTAAACTTTGTAAAAGTCATATTAAGCTATAACTATTACACATTTACGTTTTTGCAAAAACGAACTTGCAGTGACGTTTATGTAATGAACTATCATTCGCTATAATAACTGATGACTATTTAACACTATGGAATTACGCATGCTTAGGCTGAATAGTGCGCACGTATTGTTTCCAAATATACGACATCGTGTTATCCATATCATTTGATTCAATAAAAGGGAGGCAGCAAACAAAGGATAATAATTATCTGAAATCTTAGATATCTATAAAAATAAAAACTACCGAAAGAATTGATGAAAGGAAAAATGAGCATTACATCTTAATTAGATTTGGTTCGAACGATCTGAGATGATTTGTAAATAAAATGTTATTTATACACTGTATATAGAATAGTCATTACCAAAATTTAATGTTCATATAAACGTACTTTTGGTAATAAAGTCGATATCTGCCTTTAACTTGGCAGATTCATTCTCTAGCAGACGTTTGAGGTCCTCGATTTGTGTCTCTTGCCTAACCAGTAGAGCTTGCATCTTTCCCAGTTGCGCAGTAACAGGATCTGTTTAAAAAGCATGCATTGTGTTTAAGAGTCTGTAAGTTTCAACATGTTTTATGTGAGGAACAAGACATTATAAAACATGATAAGTTTAGCCAAAAACAGACCTGAATAAATTTTCCTGTTTTATTTGAAACTGTGCGAATTCAAAAATATCTTGATTCATCAATAAATTTAATTTGAATATGGGTTTATTTCATAAGATAAATTTTGTAGAATACACGAAGCGTTGGGAAATTTAAATGGAAAAATCAGCATAAGGACAAAAAGAAACCATATGAATTGCTTGGGCTCTGCTTCTTCAACAAGCCAGGAAACTGCACTTATCTCTGACGCAGAGAGGGCTGAATAGCCTTAGAAAACGTATTTGTCCCAGTTTCTACAACAGTACTTTATGAGATAAAATCTGCAGAAGACAAAAAAGCCGTGTATTAACAAACTGCGAAAAGCTGTGTATTAACAAACTAGTAGCAATTTGATCTAAAAAAAAAAAAAAAACAATGTGTCTTTAATTTTCTTTTGAATCGGTATCCAAAATGTCTCTTCAGAGTGATTTTGCTTTTGTTTTGATATATTTGAGTCTCTTCTAGCTGTTGATGAAGGAGGTACAATCCAGGGGCCACTCAAACATTGTTTCATGCATTGGGTATAACGTCGCCCCGACGAAAACAAGCCTCAGCTGATGATTTCTTCAAAATGATGAAATCTGCACACCGAACGAGGTTTTGATGAGAGGCATGTTATTCAATGTCAGCGGCCTGAACTGCCTGGCAACACAGAACCATAGTTATACAAATGAGCCGGCCATGTGGAAACTAACATAGTGCGTTTGCGAAAAGCATGGATCCAGACCAGCCTGCGCATTAGACAGTACTGCAAAGTACGTCTTACCTGTACAGAACAAAAAGATGGAGTGTCCAGAGAAGAGAAAGATAGGCGAGAAAAAATTTCAGTTTGTTAAACATTTGATCTAGAATCATTTCAACTCTACAAAATAATCAAGATATCTGTAAACAGAAAATGACAAACGCAGGACTGTGCTTATACTCTTGTAGGGGGTAGATAATACAATCACTTCTTTTGCAATATCTTATAAGAGTATTTTCCCTTATATTGAACAGCAATACTAATTCATACTGATGATCTCAAAAATAAAAATAAATTAAAACATTATTAAAAGTTCCTATCCAGATACTGTTTCCTGTAAAACAAAAGCTTTCATTTATCATTATTTCAGAAAACAACGCATGACCCTGAGAATAAACGCTTGTAATGATAATTCTCTACCAAAGAAATATATTCAGAATAAATTATTATCAATTACAATAATTATGTTCATGTAATCTGTAAACCTCAAAACATGTACAAATGTTTTAAACAAAGAAAATCTCGCAGTTCGGGTTGGTCTCTACTTTTACGGGAGGTACACACTCACCATATCGTTTCGGTGACGCTTTGCGTCTAACTGGGCGAGGGCTTCGAGGTGAAGGTACAAAGACAGTGTTGGAACTAAGGTGTCCTGTATGGTCCTGTATGGTCCATGCTTATCGAAGGTGCTTCTGTTCTAGACTGAGACTGATTTGTCGTAGATCTTTTATGAAGTGATGAGCTATCACTCGTCCTCTGTACTGAATGTCTAGACTGGTTACTCTGGTCTGATGCAAGAACATGTGAAGTTTCTGAAAATTGAGTAGGGAGTCTGAGAGAGGATTCACTTTCTGTTGGAAGAGAAGAAGGTAATACTGGTCTCTGTTTTTGGGTTTTTCTTAGTGGGTCGGAATATATATTACGGTTCTATCACTGTCGCCATTCGCCTCAGAATCACTAGAAGAACGGTACTGTTTGCTACTATCTCTATGACTGGATTTTGCAGAGTGGTCTGTCTTACCTAGTTTTCTTTTAGTTCTCTTACGAGGACTACTACTGTAAGCGGACAGGCTTTCCTGTATAGACTGGTTGCAAGGATAAGGCAACAGCATAATTCCGGAGTAAAGTCTTGACTGGGCCCTTCTTATTTTCCTGTTGTACTTTGTATACCGGAATATCTGGATTGGGCATGGAAAGGACTTAATATGGTTCCTTTTCCCAACGCTCAACCAATTTCTTGGTTCCCTGCAAGCCAACTTTACGGCCAGAACCTGGCGATCGGCAAACTGAAGGCGCAGATGCAGTTTGGATGCATAAGAGGCGTGACTTCCGGTATGTTCCTCGGAGAGATCAGTGCCTAGGTAAGAATCAACAGGTAGTCGTGGGTGCCAACCAAACTTGAGAAAGTGAGGGGTATAACCTGTAGCATCATTCTTGGTAGCATTATAAGCCTGCACCAGGGTGGGAGGGTACGGGGGGGGGGGGGGGGGCGGGGGGCGAGATAGACTTCCAGTCGATCCTCTGGTATGTTTCAAGAATACCCAACATCTTCAGAAGTGTCTGATTCCAGCACTCGGCTGCTCCATTTCACATCGGGTGGTACAGAGTAGTTCTTGATTTTTTTATGCCCGCAATCCTGCATATCTCCTGGATAGTGCGACTCAGGAAGTTGCGACCTTGGTCACTATGCAGTTGCTCTGGGAACCCGTAGTACCGAAAATACCCTTCGTATAGTGCAAAGTTAGGGAGATAGACCCGATGCGCACATTAATATAAATAAAACACAATCAGTACAATGTTGCCAGGGTTACATTTGCAATCACACTGCAAGTTAACCTACCTTCTTGTGCGAAAGTTAAAATCAATCCCAAAACGATTGCAGTTACCAATAGTGTTTTGCTGCCAGCACCGTTACTGTATAACTGCTGGAAAACAGGAAAGATTATTAACGTATAAGTCAGTATCGTAATTAAGGATTCTAAAAAATCTATTTGTTTAAACCGCATTTTGAACACTTATGAGTTAGTGAATCTTTGGAAAAATATGGCACCTGTATTCAACTTAATTTTTCGTCGTTCCTGGTAAGTGTAATGCATACATACTGATTTTAAGTAATTCAAGTGTACTACCATTCACCCTATCTGAACTGTAGTGGATTGTCAAGACCTGCCCAAAAGATTTAACACAGATGATACACTTGTACATACAAGAACAATGATAATTCAGAGAATTGCCAAAATACCCGACAACAATTTTATTTAAGTTGTATTTCTTTCTAAATATAACGAGTTTGAATATATAATAATTATGTAGCTACAAAGTGGTAATATATTGAAAATCAATACAAAAGTTTGTCAAATACTATTTACAGTCTCTCTGCACATTATGTGGACTGATTAATTAAATAAGCATTTTGGGTTTGCGGAGCAGAGTGTTAGTAAAAGCAAAATTTTGCATTTGTATTACTTTGTTTATGCCGGTCAGATTGTTTTATAATTAAACAATAAAGTGTTTTTTCTGTTATACACACTTTTTAATATTTAGATACATGTATGATAATAATTGACAAATTAATTAACATTGAACGATGACAACATTTTGTTCTTTAAAAGTATTCTGAACTTATGGGTTTATCTTGCCCATAAATCCACACAAGACAGTCTCTAACAAAAACTATGATCAGGACTGATAACGCTACATTTATGTGTTGTCTAGTGTGCAAATAGAGCTTTTTGGAAAATAGTTTTACAAGAAAGGTACACATAAGTCTTAACCTACTAGATGTTACCACAGTAAAACGCGAAAGAGATCTTTAGCTCAAATATCTTACATATTATTAGGATTTGTGGCAAAATGAAGATAGTAACATGTACATAGTTAAAAATTCTTATATCAGTATCATACCTCATTTTAAAATATTATTTTAGTGTTACGCAACTCGTTCAGAAGTACTTTACAGCGGAAAGAGAAACAGTACAAAAATCAAAGCTAAACGCTCCTATATCAATTATATTGTTTTGTCGTAAATGAAAGATCAAAATATAAACATGATGATTCTGTTAAGCTTTTTATCAGCCTATGCTATGAAAAATGGCAATATATGTTGTGCAAAATCTTAAAAAGATTCTTGCTACAACGGACAAAAGTCAATTGTGGATAACGATGGATGGAAGAAATTACACGGACACTCAACAGTTCTAAAAGCTTGCCATAAGCACTTCATGCACAGGCGAGATAAAACATTTAAGGCAGTACCCTTCTTTAAAAAAAGTATTATAATGCCAATCTCAAAACCTACTGTACATGTATGTCTCAATTTTAGATATAAAACGATATTCACAATTACGTAATGACTTCCCAATATGGTTTATATCCTCTACGTTCTATGATATTTTGAAGCTGATATCTTTAAACTGGTCGCGTTCATGTAATCTTTACATCAACGAAAAAACTGGAAAGGGACAAAAAGCAAATAAAAGTAATATTACGAGTATTTCTTTTGTAAAACGTATTAAAAAGTATTAATCACATTGCGTTGATTGAAAATGTGTTATCATATTGATATCTAACACTACTGGATGCACATGCCATTAAAAGGGTCATGAAATTGGCCTTATTTTTTTCAAATGTTTTTTATTTTTCAGAGTTTAAACAGTTCACCATTAAAATCCACCCATTACTTCTTACTATTTAATGGGATTTTCATGATCATAGTTTTAATGCCATACATTAAAAAGTCTTGAAATAAGTATATTAAAACCCTGGTAAAATATACCTTGTTGAAATGACTTTGATGGCCATGAAAAGCTGCTTAAAATAGACCATTAAAATAAGTTAACAGGCTCCTTAAAACTCCATAAAATTTTAATTGGCATGAAATTAATGTGCCATTAGAAAGTACACCTTAATTCAACATTAATTAGTAAGAACTAATGAGGCCATTATTTTTAATACTCTGTTAATGGCCGTTAATTATTAACAAATTGATTAATGGTCTCATTAAATATGTCAGAGTCAATTTTAATGGGTTCTTAATATTTTAATGGTATATCAAATTAAGGGCCATGAAAATTTGTCATCAGAATTAGACATCTTAAGATAATCAACTTCATACTGATATTTGACGTATTGATTTAAACTATTACTACAGATGTAATAGTATCTATACATATGTACTGTTTTGTAAAATGCTAAAAGAATATTATTTGTTTCTTTTTTTTTCTCTCATTATTTTGTAATGTAAATACATGTAACAGCCTCGTACAAACATTTGTCATATTGTATCCTTATTCTGTCATATGTTCGTATGAAATGAGAAAACAAATGGATATTGTATTGTATTGTGTTGTACTGAGAAGTGTTTACAGGTACTGGTTTAATAGATCAAATGACCATGTGGGTAGTTTTAACTATTCAACATTATAATATTGACAAACATTCTGACCAAGTTTTTATTGGTACAGACATTAGGTATTCAGGTGTATTCAAAAAGCAACTGTTGATGACAATGTCAGCGCACAATGGGCAATCACAATTTAGCTCTACTTCAGTACGTTGTGCTTAGGTGCATGCACTTAAACAGCAAAAGAGCAAATGTTTGAGGAATTGCATCACAAGTAGCTTCCCCACTCCCCAATCATGCGTACTCATTGAGATGAAGAAGCGATTGATCTGCCCATGCCCCAAATGAATTTAAAACAGACTGTAAATCTTCACAATCATGTGTACTGTTCACTTCTCTATAACCTTAGTTTCTACTCAAGGATTGTAAAATTTGAAAATCTAAATTCCTTTTACTAGGATTCCTTAAATAATTTAAAGGAGTAAACGAATTTTCAAACTCGGTTTAAAAATGAGACAGTTATGAGCCTTTTTAAAATAATTGATCAAAATGGCGCCCATTTTGTTTCGATGGCAAAAAAAACAAAACATGGCAGATTTATTAAAGTTTTAGATACGTATTTGAACTATACTTATCTCTGTAAAAAAACTTCTCTACTTTCTTTCCAGGTGTAATGAAAAAAATTACCATGTTTTACATCTTACACTCAAGAAATATAGGATTACTCTATTTAAAAGGTTATTCGCTAAATAAAGCAATGTGTAAATAACGTCATAAACATACTGAAATGGCTGCCTATATGTCCGCCATTTTATCAAATTTCAAACTGCCACATCATTTTCAATAGTGGCCAGATTTTTAAACTTTTTTCAAAGTTATAAAGGCTTGAGATTAGCTTTCATATGATATTAACTTGTTATCAGAACAGAGGGTGACACCTATGTTTGTTACGTTATGCCCTATATGAATTGTAATTCGTTATAATATTTAATCGTATGACAAACTTATAATAATAGAGTTCCGCGTAAGTAGGTGTTGGTCGTAGGGGACCTCTGAGGCGTTGACAATTTCATACTCTCATGAACACACTCAAACATAAAGAGCTTAATATTATGGTTGCTTGCTTGCGTTCTATGCTTCCAAAGCATATCCTTAGAGATATTATTAATTATCACAACATCAGTCCTTACGTTCTTTGCGAGGTTGTGAGAGGTCTCCCCGTTCATAGACTCAGTATTCTTATATTTTTATCTTTTGGGATTATATAGTTCATTCAATGTTAAGGATAAAATAGTCCCGCTAAAACCAATGCTAGGGGCGTGAAGGATGTTGAACGTTTCAATACCTCTCATGAACAGACCAAGTCAAACAGTCTGCTAACATTTTTGCCTAGTTGCGTATACTTAAAAAAAATCTTTTAATAGATTATATAAACTGTCACAACAGTAGTCTTCAAGTGATTAGATGCGGCTGTTGAAAGTCTCTCCGTACGTATATTTTCACTTTTTGGCATCACGGAGTCAATATTTATGGATAATATAGCTAGGGTTAATAATGAAACAAAGCTCTGTATTAATTTACAGTATGACAATGCGAAAGTTTAAATGTAGCAGAAATTGCAAAAATGGGATTGATATCAATAAACTGATAGAACAACATTTTGTTAAATACAAGTGTAAGGGTATCTGCATACTTATTGCTTGTGTAGGGAAAAACATGTTTTAGAAGAAAGTTGCTATCGTTATACTTAGTTGCTTCCAAATGTCCAAAACAACTAAATGGCACTATAATGTCAATATTGTGTATACAAATCTAACTATTTTGTATTATATTCATACTTCCCGTCCCCATATTTATATATATTTCACTACTCAACATAACAATAGTTTTAAGGCCTTAGGTGTCTATTTTTCAAATATTTCCCAGATGTATCTGCTGGCATATATGTTTGGTCGCATGTACTTCAGAGTACGTCTATATATTTCACCAGAGGTGTTGCCTTCTTTACTGATTTATCAAAGATCATGTATTTGTGTATCTGCAGGCCAAACCCCATCAGAGGTACAGAGAAGAGTGCCATACAACAATAGATATTATTTCAGATCAAACAGACTTTATAAGAATAGTTACAGAGGATAATGGTTGACTGTATTTTCGAACTGAATTTATTAAACCAGTTTAATAACTAGAGTTGTCACAGAAGTGACAAATTATACCCGCAGAATATAGCCTTGTCACAGAACTAAGCCAGTGTCAAAGCCAAACTTGCTTGACCTTTGACGTACTGACCTAAAAATCAATACAGGTCATCAGCTAGCCATGATCAACCTCCCAATGGAGTTTCATGATCCTCGGCCCAAGCGTTCTCAAGCTATTGTCCGAAAAAGTTTAAAATGTGTCAGGTCACTCGGACCTTTGAACGTTTGAACTCGGAATAAATACAGGTCATCTGCTGGTCATGACCAGCCTCCATATTACGTTTCGTATTCCTTTTACCAAGCGTTATGAAGTTATTATCCGAAAACCGTTTAAATGACCCGGGTCACAGTGACCTTGACCTGTGACCTACTGCCCTCAGTATCATTAGGGGTCATCTGCTAGTTATACCCAACCTCCCTACCAATTTTCATAATCCTAGGCCTAAGCGTTCTCAAGTTATCATCCTAAAACCATTTAACTATTTCGTGTTATTGTGACCTTGACCCTTCACCTACTAAACTCAAAGACGAAGCTGATCTGTTTTTTATCATGTTACACCTGTGTACAAAATTTTATGATCATAGACCCAAGCGTTCTCAAGTTATCATCCGGAAACTGTTTAACTGTTCTTAGTCACCGTGGCCTTGACCTTTGACTGACTGACCTCAAAGTCAAACTCGACCTGTATTATATGACGATACACCTGTGTACCAAAATTTATGATCCTACGCCCAAGCGTTCTCAAGTTATCATCCGGAAACCGTTTATACTGTTAAGGGACTCTGTGACCTTGACCTTTGACCTACTAACCTAAAGTAGAACTTGACCTGTATTTTCTAATGTTACACCTGTGTACCAAAAAGTATTTAGATCGGTCAAGCCTTACATGAGTTATCATCCGGAAACCATGTAAACCAACGGACCGACCGACCGCCAAGCTCACTCCTATATACGCTCCCCACACAACTTCGTTCTGTGGGGGTACAAAAATGGGTTATATCGGTATTCGATCAATACCTGGCTGAAAAAAATCTATATAGAGTAAGTTGATATGTATGTTTTGTTTACCATTACCTTGATTATATTGCTGGTGCAATTGGTAGAGCGTTAGAATTCAATAATCCCGAGGTGCGAGTTCAAGCCCAGATGACGGCCATATTTTTTCTCGTATACATTTTTTATTATATTTTATTTTAGTAAAGAATTTTTAAGACTCTAAAAAAACTACAGTTTATATATTTTAGTGATAAAGTTTGACTTACCTTTTTTTTATTATTTCATTCTTCTATATTGTAATATATTTTGCTATTTTTTTTTTGTAGGGATAATACACGTTTTTTGGTGTATTAACGTCTGCAGAAGCCCGCGAGATTGTTTGTGACCGAGACCGAAGGTCAAGGTCACAAACATATTCCAAGGGCTTCTGCAGACGTTAATACACAAAACAAACCTGTATTGTCGCTAAAAAAAAAAACAACAACAAAAAAAAAAAAAATAAATAAAAACATTACACGAACACTTTATTTCTTGTTTTCATATGTGGTGACTTGACGATTCCGGTACATTTTTTATTTACCATTTCTGTTGTTCTTGGAAACAATAAACCTGTTTTAAATATCCGTATCTAGGGCCCAGAAATAAACAACACTATCAAAAGCACATCCTGAAGGTTTTCAAGCGATTTTTTATCTCTCGTTATAATAATAATTACAAACATAAAATTACCAATAATTGTTCATATCATTTCACAATTTGGTGGACTCGATCACAATTTCAAGAATAATAATTTTACACTCGAGTTATATTGAGTACGAACACAGTTAGAGTACGGATGAGTACGAACGTAGTGTCAAGCTTCCAAGCTGCATAAATTCTTCGAGAAATTAGATAAAAACATACCGACTGATACTTACCAAAATCATAAATATGATTCCTAAAAACAAAGAATCGCACAAGTAAACAGGCGATTCTTTAACATTCACGGTTGTCTACAAAGTCTGAATTGACGCTGAGTTCTAAAAGGGGAGTAAACAAGGTAAGAAACAAGTACGAACATTGTGGGGGGGCAGCGCATTTGACGTTAGTTACAGATACAGTAAAGCATTAGATATGGTTTAGATTGCATCTTTAATGCTTAAGAAGAGGTTTCTATGAAAGAAACAAGACGCAGATACCAGATGTCAATCTGCGCAGAAAATTTCAAAAATAAAAATCGGGTATTCACAGCACGTGAATTGCCTTGCACACGATTTTTCTCCCGTTAATACATGGCCGGATCCAGTGAAAAAAATTTTTTTTGCAAGAATTTAATTTAATTCATGTCACACAATTTCAACTTCTCTTGCTGTGTCTGTTGACGATCCTTCAGCTGTGTCAGTCTCCGAGTCAGATGATGTATCAGAATCTGAGTTAAGCTCGATGATTACAGGTGCTGGAAGATCGTCTATAGCAATATCTTACTCCCAGGATCTCTTCAACTGATAGTACATGGTCAATACACCTAGACCAATCTGAAGACGAAACTGTTTGCAACCCTCCGCGATTAGGTCTTTCACATGCGCCATCTTAAACGTCAAGTATGTTTTACTAGCTAACACATCATTAACAAATCGAATCAATGAACTGCACAGTTTTCTCGTGCAACGTGTATTGAAACAAACGATTATAAAAAATATGAACTTACCAAGGCTCGAACCTCAAAAAGCAAGTTTCTTAAGCCAACGCCATATCACCTGGTCCATGCATTCGCTTAGATTCAACGATAACTTATACCGCTTTAGTATGTAATACATATACGTTCCTACCCTTTTGTTGACGAATCAGCTGTCATGCATAAATTAGTCACGGCTCAAAAACGTGGTCGAACTATACATTAATTCGATAAAACTTTAGACATTAAACATTGGCCTAATATATGCCACTGTAAATTTGAAACTGAAATCTTGAATAACTCATATTTTTCAAGCAAATCAGGTAAAATTACCATTATGGAAATTAAAAAGAATACAGTTATTTTGTGGGGCGTCTTTAAACGTCGTTTGAATCAATTTTAAAATCACGTGATCCCGAAGAATTTCCGACCGATTAAGGAAAGGAGATAAACAAGAAAGTAGGACAAAAGACCACCCACGTCAGTCTAAGAAAATATTAGAAAAGTCATTTCTTTCACTGCACATGTTGTGACTGATTAAGGAGTAGGTTAAAAGCTTGTATTGAAATCTCTTTCCTGACTTTTTTTAGAAGCAGCCACTGAGAAAATTTTGGATCGCATTGATAAGCATCTTTTTCAAAGTCCTGCTACGCAATGGTGGTATCACTAGTAACATATCAAGTAGATAATGAATATAACTTCCATTTAATAATCGGTTGTCATAGAAACACAGGATTTAAAAGAATATTAATAACTCTTATATACTAGACTTGGACACATGGTATTGTTATATAATTTCCATCCCACATTCTGATTCAACATTTACTTTTTATGTTAACATATGTCAAAGTTGTATACTGTATGTGCAGCATTCACACCATCCTTATCGATTTACATACACCATTTCCAACCAGAACTCGAACGGAAAAGGTGATAAAAAGGTACTTTTCATGTAAATTGAGTTTGACTATGCATCTGCTTTGCATAAAATTCCCAAAACCACTTTGTTAGGAAGCTTAATTTTCATTTTTTTTGTACGAGGTATTTCGCTTTGACAATCGTAAGCGAGGAAACATCAATATACCGGAAATGTGTCTTTTACAACGGGATTTTTCTCAGTTTTTATCGTCGTCGCCGTTTGGAATCAGTTGTTTAATATTACAAAATAAGTAAAGGTTCCATTAGCGCAATATTCTGTAGTTATTTTTAAATCAAAAACTATAACATCATGTTGCTGATGTTTAATCGCAGAAGTAAGTCTTGTCCTCCCGGACGTTTCCGTCACATGATTACATGTAACACACGCAAGCAACACCAAATTATATATTGTACACACACAAGTTTTACACATAGGTATGAACGAAACGTAAGAAAAAGATATTGACGGGTAAAAAAGTATATGATAGAAAGCATTTGCGATTTCCATAAATATATAAAGGATAGCAAACATCACGTGACAGCGACTATTTCTTTACATGACTATTTGGTGGGAGAGTTCTTTAGATCATGCATATTAATTATATTAATGTCTAGTCTATATTATCAAATATTGAAACGCTATACGAATTATTGTTCCTTATCGTTCGGTTGTTAATAACTTGCCTTTCGGATAGATAGACTTACACATTAGCATAGACGCTATTTTTAATGAATATGTATAAGTCCAAGATGTCGACGCCCTACTGGTAATCGGATGCCCTTGACAGTACCCTTGTTTTCATTACCTGCTAAGTCAAGTGTGAAATGTCAACTGTAAGTGTTCTTTCCCAAGAGTACGGACAATCAGACATTGCAAAATAATCAGATTTAGTGCATGCTGGATTCCTAGCATAGACTTACATGTCGGTTTCCGTGGCAACAGAAGCGCGCAAGAATAAAAAAATGTATTTGCATATAGCATTTACAAATGAATGACAATATGCATTTTGGGAGCAAGTAAAGGGCTATGCTTGCTGACATTCACTCACCCCTCCCTCCATCATAGCCTGTTAATTAAGTCATGAAAGGTCAAAATGGAAACTACTGGCCGCATTTTGCGCTTGTTTCTTTAAAAATGATCTACTACACGACTCGATACACACGTCAAAATACTTCATTTCGGTTTAGAACAAATGATGTGTAATAATTGCTACAATTGATTGATAATGTAAATAATATAAAATTTTCTAGTGAAACCCTTCTAAGATATAATAAAAGAATTTCAACAGTAACCAAAGAATTTTCTTCCAAACATACTAGATAAGAAATGGAAATGTTTCTCGTGTCTCCAAGTTTATAGCAACTTTCTAGCAAGTTATTTCCATATACCCTATAAACTTACCTATTTCGAAAAGTAAGTTGTGATTCGTTTTATATGTATTAAACAGAACAAATAGTAAATAAAATCAGTAAAAAGATCCCTTGGAAGCATAGAATGCAACCAAGCAAAAAGAATAGCAGATTCGGTTTGAGTCTGTTCATGAGAGGTAATCAAATGTGCTATAATTCCTGTGAGTATTTAAAGCAACTCTATTTTTTTAATCAATAACTTACACAAAAACAAATTGTCTTTACAATTATATCAACGTATATAACATGATTATCACTCCAGCTCTTTTTCTATTCAAGCGATGTGTTGTGTAAATTGATAATAATTTCATAAATCTCTTCGTTTTTGTCCAAATACATTTAAATCCTATTGTAAAGGACTATTAAAACTTTATGAAAAGATAAAAGCTTGTACTCCAAGTTAATTGGTTTTGATTCATTGATTCATAAATGGACACTCGAGTCATTTATTTGTACTGTAATGTTCTAATAAGAAAGCTAAAATACCTCATGTGAAACAGGAGTCAGGTACATATCATCTTGATTGTTTGACACAGTGCACACATTGTCTTTAATTTTCGAATAGGTGCTGTCCTCAGAAGATATTTCAGAATCATTCCCATTATTTTTGACAGGCGTTTCTAAGTCCTTTGCCATGCCTTTTATTACATCGTGATTAGGCAGGTCTTTCTTATGATCATCATTTTCAGTTGATCCAACATGCGACATTGCACTATCTTGTCTTTGCTGTCTCGGTGGTAACGGCGGTGGATTACACGACATAGTTGTTACAAAAGAGGACGATAAGCAAGATAAGCTGAGTTATGATATAATTTCAAATCCAACACTTCGTCTTCATCATTTCATTTCGTTTTACAAATAACGTTTAGAAACGTAATTTCTTGCTAAAGTTTTGTTTAACATGCCATTTATATGTTTAAAAAAATAGAAAAATAAACACAGGCACTGCGTACGTAATAACGAATATGTTGAGTGTAGTTAAGTATATTACCGTAATATTGATAGCTGAAATTTGATAGTTTAAAGTAAATCGATTACTCTATATTTATGTGTATGTATGGATAAATACGTAGTTCTAAAATTAGTCTTCCTTATCTATGGTGGCTCTTTTATGCCAGTTCTTCGTGTTGTTTTGTCGCATTGTAAAAATATGTATTTCATTAAACTTTGTACATGTATGGTTGTTTAGTGTATGTTTGTGTGTGTATACATCTGTACAATTTGTTCCATACCACATTTTTTATATTTGGCATAAATGATTTTCCAGTAATTCTGATGTCCTCATTAAAAAATTAAGTCAAATTTTACACGTAATAGGTCAACACCGATCTTGTCTTGGTAGTAGTTTTATAGCACGTGCAGCAATTTGTTTTAAAGAACTGAATGACTTGACTCCATAAGAGCAGCTAGGGGCAATAAAAATGTCAATGTAGAAACAACCTGCATGAGTTACTTCCTTCTTAATGAATAAACGTGTATATATATATATATATATATATATATATATATATATATATATATATATATATATATATATATATATATATATATATATATATATATATATACTGCTAGGCGCTTTGCCGTAATTGGTCTGGTATATTGTGGTGGTGATTTAGTTCGTATAAATTCTCTCTACTATATCATAATTTATAATGCGAACTTGTATCCTAGCGGATCTCACGTATGGGAAAGTCAACTGTTCTGAATTTAATTATATCTCTTAATGCAAACTATCTCTATAAATTCAATGTATCTTCGAGATCCAGTTAACTTTCAGAGAGAGAAAATATAGCTTCTCTGGTCCCAATCAGTTAAAAAGACTAAAATGTCACTACTGATTTATGAGACATGAAAACAGAGATTTGAGTATATATATGCAAATGTTGAACCAGTACGAATGTGTAGTGCAATTCGGGCTCGTATATAAAGCAGCATCGAAACTAATCTTATTGGGTTAGTGGACTTGCTGTGGCATGTGCGTGTTCGTTTGTACTGCTAGGCGCTTTGCCGTAATTGGTCTGGTATATTGTGGTGGTGATTAAGTTCGTATAAATTCTCTCTACTATATAATAATTTATAATGCGAACTTGTATCCTAGCGGATCTCACGTATGGGAAAGTCAACTGTTCTGAATTTAATTATATCTCTTAATGCAAACTATCTCTATAAATTCAATGTATCTTCGAGATCCAGTTAACTTTCAGAGAGAGAAAATATAGCTTCTCTGGTCCCAATCAGTTAAAAAGACTAAAATGTCACTACTGATTTATGAGACATGAAAACAGAGATTTGAGTATATATATGCAAATGTTGAACCAGTACGAATGTGTAGTACAATTCGGGTTCGTATATAAAGCAGCATCGAAACTAATCTTATTGGGTTAGTGGACTTGCTGTGGCATGTGCGTGTTCGTTTGTACTGCTAGGCGCTTTGCCGTAATTGGTCTGGTATATTGTGGTGGTGATTTAGTTCGTATAAATTCTCTCTACTATATAATAATTTATAATGCGAACTTGTATCCTAGCGGATCTCACGTATGGGAAAGTCAACTGTTCTGAATTTGATTATATCTCTTAATGCAAACTATCTCTATAAATTCAATGTATCTTCGAGATCCAGTTAACTTTCAGAGAGAGAAAATATAGCTTCTCTGGTCCCAATCAGTTAAAAAGACTAAAATGTCACTACTGATTTATGAGACATGAAAACAGAGATTTGAGTATATATATGCAAATGTTGAACCAGTACGAATGTGTAGTACAATTCGGGCTCGTATATAAAGCAGCATCGAAACTAATCTTATTGGGTTAGTGGACTTGCTGTGGCATGTGCGTGTTCGTTTGTACTGCTAGACGCTTTGCCGTAATTGGTCTGGTATATTGTGGTGGTGATTTAGTTCGTATTAATTCTCTCTACTATATAATAATTTATAATGCGAACTTGTATCCTAGCGGATCTCACGTATGGGAAAGTCAACTGTTCTGAATTTAATTATATCTCTTAATGTAAACTATCTCTATAAATTAAATGTATCTTCGAGATCCAGTTAACTTTCAGAGAGAGAAAATATAGCTTCTCTGGTCCCAATCAGTTAAAAAGACTAAAATGTCACTACTGATTTATGAGACATGAAAACAGAGATTTGAGTATATATATATGCAAATGTTGAACCAGTACGAATGTGTAGTACAATTCGGGCTCGTATATAAAGCAGCATCGAAACTAATCTTATTGGGTTAGTGGACTTGCTGTGGCATGTGCGTGTTCGTTTGTACTGCTAGGCGCTTTGCCGTAATTGGTCTGGGATATTGTGGTGGTGATTTAGTTCGTATAAATTCTCTCTACTATATATATATATATATATCCAAAATGTACAGTTTGGGTTTGGGTTATTACATCATCACTTTGCGGTAGGTGATATAAATTCGGATGTGCCTGCTTTTAGCTGGACTTTTCGAAGAAAAAGTAGAGCTATTGCACTCGATCCAGCGTCGGCGTCGCCGTTGGTTAAAGTTTTTGATAAAGTCAAATATCTCTGTTACTATCAAAGCTATTGACTTGAAACTTAAAGTGCTTATTTACCATCAAAAGTTTCACCAGTAGAAACAATCCCCATAACTTTGATTGAATTTTGATAGAATTATGCTCCGTTTTAACTTAGAATTTTTGGTTTAAGCTTTTGATAAAGTCAAATATCTCTAGATCTGTTACTATCAAACCTATTGACTTGAAACTTAAAATAGTTATTTACTATTGAAGTCTACACCAGGAAAATCATCTTTCAAAAACCCTGGTTTGAATTTTGACAGAATTATGCCCCCTTTTCAATTCTTTTTACTATCAAAGTCTACACGTGGAGAAACAATCCCCATTACTCTGATTTGAACTTTGACAGAGTTATGTCCCGTTTTAACTTGGATGTGTTTTACTGGCAAAGCTCTAATTCAGAATCAAGTACTGAGAAAAATCGAGCGCGCAGTCTTGCGGACAGCTCTTGTTTTGTGTTTTTGTCCATCAGAGAGAAGTAATGCTACACATATCGCCAAAGTTTAAAGCGAGTCATGCGCTCTGCACGTCTTCATAATGTGGTGAACCTTTGTGCCAAGTTTCTTTAAAATCCGTCAAGCAGTTTATGAGTTACACATCGCACTCGAAACAAAGTTATATGACCTTTGACCCCATCCCGAAGTGTGACATTGACCTTGTTTCGATGTAGTGGACAACATTTGTGCAATGTTTCTTTAAAATCCCTCAAACAGATCAAGAGTTACAGAGCGGACACGAAACAAAGTCATATGACCGTGACACCTAAGTGTGACCTTGACCTTAAAGCGAGCCACCTGATACAAGCACTCTGCACGTCGGCTTGACGTGGAGAACATTTGTCATGTTTGTTTAAAATCCTTTAAGGGTTTCACGAGTTACAGAGCGGAGTCGAAAAGAAATTGCTAACGGACAGACGGACACATAGACAGACAGACGGCCAGATGAACACCTGTGGTATCCCAAAATACGTCCTCTCGGGCGTATAATAACACCAAAGTAATAGAGACGCAAGCTTTTACGTTTTCAACAGTTTTCACAATGATTTACCTACTGACCTACATTTTGATCCCAGCTAACCCAGTTTAGATTTTTTCATGTCGGACGTCGACGACGATGGAATACGGATACATTGCGATCGGACTAGCTCATCTTTTCAGCTTTGACGCAGATGCGCAACTTATAATATTAGAAATGACGCTAGATCAAGTACTTTTTGCGATATGTATAACAAAACATTTCTCTGGTGAACAGACGGACGGAAAGGCAAGTCCAAATCTTATCCTTTTCGGTGACATAATAAGCCAGACCTTACCATCATTATAGGAATGTTTTCCTACCAAACATAAATTAAAATTATCATGTTGAGACGGTCCCCTTGAAAAATCGATCGTCTTAGGTGTTCACAGTCCACGTAGACTTAATACGCAAATGTCTAATAGCAGTTACAATGTAAAATTCAATTTTCTAAACGTCGTGTTAATATGCAAATATACATTGAAAATTAACAACACACAATCATTTGCTATTCAAAAGGAAAACGTACGCTTGTTTTCTTCTGTATTGTATTAGATACTGGCATAAATAATTTTCAATGTTTATTTTTGTTGAAAGAAAAGAAAGTTTGAGCTAGCACAGAATAATAGAATATAAAAATCCATATAAATAGAGCGTTTATCCAGGAGTCATTTTATTAATACTTACTGACATAATAAGCACAATAATCCATAAGCAGTTGGTGCCAATTCTATTGAGAAGCATAATGCGGGTAAATAAACAAAATTGTAAAACATAACATATTGAAGCACGTGTCGGTCTTAGATTTGAATAAAATCAGGTAAAAGATTTTGGCTTTTGAACCATTCACCAAGAGTGTTACGTGTCGCTCAATAGTATGAATTAACTGAAATTACAAAACATGTACTAATAGTTCCCCTTTTTGTATCACCCTACTTAACTGTCGTTTCTGAAAATGTTAAATAATGAAATATTTACTCTTTAATTAAAATCTTTTGATTTAAGCGGATATACATGTATTACGCGCAAAAACCACATTCGGTTTGGTTGTTTGAACAGTTTCAATGTAAAATCTTTGTTTTTCTTTTGTTAAATTTATCTATATAACAAATAAACAAATATCAAGAAAGATAGATAACGATGTATATGTTAGCTATCAACATATTTTGAACATCTCACAATGAAAAAAGTAAAACTACGTTTTATGTATCTTAGAATAAATAAACAAACATGCAAAATGTGTAACTTTGAATGTGTGAATAGAGAAGTTGGAGAAAGAACGCTTAAAGTAAAGCGACTGTAAACATTGGGCTCTTTCCGTATCTTCCTTTCCTTTGCACTGGAGGAAATGGTCTGCTTAAGGGTTGATATCTTACAGGTATATTGCCTTAGAAAGTTATGTCTCTTTTAATGTGTGTGTTAAAAAGTTACCATAGATTTAAATGCTGCAAGGAGCTAAAGTATATTTAAATCAGCAACCAAAACGGATGGGATAATTTCTTTTTCCCCTTCTTTTGCTGTTGTTTGTTTGTATAAATCAAGTTATTGCCATTGATAATCAATTCTGTTTAAATAAGTTGTCTGCTTGTGCAAAATACTTATCTTATATATTTGTTGTCAAAAAGAACTGTTGTAACAAAGTGATAATCAAATGGCCGTGGAGGAGACTGTGTAACTTTTTAGTGCCCCTCGGTCCATTTAATCGAAGGTATTGTTTGCAATTTTAATGAACAGTTCTGATCAGAAGTTTATATACGCTGTATTTACCTATTTTCCCTTGCCTGTTACAACTGGCATCTATGGCTGCTTATCCTCCACCTCTGAGCCTTGTGTACTGATTCTCATCTAGTTACAGAAACAGCAGCAGATAACTATTTCATTCCGAATCTAACACAAGTTTAAAGATTAATTAATGATTTTAATTCGACCTGTATGACTGATACAAGATATCTATGAAATTCAACACCACTTATAAAAATTGTATAATGTCAAAATGGCGCATGTTTACGTTTGCACTGATGTAAGATTTTATATTTTTTAAATTCCGGTCTAGCGGTCGTCCTTCGCAATTTTTCCACTTGACAGCATTTAACTGTGTTGTGTCTTTAACATACGCACGTGGAAAAGGATAATAATAATAATGTGTATACTATGTATAAAAGTTTAGTTCAAAGGGTGAAATTTGGAAATCGCAAATTTGTGAAAGCGTGGATAATTGAACTTCAAGAATTCACGATTGCAAGAATTCACAAATTCCTGAATAAACTATTTTATATGAAATTTTGAAATCGTGAATTTGTGAATTAATGAACTTCTAAAAATCACGATTTCAAGAATTCACAATTTCCAAATTTTATGCAAAATTCGTGAATTCTTGAAATCGTGAATTCATGAATTCTTGAAGTTCAATAAATCACAAATTCATAATTTCCAAATTTCATATTAAAAAATCGTTTATTCTGGAATTTGTGAATTCTATAAATCGTGTAGACTTGAAGTTTAATAATTCACATTTCACAAATTCAGGATTTCCAAATTTCACGCAAAAATCGGGAATTCTTGAATTCATGAATTCTTTAAGTCCAATAATTCATTAATTCACAATTTTAAAATTTCACGCAAAAATCTCGAATTCTTGAATCGTGAGTTCAAGAATTCTAGATGGTCATTAATTTATAAATTCACGATTTCCAAATTTCATGCAAAAATCTCCAATTCATGAATTCTTTAAGTTGAATAATTAACGATTGCATAAATTCACGATTTCCGAACTTCAAGCAAAAATCGTGAATTCTAGAAATCTTGAATTTGTGAATTCTTGCAGTTCAATAATTCACAATTTCAGGATTTCAAAATTTCACGCAAAATTTATGTCGATAATTCAATATTTCACTTATTCAATATTTCACAACTTCATGAATTCACGATTTCCATATTTCATGTCAAAAAATCAAGAATTCAATTATTCATGATTTCATAATTTCACAAAGACCACTTCAAGAATTCTTGATTTAATTTAGATACACCATGTTTCAATTACTCAATAATTCATAACTTCACGAATTCAAGATTTCCATATTTCATGTCAAAAAAATCAAGAATTCAATTATTCACGATTTCATGGTTTCACAAATACCACTTCAAGAATTCTCAATTTCATTTAAATACCTCATGTTTCACAACTTCATGAGTTCACAATTTCCATATTTCATGTCAAAAATTCAATTATTCACATTTCATGATTTCACAAGACTTAGTACCAATTCAAGAATTTTCGATTTTAAATACTTCATGTTTCAATTGTTCAATATTTCACCAATTCATGAATTCACTATTTTCCTATTTCATGTCAAAAATTCAAGAATTCAAGTATTAATGATTTCACAATTACCACTTCAAGAATTCTCGATTTCGTTTAAAGTGGCATTATGCGCATCTTACAGCACGTAGTGTGTTTTTGGTGAATGTTTTATAAAAGCTAGTTTTCGGTTGTTGTGCATTTAAATGTGTTTAATTAACAATAATGCCGCATAAGTATTTGAAAGTGATGCTTTAGAAATGAAGAAATCGGACTTATAAAAAATAGTTCATTTCTTCAGTCTTGTACGCAATGATCTCCCTTACCTATAAGTAGAGATTTCTGAGGTTGAAGGGAAGCAACTCCTGCAAGCAGTTTGACTTTTCTTAAAAAGACTGCCCCAGTCAAAATAAGAAAAGTCATATTTAAAAAGTTATTATTTCGTAATGGTAACAGGAAGAGTTTGGTATACTGGGTTAAAAACTATAATTTCCTCCACCCTTTTTACACACATATCTATTTGTGCTGTATTTTTACTTGAAAAATGCGTATAATTCCACTTTAAATACTTCATGTTTCAATGATTCAATGTTTCACAATTTTATAAATTCACGATTTCCATATTTCATATCAAAAATTCAAGAATTCAATTATTCACGATTTCATGATTTCACGAATACCACTTCAAGAAATCCCGATTTCATTTATTAACTGCTTCATGATTTTTACTTCACGAATTCATACTCAGAAATCGTGAATTCTTGAAATTGAAATGTCACCATCGGTCTTTTGTACAAGTAGGCATGATTAGTGCGACCTACAATGGTTAAATGTCAAAGAGAAATCATGCTCCTTTCAGACCTTCGATATGCAATATATAAAACATTTTTTTCTAGGCAATTATCTTTACAATATGCTCGTTTTGGGAGAATCTTATCAACAAGTAGTAGTACACATACTTTGTTTAAATATACATGTTTTAAGTGAGTACTGTTTTATACCTTATGTACTGTATTGTTAATATTTGTTAGTTTTATGTTGAAAAAAACTATAGTAATTGTTCGTATTTTTAAGTGTGAGAATTCGGTCAACTATACATGTACCTCTAACTACATATCAAAACTTTATAACACAATAGATATTCGCAGTATGAAATGCATTTCACTTCTTTAACTTTTTCCTATTTCGAACACCCACTGTGTTCCTACTGTGCACATAACATCATTGTTTGGTCGGAACCAACTTTACAGTTTAAAACAATTTGATCTTTTTATAATTAAGGCATTATATAGAATCATCTTTAAGCGCAAATGAGCATATCACTGAGGCAATTAAACGATTCTTGATAGAGATTTTAAATTATGTGTGTGTGTGTGTGTGTGTGTGTGTGTGTGGTGGGGGTGTGGGCGAGGAGGTTTAAAACGACACGACTGAACAGGAATCTATTTCTAAGAACTTGACTAAATCAATTTACAAACACATGTAACTAGAACCAAAAATTGAACAAACACCTTTCAATTACAGTTTCCATATATATTAAAGCTTATTACAGAAACGATTTTTACATATCCAATGGTTACCGACCTAACAACAAGCGTAGGATGTATCAGAACGATATTTATTATGTTTTAACTTTCCCTGGTGTATTGTCAATACAAAAAAGTAACAAAATCAATGAAGTAAAAATAAATGCTCATTGATTTTGAAGACGGGTCTTCATTTTGTTTAGTGAACTTTTGTATTTACAGCGGAAGACTGGACCCAACGGCATCGATATTCAAATTTTCAAACTTCATTTTTCCATGTTACTGCCTATATAGATGTGAATTTCTAATTATTTCTGTCTTATATGTGATGCCATGTGCCTGATAAACAAACCAGGTGTGTGTAGTGACCATTTTAATTAGATGCATTTGATACCATTTTCAGTAACTGTTCTGCAAAAAAATGCACTATAAGATCGTTTAAATATTAATTTTTTTTACTTATATTTGCATTACTTAATAAACCCATCTTGTAACCTTTTCATATCGTTCGCTGATCTTACCTGTAATGTGATCAAATAAAGACGTAACATCACATTTTAACATTAAATTTTAACAAACTTTACACTGTAACCTGCACATTTAAGTACACATGTCTTTAATTTAAATGAAATAGCGTCAATGTGTGTTATTTTTAAACCTTTCCGGAGCGCTTTCTATGATGAGCTTAAACTATCTCAAGAAAATCAAGAAGCAGATTATAATTTTATTAGGTCAAGACGAAACACGGCGTTATTAATTTCGATTAAATACATGTACCAGCATGAATATACGTACGTGCGGGTTTAATTTCGATTCTAATATCCGCCTGGGGTATCAAAATGCAATTGAATGTTATTTACAGTATGCTTTCCGTACATGTTCAAAATGTAGTAAACCAGACATCTAAAAGTGTGAACGTGTAGATTCACCAAGCAACTCAATTAAATATGTCGAAAGTATATTTATCATTAAATATGTTTTAGAATTGACCACATGAAACCGTACCCACACAGATGTTGATATCTCTAAGACTTAAATTACAAATTGGGGTTTTATGTTAATAAGAGCATACCTAAGCGTGTTTACGATTTCTATTGAAAAGCATATTAATATTATTCTTATAACGCCTTACGTTTATATAATATGGTATGTATCGTTCTTTAAAGCATGTTTATGTTAATATGCTAACATAATACTAAAATGTCCCGATTCACTGAAGCGTTCTTTTAGATGGTTTGGTTTAGTATTTACAAACATCAAAATGGTACTCAACATTTTGCACTGTTTGATCAGCGTCACAGTAGGTCCAGCCCACTTCCTTTCCGGAGCGAAGTCCGATAATTTGAAATTCATGCGATGCCGTGGTCTTCGCAATGTCTTAATGGACACAGTACATGTACTAAAATACTAATACTATAAAAACATAGAAAAAATAAAACAGAAAAACACAGCTATTCTGATATCAAAGTCAGTTTGCCAATTTATTTAGATTATCGATACAAATATTTCCTCCGTTGGTAGAGTTATAAAATTTACTTAAACAGTTTAAATGGTATGGTATAGTTTTCTTATACGTAAGGTAATATCTCCATCGTACAAACTCGGTAAGATTACGCACCGTATACACAGAAAAGTCTGCAAATTTTACCCGTGATCTTTTACTTAGATATGCAGCGGGAAAGCGTTCACTAAAAGTATTACGAATGAATATCTTTAGTGCATTTTCGTCCGGTTTTGTCACTCGATACATTTGATAATTGCCTGTGCTATCATTCTTAGATGTAATCCAATTGTACACTGAACTAAAAGACAACCAGTATTTCACAGGTTTCCACGAATACATGTCAAGCTGCTGGTTCTTATATCGTGCTAGAAATGGATTCATGTAAAATCCTTCTTCTTCTCTGACTTCCAAGGCTGCTTTGGGTACTTTTTTATAATCCATATCTAGATAGCCAATGTCAGCATCGTGGTCCCATGGAATGATATCACAGTATCTGAACGCTTCTAAAGCCGTCCCGTAGTCCACCCAGTACGTGACGTTGTGAATATCTAATGATGTCGATACGGTTTTGATTAAGATCCTTAAATCGTCATTTTTCTTTTCAGAAATATTGCAAGGGCCAAGTTTTATATGCACCAGATTTAGATATATGCAATACATCAATGCAAAACTTGTAAAAATTAAAAATTTCGTGCAGTTCTTCGTCTTGCGAAAATATTTACGTACGAAACACATTAACTCTAAAGATCTTGACATAGTCGTATACTTGCGTAGTTATTACCAACTTTAAAAAACGCACACCGACTTTTAACAGGTTAGAAGATCTTATATCACCTATTGCATAACCAGTGGATCGGAACCTCGCTGATAACAGTTATGTTAAATGTGTTACAAAACCGATAACTGTGCTATTGAGTGTTATGTATTAGAAAAACCAGCGGAGCGGGAGGTTACAAGCTGTTACATAAAGTTAGCGCTCTTTTGAAAACCATGCAGATCAATTAAGAAATAAATAAAAATGAAACGTGAATTTCAACATTTGTTGCAAAATACATTTAATTTTAAATTAATGATAATAAAAATCGAGGACATAATTATGTATTGCACTCCACTTGAGACAGTGTCAGAACAATTGATGAAGTTATCAGTCATGATATAAATTAGAGCTAATATGTGTTATAAACACGTTTTGATTTTACAGACATGAATTAGTACTTTTGTATCTATAAACCGAGAAAGGCAAATAGCTCAAATTTGCATTTCATCTTCAGAGATTTAATGCTGCGGTCGGCCAAAATGTTAATAAGGCCACACCAAATTGAAAAGTTGTTCATCGGATTTTCGAGAAAATCAGGAGCGAGCGAAGTGTGAAGAAATATAGTTGTCTTCTTTCGGCTCCCGATTAACTAATAAAAACCTTAAAATAGAATGTCAAAATGTATTATCCCTTTTACATTAGAAATAGTTTACTAAGGATTGAGAAAACATGGGTACATTTTGGTTTGGGTACATTTTGACAGGCACAATATAGCGAACTCATGGAAAAGTAATAACATTGGCATACAATTCAGTATTATTATTTTCGTACCCAGCTGAGAAAACCATATTGGACGAGCCGCCAGTACTCGTCCAAATATATTTCGTATTGTACAGTACAATGTTAAATAACCTTTTTATTCTATATCTATTTTATCTTACTATAATAATAGTTTAAATTAAAAATGTTTCACTGAATATTGTATTTCTGCCTTTTCTAGTTTTTCCCAGCTTGGTATGAGTGCAAATATATATTATACAGAACAATGTTAGACCTTAAATAACCTTTTTATTCTATATTTATTTCACTTCATACGTAATATACGTAATTCATTGAATGTTGTTTTTTCTGCGTATCATCATTAAAAAAAGTATATGGCGCAACCTCCCTACAACAGCCATTTGGCGATTTGGTTGGTAATAATAATTGGCTGAGATATTATGCCCACAAATATTGTCAGCAAGTTTGGTGAAGATCGGATGAAAACTGTTCGACTTAAAAGAGCGGACAAGGCTAAATTCCCCGTTTTTCGAGTAATTCAAGGACTATTATCAAAGAGTGCCTGGTACAATTTGGCTGGTTATCGAAATTGGCCGATATGTAATGCCCACAAACATTGTCAGCTAGTTTGGTGAAGATCCGACGAAAACTGAATTATAGAGCAGACATGTTTTGGATGCTGACCGCCCGTCCGTTGCCATTCATAATCTTCTCCATTTTGTTTCTTAACCGTTAAATAAAAACTGCTGAGGTAGCTATTCAGACAGTCAGGGCTGATACCAATTTCTAGGTTTCGTCCGGAACGGCTTCTTTAAGCGACTTTTCAAATATTCCAACATCTGATGATCCTTTTTACTGTATTTTTAAGTTTTTGATTATTAACGAACGTTTTAATATCTAAATCAGATAGCATTTGTTATCCCTTGAATCGTTTTTGTGTGTTGTAAACAAACAAAAACTCAAATTAAATCCAGATTTCAAGACGCATAATCAAACTCTGTACATAGAGCGCCTACTTCGTCCGATTTACATTCGGAACATTTTCACGCGTTTCGGGCTTTATCGTATGTTTAACATGGGACTGTTGAACCGTCCAAATACAGAAAATACAGGATTTTTTGTACGCGCGTGCGTCCAAATACAGAAAATACAGGATTTTTGTACGCACGTGCGTCCTAATACCGTAATATATTGTACGGTCACGTGTTGCAAATGAACGTTCGCGATTGGATAGATAAAATAGGTATAGAGTAAAATCAAATAATGTATGCGTTTGTAAATGAGGTTAGAAAATATGTATTATACAACTGCATAAGTCTACACCAGAAAAAACAATCTCCATAACTCTGATTTGAATTTTGACAGAGTTATGCCACTTTTTAACATATTATTTTTGTTAAAGTTTTATATAATGTCCAATATCTCTGTTATTTTCAAAGCTATTGACTATTATGCCCTTTTTGCTGGCAAAGCAGAGTCAAGCGCTGAGAAAAGTCGAGCATGCTGTCTTACAGACAGCTCCCTCTTGTTCTAATTTAAAACTTTCTTGACAGATTAAATTTATTGAAACAAAGTCTTAGTTAAGGTCAGATCTGGTAATGAACGTGCATTAACATTATTTTGCTCGAGGACTGAAAAAAAACTGAAGCTCTAAATTGGTCTGAACGCAACTCCTAATGTAAATTCCTTACCCCACCCACTTTCGTATAAAAATACTGATCATTTTGACAGGAAAACCAGAAAACAGATGTGCATCAACATGTATTTACCCTTACCAAAATAATGTAGATTGATGTTATCAAATAAATTAGTGTGTGTTTTCGTCCAATTTTAAATAAAATAAGTCCGATTTTAGTAGCAAATTATTTTGGTAAACATTGGAAGAAAATGGCGTAACTGCATAACGGGAAATAACTTTAACGCAACTAAATATAAGTGCCTTGATATATTATAGACGAAATGTATTAGTTGTGATTAAATTACATTTTAGAACAATCTGGGACTGGAATTATAAGAAATTGTACACTGTTACGTCCGTAAAAAGTAGCGCACCAAAAATTTTGCCTTGAATTTTTTCAATGGGGCGAACGAAAGTCAAAAACAAAAACAATTTTTTTTTGAGTTTCTGAAAATATACAAGCGGCAAACCCGATGGTCAGCCTTTTAATTTGGCGTGGTTTCAGTTATTTGTTATGTAATCTGGCGTGTTATAAAAATTGCAATATTATATATTAAATATATATTTATTCAAACTAGACTTTTACTCCATAATTAAATAATATTTGTTCTAGCCGATAAATATCTGATTATAATAATTGAGACGCACGGTGAGAAAACCAACACAGTGTATTTGCGGCCAGCATGGATCCAGATCAGCCTGCACATCTGCGCAGTCTGGTCAGGATCCATGGTGTTCGCTCTCAAAGTCTATTGCAGTTAGAGAAACCATAAGCGAAGAGCATATGGATCCTGACCAGACTGCGCAGATGTGCAGACTGATCTGGATCCATATTGGTCGCAAATGCACTGTGTTGGTTTTCTCATGGTGTGTCTCAGTTATTATATTATTGCCATGTCAGAAACATATTTTTCCCACGGCAGCCATATCTCACAGTACATTTTTTTGTCTGACCGCCTTGTATGTATAAAAAAGACTTTGCACGGCAGCAAGATGAATCAAATTACCTTTACCGGCCTGGATATAATATTTTCTTACATGCTGGTAATGTTATTTGTCATCGGCTTTTGCCAGCGAATATATTTGATTCGAGCAATGATATTGCTCACGGTAGAAAATCTCTAAAACTAGGAAAATATAAAATTTTGAGGGAAAAGACTTTTGGATTATAATATTACATCGTCAAATATAATTGTTTCGAGTACGAATAAAAAAATTACGATTTTTATATGCAAAATATGTAAAGTAGGTCCTCAATATCAGAAACCATGTAGCAATACACACCTTTAATTCAAGGCATTTTGACAAGATTTTTCTTGTATTATTTTCCTTGGAATATTCAGACACATCCAGTTATAATATACATCAAAGACAATGACAGACATATTTAAACTTAAGAATTTTCTACTACCACCTACATACTTTCTGGAAAAAAATGCAACTGTGGCCGGAATATTCACGACAAACTTTGTTAAGGATTTTGCGGATAAACTGAACGGGTTTAACCCTTAGCCTGCTGGCGGCAGATGATTCTGCCTTTGCGACCAGCGCAGACCAAGATCAGCCTGCACATCCGTGCAGTCTGATCATGGTCTGCACTGTTCGCTATTCAGTCAGTAAATTTTCAGTGAAAACCCCTTTGAGTAATAAGTGGTACTGTTCAAATTGAAAGATGGACCAGTCCATTATAGAAATATAGCAGGTTAAGGGTTTAAACAAGAGGTCGGGAGCGGGTTGCATCATACTTATTTCCATCTTTATTTGATATAGACTATTCCATCTACTGGCACCATTTTCAGTATTATATGGTGTGTTCATTGCACGCAAAATAGTGCTCATAGATTATTAGACTTAAATATAGGCTGGCTCTTATTTGTGGTTTTTATTTTAGGATACTCTTTCTTCTCATTTATGACGTAGTTCTTGTTTCAGCTTACAACTTTCGTGTAGCAACTAATTTTGCTTTGTTTGTGCTCGTTGCCACAGAGGATTCATCAACGTTGATTTTCTAATTTGTGATAACACTTTATCAGTAAAATGGAGATGGTTGTTCTAATTTCACATGCTGAAAACGATGATTCTGGTGCAAGTCACTAGTGTATTTCAAGAGAAATTGTATTGCAATGATTAAAGAAAGCAAGGTAATGATAATATTGTCGATTTCTGCACGTGTATTGTAACATAAATGACAAAACCGTAATACATCCTTGTTGTGTCTGTTTACATTTTATGTTTAAAAGATATTTGTTCCTAGTTAAAGAAACGTTGATTTTACGAAATCATGTATCATAGGTCCACTCCAAGTTGCCCACCCGCTTAGCTCAATAGGTAGAGCGTTGGTCTACGGATCGCGGGGTCGTGAGTTCGATCCTCGGGCGGGGCGTATGTTCTCCGCGACTATTTGATAAACGACATTGTGTCTGAAATCATTAGTCCTCCACCTCTGGTAATTCATGTGGGTAAGTTGGCAGTTACGACAAACGTCAGTTGCGGAGAACATGTTTATACTAGTACAGAATCCAGGAACAATGGTAAGGTTAACTGTCCGCCGTTACATGACTGGACTGAAATACTGTTGTTTGTTTGGTTTGGCATGAACGCCGTTTTTTGAGAGCATTTCGGTGATGTAACGACGGCCAGTTAAAATCCGAGGTGTAGGACGCAAGATCTTTTATAAAATCATCATGGCGAACATACAATGTACGCGTGCTGTCGCCTGAGAATCGAAATCATGTTACCTTTTAATACACACAGAAATTATTAAATGACATGTTTCATTATGTACAGACAAATTAAACGTGGAAGATTTGGTTGAAAGTAAGTTTTTACTTTTTACCACGTTCTAGGTTACCCTCATATTTAAACACATGTGAACAACGCATAAATCAGCTTTGAGCGCAGACAAGCGTACCATTTTAAATAACGACTCAAAATAACGCGGCGGGAAATTTAAACGACTGTACGAGCTTGTAATCCAAACTAGGTCGGATCTACCTGAACACTTTTCAAATCTTCTAAGTACAGATCTTTATGTCACAAACAAAACAAGGAAATCATTATTTAAAGTAATCTAAATTCAACCATATATTTTGCATTATCACATTCTCGCAGGTGTATCCTTACCACAGAAGTACAATATTTGACATCGTTGGTAAAATCATGGATGCGTAACGAAAATGACGAATAACCCAACCTCTTCTTGCATTAAACTTACTCAAATTGTTTCGAAACTTGTGACGGAACACAAAAGAAACCGAAATATTAGAAAAATGTGACACGGGTATCACTGAAAGTGTGCGTGCGCGTTGGAGGAACGCTGAAAGCATGAACTTGTTCAAATCTTGCAAAACATGAAATTTGTAAAAGTAGCGTAATTTCGTTGTTTTCTTGGGAACGTCAGACGCCGCGTCATGTTACGTTAAGGTAGTACGTGGACCCGTAATGGCACTCGGCTATTTCGACCTCGTTTTCTCGTCTGCTCTTTTGGCATTTTTCGGCCGTTAATGTAACTCATTTGAGCAGTGGTTTCGTTGACAACCGGAAAATGCCAAAATCACATTTGGTAATAAAGGAATCGAATGGAAACTATCATTACGCATCCATTACCTTAATATAGAACGAGTGTAAGACGAATCAGGACAATACATATTATATATAGTTAACTTCACTGATTTCTTGTCTACGCAAGAAGCAAGAATAAAATTAGAATTATTCGAACCAAAGGTTGAATACAGTACTGTAATTAGTCTTTCGTTATTTAATATAGATTAACACTGTACAGCGTTCGACCCTTGAAACTTACGTTATTTCAGGAGTAAAGCACTTGAAATATATTCACTTTTTATAAAAAAAGATACTTTTCTTGACACCTTTTAAAATTTCTAAGGACAATTATTGGACTTCAGTGGAACGGTATTCAAATCTTGAAACTTTATTGCATGTTATCTTGAGAGAATGTGTAAGTCACTAGAAATGTTAAAACATTCTTTCTCTGTTAACTGCCTTTACTATAGTTTTAGTGTAACCAAACCTCAGACACACTTTAAGGAAACTAGGCAAGGTACCAAACTGAGAGAAACGTAACCACCTGCTTTCAAAAGAATAAAAAAAAACACGGATCCTGACATGAAAGTGATTATTGTAGGTATGAATGGTATCATTTGTATAGAAATACGACTGAATGACAGTATTTTCCATCTTATGTTCTACCAGTAATAAGTATATAAAACGTCTTCTTGAATGACCGAGACGAATCCTATTAAAATCTCCTTAAAGCAATAAATTCTTTATACACATGTCCAAACCAACAAGTCTTCTGCGTTAAACTCCAGGTCTACATATTAAAACACGGCACACTATTTTTCTTTCACAGACCACCAAATATGAAAAAAGAAACACAAACAGACGAACATACAAATCTTGCAGTGAATGAACTTAGTTCTTGGGCAAGAACATCAAAATTGTGAGTTCTTAAAGCAGGAGGTGACACTTACTAGATATTAACTGACCTTCCATAAAAGTAATCTCACATCAGTGTCCTCTTAGTAGACCTAAGCATTTCAAACCAGTGTGAAGGTGAGTATAAGGTGGCAACAGCAAGAAGACGTACAAAGGTCTATGGTCTCTTCTTCACCAGCAACACATCGTTGGTAATCAAATTTCAAAACGAACGCAGGAGCGGGCTTATCCTCTTTGACAAAAGCCCGAATAGAGTTAAGTCAACGAAGTAAAACATAATATTCGGGACAAAGCTGAAACAGCTAAAGCTACCTGAAAAGGGACAAAACTGTGGCAAATGCGTAAATGTGGGTCATTTTGCTGTACGTGTGCTGTAAAACAAATTCAGTAAACGAATTTTCTCAAGTAAGTGAATATCTTGAAAGCGCTCCACTAGGACAATTAGTTGGGAATGGCGTATTTCCCTAAAAGAAGGAGCTAAACTATATGCCCTGGCAGTTCGGCGGGGCATATCGATTCCGCTGCTTCCGAATGTAAAAACTGAATTACAGGAAATGGAAAAGTAAGGTATCATTTTCAAAGTTAACAAAAACTTTAAATGGTGCACAGGAATAGATTGTGTACCGAAAAATAATGGTAACATTACTCAGTTAAATAGAAACGTACGCTGTGAAACTTTCCATTGCCTATCATAAACCAGAGTCTATGGCGCCTGGCTGATGCAAAATATTTTAAGAAGTTAGATGCTTATAGCGGTTTTTTGGCGGATAAATCTTGCTGATGAGAGGCAGTAGCTTACTACGTTTACTACACCATTCGGTAGTTTGCATTCAAGCGTCTACATATGGGACTTATATATCAGCAATAGTTCTAAATATTTCCGGAAGCGCATGTCACAAATACTAGACGATATTGACGGGGTTTTATGCCAGACAGACGATATTCTAGTGTATGGACGGACAAGAGAAGAACATGACTCGAGACTGGAGACTGTCCTGACTAGACTAGAACAGGCTTATTGTACCCTTAACCCAAACAAATGTGTGTTCAAGAAACCCAAAGTTAAGTTTGTTGGACACATTTGCAATGAAGACGGAATAGAGGCAGACCCTGATAAAGTCGAGGCCGTACGAGACTTGCTACCACCCAAAGTTGTGCATGGTGCGCGCAGTTTTATCTGGTCACACAGCTAGGGAAGTTTTCACCTCTTCTAGCTGAATGCCCAAAACAGATACGAGACTACTGAGCAGTAAATCTCAATTCTATTGGGGTTTCCCCCAACACGAATCATTGACCAAATGGGTGACAGATTCAAAACACAATTCTGCAGTCTCCAAAGAAAAGCTTAAAAACAATTAAATTCTACTTAATTAAGGCAAACAAAGAGAATTTACTTACCATCACAATTGTGTGAAAAAATGTGGTCAAAACGTTCACATTCCATTCAGCATTTCAGCCAGGCTACGGGGTATTCGTTAAAGATATTGTCAGTGAGGGTATAATTATACATGAAAATTCGCGACTATGATCCTTTGTTGTAGAATCACAAAAAAGTACAATATCAAAGAATCGTAGGAATTTGGTTAAACTGAGTAGTAAAGTTTGACAAGGACATTGATATTCAGGACTATCACAGAATGCTAGTCACCAGTGTTTAACAATGAATCAGACACTTAACTGTCTCAAATATAAGATAGTTTGCATATTGAAAGATCAAACAGTTTATGGACTGTTTTACTTACACAATCTGAAAGGATTTCACGCCCTCGAGAGAGATTAAATTTGAAATTGTTTTGAAGTAGATGATGATTGAAACAACTTTATATCTTAACAGTATATTAATTTAAGTACGCATCTGATATTTCAATCAAGTTTAATGACATTATAGAATAATCTTAAAACATGTTGAATTCAATTAGAACAATGCTACTGTTACAGGCAAACCATGAGTTGATGTTCTTATGAAAAATTAACTTTCAGACTTTGGAAAAGGGGTGTATAACACATTGGAGTATAACTATTTATAATATATCTATTTTTTTATCCATTCTTTTACGTTTATTTGCAACAAACAATATCCTAATATATGACCTACTGAATACACGTACGTACAAAAAAGCTGTTTTTTCCGGTATTTGGACGGTTCAATATTTCCATGTTAAACATACGATAAAATCCGAATCGCGCGAAAATGTTCGGAATGTAATTATAAATCGGATGATGTAGGCGCTCTAGTATGTCCGCATGTTACTCTTTTCAGTCTGTACCATGTATTTTCAAATTCCTCCCCGGAATATTGAAACTATCTTTTAAAAGCTACATAAAGCAACGCTTAAATAGTAACAGACGTGGTCCCGCCCCATAAAAGACAAACATTTAAATCACATTTATTATGCCCCATTTGAAGGAGTAGTATATTATTTACAGACTTACCCTTAGCCTTTTTTTAAACATGGGAAACAATCTGTTTATATGGTGAAATTGTTGAGTAAACACCGTTTGTTAATCCTAATCCTGTCCATGTTATATCAGTGCAAATGAAAAGTAACCTATCTATGTTAAATGCTATGCATGATAAGACAGTCATGTATCTAACAGTCCTGAAATTGATTTCTTTAATTTTCTTATATTTCTAGATATTTTCCCATACGTTGACGCATGTATGCGGTTAGTAGAGATTGTTTTCTTTCCAGAAGTAGTCTTGTTAGCATATTTTACCTTGTGAAATTATGTGGGTTTTGTTGACAATTTTTCCCCACAGAAAAAGTCTTTCATATTCTCCAGGGCACTAACTTATTTGATCTTTAATTAGTTTCAGACTGCTAATCCAATGGCAATTATGCACGCTTTTTCCCTGCCTGGAGGTAAAAACTGCATAGTTTGCATGAGGTTCTAGGCCAACAGCCACCTAAATCTACTATAAAGTCTTAAGGAAGTTGTCTCCGTTTTATCCAAAGATTTTACCCGGCGGGTTCATTTTATTCAGCTCAAACAACTTGTTTTTCAGAAAATGGTATTTTTCATATTTTTTTTTTCAGTCTATGTACTTTGATGCAGTTAACTACACATATGTCTAAAATAGATTGTTCATACTTGAAGTTTGTATTTTTATAGTTACACTGTCTATACTGTTTTGCAGAAGTCGGTCAGTCGGATGTTAGATAGCTCGGTCGGTCCGTAGACCGGTCAGTTTCCGGATAATAACGCAAGAACGCGATCATAAAAGTTGATAGAAAGATTAGTCATGACCAGTAAAGTATTCCCATAGATTTTGAAATTAGTAGGTCAAAGGTCAAAGTCGCAGTGACATGGAACAGTTAAACCGTTTCCGGAAGATAACTCAAAAAAGCTTAGGCATGGGATCCTGAAAGGTGAAAAGGAGATTGGACATGATCGGCAGATGCTCCCTATTGATTATTTTATCAGTAGAACAAAGGTCAAGGTCACAGTGACCAGGAACAGTTGAACGGTTTCCGAGCGATAACATGAGAACACATTGGACTAGGATCATGAAATTTGACCTGGAGCTAGATCATGACCAGCAGATGACCACTATTGATTTTGAGTTCAGAAGGACAATGGTCAAGGTCACATTGATCCAAAACAGTGGAAGTTTTATTTGCCAAATAACTAGATATGTTTTGGTCTAAGACCACATTTGATACGGTAGTCACGTATGATCCACAATAATTATTATTGATTTGAGGTCAGTACGCCAAACGTCCAGCGTACAGTGACCAAATAATTTCTGTTCCTTGTGCAGTTACTAAATGCATCAAGAGGGGAATTTAGTTTTCTACGAGCTCTTGTTATAATAATGTCACCAGCGTATTCAGTTAAGAGGTAACAAAAATTGTGTTTTATCTAGAAATGATGTCATTTCCTGTGAGGCATTTAAGTTTATCTGAGCAAAGATGAGACAGAGGCGTCAGGTATTATGAACTTCAAAATATAGTCTCGCAGAATAATCTTTTTTTTTTCTCTGAAAATAATTCAATTTTAAAATTTCCCGAAACAGAGCCAGAATGCTTTTTAATGTTAAGAATATGACTAATGATTTTATTATTTTGATAAAATAAGAAACACAGTGAACAGGTACGACTACGTATGAAGTTAATTTAGTAAGCATGTAGCTGAAACGAATAACTATTAGATAGGTAGCTTCTAAATAATCTTCAGATTGATTGCTATTTTTGTCTGTCTGTTCATACACAGATGTACTTAAAGAGTACAGACAACACATGTTATCTCCCTACCGCCGACGTACGGTGGGCAGGCCAAACTTTTCCCACAGATGCCTTCAACTAAGTAAAGACGGTTATCCTCATCATCCGCATCACCATTGACGACTTTTTCTGGACGTCGATCGAGACAAACGTATTCAGTAGCGCTCTTATCACCGTAGTAACCAGATACTAAATACCCGCTATATTCCATCGTCCAACCATCGTAACACCTGTTTCTCCCTGGAATCATCAACGATGTACTTCTCTTCGTTTGACAGACGGCACAAACAGCGTTGTGGTTGAACATGTTGTCTCCGAAAAAATCTGCAGCTCCATTAGATCTATGGTTCCAAAATTGATACTCTACACCAGTTATTTTCCCTAGACTTTCTGCTGTGTCCTTAAAGTGGTCCCACAAAGGTTCAGCAGTAAGACAGAGATAATTGGACCCGGTTCCCGGTTGTTCCTTATCAGACCCACCCATAAAACCTAGTAAGAAATAAAAGATAACGATTTTATAAAGGTTTTGAATGTTCTCAAATGTTTGAAACAATGCTTTTTCTTGGAGAAACATTTTACAACGAGTGATTTTTAGTATGTAAGGTCGTGCAATATCGGGTGCATAAAACTAATAACATAAACAATTATTTCTCAAGCGGTTAAAATGTCTTATGCAGGATTAGTTATCCCCCGCCGATGAAATCGGGAGGGGGTATTGAAATGGCGTTGTCCGTCCGTCACGTCCGTGCATCCGTGCGTGCGTGCGTGCGTGTGTCCGTCCGCAGCCATTTCTCAGTAACTAGCAGGTAGAATTTCATGAAACTTGAAATAAACATGAACCAACATACTGCGATGATGCCCGTTAAGTTTTTTTTTTGGATTGGTCGATTTCCCTTAGAGTTATTGCCCTTGATTTAATGAAAAATGCCCAAAAATGTCCGTCCGCAGCCATTTCTCAGTAACGTGGAATTTCATGAAACTTGAAATAAATATGAACCAACATACTGCAGTGATGTCCATCAAGTTTTTTTTGGATTGGTCAATTTCCCTTAGAGTTATTGCCCTTTATTTACTGAAAAATCCACGTCTGCAGCCATTTCTCAGTAACAAGCTGGTAGAATTTCATGAAACTTAAAATAAATATGAATCAACATACTTTGATGATGTATGTCATTTTTTTTTTCAATTGGTCATTTTCCTAAGAGTTACTGCCCTTTAATTATTTGAAAATCTACAGATTTGTACATAACAAACCAACCAATTGGTAGAATTTCATAAAACTTCTTTCATTCTTTTCCGTGAACATTTATTATAAACATGTGAAGTTGTGTACCCACACCTGGTCACTACCTTGCTTTCGTCACCCCCCCCCCCCCCCCACAAAAAAAAATCTTTCCTTTTTATTATTATTTTTTTCAGACTTTCATGAATATTTATCAACATACAAAGTTGTACTGTTCCCCCACCTCACTCCTCCACTCAGTCATCCCCCCCCACCCCCACATTTTTATTTTTTTTTCATTTTTAATTTTCCATCCATATTTCAATATTTATAATCAACATCGATGATCAATGACAATAATCGATGTTTTGTACCCTCACCCAGTCATCCCCGCTGCCCCTCCCCCCAACCAAAAAATAGCATTCATTTTCTGTTAAATTGATTTTGACAAATGAAATTATTTGCTTCTTTTGCTTCTTAGTAACATCCTTAACTTTTTGCCGGATATATTTTTTTGCCATTCCTGACCACAAACCCTTTCGGCGGGGGATACCAGTTCATCGAATTTGCTTGTTTATTATCTATTTCATCAAAGGGAAAAGGGTTGCGTTAGCTATAATAACGAAAAAGTTTAAGTCACCGAAATCAGTTTGATGAAGACCATTAGATTTATTCTACATTTCTTGCCTGAAGTACAACAAAACAGTATGCTGATTATAATGGCGATCTTGTCAAGGCAAACGGGCGCATATGGCCGTGTAGACGAAGTAAACGTTAGTCGTGTACAGTACATACATAGGTTTAAATCATAAGAGAATTTGTAATTTTGGAAATGATTTAATGTTTACCTAAATCAATGAGGTATTGAATTCCCTATATATATATGGTTTGATACATGTAAGTTTTATTTGAATTTATCTCGTATCCGCAACAAAACCAGCATTTAAACCGAAATCGGTATCGATGATAATTTCGTCGGAAATTTCCTGCACTATTTTGGTCTTTCGAGTGAGTGGTCACTGCAGATATTGCCCCTTAAGAAAAATAACTCAATATTCCACAGGATTGCGTTAAATTAGTTAGATTAAAGTGAACGGAACCTCTCTTACTGCGAGATTTTCATTGAATCCGTCGCTATGGAAGGTTTTTATCGGAATTATAGCCATAACGTATAATATCCACAGAAGTTTAAACAAGCTCATCTTTTTAATGTTAAGACTTCATTTGTATAATAATTCTTATCTATCAAGTGCTGCCTTTATCAGAATCGAAAGTTCTTACCAGAGTATATGAGGTTCGTTCCATTTTCAGGGCAAACTTTGCGACCCCAACGAATATACGTGCTTCCAATAGCTGAAAACATAAAAACAATCACCATAATAATTATTTAGAGAGAAAAACACAAAACAAATCCAGTGTAAAAATGTCTGTATTCAAAATGTAACAATTGTTCAAATATTGAATACAATTTATGTTATTGTGGTCTTATTCAACTTACATTTTTCTGCTTCTTTGAGAGCTTGTATCTCCACTTGTTGTCTTCGAATTTCTTCCTTTGCAGCCGTTAAATCCTGTCTTAAAAGAATTAACTCTTGTATAATCTTATAATCGTAGTCAAACTTAGATGTACATTGTGGTTCCTGATCTGTACTATCAGCTTTTGTTTGTAGAGAGCTGTAACAAACAAAGAAAACGCAACATAGTTTTACATGGAGTGCATTAGGAAACATCTTCATACATGTATTTTCCGAATAGCATACTATGTTGATTTTCCGAAAGAGGAACGACAAGTAAAATACAAAACACTTCTTTCCTAACTAAATATGCGTCTCGTCTACTTTATCAACAAACACTTGTATATTACTTATTCAAGCATGAAATGTGGGAGACACTCCAAACAACTATCAAATAAATTTATCGGTAATATATCGCTATACTGTGAAATCTATTATTATTGTGGGAGGACTGTTTTTTGTTGATTTTGTAGTTGCATGATTCCGCAAATTTTAATCATGGCAAACGCATAAAAACAATCCCGTTCGTATTATTTACGAATTCATATCCCATAAAAAGCGGGTTTGGTCCAAAACCACGAAATTTCGTGCCCACGAAATAAAATGATTTCATAATATAAATTGTATAGATATAACTATATAAACGAAGTGTGTAGCCATCAGGAAGTGAAACATTATCTTTGTTTCGTCTCATTATTTGTGTGAGAGTATAATGCGGAAGTTTCTATTTGTTTATAATAAACTTCAGCTCAAGAGCATATTATATTTATTACTGCATGTATTCATAAATCTTGACTATCCTAACGATTTAAACTTGTTAAGATAAAACCTGATTTTATAAAACGCAGTCAATTTTTACGGTATTACATGAGGTTAGAAAACAAGTAAATTGTTTTTAAACTTGTAGTCTCAGCGTTGTGAAAGACATCGAACGACCTTTTGTCAAAATAAATGAGCCGTGCCATGAGAAAACCAACATAGTGGGTTTGCGACCAGCATGGATCCAGACCAGCCTGCGCATCCGCGCAGTCTGGTCAGGCTCCATGCTGTTCGCTTTTAAAGCCTATTGGAATTGGAGAAACTGTATGCGAACAGCAAGGATCCTGACCAGACTGCGCGGATGCGCAGGCTGGTCTGGATCCATGCTGGTCGCACACCCACTATGTTGGTTTTCCCATGGCACGGCTCAAATGATTATTTAAATGTTATCCGAAATGTTCACTGATGTGGTATCGGATAGGTGTATAAGGCTTGGTACTTTCTGAAAGTCAATCGAGTTTCTTAATTCAATTCACGTACACAGTACAAGCATAAAATTCGTTCACTGCATTTAAAAATGGTACCTCGTTACGTGTAAGGGAATTTAATAGTTACTTAAGATACTAAGAGTAACAGAAAAACAAACCAGCAAAACAACAACATAATTATCTTATTTTGAAAAGTAGCAATTCAAATACCTTGAAAATATTAAATAGCTGTAGAGTCTATTTTTAATTCCAGCACTTTCGTGTATCACAAAGAATAAAAAACAAGAATGTGGAAAATCCCAAAATAGCACAGACTTTAAAATAACGTTAACACCCTGTTGATCAAACCTTACAATGATTGAGGGAAGAAAAAGGAAAAATATAATAACAGAACGTCTAATAGAATGATATGTTATTAGAGAGTTTATGCAGACACCCTATAACATGCAATCCTTCAATGAAAAAGGTAATACAAATGGTAGTAATGAGATATGAGCCACCGCAATTAAGACATAAACACACTAGGTACCTTGACTTCCATAATTGAAATAAAATAGCAAGAGTCAAACAATGCAGTACAAGCCAGTCTCCTTTAAATCTATCTTTAACCAGAATGTTTCCCCTAAATTGTGTGTGGGTATGGAATCATGCCTAACACATCAATCAACTATAAACATTATTCGAAATCTTTGACTGTGTATTATTGTTGATGTTTGAATGAGGAATAAGGAAGCGTTACTAACTTCCAAGTTGTAAATGACTGATCTTTTGTAGATCAAAACACATGTTGTTTTGTCATCCTCTACCTGTCTGTAAACGCTATCCTTGATTCGTACACTGTTCAGATCTATTTCGAATAGAGACACTATTGGACTTCTTCAAATATTAGTTGTTAAAAAGTTAAGTCACCTTCTTCTATTACTTGCCACCAGCCGTATCAACAGAACGTTTGTCAAATAAATGTGTAACATATTCTCAAAAGATGATAACGTTGCTTTAGTCACTTTCCCAAACAGTATACCTTTAAATGAAAGACGTTTTCGTCTGACACTAAATGTTAAACATATCTTGCATGTAAGTATTTATTTATGCGAAAGGAAGTAGTCATTTTCCTTATAAAAACGAATCTGCTCATATTTAGCTATACATATTGTTCAACCTCTCACAATTTCATTTGTCGTTGAATTTAATGAGGTTTAAATTATTCTCATTTATTTACATTCTAATGCGATATTAACATTCGTCTTAAAATGCGAAGTGATTATAAATGCATGTAAGTACTTGTCGAATTTTAATTTCAAATTGTTTCGTTCAGAATTCAGAAGGATGCCTCCTGTTCTTAGACACATTAGCTATAAACAATAGATAAATTTACACGAGATGTATACCAATGATTTTCAAATAAAAGTCACTAACGAAATACTACCTAGTAATGAGTTACGCTTACATGGTTCCATTGTTTGGCAGGTATGCAAAAGATTGATATTTCACAAGGGACCTCCGTGGTCGAGTGGTTAAGTTCGCCAATTGCAAATCACTTGCCCCTCACCGATGTGGGTTCGAGCCTCACTCGGAGCGTTGAATTCTTCATGTGCGGAAGGCATCCAGCTGGCTTACGGAAGGTCGTTGGTTCTACCCAGGTACCCGCTCGTGATGAAATAATACACGGAGGGGCACCTGGGGTCTTCCTCCACTATCAAAGCTGCAAAGTCGCCATATAGCCAACTTCGCATTGATATATATATTCGTTTTTAGTTTCAAAGAGACAAACCTCAATGTTTAACTTGTCTTCTAGGTTCTTTGTGGTGTAAAATGTAGCTCGAAACGCGGGCAAAACAATTACCTAGATAAAGAAATGAGAACTTCTTTGTTTGTTTGGATAGAGTTCTTAAGGAACATTAATCTTTTAAAAGTATAAAGCTACAGTCACACATATGGATATGTCCGTGCGTTGAGATACGGGATTGGAATGGGATTGGTTTGTGGGTGGCGGACACGGATAAGTACGGAGCAGTACGTCTTAGTACGGGGAAATTGGTGAGTAAAGCTACAGTCACAAATACGGTTATGTCCGTGCGTTGAGGTACGGTGCGGATGGAGTGGGTCGTTAGGGCCGGACACGGATAAGTACGGAGCAGTTCGTTATAGAACTGGAAAAATGGTGTGAAACGGGGAACAACAAATACAGCATGCGAATATGTACTACGTTGAGCTACGTTTTACCGCGCATGGAAACTTTCCAAGCGCGTGCACGGGACTGCGATGAACTACGTCGAACTACGCTTAAGTACGGACAGCTTCGGATATCTGCGTTCAGCTACGGATCAATACGGCAAAGTACGTTTCAGTACGGATAACTACGTTTTAGTATGTTTAACTGCGGATGAATAAGTTTCAAACAAGTTAGACGAAAGTCACGCTCAAATGGTACGAATTGCTAAAATTTTTGTGCATGTTCAAAAGTTGGAGAAACTTGCAAGTTTGGGATAAGTCTTGAATATGTTTTGACCAAGTTTTGGAATGGATACTAATTTGATGTACGGCTCAGGTACGGATCGATACGGATTACAATATTTCTATCCGTGGCTAGACGTAGCTATCTGCGCCGTTTGTTTGACTTGGGTTTTACACAATGTAAAACATCAACGCATTTTCTTTTAACCCTCCGTTCTTTCTGGACAACATATCAGAGAACTTATTTGATTTTAAGGGCAAAATAATCAAAACATATAATTTTGAAGAGCATTTTTATCAAATATAATTCATAACAAATTAAAATGTATATATAAGTTAGCCAGCTTTAAAACAGAAACCTAAAAATTATTACATGTGTAGCATTTTACTCTTAAATGCTGATATCTTGACATATTGCTGCTACAAAAGTAAGTTTGTTTGATTTTAGGCTTCGTACTGCAAAAAGTACTTGTCTAGTTATTTAAATTTAAACATTTAATTAAAAAAAACTGAAATTGTGAAAATAAATATGTTTTAATCATTTAATTGCTTATAACACCAATACAATAAGTATTTTTGTACAATGCCAAGTAAACTACTATAATAATTCATAACAAAGCAAACAAATCATTGAATTATATTAATACACCGAATACGTTGTTTTGTGAATAAGGGTATTAAATTTTAAAATAATACTACACGTGTCCTAATTAAAAACTTGTCATTGTAGCCAAAATACTTGTTGAACTATCATCAATTTCGATTTTGGACGGACCGACGGACGATCAGCCGGACAGACAACGCCAAAACCACTGGCGCTAGACCAGAAAAAAAATGCCCCTGTACATGTTATACCCTGCCTCTAGGTTCTAGATCCCGTTTCAATCGCGCATTTCATACCTAAAACACGCAGTTCGGTAAATGTGTACTATGGATATCAAACAAGTGGTAATTTATCTTCCATTGTGTACCGGTCACATTTCTTCAATACATCTTATTTTAGAAAAACAACGCGCAATTTATAGTTATTTCAACGTTACACAAAAAAAAAAACTTGCTTGAACTTCTCTCGTGAAGTTCCGTTCTAGATTACAAAACCATTCTGATTGGCTAATGTGAAAATATATGTCAATTGTCATTTTACTACAGGCGTTCGCTAAAATGTGAAAATGCAGCATAAATGTGCAAAACGAATAAAATTAACAGAACAGATGCAGAGCAATGTACCATTTTAAATTAAAGATCATATACAAGATGAATTTCATTCATCATTTCGAGTTTTATTGTCAAAATGTGTGTTTTTTTAATTCTGTTTTTGTTTGTTTACATTTCGCCAAACATGTGCACACTGCCGTGACCTCTAGTTCGGATGTTCATTAGGGAAGGTCAAGCAAGTCTTTTCTGTAACGTTGACGAAAGCATAAAATATGTTGATAATCTAAGCAATATGGAATATTGAGACAATGTGACTGGTGCACGTTCGAAGATAAATTATCGCTTATTCAATATACTAGGTACCCATTCACCGAACTGTGCGTTTAAGTTGAGAAATTAACGATTGAAACGGGTTAGTATATTTTCCCGTTCATGACCATGGTTCTTACAGAATACCTGGGGGCAGGGTATAACATGTACAGAGACATTTTCTTTCTTAACATGTACAGAGGCATTTTCTTTCTGGTATGGCGCCAGTGGTCAAAACAATATCCTTCCGCCTTTGATGGGGAATAATAAATACGTATTGTAGTATTAAGTCCGCAAACAGCTTACCGCTAATCTTAGGCTAAAACTACAGGTTAGTGAATCTAGCCCTTTCAAAATGCCATTTTTTTTCTAAAATTTGTAAAACGTTCTTGGAACTTGGCTATCCCTATTGGGTATTCATCTTTGTTTTAAATGAGTATGTCTTTACCAGAGAACCATGTTTGAAATGAGGATATTTAAAGTACTTGCTTTAGAAATAAGAAGGTTGATTTGTTTGAGGGAGTTCTTAAGTGTTTCTGAAGGGGACTTCGTGGTTCTGAAGTATTAAATTGTGTCTTCAAACCCCAAAACACAGGAGATATTGTATAGTTTAGAATGCGAAGTTTTATTTAATTTATTATTTTCTGTATGATATATAATACGATGCAGCATAAAAACATGAAAACAACGATAAATCTATGTAATGTAGAGTATATCTACGCAATTCTACTTCACTAGTTCAAGTTTAATAAATTTCCTTGAGAATGCAGCATGCTATACTTTCTTAGAGCAAGACCTTCTTAAAGTAAGACATAACTACTTTGATACAAATATTCAGATAAAAAGAAAGCATCAAGTTTAATGCAGGTAACAAATTATTTCCAATATGTTCAAATAATACCTTCTTCAAAATGCAGCCGCTAGTAGGTTTACTAAGCGAAGCTATATAAAATTTAACAATTATAACTACAATACAATAATTTTTAAATGTAGAATAGAATAATTGTCTCTCAGTGTATTCAAATCACCTAAAATAGCAAAAACTTGTACTAATAGTACTACAAAATATGCTAAAAATTTAAACATATTAAGCTTTACTTAAATTGTCTTGAAGTTTGCTACAAAAATTTAATGCAAAGATATATAAAGTTATTTACCTGAAATGTTCAGTTTTCCCTTCTAATCACAAAACACAAGAGATCTATAGTGTAAAATGCGAAATGAAGGGACTTGGGTCAGACGGTTTATATAGATGTGCCCCAACATCTCGTCTCAGACGGGTTACATCATTAATTTGATGTTAGTCTTGATCTTCTGCTTTATCAGAGCCATTGCTAATAAAATGTATGTAACGGTATAGAACTTGAATATTAAAACAGGGAGAAAGTGTGTGGGCGGCCGGGTAGCTCAGTCGGTAGAGCATTGGAACGGTTTTCCGAGGTCCCGGGTTCGAGTTCCGGTCTGGCTGCACATTTTTTTCACCCTATGACATTTGGCGCCCAACATGGGACCGTGACGGCATTACACTGGTTAGTCTTCGACGCCTGTAATTGCTTATATATAAAGTACCCGCTGAAATTCGAGAACGAATTTCAAAATGGTGGGGAAATATGTCACGGTATAGAACTTGAATATTAAAACAGGGAGAAAGTGTGTGGGCGGCCGGGTAGCTCAGTCGGTAGAGCATTGGAACAGTTTTCCGAGGCCCCGGGTTCGAGTCCCGGTCTGGCTGCACATTTTTCTCACCCTGGGACATGTACATGACACCTCTGAGCTATCTACTTTTGTAGACATATGTCAAACAAAAATTGCACAGTCTGACAATAAGCTATTTAGTCTTATATGAGTTGACAATTGTCAGACATCTTGTATATGTCTCATGTACTTTTATCTTAGTTAGTTATCAGTATAAACTTGACCTAAATTGATAATATTCATGTTTGTGCATTATCCTTAATATTTCTAAACTTTATCCTTGTGAAACAATGTTGAATGGCTGGATATATAAAACATGATAAAAGATAAACAGGACTTTTGGACGATACAGGTGTTACGGCTGAAAATGTTGTCACCGTTTTGGCTAGCCACCGAGATTTGATTTTATTTCTTCTATTTGAAATTCTTTACATGCACAGTCACCAAATAACCAATATTCGATTTAATTGTTTTTATATTAAAAAATGACAAGGTAGCTCTGACGCCATTTTTTTCAACGAACAGAAGTAGATTGAGCCCGGCTCGAAAATTAAAGAAAACACATACGCACGCCGGGAATCTCGCTCTTTTTACCTGTCCTCGCGGATTTTGTTGATCATTTGTTTCTCAATAAAAAGTAATTAGCATGCTTAAAATGAAAACTGTGTGATTGCGGTGCTTACAGTACGGTACCTGTAGCGACTATGATAAATCATACTACTTAAAACGTATCAGCTTAGATTAACGTTTGTCAATACAGTTTCTTAAACAAATGCAAAATGTCACAGATTTAAATACTCAGTAACGTATGAATGGAAGAAACAAATATCCTTATTACTGATACCACAGTAATTAATCATGTGCAGTTTTACGATTGTGTCAAATGTCCAGCTGAAGGGCAAACAGTTACAGAATAAAAAATAAGCAATGTACAAGGATAAAAGCCATAACCTAAACACAATGTGTTGCTGATACTCATCCCCAATGATAACATGATTCCCTCAAAAAGATAGGGCAAATCCATTTCATGATAACTAATAAAATAACAATAATTTCGTAATGCCTACACATTACTTGACAAGTAAATATTAGTTTTTGTTTCGTTTTAACTACCCAGTTAGTATACTGCAGCATAGCTCAGTCGGGTAAAATGCAAGTAACAATTGGATATAAGCAAATTGTTTTGTGAGTTCGAATCCTCATGAGGATTTTTTCGTTTTTCCTATTCGTTTTCAGTTTTTTTCTGTCTTTGATGGTTTGTATGTCTTTTATAACATAATATTATGTTCGTTATTCACTTAAGTGCAAGCATTTAATTAATATCATCTTTGATATGATGCTAAACCTTTCCTGTCTGCCATATCGGCTTTAGCTATTTCTCTGCCGTGTTGTCACAGAGCACATGAAGGAATCTCAATTATTTTATGCAAAACATTAAATAAAAAAATAAATGTCGATGCTGAGTTTCGAACACACACGGCAAAAGATCTGTTTAACATGGACAGTATGCTTTACCTCTGAGCCAATTTGTAATTGGTGCAAAAATAGAAATATTTAGATTTTAACATATTAAAAAAAAATGTTGAATTCCCTATGTTCCATTTTGATCTATTTTATAAACGTGTTTGTAAACATAAAGTTATCGTTGGCGCATAGTATATATCCATGGGCTTTATTTATTCTTGCAGCTTGCATTCAATTATTTCGATATTCAATAAAACAAATGCCATAATTTGCAATTAAGTCATTTTGGACAAGGCAGAAGTTTGGTCCTTTTGTTTCTTAAACGGTGTCATTCAAAGAACGTATGGTTGTTGGAATAAAGAGTTTGCATACTGGGTGTGACATTGCGGGATCAACTATATTAGATTCCTTATTGGATATATTAGATTCCTTATGATATTAATATGATAAGTTTCAACAACGTAATACTTTATTTATAGAATATTTTGAGAGAGAGGTTTGGAAACTGCGATTTTCAAGGGATTGTCAATTATCTTCTTTAATTTGATACTGCTTGTTTGATTATAGTTTATGCATACGCTTCGATCTGCTTATAGTTATACTCGTTGAATTGTATGTGATAAATGTCAGATGGTAGTGCAGCATTCAAGATTTGGTCGGACATAACGCCGGTGCATTTTGTTCATTCTATTAATTTGACAGTTATGCTATGAAATAACTGTGTAATTGTAAATACTTGTTTTTTCTTTCTTTGAAGTAGTCTCTAGTACACTATAATTATCTGGATTGAACTTCATTGACCAGTCCTAGGGAATGGAGATCATTTTGCACAAGTGTGTAACAAGTTAGGATTTCCACATGAGACACACAGTGGTGTTATAAGCAAATAAACATTTGAACAAACTTTATAGAGGGCATTAGTGTAGGTCTGATCAGTAGTTTCAGAGTAGCTGTCATCTGAAGAAAAATGTGGACGGACGGATGGTGAGCTATAACAATAACTCACGCACCGATCACTTCGTGCTCAGGTGAGCTACATAATAACCAAGGCAGGCATATGAATTATTGAACATATGTCCTTTAGATTGTACTATAATATTGAAGGCATGTCTGGAGGGATATGTGAAATTTCCCACTTAAAGGTGTAGTTACTAAAGTACAACTTATAGTTTGTTGAAAAAAAGCAAGGACATAAGTTCATAAATATGATAATAAAAGTTCTGGAATTAATGTTTTTCAGCTGGTGAGATCATTGGGGAAGGCATATCTGATGTTTCCTCCAGTTGCGATGAGTAATGATTCAGATATTACATGTACCTTGTCGGGTTTAGTAAACATAGCGTTGACACACGCCGACGACGACGACGGATGTAAAGCAATAGGTCCTCAGACTTACGTCATCTTGAGCATATGTGTTTAACTACAAAGAAGGAACACATTTCTCATTTGAGCAACATTATAGGGAATAACTTCAGACCTGTATTAGCTCATCTCAAATTTTTCAATAAAAACCATCTATTTAGTAAACGCTAGAACGAAAATTATTTCATAAAAATGACGACCTTGATCATTCTCCTAGTAGTATCTATGTGTAAAGTTTTAAACATGTTTTACACACGCCTGCGACGTCGAGAGATGTATAGCCAAACTACATGGCTTACTAAATTTCTATTCCAGGAATTTGAAAATTAGATAAACTGCTATATACCATTTACTCATTAAGTGCAACACTTTTTGACGCTCCTCCATTTAGTCGTACAAATCTGAAATATACATAATTGACTTACAGATGTTATACATAACACACTCACATGCAATGAAAGTATCATAGCTTTATGATACTTCGTAGAAAAAATGCAAAACCGACCTTCTCGCTTTGTCTTAAACTGTGATTTTGAGATTATAAACTTTCACCAACTTTGGACGTTCTTGCGATTGTCTCTCTTGAAAAGAATGATTATTTTTGAATGTTTTTGTCATTATTATGATTAAAAATATCGATTCGTATTGGGTTGAATTTAATTTATTCTAGAATTTAAAATATATATATATTAAGTTTAACCGTCCGCTAATGCTACTATCTGATATGGCTGACAGATTATGCCTGTTTCTCGTCGATTCGAGCTTTCTCATCGATTCGAGCCCTTGTGTTTCAGTAAAATTCATGCTGATGATGCTAGCATGTTCTTCCATCAGAAACTTGTGTCATTTACATTTTAAAATGCCTTGGAAAATATTCGTCATGAAACCACTGAAAAAAATGAGTAAATACCTGTTCTAATATTTTGCATCAAAAATTGCTTATTTCTAAAGGAAATTACATAGTGGGTAATATTGTGAGCCCAAATTTCAAATTAAAAGCATCCTGAGCATATTTCGAATGTTGTAAGAGTGAACAAGAAGTCAATCTTGATAGAGATTTGCTTTATGGAAATAAAATATGCAAACATTAACACTTAATGACATTCCAAACAAAGGGCTCGAATCGACGAGAAAGTTTTAAAGTTATGTGGAGTTTGACCTCCTTCAGTCTCGTGCAAAAAAATGCATATAAAAGATAATAAAATTGTAATTCTTATTGCCCATTGTTAAATGCAAATATTTTTGTAACTAAAAACAAAAATTATTTAATTGAACAGATTTACAAAAATATGCACAACCCTAAAAGATCTAAGAGGCTCGAATCAAGGAGAAAGCAGCATACCCATTTAAAACCACATTTATAGGCAGTATGAAAGACAAAATCATGAAAATTAAAATCATTTAAGACGTATAATTGATGTATTTGTAGCCAGTATGCAAGAACAAACTAATAAAATGTTTCCTTAATATTCGACATTTTTTGGTTTGCTGCTTTGGGTAAACGTTAATTATAACAATGATTATAAAAACATCTAGCGTAATAACATAAACCATAAGTAAGCATTGTTACAGTTCATGCTTAAATTTTCTTCAAATAGGTGTACGAGGGGTGTTCCAAAAGTAATGTCATTTGCATCGGTTCTCCTATACTGCAAATGTTCTGATCATTTTAACTTGCTCTGCCCTTCAAAATACTCTCCGTCAGCCTGAATACAACTTCTGAGCCGGTCAATCCTCTTTTGGAAGCATTGTTCATACTCTTCTACCCATCAGATACTGATAAACTGCAGATCCATAGGCATTTCTCGATTTGTATCTCTTTCCAGACAGATGATATTTAAGTTTGGGAAACAGAAAATAGTCGCAGGGGGGCCAGGTCTGGCGAAAACGGAGGGTGTGGAAGGACGGTAACCTCTGACTCCAAAAACTCGGTCACAATGCGTGCCTTGTGAGCGGGTGCATTATCATGCAAAAGTCGGAGCTACATAAGTCCTGTTTTGGGGCGGCGACTTTTGTAGTAGTTCTTCAATTTTCTTAGAACAACTTTTTTTTATAGAATTTTCCTATGACCATACTGCCTTTTGGTACCGGAATTTGAATGATTGGACCCTTATGAGTGAAAAAAATACATACAAAACCTTCTTCACCGTTCGTATTCGTTTTGGCAATACTTGGGCGTCTCGCATTTTTGGTGACCCAAATTCGATTGGAATACTTCCGCTTTGGTTAAAAATAATAAACCCAGGTTCCATTACCAGTAACTATATTATCAAAAACCTCTTTGATGTATTTTAGGTACATGTTCAGAAGTTTTTTTTTTGCCATTGTTACACGGGTCCTCTTTTGTTCATCTGTTAACAAATGGGGTATCCATCTTGCATTTATTTTTCTAAGTTTTAGGTGTTTCTTCAAAATTCCATGAACTCGTGCTAACGACAAGTTTGTCAGTCGGGCCAATTGTCCTACGGTGAATCGGGCATCCATTTTTAGGAAATTGAGGATTTTTTCGATGTTACATTTCGACGTAGTTGTTGCAGGACGATCTGTGCGAGCAGCATCTTTGAGTTGCTGCTGTCCGGTCCTAAATTTAGCTACCCACCTACAAATAGTCCTATGAGACACTTGACCTTCCCCATAAATGTCGCACACCTCACGGTGAATATCTACAAGCTTCATGCCGAGTAGCGACCTATCTTTTATGTAGGCCATAATTTCAAGCACATGTTCAGCTCTTTTCCCAGTCATTTTGTGTGAAGTGTAATGAATACGCTATAAAGCAATGTACACTGTACCAAAGTCAGTGAACGTGTGAGCGCGATATTTACCTATGTTACGATTCAGTGATCGTTCTATCGACACGAGGTGGTTTTGTGTACACATGACACGATTTCCGCGAAATAAAACACAAATGACATTATTTTTGGAATACCCCTCGTATCTAAACATGACATATTAATACGAGAATGAGCAAAAAGACCCTTCTAACTGCATTTTATTAAACAAAACTATATGTTCTTTAGTGTTTAAGCACTGGTCTATGTCTGCCTGCAATTGCCAAAACTAAATGCTAGAAAGGCAACATTTCAACAACAATTATAGGAAATAAATAAACTGAGCTATTTGTCTATGGATTGTCAAGCAATTATAGTCAATAATAAGAGAGAACCATTAGTTTGAAATAGAAATTCTTCTTATGACGCAAGTTTGATAAAAGTCCATTTTGGGATTGTGTTACTACACGGCTAATAAGGCACAAAAAGCTACCACAACAGCACTGCTATCTCATAGTTTCTAACTTGTCAGATGATTACCTTTCCAAAAATTGCAATGAGCTTGTTCCCCTCGGATGGTACCGCTAGCCAAAATTACCGGGTCTGGCTCATCGACTATGACTTTAATTGTAAAGAATTTCAAATAGGACAAATAACGGTCAAATTACGACGGGTAGTCAACACAGCAGTTTTATTTCCTGTCACATAGTACCTGTGATCGTTCATTCATCTTCGGGGAAATAGCTGTAACGGAAGTTTACAAAATTCTTTTCCCTGATCTACATGATCGAATTCGAAATTTATGATTATATGATAGTTACAGTCACCCTATTCTTCTCCACTGAAAAGTATGACGTTCATTTCGTATGAACAGCAAAGGTAAAGGCGCGAAAGTACGTCAACGCCGCATAGAGAAAACAGGCCTCTGTTTTGACTACGTCCGCGTATAGTCAGGGAGATGACGCTGCACTGTTCCGCCCGGTGAATAGAATGCCCGAGTTTAATGTTAAATGAAATAAAATGTGTGAAATTTTTAATATAAACTTGTGTAATAATGGAAGGGAAATATAATGTTAAATGAACATAAGAAATGAAACTTTTTTTCGGTGTTCATGCGAAATGAAGCGCGATTCATTCTCTTTTGCCGATCCTATTCTGACATTCATTTCGCATGAACACCGAAAAAAATGTCTTAAGTGAATTATATTTCATTTTTATACCCCCACCAAACATGTTTGTAGCGGGGGCGGGCTATATAGGAGTCAGTTTTGTCCAGTCACGTCCCGTCGCGTCACGTCGCGTCCCGAAATCTATATCTCAGTTATTACTAAACGGATTTGATTCAAACTTAGAATAGATATTTCACCGTAACACCCACATAATATGACACAAGGGGCATAACTTTGACACCAATTGTTCATGAATTATGCCCTTTTACTTAGAATTTAAGGTTAATTTTTATGCATTTTCACTGTATCTCAGTTATTACCACCCTATCACACACATCATGTGACACAAGGTGCATAACTCTGACGCCAGTATTTTATGAATTTTGTCCCCTTTTGGCTTAGAATTATCCTTATAAAGTGTTTTGATACACTTTGTCTGTACCTCTCTTATTATTTGATATTTTTAACACAGACTCAAGCTATTGTGCAATATTTATCAACCATTGGAGTCATTTAACACTCCAGTGACAGTTCTTGACAGATTTAAATGGTTTTTTTTGTACACAGGTGTAACATCATAAAATACAGGTTAAGTCTACTTTGGCTACAAACCACCAATTTTATATGTAGTTATGGCCCCTTTCCAAATTAAAATTTGCCAAACTCATGGTTGCCGGACAATAACTCACAAAAGGCTTGATAGATTTAGATAAATTCTGGTACACATGTGTAACATCATAAAATACAGGTGCCATTCTTCTGTGACAAGACCGTATTGTGGGGGTATTCCTCACTCCTGTGACAGTTCTAGTATGAAATAGGGAGCGATTTGAAATTAAAAATCAAATTAGGCTTAGCCTAACGCTTTTAATTTGTCAAAACACGATATCCTTCCAAACAGTTCTTATAAATAGCGTACAGAAAAACTAAGGTTATGTAGCCGTACACAATTAATTATTTCTTAAGACAAGACATAATCTCCTGCAGACTGTTTCAACTTTCCATTATTTGTCTAGTTATCAACGAATATTTGCAATTAGCTTTCTGTCTGTGTGTCTGTCCGCTTGATTAATAAAGAAAATGGTTAATGGCAAGAAAGATATCAACATTGTCTTTTATTCTTCAACGGCAATATACGGCGAAAAGACAAAGCTGTATACAGTGACGACCTGGATTTTGACATTAAATATTTGTACTGAAGAAGCATACGTTTGTCTAGTAGTAATAAGAAGTTCCAATTTTGGTACCATCTTAACCCAGTTATGTGTTGAAGCTATTTCAATGTGTTATTCGCCGTCGTATAGAAAAAACTGAAGTCGCAAAAACGGAAACTAAAATTGTTTAAATAAGATAAAGCCGCGTCAGTATCCTCAATAGGAAGTGCGCTAAATGAAAAGACAGGGAACACAAAACAAGAATCAGGCAGTAGTCACATTTTATATTATCAGGAAAGTATATATGAAGTATTGTATATTTACATTTTATTATAAAAGATCTAGCAAACATCCGGCTTGTATTTTACAAGTAAATTTCGAACAGGCAGACAAAAATCCAAATTATACCTATTGTATTGTATGCTACACTTAATATGCATGACCTGACTTTGTTTTATAAATAGCGTTTACAAAAATTACACTCGGGTCTATCTTATCATCGGTAAACTATATTTGTCCGATAACAAAACTTTCTTTGGTTTAAACACATTTTATTCGTCGTTATCGTATGCATATTATAAATAGTCAGACTAAGTCAGAATTAAAATAAAGAATGTGTGTTTTTCGAATATAGACAGTTCAGCACAATGTCACTAATTTAAATAAACTATAAAGAAAGTTATGGTAAACTGAATATTGATGTTTCAAAAAGCCTAAGTCGCCGACGAATACGGTCCAAGGAATCGCTACAGAAATAAAAACAAAACTACATGTGCTTGGTTTTGTTGTGTTGTATGTCGTACAGTCTAACTCATATCTCTTCCAAAATTATCGTTAAACTGTTTTTAAAGCATATACAGCAGTTTCTGTAGCTCATGCGTTCATAAATATAGTTTATGTAATCTTGTTAACGTGGTTGGATGTTTGAAATCAGAAGTTTCGAAACTTTTTATTGTAGCTAAAATATGAAGTCTGTCATTTCCTTCGGCAATTGATAGAACCTCTTTCCAGCTGTTGTCATCGCAATATCTGCGATGCCTAACCAAGTGTCCATTTTTCGCAACTTTATAGCACATGATAACATTAATTTGTCGCAGTATAACAGCAAGAAAATTGTTACCAACGGTTATCAAATTGGACGGAGGGGATTCCATCTTAAGCTCGACAATTGTCTTTTCTCTTTCAAAGTCAAATGACTTTACTAATTCCTTTTCAGCGATTATTAATTTACCAAAGTACATTGCGACTTCGTTTCCATTCTTTTTAATTCTGGAAATTGTGTCTGACAGTTGTTCCAATATTTCATTACATTTATTTGTACATGTACTTGTATCATTTGTTTGAACGAGCTTATTTTCTTTAACAATACTTGTATTTGGTGCAAATAAACTTTCATCAGTTTGGACTGTCTTGCAATTCTTGGTCTGAATTTCAAAGCTTGCAGAACAATCATCTGTTTCGTTATCTTCTAGCGGCTTCTCGGTGACAAGTCCAAAGCTTATAGGTTTGCTCAGAAGGTCCTTGGATATTTCACTTGGTACAAAGTCGAAGTCGTTCACAACAACGACTGTTTGAATTTTCTCTCTGCCGATTATTTCATATCTTTTTGCCTTTTCATAGCAATTTCCGATTTCATCACAGTTCAACGACGTTTTACAAATATCGAGTTTATTCATTACAGCCTGTACTTCGCGGTCAAAATTCGCCAAATCCATCAATTTTGTCGTGATGGTATCTTCTGTTTCTTTCTCCTTGGAGAGTGCTAACCTTTTACAATCGAATAAACCTTCGTCAATTTTTGCAGTTAAACTGTCTTTTAGACTATCGATGTTGTCTATAGCTGCCGAACAAACAGTTTTTACACGTCCTTTCCTTTCTATGAGTTTAGCTGTTTCTTTAGAAAGAATTAACCGAATCATTGACAATTTTTGTCTTGTAGTTTCAATATCATTTGATATTTCACTAACATCCTGACAAAGTTTATGTTCAAGAAACATGCATTTGGCGCAACCAAGTAAGTTATGAGTTTTACAAAAGAATTCCAATTTCAAATCATGAGTTGTACAGTTGTTACAGTCTGAATCCGAAGTGCTGCCGATATCCATATTCAGTTAAATTCGTATTCCGTAACCATTTCAGGTCTGTCTACATTAACTCGTTGTATTTGCATTATCTAAGATAACGTTATCACTTATGTTAGTGTGATATCAATTATCTATTTAAAGGTGGTTATTTAAGTTTTGTTCGAGTGATAGATTTGTACGAAACTTTTGAATCTGATCGGGTATACTTATTATGTTCACTTATTGCTTAATACAAGTTCATAAAGTTAATATTATCCTTGTTCTGCCTAATATCTTGGTTTCGCAACAAGATAGACTGAAAATAAATAAGCTCTAAAGCAACAAACAAAACTTCCCATTTGGGTCAGAGTTCTGAAGTAACAAAATGGAAATGTAAAAAAAAGACATTACTTAGTATACTGAATTCAAAAGAAATATTCTTTGATACATTATATGTACTTTTATATATAGTAATGTGTGGTAATTACAATATTAATCATTGGGTTTGTTTGTGACAAAATGCAATTTGTGATAAATAGGGGGTAGCGAAGACGTAAGCTAGGTTCCCATATTAATCAAACTGATCCAAAATATCTCTGTAGAGAGTCACTAACAAACCCAATAAATGAATTGTTTTACTTACTACTTGTTTTTAGCTTAACCAGACTTGAAAATCTACTTGTCCTCCACAGAAATATAGGGGTCATCATGTGGCCACCTTTTAAGCAATGGAAATGCTAGAACAGGAGGTAATACAATATTGTTATTCTAATTACAAAACAAATCCAAATTGAATGAAAATATGTTCTAATAAAGAATCCAATCATATGCAAATGGGCGTTTTATTCCTTAAATAAATCAATCTTTAACAGAACCTTGATTGAGAGACCACGTTCATAAAGAGACGACTTGCACTGCAAGCCCACTTTTGCAGTTTCTTTTTATGTTCCTAAAGAACAAATTATATTGTGTCAGGAGACCATTTTTGTTATGAAACCACTTTATGTCCTTCCCTTGGATGGTCTCTAATGCAAGTTTTACTGTATACAAAAGTATTCATATATTGTTGCTGAAATATGATTGACCACCTTTAAATATTGAAATCACATACTGCAGCCCGTTATCTCGAGACGATTTTGGCCCTTTTAACGGCTTTGTATTTACAATACTTTAAATAGTGATAATAAAAGTGTACTGAAATGCCATTTCTTTCCTTGCATTTACATATGTAATATTTCTATCTGTAATTTACATTTACCTACGGTAATTTGCTCTGATCTATTCATTATAAAATACATTGCACGAAATATATTTTGCGCGTACAATCATGAAAAACATGGCAATGAAATACACCTTGACTACTTGTATTCATTTTCGATCGCCTTTGTTCACAGAGCTGCCTGTTTTTTGTTCAATAACAGTCTGTAAAGAACAAGTGTAACAACATGACTTTTAAGGATAGATTATTGTCATAATTAAGTCTTTGTCAGTCTTATGTATAAACTTCAATCATGATATGTCATTAATTCATTGGTGGGTGCTAGGGTATTAGGTAGAGAAAATAGTGACTTTTGTAAGCAGGCTTTGTAACATGTATGAGGAGGTTGTCTACAGACAATATTTGGCTGTTTTGGTTAATGAGAAGGAGCCACATATGCTCCATTGATATTCGATATCTCAACCCTGTTTCAGCAATCTTAAGACGCACTAAATTACTAAGTAGTTTAACAAATAACCAAACAAGATTATGTGGGATAAGGTCGTTACTTTATTATAATTTTTTAAATAAATATTATGGCATATTATAAATATATAACATGGTATATAGAAAAATAATGAGAAGATATCAAAGACAGTGCTCCAGCTAGGATGCATGGAAGCAACATAGCAACACGAGGGTGCAGAAAACTATGATAATAAGCGCATAATATACTAGACCTATTAGGTAATTGAAAGTTTAGTCATTCTCACTAATGGGAAACTAGGCAAAGATGTTCTCATAGATTCCAATGAAATCAGATGATAACGAACTATATTGATTGTATATACGTAATAAAATGCATTTAGTACGAATTCCTGTTAAAGTACAAAAAAACAAAGCAAAGTCCGAAGCAAGGTGAGATAGTCCCCCGATTCTTTGCTTAATTGTATAAATTTGTTTAAACATTTATGCATAATACATGAAAATGTATATCCATTACAACACGAGTACGGACACGAGTGCTAGGGAAGGTGCTATAACAGAAATTGTTACAACAGATTTAAAACCATCCATGCAACAATTGACTGAGCTAACTACCAGACTTGGATTAAATAGTGGGGATGGTGGGGGGTGTGGGGGGATTTAATGTCTGTTTCAACATACTCATGTGTTAGAGATTTGTAGCAAAGTTATCCACAAATAATATCAACAATATATACGGACCTACACGTACATATAATAAAATGTAACTTTCAACTGATCACTAATAATCGCATGGCCGATAAATAGAAAACAGCCCTGTTTATATGACAGTCAATCCTTGGACTTAGTGAACGGCCGACCACACGGTCAAGGCCCATCTCTAACGGTTAAAAGGCGCCCACCTAATAACACCAATATTACGGATGACCACCTGGACGCGAGGTTGCAGCTACAAGAAGGCCAACCTAGAAACAAGAGCATTTTAGATACTGTTGTAGTATCGTGAAGTCTTTCAAAGACATGCCAAATAACTTGTGGATCATTATAAAGTTTTGGCTCACATAACACGGACAATGTATATACAAGACCAACAAGACAGAATAAGACCCTCGATACCAAACTTCGGACAAAGCATTTAAGTTAAATATCATGAAATAAGTCACGATTACAAAATAACTCTGAGTCACTAGATTAATGATAAATTGACTTAATCATCACTAATCATTTTCACAAAGTAGAAAACACATCACTAATTCGACCCACAAAAGACCGTACGTATAATTTATTTTATATGATATTCTGTATTGAAAAGTTTATTTCAAGCATATGATTATATGTAGCTTAACTTCATCAAACATTCTGAATTAAAAAGTTAACATAGTTTATCAATAGTTATAATTCTGTCCTGAACAGTTTATTTCCGACAAGTATAGCACATCATCACTTTTATATACAGTAGATTTTCGAAGCCGAGTGACATCGTTGATGCAGCAGTAAATTTGCCAGTATCGGGGCCCAGCGGTATGGTACAAATTGTGGCGCTGAAATATATTAAACTTGACGGCAGAAATGTGTTAAAACAACATATTTACAATAAAATGAATCTGGGAAAGGTGGGAGGGAATTTTTGTAAGCGATCTGTCTTCTACAAATTTCAGATGAAGAAGGCACTTGCCACTACACTAAATCTGCTCATGAAAAAACCGTGGGATTAATACTTGCCAAACTAGTATTTAAACTGATATGACTAAAAATATAAATCCAGGTGCGGATAAGCAGATAGGTGTTAGGTAGACACTTCAATGACACTATTTCACTCTTGTGAATTCATGCAGCTGTGTGTAAAACATTACAGCTATTATTGCTTGAGAAATGTATTTCAAGTTCTGACATCATCGACCGGTAATCTTCCTACCAGTTCCAAAAATGATGATTTGTCCTTTCTGCCAAGTCGACAATTGGAGATTGGCAAAGTTGTCTGCTTTAATATAATTAAACGGGATTGTGGTCGAAGCATACTGTTCTGTAAAAGACCTGTATATGAGGTAAGAACATAAGACATTCGCCCGTCGAGTAGCGCTTAACATTTTTGGTATCTAATGATAGGTAGAAATATCACTTATAGTTTAACAGATGTTAGACTTATCAAAGACCGTTGGCAGGGTAACTGCAAAAAAACCTAAAGACTTCATAAATGTATGAAAACAAAATTTTGTAATCTTTAATAACCTTAATAAAATTTATCATGTCTTAGTTTGCATAACTGATAAGTTAACACACTTGTGCTATTTTAATCCAAATACCTTACTTACCCTTTCCTAAAATATAACGCTGGAAATTGTGTTATTCCATAATATATTAAGCATACATCAGTCTTTACGTACTATACAAAATTCATGCGAAGCATCCGAAAACTTAAAATCATAAAATATCATTTATACATGTCACAAAATGTGATATCATTATTTTCCATGTAGTAATCAATTTGCATGTTTGTAGTACGTATACACTTGTATATAAGTTACTTGTCAATGAATATTCTGCTGAAATATTTCATATTTTAAATTAGTATACTGAGCAATATATATAGGTACAGAATATTTCCTTTAGTATTTTAATGCAAGTATTTACACTACTTAAACATCTGCATAATTTATTTGTGTTTCAAGTATCTGTTTCAAAGATTTTCAAAATACATCTCATCATTGATAAAAAAAAACAACAGATATTTGCTGTTTCGCATTTTAATAGAATGCAGCGGAATGGACCAGCTGCGAAGCTTGACCAGCGTGTTCAAATAAGTATGATAAAACAATTTGCTCTCGTTTAATATTCACGGTAATGCATACAATATAATTGCATTTTTATGAAGAATGGCAACTTAAAGATCATAGTCGATACTTACTGAATACCAATTAGATGTTAAAAGTTCATAGTATTTTAATTCACTTCAAAGTGTTACTACATTAGTACCTTATGTACTCAACTCCTCCTACATTTTCCATTCAGGTAAAATGAAACTTGGTATCTATAATCGTTACAATGCAGAAGATTTGCGCATATTATCTAAACTTTTATGTCCAATTATTTGTTCTTTATTTAACCGCTTTTTTACTTAATAATATTTCTACTACAGTTTTATCAATGCACTCAATATTTCCTTCTATTCTCATTCCAATTTAACTAAAACGTCATAAAGTATATCTTAAAACATAATTCCTTCATCTTAGTGTGTCTTAAAAAGTGTCAGTAAATCAGGTAATGTGACCATACTTTCTACATGTATAGTATGTGCAGTACTGTAAACCTAGAAATGTTCGCGGATACTATGTTTCGCGTTTTTCAAAACGTGGACATTTTCGCGGATAATGTACGATTTCAAAGCGATGAGATATTTTATGTCACGAAAGTATACGTTGTTAAGATAGAACTAAACTTAGATCTTTTTCCTTGACAACCCGATAACACCTATTGACAAATTAAATCTCATATTCATAGACAAATTTTCTACAACTATTTTTAGAATTTAAATTATCTTTGCATGGTATTTTGTATATCTCACGCGAGTTACCGCATACATACCCTTTCTTACATGAATGACTGAAGTGTGAACATGATAGTACCGTATGTCCAATAAGAATTTTAATCTTACTGATGCATCTACTTCAAATGTGTAATGCATGTGTCAAAAACGTTTCTTAGTAAGCAGTAGAAGAAGCAGTCTACAGAGAAATACCTTTCGGATAAGCTATCATCAATATGTTGGCAGTGGCTCTGATTTTTTCTACATTTTCTTTTCAGAATACACCATATCTTCAGAAACACTCCTTGCTTGATAAATACGTTAATATATTTCATTACTTGGTCACCATAGGAGAAACCCTACAACACAATTATATGTATATCCGTTCTATTCTGTTCAAGTAAATATTCATATCATGATATAATATTAAGAGTTTAAAGGAAGGCAATTGCTTTTGCCATGACTGACTGTTAATAAAAACATTGTACATGCAAATTTTGAAGAGATATTATTACAAAAATTGCAGTATAACTTTGACTGCGATTGCAAATATGCTATAAAAAATTGTTTAGTAATATAAATACCAATCATGTACAATGCCGAATGTCTTGAACAACATGAATATGTTATTGATAACTGCGCTAAAATGCCATATCAAATCGTAACAAGCATTGTCTACTATGGAATGAACCTTAACATCATTATCTTAGATAAAAATGTTATTTTTAGTCATATATAATGTTCAGCTATCACATGCATATAGTTCTGAAGACCAAGGAGTCTATTGCAAATGACATGTTCTTTATTCACTTTGTTATTGTACCGTTATATCACCAAGATCCCAAGAACACTATAGTCTCATAACTATTTCACATATTACAGCTATTTAATTTCAAACCAGTCCCATTGACAGTTTCTGCATATGTCGTAATCGTTGGGATCCCGTCTTCGGAAGTCTGTCAAGGTTCTTCCAAGCAGTCAGACATGACGAAAATCATCATATGAGTGTACCGACGAATAGCATAACAGTAGATCTAAGTGAACGTGTTATCTTGAAAATATAAAGAAACAGAACGAAGCAACTCTCCGATACCAATGGGTTTTTGGGTTAGGAGGGTTAAAAATTTTAAGAGAAACAAAATAGTCGACCTTCCTGCTTGAATCCAGCACGGAAAATGACAATTTCACGCCTGACCTCTATGTCGTCACTTATTTATGGCATCACCAATTGCATGCGACCAAAGCAACAAGCCCGGAGGAGGTTTCTCCCTTAATACAGAATGGGGACCAGATAACTGCACTCATTTAAAGATAGGCTGTAAATGAGTGGATTTATTACAGTAATTTATCATTTTGTAGTAAGTCATTCTGCTTACATGTACACTGAAATAAGAATGAATGTGTATTGAAATTGTAACGTTTCATGTGTAGAGTATGTTACAGACTTACTCCACTGTACATCATACTACTTCTTAACTTTACAGAAATACAGCTTGTAACACCATCAATTTATGTTTGTGTTGCTCTCTACCTTATATGAAAATTTTATGCTAAATTAAATACATTATATGTGACCATGACTGAGAAAATGGGTCCAGATGAGGAAATTTGACATTTTCAGATTTTTGCATATTTAGAAAGTACATCCATTCAGAAATAAATCCTGAAAATTTCAGAGGAAAATCTTCAATATATTGAGTTTTATGACATTTTTTGTAACACAGATATTAAAAGTAAAAATAGAACATTTCAGTTAATATCCTTTATTTCAAGTTTATTTGTCACTGGTAATAGTTCACAATTGTAAGATAGGTTTATCTTCAGTTACAATGGCAGGATCTAATATAGATCCCTACTTAATACACAAATTGTTAATCAATTAAAATCGACAAGCTTTCAATAAAAATCATTACTCATATTGTGTTACCATGGCAACAACTATATTAAATTCCCTTTTTCTACATGCAAATACTTAAAAAAAACATTTTCACTTGAAATAAGGTTTCAAAAAGTAAAATATTTGAAAAAAAATGTATTTTTAAATATGGCATGAAAATTTCACACAAAAATATCCAAAATGTTTGATTTTATAACCATCTTTATGACATGGGTAATAACCATAAGAAAAAGAAATTTTAGTCATTTTTCTTCACAAGTAATCTTTCACTTGCTGGTAATAAATGAGTTTTTTTTTAAAATAAATGAAACTTCTATTATTATGAAATTTTATACTAGTGATGCTTACTTAAAAGTAGAAAAATTTAATCAATTTTAATTTTCCATATCATGTATTAAAACATTATTAAAATTGCGTTACCATGGCAACATATGCATTAATTTCCCTTTTCTTCAATAGTTGTAAAATAGAAGCTTAACTTGAAAGAATGTTTATAGTAAGTTATATATAATAAAAGTATAGGTATTCATAAATAAAATCTGAAGATTTAACATAAAAATCTTAAAAATGTTTGGTTTTATGACAGTTTTTGTACAATTGGCAAAATCCATAAGATTTAGGCATTATCATCATTGTGTCTTCATAGCTTGTCATACAATTGTTGGTAATAAATGTCTATTTTAAACCTTTTGTTACTATGAAATTGTATACTTTAGAAGCTTATTCAAAGTAGGAAAATACTGACAATTAAAATTGTCAATATTATCTATGAAAACACTATTCATATTGCGTTACCATGGCAACATATGCATTATATTCTTTTTTCTACAGTAGAATTTCAAAATAGATGCTTTATTTGAAAAATGTTTCCAATAATCTGAATTCTTGAAAGTATAGATATTCAAAAGCAAAATCTGAAAATTCCAGACGAAAATATTAAATAAAGTTTGGTGCTATGATAGGTTTGGTAATATGGGTATTAACCATAAGTATAAACTATTTAAGCCATTGTTTCTTCAGTTTGTGTTTTTCACTTACTGTTAATAACTGGCTATCTTTAAATACATGGATCTTCTATTATAATAAAAATTATGTATATTTAGATTTTCACTTAAAGAGCAAATATCTAGCTAACAAAAATCCTTTACATTTTTTATAAAAGATGGTAAAATTGTGTTACCATGGCAACATATACATCTGATTCTGTTTCCAACATTAAAACTTTAAAACAAGAGATAAATCTGGAAAAGTGATTCATTAAGTTGGATATTATATAGTTTATGTATTCAAAAATAGAATCCGAAGATTTCTTGTAAAAATATAAAATATGTTAGGTTTTATGATAGATTTCGTTACATGAGTATAACCATAAGAGTAAGACATTTCTGTCATTGTTTCTTCTTAATCTGTCTTTCACCTCTGGTAATAAATGACTATTAAAAAAAAAAAACATATATTACTAGGAAATTTTGAATTGTAGATGCTTATTATAAAGTAGAAAAATACAGCTAATTTAAAATCATATTTTCTAAGAAAAAATATTCAAATTGCGTTACCATGGCAACATAAGTATTAAACTCCTTTTTTTCTATTATCATACTTTAAAACAACAGACTAATTTGAAATTATGTTTCTAATAAGTTAGATATTTGAAAGTATAAGTATCCAGGAAAAGAAATGTGAAAAACACACAAAACTACTTTCAAATACTCTAAAATACTCAGTTTTATGGTATGTTTTGTAACAAAAGTAATTATCGTAAGAACATAACATTTCAGTCATTCCTTCTGCATCATTTGTTTTTCACTGGCTAATTATAATGGAAAATATTAAAGAAAGTGAACATTCTATTACAATGGAATTATACATTGTATATCCCTAATTGAAAATACAAATCAATAACTTCTATGAAACATAATTTGAATTATGTAACCATGGCAACATATACACTAAATTCCTTTATCTAAAACTAGATGCCCACGGGCAACATGTCGAGCCCGTCAGCTGTCAAAAGGACTGGGAGTTGCACACAACACTCTGTCTCATTGAGGCAAACATTTATGCCAGTTAAAAAAATGATTACATAAAGTTACAATATAAGTTATTTGTAGTAACAACAAAGGGAAGTAAATCTTAAAAAAAAAAAAAAATCTAAGTCCATACAAAAATCCTTACCAATAGAGATAGGTCAAAATATGCCTCAAAATTGGATGTAACATGCATGTTGTACTACAGCAAAGTGGTCTTGATTTTTCCCTATTGATAACTTAGTCATACATACTCAAGACTCTTTCATTTCTATAACAGCATGATTCACAGTTGGTTACCATGGCAACATATATAAAGCAATAGTTTTGGTATTGTAAGGTTGCATTCAACATGTATGTACATGTCAATAAATATCAACTGAGTTGGTTAAACATGTCTTCCTTCATACTACAATTCACTTTCTCAGGTAGTGTAACTAAAATTATAATGTAGATAGCACAAAAGATGAAACATCTTAGAACTACTGGTATCAGTATACAACAGTCAACTTTATTCATCAATTCTATGACAAAATCATTATATCTGTATTTGATAATCTCCTGAAACATAGAGTAATTCTTCAGTAGTTTTCTATTAAAGTGTATATTTTGATAGCATAGTCATACATTCTCAAGACCCTCTAATTACTATAAAAGCATGATGTACAGTTGGTAACCATTGCGACATATCTAAAAATGGTTTTGTTATGGTACCATAGCATTTAAAATGCATGTTTTAAATGTTTCTGTCAATAAACTCTTAATGGACTTGTATGAATATACAACTGTCAACATTATTTACCAAAAGGCAACATATCTTCTTTAAACATCAAAAAGCATACTTTTCTTAATACACACAGTTATGAATGTCTGTATATATAGTTTCCGCAAGGTTCCTTTGAAATTGAAATCTCAGACAGTACTTTTTGTATGAACTTTTTAATTCAACAACAGTTTTTTTCTCTTACAGCCACTTCCCTTTTTCCAGTTCTCAGAGCAATCCTCGTTGATTACAATTTCAGTCTTTGGCACAATTGGTTTTGGACAAATTGATTCCTTTGATTTTTCAGATAAACAATGTTCTCTAATATGTTCATAAAGGTACCATTGTCTGGCTGGTGTCAATCCAGGACAAGGAGACACATTTGGCAATGTACCCTTGGAGGAGACATTTTTAGCAAGCTGACTGATACAACTGGACTGTCACTTAAGATTTTCACATTAACAATTCCAGGTGCTTCTGCAGATATGAAAAAGTGGTGATACTTGGTAATGTTCTTTAAAGGTTTAAAATACTGTGACAAGAAAGTTCTCCACTGATAGAATGTGACAGGCTTTGAACCATCATTGACCAACTGTGCAATGTTATGACCTTTCTTTGAAGACTGATCCACTGTGTCTGCAATGTCGTGTAAGGTCTCAGCATTTACCCTCCTCCATCGATTTTTCCAAATTCCAAAGTGCCAGTCGGGTTCAAACTTTGTATGGCCTGCAATCATCGTTGAATACTCAATTGATCTATGATATCCTGTAATAAATAGGTAAATCAGTACATATTTTATTTTAAACAATAAACCTGGGTGTCATCTGGGGTTTTTTTTTTCATTAATTATTTTATGTATCATTAATTACATAAAAGTATCATTAATTACATAAAAGTATCACCGACTGATAAAGGATTATTCTTACAACCAATGCTACCACAAATTGCCAGACAGACTGACAACAGGATGCGGCCAGTATATAAAATGTACTTTGTTTGTAGATTGTGATAAGTGCAAATAGCATGTTGAACAAGCACATTTATTGTTATCATTATGTTAGCCCTTAACCTGCTAAACTTGTAAAATAGACTACCCCATCTTTCAGTAGAGACAGTACCATTTATAGTTTAAAGGTGTTCTCATAGAAAATGTGTCGACTGAATAGCAAACAGTGCAGATCATGACCAGACTGCACATACATATCTCATGCAGTCCAACAGTTAAAATCAGACAAAGTTTTAACAGCTTTCAAAGAGATAAAAATATAGGGGTTGTTACCTAGTAAAACTCTCCACAGACCATACCACAGCACAATGTTGTTTTTATTCTGACCAGCAGCATTGTCAAAATGGAATTTGCCGTCTATCTCCCCATGACCATACCAATATAGGTAGTGGTGTACCATGCTGACAACACTGTCTGCCCCCTTACCAATTGAGTCACTTTCATCCACAAGATAAAACACTTGTTTTCCTGAAAAAAAATTAAGTCCTTACCATATATCAGAAACCTTTACAGTCTTCAGTCTAATCAAAATTCATTCCTGGGGCAATAAAATTTATTAAAATGTTATAGAAGAATATGATTATAGTAAATGCAGTGAGATTTTTACATCATTTAGGTTAATGTCAAACTTTTACTGTGTAGAATGTGAAAGAAAATTGACCCAGCTGTTATGATAACTGTGTATAGAGTGCGAAGCTAGAAAAATCTTTGTTCTTTAAAAAAGATTACTGACTTGTACCTCTGTGAATCTACTTCATTCTGAAAGTTACTGAGATACACTAGTACTTTTAATTATTTCTTTCACCTCACATCTTCTTAGTCAGAAATTGTTCATTAATTTTGAAAATAATCACATCAAAATCAATTTATTAGAAAAAAAAAACAATTTATTGATATGTTTTAATTTTAATTAATAAATCAAAATTCTTATTATTTATAATTATTTTCAGTTTAATAAGATATAATGTTATACAAGTACTGTGTTAAGCATTCAAAATGTTCTTGTACAGTTTTGACAGAGATATGAATAAATAATTACATGAAAATTACAATAGGAGCTAGTGGATGCATGTTGCTTACCTGATCCCTCACAGCACATCCCAAATACGTTGCATTTTCTTGGGGTCTTGAAGTAAACAGGGCCAACTTCCTGGCTGTAATGGGGTATATGTACCTGTTGAGCATAGTCCCAGCTGTAGTGGAACGAGCCATCAAAGGAACATGGTATATTATCTGAAAGAAGATACATTACATGTAAGTTGCAAACATAACCTAAATATTACATTAAGTAATATGAAATGTTTTTATTAACTTACCACAAAATAATTTTAAAGTTATCATAGAATCCATTTTCTAAGTTTTTCACACAGCAAGGCTCAAATATTGAAAAAAAAAAAATCATTATATGAGCCGTGCCATGAGAAAACAAACATAGTGCGTTTGGGACCAGCATGGATCCCTACCAGACTGCGCATCCGTATAGTCTGGCCAGGACTCTTGTTGGTCACTTTCAAAGTCTTGATTGCAATTATGGAAACTGTTAGCAAACATCATGGATCCTGACCAGACTGCATGGATGTGCAGGCTGGTAGGGATCCATGCTGGCCGCAAACACACTATGTTTGTTTTCTAATGGGGCGGCTCATATCCTAAATTCCCACTATAAATATACAATCATCCTGTTACAAAACATTATGAAACAACAATACTGGCAATAGAGTAGTTCCTAGAAAGAAATTACATGACTAATATGATACTCACAGCAAAAACAGTTGCATTTTATAAATACCTTGGCTTTGCTACTACGTTCTATTTTTTGTATTAAGTAAAACATTTAGGGAGTGTGTCCAGTGATATTCTGTCTGGGGACTACTCATGTGACAGAACTGTTCAGTGTTTTGCTGTAAAACAGTCTAAAAACTGACCAATGCCATTCTTAAATCTGCTGCATTTGAAAATTTAATTACAGTAACAGGGACCCCAGATTTTTTTGTGAACTAAGAGAGAGAAAAACTAAACATCTACACCAAAGATACAGCACTGTTAAACTATATCAAAAGGATTATGCAGTTTTATACTTCTTAGCATGCTAGTAAGTGGCAATTGTATCTGTCTTTACAAACCCGTGCAGCTTGATCATGACCTGCACTGGTTGCTATTCTATCAGTGAAGTTTCAATGAATACCAAATTATGAACTATATTCAAAGGTAGTGAAAGATTGAAAAGATGGAAGTAGTCAAATTTAGAAAATTAGCAAGGTAAGAATTTTAATATGACTGAACTGATAATAGATGTTTATTAATAATATGCTATTACTCTTTTCAAAACTACACTTTCAATGTATGTACAGTAAAATCAAGCAGATTTATTCATGAATCTCACCATCACTTTTGTATTCTGGAGGCAAGAGACTGTAGTTAAGTGTACTATCCATGCATTGTTGCCTGTAATATTCCCTTTGTTGCTTTGCAGCATTTAAATGAGCTTGATACTCAACAAGAAGAGCTGTTTTTTCCTCTTCCGGCAAATTCCCACTATTACCTATCTCATATGAAAATTTTTGACATTGCTGACAAATATCTGTACAGGGTTTGCAAACACTTATGTAAGGACACAGATCATGCCGTCCCCAGACTAGCAACTCTGTACTGTAATTGCGTGGCAAGCTTTTCATACTTCTGATTTATGTCAGACACAGTATTGTCTGACGGTATGATAAGAACATGTGATTCCTTGAAATTTGGTAATCTACCGGGCAATGGAAGCCCATTATCCCGGGCATATCTACAAATAAATGTTTTTATCCGTTCTCGGTCTTCAAAGGTAAGGCTATGTGAGGGTTGGACACCTTTTCTGCCATGAATACGAGGTTTTAAGCCATCAACATCCAATGACCGACCTACTGCCTGCAACTTTTTCTTGTCAATGCCATGAGCAAAGCAGAATGTAGCTCTACAAACTCTTTTACCAGACAAATAAAATTCCTGATATGGCCTTTCCCTCTCTTTTTTAACATGCTTCTTGCCATCCGTTAAACTGTCAGAATGTCTGTGACCTAATAACTCGGACTTAAGTGCTATATCTAACTCATCTCTAGACAACTCTTTGTAGTTTTCCCTCAACTCAATCAAAAAATCAAAATCTACAACAGTACTACATGGTTTTCCGTAGAATGATTTGCATCCACATGTATTTGTTTTGAATTGGGCTTGGCAGTTGTACTCTTTAAAATCTGCTTCATTAAACTCTAGAGGGACATGTTCACTGTCATCATCAATGTCAGAATCATAATTAATATCAGACTCTTCATCACTTGTATCTCCTGTCGGACTACATAAAACAGAGGGTTTTGTTGGTTCGACTGTGGTGTTAATATTCTGTCGTTAAAGTACAAATTGTCAACTTCATTCAGCTCTTCAATAAAGTCTTGATCTTGAAAATCTGTTAGCTCATACGGTACTGTGCTTGTAGCACTAGATTGACTCATTTTAAACGATAAATTTCATTTTAAATTTCCCTCGGTATGACACTGATCCTGGTATCTATAAACAAACATGGGTTAGCAACAATATTTACTTCCGGGTACCTGTACGTGACAAATTAGTAATTCTTTCCAAGACTTCGAGGCAATATTTCATATATATTACGCTAACAACTGTTTATAAAGGTACTTACCTTATCAGTAAACAATATAACAAGTCTCATATCCTATCACGGTTGGACAGAAAGTAGTTTTACGAAAGTAAACTTCACATGCTTTCTTGGTAAATCCGAAACCGGAAACAATTTAAGCAAAGGGGAAACAATCGATTTTGACCGAAATATTTTTGCTTTAGGCGTAATACCATTAAATTTTTTGCATGCCCAACGTCTAAATAGTCATTCTCTTAGAAGTTGTTATTAATCATGTAACAAATACTCGTATTTTAACGGTCAAACTTTTGCTAATTGAAACAGGTGGTAGAAAGCAGCGCGCGTAAACTTGGCGCAACTTTAAACGTCGTTTCTCGATATTACGTCATGCCGCATCTGGACCGGTTTTCAAAGACGACGTCACATATAAATATTGCATTCCTGAGAGGGTGATATGAAAAATGTTCACCGCGAGATATATGAATATCGACCGAGGCGCCAGCCGAGGTCTATATTCATATTTCGAGGGGTGAACATTTTTCATACCACCCTCTCAGGAATGCAATATTTATTTTATTATACCGAAAGATTATAAGGGTCAAAACACTTACTGGAAAATGAACATAATTTATTTAACATTAAAAAGTAATTACTAACCAGATAATGAAGACAGAATAAAAGAGTATTTACTTGTTATGGCGACTTTGCTGTGTAATAAGACTTTTTTGATAGATTTAGTCGGGACGTTTACATATCGCTGACCCCAACAGTATATTTATTCTAATATTTCAACATTGCGTCAATCAGTAGGCCTAACATTCGAAAAACGGCGATAACTTTCTTTTTTCTAAACGAAACATATAAGTGTGAGTACTCATTTTCTTAGTTAGATCATTTCCAATCTCATGGTGGTAGTTTCGATTCAATATTAGATGAAAAGTTGTTTTCGAAATATTTTGCACGTAGCATAAAAAAGAAAATTCGGCCGGATTCGCACATGCAAGAGCACCAGAAAAGGGTAATTTAATCCTAAAGTATAATTATGTAAGCGCATTGTCTGAAAATTTATCGACTCAGTCTTTTAATCAATGCATAAGTATCAGTCTCTCAACGGGTGATATGAAAAAATAATATCATATGCGCAGAAAAACAAAATAACGCTGTTGCGCATGTGATATGAAATCATGGATCATATCACCTGCGCAGAAATTGAAAATAACGGTTTTGCGCATGAGTTACAAAATCATTGGGGAATATGATATAATATTCAAGTTAAACTAATGGGAAATTTGCATTGGACATTAATGTGAGGTATAATAAATCAAAATATTACGTAACGTTATATTATATTACTTGATAATATGCATGTAACAGTTGCAAAGTATGTCACGAAAGTGTATGCCAATTTTGTGCTCTATGTGCAACTAAAACTCGAAACGGAAACAGCCGCTTATTGACATGACTGACAACTTTTAAATTAATTCAACCATTCTTAGCCTTCCGTTGACGCGAAAAGCCCTAGCTTGTATGGAGGAGCATACCTCTATTTTAGTTTAATATACTAATTTATTTTAGCTCGATTTATATGAAAGCTTCAAGCTTATATGAATCTCTCGAGTCCGCTTCCTGGGAAAACCAGTACTGATGTCATATGAGAAGGTGTGGCCATGACCCCAGTCAGGCTCAAACGAAAGACCCATGACCGACATCTTAACTATAAAACCACCGCTCCCCATATTTTACAGCCCTGTCAGACTATATCAATAGCTAGGCAGCATGAGGACCACCGACTGGAAACTCCTTATGGTTATCCGTTGAGATGGGTAGACTTTCTGTGGCATTTACTTTTAGCAGATAAAATTCAAAACAAGAAAGACGAAATAACAAACTACCCGGACGAAATCTGCAGGACATATGTAAAATGTTTTGGCTTTTAAACACTTCAGTTTGTACCTAAGCAAAGGGAATTTGTATGATACAGAGTGATGTCAAGACGAAACTCTTACTAAAATAAGCACTGAACTAATTCAAATAAATATGAGGTTTTATCTCGTATTTTCCAGTATATTTGTAAATATGCAATGCACACAATCAAGCTTAGGAATTATACTTGTAAATTAATTTAAAGTTTTTAATTAGTAAATATTTAAATAAGGCAGTTTTTGCATAGTGTTTAGATTATCCTCTTAAGTAACACTTCAATCAAGTAAAATAAAATGTATGATTCTAAAAAATAAAAGATGCATATTCTTCGAAACATAGAATGTAACTAAGCAACATAGTAGCAAACTCCGTTTTGTTTGATGGAGTCTGTTCGTGAGTGTTATGAAATATTAGCAACAATCACTGCAATGGCTCAAACGGAATAGTACGATAAGCACGATCCCAAACAACCAGAAGATATAATATCACAGCCTACAAATACAAACAGATTTTTGCCTTTCGCCACACGGGACTTAAAGGTTGCTTTAAAAGCTAATTTTTTTCCAGGAATGCTAGTGCCTAGGCTAGTTTATGCCCATCTGTCAGGCTGCAATCATTATATTTTAACACAGTTCATACAATATCCATTCGAAATTTTCGGAATATCCTCCCATGTCAGCTTATGTGTGCTGACATTAAAATTAAAAAAAAATCTTAAAGATATTACTACAACTTGTTTAAAAAATGATGCGTTTGAGTTAATTTTACAATAAAATATCTCAAAATAAATATCACATCTTTAGTTCCTGTTTGGCAAATTTGGTATTATGCACAGAACTGAAATACATAATAATCATTCAGCTTTAACTTGTAAAAGACTCAGTTAATGGAGCTCAAATGTGAGTCCAGACTTTTCAACTTCTTTCAGCAGGATATCAATCTTTTCCGATTCCTCTTGTGTAAGTACGTGCTTCCATGCTCCAGCTTTCCCTAAAATATATCGATACAATATAACATTATAGTATATTTGTGACACATTTTCCGTAGATGTGTTGTTGTTTATATTAAAAGTATACAAGGTTTCCCGCCAATGGAGAATTAAAATGGTTTATGCCCTTGCTTTTTGTAAAATTATGACTAATGTACTTTTCGCTTAATATATTTTTTTGTTAAATGCAGTTAATGCAGATATCCTTCATATTACAAAATAATTCTGCTGTTTGCTTCTTTTTGTTGTGGGCCTACTTCGCAAATGTGTGGCTCTGAGGCTGTGTTTTAGATGCTCTGTGCTTCCGAGAAATCTACCCTTACCTATTATCTTTTATATAACATTTGTAACAAAATCGAGTAATGCAGTAAAATGTTATGACCTCTGCCGAATATAAAATGTCACAAAAACATGAATGATTTAATTTGATCAAACATTCAAGTATATCTTCTTTTGATACAAAATGTAGGTCAAATATCAATATAATCTGGAAAGTAGATCCCTCGGAAGCACCGAGAACAATGCAAACAGTGAACATTGTAGACTCGGTTTGATTAAGTCTGTTCATGAGCAGTAATTGAAAATGCAACACTGCACACGCCCCCTAGCACCGGCTTAAGCAGTATTCAATTTTCAAATCTAAATGAGTTGAAATCAATGATCCCGAAGGACAAGAAAATATAATTTTTCAACATGAATTTTCTGCCATATAATTTGTAAACTCTCGGTATATGTGCGTATTTTTGTATAAATTTAGAATGGGTTGATGTCGAAAAATAAATAAAATGATAACATACAATTAGTCGATGTTCTTGCAGTATTGATAAATTATCTTTCTTAATGTATGAGAAAGTTCGTACGTGAATTATTAGTTAAATAGAATACATTGCAAAATTATCGAGCCGCGTTAAATGTTTTATTACGCGTTTTAAACACACATGTACAATAGATACACCTAAAGTGTACAGACCTAATTAAATTTAAATACCTTTGTTGATAAATCCACCACCAGCGTCGTCATTCACTTTTTTAACATCCCTCCAGTAGGACAAATTCACTTTATCATTCTTCTTCATATTTTCGACACTGCAATGGTCACAAATTCTGGCAACATTTTCATCCGAAATGTCTTTTCCTAAAAACTTTGCTATTGTTCGGACACCCTTTGGCAAGTCCTGTAAGAGAAAGTCAAACAGAAATCAGATAAAGCATTGATTTTATAAACGGCGATGTAACAGGGTCTTTTAAAAGTCATCCACAGTGGAAAATGGGCACGCACCATAATCGGCAATTCCCGTGAGATTGCGTATCCTTTGTAAGCTATTTCGACACTCTTCGGCCGTAATAGAAAATTAGTTTTCATAACAACCGGAGAACATCGAATTTGCATTCGGAGAATACATTTACGTAAATGAACGGAAACTGCCGATTTCAATACGGGTCTACTACTTCATAGATATATAACACAGATGCTAAACTTCAAAACACATTTAGAATGAAAACATTAACTGGTCACATGTTGCAGTTAATCAGGTTCACATTTAAATGTCTTCATAAACATTGTTTTAGCTTGGGAATGACCAAAATTATTAATTATTATCTGTATAAATAAATAGCTATAGTTTAATATATAATTATTTGAAAATTACATATTAATGCTGAAACCTAATAAAAGTTCTTTTTCAAAACACTTGTTTTACACATTTATAGTATCAGATCATTAATATGACTCTTAACTAAAGTATGACTGTCTGGAATGATATCATTTTACCCTAATATTGCATTGGACTGATAAAAAGTCATCTTGCATTGTTGCGTTCAATTACGGTAGTGGATACTACAATAGCTTACGTTTAATTGTCTTGCAACGGTACATACATGTAGAAGTTGGATAAATTTGCAAATTTACGAAATAAAGTATTTTGTTAGGTTTTGTTTTCTAGGAACATACGTAAAATACGCAATATTGAAAATCATCATTCAATATCTGTAGTTATACATTTTATCTCTAGGTTATATCATTCCATCGTCAAAGGTGTATTCGAAAAATTATTCTTGCTCAATAATAACAAGCACGAGACCTTTTGTGATTATTTGCATTTGTCAGCGGAGACTTATGCAAAATACGTGTTGTAATGATAATGAAAACAAAGGCGCTGTTGGAGAAGACACTGACATAACCATTCACTGAAGCGTTACTTTTAAATAGTACTGCTTCACAAATTTGATAAACTATATAGCTAGAGGTTCCGCCCTCCTTTACCATGTAACAGTTTATCCACGTCAAACATTTAATGAGGTCATATTCCTCTGAAACATACATTTGAGCCGTGTCAGGGGAAAACCAACATAGTGGGTTTGCGACCAGCATGGATCCAGACCAGCCTGCGCATCCGTGCAGTCTGGTCAGGACCCATGCTGTTCGCTTTCAAAGTCTACTGCAATTAGAGATACCGTTAGCGAACAGCATGGATCCTGACCAGACTGCGCGGATGCGCAGGCTGGTCTGGATCCATGCTGGTCGCAAAGCCACTATGTTGGTTTTCTCATGGCACGGCTCATTTAGTCTTAAAAATGCTAAATGTTTCATTTTGTTATGTTATTATCACACACAGTGGCACTGATCACAAAGTAACCTTGCACGAGAGTTCAGTCTTCAGCAACAGACAACTAAGAAAAATATCTTTGAACAAAGTTATGAACATGATGAACAAAGTTATCGTTAATTGCATGTTTACTTAATAAAAACATTGTAAGAACTTTTTAGCTTACCATAATGTTTTGAAATTCTCTGGATTACTATGCAGTCGAAATTTAGCAAAATAATGAACAAAGTTAGTTATGAACAAAGTTATCGTTAATGGCATGTTTACTTAATAAAAACATTGTAAGAACTTTTCAGCTTACAATAATAAGTTTTGAAATTGTCTCAATTACTATGCAGTCGAAATTTAGCAAAGTAATGAACAAAGTTAGTTATGAACAAAGTTATCGTTAATGGCATGTTTACTTAATAAAAACATTGTTAGAACTTTTCAGCTTACCATAATAAGTTTTGAAATTGTCCGAATTACTATGCAGTCGAAATTTAGCAAAGTAATGGTGCACGATACGTTTACATACCTTTACTAGCTCCTCATACTTCAGAAAAAGTACATTGCTATCATTCCGTCTCTCCCAGTATTTCAACACATGTCTTGGCCACGGACAATGAAGAGCTAAATATGTTTACAAAAACAACTTGCTATAAAGTCTGACATTGTTATCATATGAGCCACGCCATGACAAAACCAACATAGTGGCTTTGCGACCAGCATGGATCCAGACCAGTCTGCGCATCCGCGCAGTCTAGTCAGGATCCATGCTGTTCGCTTTCAAAGCCTATTGCAATTAGAGAAACTGTTAGCGAACAGCATGGATCCTGACCAGACTGCGTGGATGCGCAGGCTGGTCTGGATCCATGCTGGTCGCAAAGCCACTATGTTGGTTTTCAAAAAGCTCAAACGAACGCAATTAGTCTAATATAATTGAATGTTCTTTTCCTGAAAGTTTAACCTTTAGGCTATGGCGGCAAGTGATTCTGCCTTTGCTAACAGTACAGACCAAGATCATGTTCTGCACTTTTCGCTATTCTGTCAGAAAATTTTCAGTAAGCACCCCTTCGAATAATAAATTGTACTGCCCAAACTGAATGACAGACCACGTCATTTTTAGAAATTTAGCAGGGTAAAGGTTAAAGTAGATATATTCAACCAGATATTCAATATCGAACAGCCTGTGTGTAATTATCAATGAAAGAGAGGTATGCGTTATATTTTACCCAATATATATATATATGGTTAAGGTACTTCCGCAAATTGAAATTAGAAATCCATGTGAAAAATCAGAATCCTCGAAACAGCTTTCGAAATGCAAGGACACAAAAGATATATGATAAAACTTGAAAAGATATATCTGTAGGTAAACTTGCGAGTATGAAAGTTACGTTGAACCCTATATCCACAGTGCTTTGGAAGAAAATGAGTGAACATTTTTGGTGCAAAATTTTAGTATCGTATGCATCCTAAATTGCTATAAAATATTTATTTTCAAATCAAAGAAATGCCAAAATAGTGCACACGAGCGCTATTTTCTCAAGAAAATGTCGTTAAACATTCTAATGCGCAAAACACGTGCACAGTTTTTCTAAAATATTTCGCCGCCATGTTTATTTCAAGAAATAAAATATATGATTGTTCTTTTACCTCAGATTTCCTTACTGAAATATATATGCCTCCTTATCAATGGTTAGAGATATCCATTTAGTATAGTTTTGCACTGTCCGATCTCCTTAATTTGTTACCGATCCTTTACATTTAAAGAATAAACGCAATGTGTAATGATATTTTTTCGCTTTACACACCTCTTTTGGACAAGAAAGCCGTTTCACTTAAAATTTGTAAGCATCCGCTGACAAAATATTGATGAAAGATCGGGTCTTTTTCTAAAAACAAGTTCGATTTCAATCATTTTCAAAAACTGGAAATATTGCACATTGTGTTGAATTTATAAATAAAACAAAAATCCTCCAAATAAGCCATTTTAGAACTTTTCCGGGAACTTTACGTTTCAGCCGAACAACGCATTTCAAGATGACACAAAACTGATTTCTCTTTGTAAACAATGTCAAAGTTCACCTGAGGAACATTGCTGGAAAAGTAAAAGTGCTTACTTGTTTCAGTTTTACGTCCTGTATAAAACAATCAACTTTCAACTTTAAATGCATATATGTTCTATGATTATTCCAATATAAAAAACCGTCCGATCTTTTCCGTGAGAAATAAAACGAAGCAAATTTAACTATTTGTTTACACTTCAACCATGTGAAATAAAGGCATGTACTATCACGAGACTCCCGTGCATTTTGAACCTCGTGGTGAATAAACTGAATTTACTTTTAAGTATGGTGTCTCAGCTGAGCCAGTTATTTGTTAATTTCAGAGAACATACAATAAAGAAGTGTTTATGAGATCATGCATATGTTCGAATATTTACTAGTTTACTTTATATTAACGATGATAGAAAACAAGTGTGCACTCGGCAAATAGCAAGTCTATTATTTTCAGGTGTATACTGAACACTGATCCCAATGTTCGTAATTTTCAGATAAAGAACTCGTTATCCTTGGTTTTGTAGACAGTCTTAGTACTGGACCGCTGCTTCCGCTGTCAACACCGCAGTGACCACTAATGTAAAGTCAGTGTCCATTTCTATGCCGGAATTTCAATACACATTTATTGTAGGGATAATACACGCTTTTTTTTGTGTGTAGTAACGTCTGCAGAAGCCCGCGGGATTGTTTGTGACCGAGACCGAAGGTCGCTATTCTTGCATAAAAATATATTTCACGACGATTTATATATTGTTTTCATATGTGATGACTTGACGATTCCGGTACATTTTTTACTTACCATTCCAGTTGTTCTCGGAAACGGTAAACATGTTTTAAATATCCGTATCCAGGGCTCAGAAATAAACATCACTATCAAAAGCACATCCTGAAGGTTTTTAAGCGATTTTGTTATCTCTCATTATTACAATATAAAATTACCGATAATTTTTCATATCAGTTCACAATTTGGTGGACTCGATCACAACTTCAAGAATAATAACTTTACATTCGAGTTATATTGGAGTACGGATGAGTATGAACGTAGTGTCATGTTTCCAAGCTGTTTATATAATTTCTTCGAGAAATTAGATAAAAACATACTGATTGATACATATCAAAATCATAAATATAATACCTAAAAACAAAGAATCGTACAGGTAAACACGCAATTCTTTAAAATTCACGGTTGTCTACAAAATCTGAATTGACGCAGAGTTAAAATGGGAGTTTAGCGTATTCGTTACTTACTCAACTTACTGATACAGTAAATCATTCTATGGTTTAGATTGCATATTTAATGCTTCAAGTAGAGGTTTTTATGAAAGAAAAAAGACGTAGATACTAGATGTCAATCTGCGCAGAATTACATATACGTCCCTGGGTAAGCATTTTTAAAAATAAAAATCGGGTATTAACAGCACGTGAATTGCCTTGTTTGCACACGATTTTTCTCCCGTTAATACATGGGCGGATCCAGTGAAAAAAGTAGTTTTTATGCAAGAATATCTGTTTAAATCTATGAAAGTGTGACAAATCATCAGGTTATCTACAATTGTATACAAATTATAATACCTCCTAACATATGTTGTTGCACATTTTTTTCTGCGATTTATTACATGCTGCATAAATTCTCACATTGTATAAAAAGTCGAAAGATCAAAATTGGCAAGTTTACGACGCATGAAACCTCTAAGGAATCATTATACACATCGAACTTGTCCCCGACCAGTATGCGGAAATACTGTGGTCAAATGTTTTAAGATTGTCTAAAATATTTGCATATATCGTGATAACGCAAATATTTCGATTGTTTTTATAACTTATAAATATACAATCACGTATGTGTGAGAAAGTTACGTTAAGTAATTTCGGTAGTTAGCGCAGGAAGTGCCGAAAATTCCATTTCCATTAAATTTTCCGTGAGATAAGCAGCGCGTTAGTACATAAAGTCCACAATAGTAAATTAAAATTTTCTTATACTTGCACAATCCTTGAAAAGAATTTTGGATCGCTGCAAATCTTGTTCACATTAAGTCTGAGACTTCTCTTACAATTTTAGGCAGTTTGGTACACCATACATAGAAAAATCATTGTCCGCACATTGCACTACTTTTATGTATGCTGAAAATAGCAATATGTACAGATTTATTTTTGTTTTAATACATGAGGTGGTCAGATTTGAAAACAGATTTTGTACTAAGTTTAGTTCTATTCGGTAAGACAATTCTCCTATGCACTAATTGATACTTTGAAATAACTTTTGCCATTCATGAATTTTTAATGAAGTATTTTGAAAGGATTTATAAATCTAACCAAAAATTTGGAAAAATACAGGTAAAATATCTTCTTTGTTTATTTCCAAATTTTATTATTACTTTTTATACAGCTACTTTTACTTCAGATCTTGCAAACTGAGCTGTTTTTGTACTCTGGAACAGCTGCATTTGAAAGCTTTTGTTCACAATATTTTCACACCTCAAATGAAGGTCACTCTAAATTCAAGATGGCGGAAGTACCTTAATTATACAAAATCTTTTTACTACTCTATTCCAAATGTTTATCCAAACTAAACTATAATCTTTTGGTACGTATAACCTATTGATTGAGTGGTAAATGTGTCTGATTCTTTATCGCCTTTCTTTTATTTATCATGAGGTTCCAAGCCATGCTTGGCTTCAACACTCTTATTTCAAAATTTACATGTGGAATGTTAAAATCCCCAGTCTCTCAATATGATTGAATGATTTCTTAAGACTTTGAAGTTCCACAATGCTTTCATTGATATGTCATTAAATAGATAGAGAAGCTATTCAAACAGAGAAAATGCACTATTATATCTTTAGAAAAAAAATATTTTTAATATGCACATGAACTTGAACACTTAGAGTCATAAAGGGAGGTTATCAAAAACTCTTACAATCGATTTAGTAATAATTGCTACCATGTTAGTAAATAGACAAATGAGCCGCGCCATGAGAAAACCAACATAGTGGCTTTGCGACCAGCATGGATCCAGACCAGCCTGCGCATCCGCGCAGTCTGGTCAGGATCCATGCTGTTCGCTAACAGTTTCTCTAATTGCAATAGGCTTTGAAAGCGAACAGCGTGGATCCTGACCAGACTGCGCGGATGCGTGCTGGTCGCAAACCCACTATGTTGGTTTTCTCATGGCACGTCTCAAATATATGAGAAAACAATTATCGAGAAATGGATTTAACACGATTATGTAAATTTTATATTCGTAACAAAATATGTGGCAGCTACATTATAAACAAACCATAGCGACCCTTTTATAGTTCTCATCTCAACGTGAAATGAGTAATTATTTCAATCGAGGAAGCTAGTTAGCAAGACTGGCTATTTCCCCCACCATTGAAGCTAGAACATCGTCCTATTTCCTATAGTGTTTCAGTGTTACTATAACCTCAAGGCAAAAATGAATGTAATATTTGATAATTTAAAAGATGTCGTTTCATCTGTTTGTTTTGATGCATAAGCCAGTGTCTGACATAATTTAACGAAGTTGGTTACTTCAATTACCTGTGCCATCAATAAATGAGTTAAAGAATGATGTCCACGTGTTGTTATCGTCCCTCAATTCATCCAACCATTGCAGTAAATGAAAATAAGACGTGATTACGTCTTTAGGGTTTCTGGCCAGATAAATAATCTGAAAAATGAGACAATCATTTCAATTTGCACATAGTCGTAGACATTATAATGTGAATATCCACGAACATACATGAACCGGAAAGTAATTTGTTTCGTTTTGGTTTAACGCTAGCTGGTAAACACATTCAATTTCAGAGTATGTTTTCTTAGTTAGCTGTTAATCAACAGAGGACTGTAGAAACAAGTGTAGTGCGTATGGTTCTAAATGTAAATGTAAACATTTGATCCACCTTCGCTTTGTGAAACAACGAGCATATCCTCTGTAGAGCTTTGAGAGACCGTATTTTAAGAAGAGTTAAAACCATTTATACCTTACCCCCAGTAAATTGCTAGTACCCATTTATAGCTGTGCCGACTAATGCAGTCGTGATGAAGTGCATTACCAAGTACAAACTACAATGAAAGTGGCTAAGATTCAAACCCAGGGCCTTCAACTTCGTAGGAAAGCCTTTAAGCCCTCTGCCAATGCGCTAGACAACTAGCCAGGAGTAATAGCTTCCAACTATTAAATTTATGTCAGATGTTACTTTCTCTAATACGCAATCTGTGAAAAACTTTATTCTGCGCTTATTCTCTGTCCAATAATGATTAGTCAAAATACTGTTGCTACTTTACATGTGATGCGGCAAGTCTTACCCTTCCTTTTCCATTCTGCAGTTGCTCAGGCAGAAAATCGAAATGCGCATGTGCCTTTACCATTCGAGGAGAAGGCATTTGTTCAACAAATTTCACCCCTGGAAGTTGAAATATTTTGGCTTGAATTAAACAGACCGTGATATGTGAAGAGGGGGGGGGGGGGGGGGGGAGGGGGGAAGACATGGTGTCACTATAATTTTCCTGATCATAATAACACGAGTTCTTAACGATAATACTGGTACATCAGCAATGATATCTTGCTAATATCGTTTAAATTCTTAAATCATATTATTATGCTTTCAAGCTCAACATTAATCCGATACCAATTCTAACATATTTACTATAAAGTATTTATCAAAATCTTACACCTGGTGCCAGAAAAGTGAACTCCTATTCATGGAAACATCTTGTAATCGTAATGGTTTTACAATTGACTTCGCAAGTTAAACCAAAACATGAACGCAAGGCTACTTGATTTCTGCTGAGCTCTTTCTGACGCAGCTGGTATATAGATACATGTAACTTTAAAATTGCTTTCTTTTGTAACATTTTTGCCTATGACCTGGAAATTTTAAGCTATTTTTTTATTAAAATCTATGATTTTGAAACGCATACATTGATTTAGAAATTTAATCTGTATTAAGCAAAAGCATTTTTTGAATTACAGATTTTTCAATTATTACACCTGTAATTTGACACTTAATTCGGAAAACCCACATCTGTATTAAGGAAATAATTACTCATGATGTTTATTATTGAATGACATTATGAACACATACCTCTGTAATAGGGAAATCTATCATCTTTAACATCTATAATGGGAAACCTGTCATCTAGCTGAACAGACTTTGCCTTTTCGAAGTCAAGAGTCTCTATCAGGTAAACAAGCTCCTGAGTTAATGTCGTTCCTTCAAATATAACATGAATTACCGTATAAGTGTAAAAGTTTAAGACATTAAATTGTGCGCGAATGTCATGAAGATCAAATTTCAACGTTCACCAAAACATGTCATCATAGTCGAGTGAAAATAAACAATATTAACTTCGTAACTTTTGCTAAAATTGATGATCGCAAAACATACGGAATTGGAAATTCGCGAGCTTTTTCACCCGCGAGTGTATCGATTTATACTGTGAGATATATCACATTCTATGGAAGCGTATATTGCACATAAGCATTATATTATACATGTAATAGCAAATTCTTTTGGATTAAGTCTGTTAATGGAGGTACTTAGCTTAAGAGGAATTTTATTACATGAGCCGTGCCATGAGAAAACCAACATAGTGGGTTTGCGACCAGCAAGGATCCAGACCAGCCTGCGCATCCGCGCAGTCTGGTCAGGATCCATGCTGCTCGCTAACAGTTTCTTTAATTGCAATAGGCTTTGAAAGCGAACAGCATGGATCCTGACCAGACTGCGCGGATGCGCAGTCTGGTCTGGATCCTTGCTGGTCGCAAACCCATTATGTTGGTTTTCTCATGGCACGGCTCAGTCATGTCTATTGAATGACCAGACACAACAACACTGAATCCAAGTACAAGTAGACTTTCTACGGCCGTTACACTGCACACTGCTGTTATGATAGTTTAATTAATAATATATATATCAAAAATCCTTCAGAAGCATTCAATGTAGTCAACTTAAACAAAAAATGATATCATGTTGAAATCATTTGTCAACAACCAAATATTAGTTCTCATCGATATCATAAAAATGTTGACCGACATATTCTCCTAATTTTCATGATATATGTTGAAGAAATGTCAAATGGTCGTCAAGTTTTAAGATATGAAAAAATGTGGTCGACATATTTTTATGAAAATGAAGTGATTATTTCACTTCCTACTTCTTTTCTGACATTTAACTTCATTTAGAGATGTAATGTATACTTTATCGAGATCAAACGTCCGTTATGGATATTGATTTAAACACGCTAATTGCTGAACCGCTGTCGATCTCTGGAGGAGTCAGACCATTCACTAAAAATCAACTAAAGTAAAAAAAAAAAAATAGTCAGTAAATGTTTTAGTCATAATATATAGGATAAACGAGGTCTCTAATGTCCATGCAATATTCGAACCTATCCGAAATGCATTTCATTTACAACGAATACTAGTATCCGGTATTCGGTGAAAATAGCCATGTAGCTTATACGAGCGTAAAATGCATTCTTTATGTATTATAGTGAGTGAGTTGTACGTACCTGATCTGGGGAATGTACAGACCCATATATCGTCATCTCGCATCTCCATTTTCTCGATTTCATCCCTTTCACACTTAGCGATCAATATCCCCCTGCACTTTACGATTTCTAAATTCAGGCGCGGTTTTTCGCTAGCTCCATTTTCACTTGCTTCGCTCATCTTTTTATTTACTAATTCTAGTGGATCTTAATAGCCGTCAACTAAAATCTTTACAAACAAATGATACTTTCGACTTTGTATCTTCAAGTTAAGATATCACACATGATTAAAAAAAATCCCTTAAAATTGCGATTAAGGTTATAACCTTAGCGAAGACTTATCTAATATTATAGTGTAATGGGTGTAATGTCCTATCTTAAATGAACTTTATCGGACGCTTTTGATATTAAATATAGTTCAAGGTCTCGGGTCAGTAAAATATGTACCATCGAATGACAGTGTACGTTAGTGTTTTTATGATAGTAATGACACTATAGTATCTACTCTGTTTTTACAGTTACAATTAAAAGGCCAACACTTGGTCGGTTAAGCTACAGTCACACATACGGATATGTCCGTGCGTTGAGGTACGGTGTGGATAGGATCAGTCTGTGGGTGTATAACAACGGAGCAGTACGTCTTAATACGGGAAAAATGGTGAGAAACAGGAAACAAACAAAACAATACAGGACGCGAATAAGTACGGATAGGTACGAGGTACTACGTTGAATTACGTTTTACTGCGCCTTGCAACTTGCCCAGCGCACGGACGGGTCTGCGGTAAACTACGTTGAACTATGCTTAAATACGAGCAGCCTCGGATAACTACGTTCAGCTACGGCGAGGTACGTAACAGCACGGATAACTACGTTTAAGTACGTTTAACTACGGATGAATAAGTTTCAGCCAAGTTGGACTAAAGTCACGCTCAAATGGCTACGGTTCTCTCAAACTTTTGTGCATGTTCAAAAGTTGGAGAAACTTGCAAGTTTGGAATAAGTTTTGAATACGTTTTGACCACGTTTTGGTACGGATTAATACGAATGACTACTCTGAGGTACGGCTGAGGTACGGATCGATACGGATTACTACGTTTCTGTCCGTAGCTAGACGTAGCTATCCGCGCCGTTTTAAGACATTTATTCCGGATTGTCCTTAATTCGTAATGAATTATTTTGTTTCCGTATGCCTACTCCAGGCTTTATTCTACGAACACCGGAACAACAAGTTACGGCATTATTTCCGGCTTATTAAACGTGCAAAACTACCTTAATTTTTATGCCTCATGTAGTTCATCTCAGTGTTGTTATATTTTCTTGTCCTTCGGGATCATTGATTTCAACTCATTTAGATTTGAAGATTGAATACTGCTTAAGCCGGTGCTATGGGGCGTGGACAGTGTTGCATTTTCCATTACTGCTCATGAACAGACTCAATCAAACCGAGTCTGCAATTTTCACTGTTTGCCTTGTTCTCGGTGTTTCCGACGGATCTACTTTTCAGATTTTATTTACTTCACAACTGCGGGTGTTAAGTACTGTGTGGCGGCCGTAAAAAGTAGCCCCGACTTCATCTCAGTGTTGTTATATTTTCTGGTCCTTCGGGATCATTGATTTCAACTCATTTAGATTTGAAGATTGAATACTGCTTAAGCCGGTGCTAGGGGGCACGGGCAGTGTTGCATTTTCCATTACTGCTCAGGAACAGACTCAATCAAACCGAATCTGCAATTTTCACTGTTTGCCTTGTTCTCAGTGTTTCCGAGGGATCAACTTTTCAGATTTTATTTACAATACAGCTACACCACAAAATTCCAAGCCCTTCCTGATTATGGTATTTCATAACTTTATCTGCTGATGTGTTTTACTCTTTACATGGTCAATCATTTTAAGTACATCTTATTGTTTCAAATATACAGCTTAATAAATAACTTTTAATGTAGAAACAACGTATTGTTCGTTCCGCTATATTATACTGACATGAAAGGTCCGTGGTTCTACCAAATGCAAGGTTCCCACTGAAGCCTACAATAATGACCGAAAAGGCATATGGAATGGTCTGAGTCTGCTTCCATCATAAAAAGCTGGCATGTCGTGATATGACCTATAATGGTTTCAGTGAGACGTTCAGCGAAAACAAAACAGCCAAAAATATTAAATGCCTTCGCCTTCTAACAGTCACTGTCAATTAGACACTGTAAGAATCAGAGTTGATACTTGTAATAATGTAGGGAAACCCGTTAGTATCAATGAAGCACCAGATGATTGAATAAAAAGGTAATGTTTACAATTATCATAAAATTTGTTTCAAAATCAAACAATACAATTTTTGTTCTGTGACATTTGGATTATTTTACAAGTGTCTGACTGAATGCAGGACTTTTCAATTGTCACTTTAGAATAGTAGGTGTCAGTGGGCATTTGGCCTCTATATGCCATTCACCAGAGGGGTAGTTGTCTCCGAAGAGAAATTGTAAAATAATGGAACCGTTAAGCCTAAATACAATTATTACTTTTTGGTGTCTGGCATGACATGTTGAATCACATTTTAATTCTTTTCATTTCTAAATTTTGGGGTATGCAGCATAGTCTTTTCTTATAATGGAAGCCTATGGAAAAAACAATGACAGTGCGTGACCTCTAGTATCGTCTATAGATAGTCATTTGCCAGTTTTATATCAACCTTTAGTTAATTTTTGATGAAACGTATATACGCCACGAACTGTATCCCATAACGTTGATAATCAGCGGCATCTCTTGTCTCTCTCATCCCCATGCACTATGTTTCTAGCATCCTAAATTTGTCAATGATAATGCCTCTGCTATCCATTCAACCAAAAGCTAGTTTCCACGCAAAGCTGGTCACGAATAATGTATTTATCATCGTAAGCTAGCCAAAATCTGTGACATTATCATCCGTAGTTACTGTACGCAATTAAATGTGCCCCTGTCATGAACTGTGTCTATAATCCTAAGTTAGCTATAAACCATATATCTATCATCCTTATCTAGCCATTGACAAAGTCTCTTTCATGCGTAGAAGATCGTGAATTGTGTCTCTATTGCGATTGGCTAGTCATGAACGTTATCACTGTCATCCTATACACCTCATGAACTTTGTCGCTATCATCCTTATCTTGTCATAAACAGTACCTCCATCATCATAAGCTAGCCCTAGGCTGTGTGTTTACATGTATACTTACATAATACTCCTGCACTTTATCTCTATCATTTTGTAAGTCATGAACAGTGCATCTAATACCTTCATTTTCTGACCTGTTTTTCTATCATCCTAAGCTAGACAAAAACTGTGTTCATTTTCCCTAAACTAGCTACGAAATGTGCCTCTGTCGTCCTCAATTAGTCATGAAATCTGTTTCTATTACACTTGAGTGACTATAAATTTGGTTTGTATTATACTGACATGCTAACTGAACTGTATCTTTATGTTAGTCATGAGCTGTTTCTTTATCATTAACTTGTCATTTACTGTATCTCTATCATCACGAAGTATTCAAGAACTTCAATTTAATAATTTTTATTTTTGTCGTGTTGGTCGCCCTTTCTAGTATCCTCAGCTAGTCACAAATTCTAAGCTTAATCATAGATTGCATCTCTGTCATGCATAGCTTTTCACGAACCGCGTCTCTGTCATCCTACACTAGATATTTACTTTATCCTTAATGTCCTAAAAATGTCCACGAACTGTTCTAGTCTCTATAACTATAATCTTGTCAGGAGCTGTGCCTGGTTAATCCAATGATAGCCACACGCTAGTCATGCATCTATCATTCTAAGCTATAATAATAAACTTAATATCTATAATTTAGACGTGAACTATATCTCTATCATGCTTAGCTTGCCGTAAAGTGTGTCTAAATCTTCGTAACTAGACCATGAGCGAACCTGTCCTCATCATACTTGCTACCTTACTAAACTATGCCTCTGTCATCTGTGTCTCTATCATTTGAAGCAGGCCATGAACTGTATCTCATCATCGGTAATTCAAGAGCATGTCTCTATCATACTGAGTTATCTAGAAACTGTGCCCGTCCCTATTACTATACGCTAGCCCTTAACGATATTTCTGTCACCCCAACGCCATTTTCAATCAGTATTTAATTTATATAGAGTGTAATTGGAAGCAGGCCATTTATCAAGACAAGTAGTTACACCATTCAAGGAATGATTATGTCGTGTTAACTTTGTAATATCTTAGAAAACAAGTATCATTTTATAATAGAATGTTCAATATTGAATGAATTGAGACACCGATATATACCATCAAAATATTGCAAAAGCCGAATTGGTATTAATCATGTTAATTCGTACAGAAAAAAAAAGCTTGTAATGAATGAAAATCAAATGACTAAAGGAAAAGATGGAGCTTTTATACACGATGCTTTCAATAAACGCATCACACTTGTGCTTTCTACTGATTTCCCTCTCCCCAGATATAGAGTCAAATTCTGGACTGCAATACCAATACGGATGCTGTGGTCAGGAGGTCCTTGATAGTGATCAAGCACTTAAATGTGATGGCTGCTCCTCCTGGGTCCACATAAGCTGCCAAAATATAAGTCCCAGTGTATATAATAACCTGGTTTAGTGTGATGTTTCGTTCTCTTGGTCTTGCACAATTTGTGACCAACAAACTTTTTCAAATACTTCTTTCACTACTATTGATTCATTGGTATCTGAAAACACTTTGAATGGAGAAGAGTCGACTGGTCATGCTAAACATCGAAAAATAAACCCAAAATTCCCCTGTCATGAAAGCAAACACTCGCATCCACTTGATATATTAAATGTAAACTGCCAATCTATACTTGATAAAAAACATGAACTATATACTCTCATAGATTAACACAAACCCGACATTATTGTGGGAGTCATGGTTTTCTTCCAAACATTCCAATGCTGAAATTTTTCCCCAGTCCTCGGCTACACACCCTTCAGACGGGATAGATCTGGGTCCAGAGGTGGTGGTGCTTTTATTTTAGTCCGTCAAACGTTAATTGCAACAGTGCAACCAGAACTAGCCACTGACTGTGAAATACTATGGGTGAAACTTGAAATGGCAAAGTGTAAACCAGTTTGTGTTTCCGCATTCTACCGTCCGAGAGAGTCCGACATTTATGGAGCTGAACAGTTAAGATTATCTTTAGAGAAAACCAGGTTTCTAACAGGTAACTCTGGGTATTTGGTGATTTTAACTACTCTTATTTTTGTTAGGATGAAACACATACCCCATCAATCAAATATGGCTGCCCGTTCCCTCAAATATATGAAGATTTTATAAATCTTCTTGACGATTTCAACGTAGTCCAAATGGTATCAGAAAGTACTAGACTAGATAGTACACTTGACCTATTCTTAACATGAAATCACACACTCACTAACACCATCCGTACACTTCCTGGCATCTCAGATAATGACATTGTAGAAATAACATCAGATGTTAAACCAAAAATGAATAAACAAAAGCAAAGATAAATACATCTTTACAAAAAAGCAGACTGGAACAAAATTCAGAAATTACATAGAACAAGAGAGCTAGCAGTTAATTTATGATTAAGAGTCTAAAACTGTGGAAGACATTTGGGCTAGTTTTAAAAGTCTTATTGAAAAAAGGTATATCAAAATTTATTCTAACTAAACATATCAGTGAAAAAAGACCACTGCCCTGGACAAACATGGAAATTAAAATATTAATTAGAAAAAGAGATAAATTGTTTAGATTGGCTAAACATGCTGGAATGAAACATTTGGCAAAAAGACATCTAACACCCTAAACATTTGATAAAACAAAAGATAAAAGCATCCTACAACACAAAAAAAAATATCACTAAATTTAAAATGCTAGACAAGACACACAAGGTATTGCACCCCTATTAGATAATTCTAGTAGCTCACTGAAAAATGGTAACACTTACAAAGCAAACATCCTTAATAACCAATTTCAATCTGTTTTCACTTCATTAAATCCCCTCTCTCTCTTTCGGACAGTCCTGTCCTCATACTATCAGGGACAAACTGTGTGGCTCAGAACTCCCCACTTATCTCAAAAGTATGTATCCCACAATGTCTGATATTTCTGTAAGTCTAAATGGTATCCACAAACTGTTGGCAAATCTTAAAACGTATAAAGCTGCTGGTCCTGACATCAAACCAATTGTCCTTAAAGAACTTATTGCCAAATTGCACCTATCCTTAAAATACTTATCCAAAAATCTCTTGACTCTGGTACTTTACCATCAGATTGGAAGAAAGGAAATGTTGCCCCTCTATACAAGAAAGAATCCCAGAGTGATCCGTCCAACTATCGTCCTATCACATTAACCTGTATTCTTTGTAAACTGACAGAACATATTATTGCATCAAACATTTCGTCCGATTTTACTAGGTGCAACATTCTATATGAACTGCAACATGGATTCAGAGAGCGCCGCTCATGTGAAACGCAACTCATACAATTGGATGACGACCTTGCCAGAACCCTTGTTGCAGGCCAGCAGGCAGACCATATTCTCCTTGAGTTCAGCAAATAAAGTTAGTCACACTAAACTGCTTTACAAACTTCATGAGCATGGTATCAGAGGCGGCTTTCTTGACTGGATTCGCTCTTTTTTAATAGGCAGAACCCAGGTGGTTGTTCTCGAAGGCGAGAAATATGTTGAAATTCCTGTGACATCTGGTGTGCGTCAAGGGTCTGTCCTGGGGCCTCTCCTCTTCCTGTTATATATTAACGACTTACCTGATCATGTAAAATCCCAGGTCCGACATTTTGCTGATGACACAGCTGTCCATCTTACTATCAATAATACAACTGCTTGCAATAAGTTACAACAAGATCTTGACACCCTACAGAAATGGGAAAGTAAATGGGAAATGCACTTCAGCCCAAGTAAATGACAGGTTCTTAACATCTCACGAAACAAACATACAATACAACATGATTATATATTGCATGGCCAGATCCTTGAAACAGTAACAAATGCTAAATACCTTGGTGTAGACCTAAAAAACGACCTCTCCTTTAACACTCATATTAACAAAATCTGCACAACAGCAAACAGAACACTTGGTTTCATAAAACGTACAATCCAAACTAAAAACAAGAAGGTTAAAGAAATAGTATATAAAACTTTTGTCAGGCCACAGGTAGAACACTCATCCACAGTCTGGTCACCCTACACTAAACTTAATATCAATAAGATGGAAATGGTACAAAGAAGAGCAATCAGATGGATATACCACAACTATTCCACATATAACAGTGTCTCAGGTAAGCAAAATTCTCCCGGTTTAAGATCTTTGGAGAACAGACGAACTGATGCAAAATTGATAATGTTTTACAAAATTGTCCATTCACTAGTAGCTAGTTCCTGCCCCAGCATATTTTGAGAGACCAGGGAGACCGACTCGTCACACACACACCCTGGCCTATAGACAAATCCATACAGTTTCCAATTACTACAAATTTTCCATTTTTCCAAGTACTCTGGTCTTATGGAACAACCTCCCATCTGAAGTTGTTATCCTTCCTATGCTCGAATCTTTCAAGCAGGCAGTATTCCAACATACATGCAATTAATTGTAGCAAAGTGCGTTTTTAACCTGATTTTACAATAATTCTTGTCTGTATATCTAACACTTTTAACATTTTTTCAGTCTCACTTTATCACTTATAAATCTTGCACTGACTGCGCATCTGCAATAGGGGTTGCATCTTTCAGTGGATCTCCTTGAAATTTGATAAGAATGTTTGTCTTAAAAGCTAGGTAGAGATCAAGTATGGGTCATAAACAAGATCGTCTGGTCGAATCAAAAAAAACAAATACCTTGCCTATGCAAAAGTGGTCGCAGTTTAAGTAAGATACTCATTAAATTGGATCAAACTGTTCTCAGGTGAGCGACCAAGGACCATTTGGTCTTCTTGTTTTCGTACCCCCCCCCCCCCAGAGTTACGGGACTTTGTTTTTTGTTACTATACTATATACATAGACACAATGTTTTGCGCACCAACTCTCCTCATCCCCTTGACACAATTTAATGAAACTTTACACAAGTGATCAGTAACAACTGTAGTTGTGCATGGGGCATGTTAGGTTCTTTCAGAAATTTTTTTTGCAGAGTTACGGGACTTTGTTTTTTGTTACTTTACTATATACATAGACACAATCTTGTGCACACCATCTCTCCTCATCCCCTTGACACAATTTAATGAAACTTCACACAAGTGATCAGTAACAACAGTAGTTCTGCATGGGGCATGTTAGGTTCTTTCAACTACAAAAATTGCAGAGTTATGGGACTTTGTTTCTTGTTAACATACTATGTACATACAGTCTGCATATGCAATCTTGTGCGTGCCTAATCTTCCGAACCCTTGTACACAGTTTAATGAAACTTCACACAAGTGATCAGTACTAACCCTAGTTGTGCATGGTGCATGTTACGTTCTTTTAGATAAATATTCTGCATACTTGTGGGACTTTGTTTTTGTAACTATACTGTATACATACAGTCTATATATTTACAGTCCACATAATCATGCAATCTTGTGTGCGTCAAATTGCAATGTACTGTGTCAGTGCATGCGGGGGTACATTCATCACCTTTAGTGATAGTTAGAGGTAGCTCTAGTTAGAATTACTGCCCTTTGTTATTGATATAAGTAGCTTATATATTGTAACCTTTTTATTAGCTCACCTGTCACCAAGTGACAAGGTGAGCTTTTGTGATCGCGCGGTGTCCGTCGTCCGTCAGTCCGTGCGTGCGTCCGTAAACTTTTGCTTGTGACCACTCTAGAGGTCACATTTTTCATGGGATCTTTATGAAAGTTGGTCAGAATGTTCATCTTGATGATACCTAGGTCAACTTCGAAACTGGGTCACGTGCCTTCAAAAACTAGGTCAGTAGGTCTAAAAATAGAAAAACCTTGTGACCTCTCTGGAGGCCATATATTTCATAAGATCTTCATGAAAATTGGTCAGAATGTTCATCTTGATGATATCTAGGTCATGTTCGAAACTGGGTCACGTGCCTTCAAAAACTAGGGCAGTAGGTCTAAAAATAGAAAAACCTTGTGACCTCTCTAGAGGCCAAATATTTCAAAAGATCTTCATGAAAATTGGTCAGAACGTTCACCTTGATGATATCTAGGTCAAGTTCGAAACTGGGTCACGTGCCATCAAAAACTAGGTCAGTAGGTCAAATAATAGACAAACCTTGTGACCTCTCTAGAGGCCAAATATTTCAAAAGATCTTCATGAAAATTGGTCAGAACGTTCACCTTGATGATATCTAGGTCAAGTTCGAAACTGGGTCACGTGCCATCAAAAACTAGGTCAGTAGGTCAAATAATAGAAAAACCTTGTGACCTCTCTAAAGGCCATATTTTTCATGGGATCTGTATGAAAATTGGTCTGAATGTTCATCTTGATGATATCTAGGTCAAATTCAAAACAGGGTCATGTGCCGTCAAAAACTAGGTCAGTAGGTCTAAAAATAAAAAAAACCTTGTGACCTCTCTAGAGGCCATACTTGTGAATGGATCTCCATAAAAATTGGTCAGAATGTTTACCTTGATGATATCTAGGTCAAGTTTGAAACTGGGTCACGTGCCTTAAAAAACTAGGTCAGTAGGTCAAATAATACAAAAACCTTGTGACCTCTCTAGAGGTCATACTTTTCATGGGATCTGTATGAAAGTTGGTCTGAATGTTCAACTTGATGATATCTAAGTTCAAAACAGGGTCACGTACCTTTGAAAACTAGGTCAATAGGTTAAATAATAGAAAAACCTTGTAACCTCTCTAGAGACCATATTTTTCAATGGATCTTCATGAAAATTGGTCAGAATTTTTATCTTGATTATATCTAGGTCAGGTTCAAAACTGGGTCACATGAGCTCAAAAACTAGGTCACTATGTCAAATAATAGAAAAAACGACGTCATACTCAAAACTGGGTCATGTGGGAAGAGGTGAGCGATTCAGGACCATCATGGTCCTCTTTTTACTGGCCTTAGGGAAAAGCTGAAACCACTTTTCTTTAAGTACAACTTGCATGTTACATCCTATTTTTAGCTCACCTGAGCACAAAGTGCTCAAAGGTGAGCTTCTGTGATCGCCCTGTGTCCGTCGTCGTCCGTCCGTCCGTTGTCAACAATTTGACTGTTAACACTCTAGATGTCACAATTTTGGCCCAATCTTAATGAAATTTGGTCAGAATGTTGCTCTCAATAAAATCTTGGACGAGTTCGATATTGGGTCATCTGGGATCAAAAACTAGGTCACCAGGTCAAATCATAGGAAAATCTTGTTAACACTCCAGAGGTCACACAATAAAATCTTAGACGAGTTCGATATTGGGTCATCTGGGGTCAAAAACTAGGTCACCAGGTCAAATCAAAGGAAAAGCTTGTTAACACTCTAGAGGTCACAATTTTTGCCCAATCTTAATGAAACTTGGTCAGAATGTTACTCTCAATGAAATCTTGGACGAGTTTGATATTGGGTCATCTGGGGTCAAGAACTAGGTCACCAGGTCAAATCATAGGAAAATCTTGTTAACACTCTAGAGGTCACAATTTTGGCCCGATCATAATGAAACTTGGTCAAAATATTACTCTCAATTAAATCTTGGACGAATTCGATATTGGGTCATCTGGGGTCAAAAACTAGGTCACCAGGTCAAATCAAAGGAAAAGCTTGTTAACACTCTAGAGGTCACAATTTTGGCCCAATCTTAATGAAACTTGTTCAGAATATTACTCTCAATGAAATCTTGGCCAAGTTCAATATTGGGTCATCTGGGGTCAAAAACTAGGTCACCTGGTCAAATCAAAGGAAAAGCATTTTAAAACTGTAGAGGCCACATTTGTGACTGTATCTTATTGAGTTTTGGTCAGAATGTTAATCTTGATGGTCTTAAGGTCCAGGCTGAATCTGGGTCATGTAGGATCAAAAACTAGGTCACCAGATCAAATCAAAGGAAAAGCTAGTTAACACTGTAGAGGCCACATTTATGACCATATCTTAATGAAACTTGGCCAGAATGTTGATCTTGCTGATCTATAGGTCAAGTTCAAATCTTGGTTAGGTGGGGTCAAAAACTAGGTTACAAGATCAAATCAAAGGAAAAGCTTGTTAACACTGTAGAGGCCACATTTATGACTGTATCTTCATGAAACTTGGTCAGAATGTTAATTTTGATGATCTTTAGGTCAAGTTCGAATCTGGGTATGTGGGGTCAGAAACTAGGGCACTGGGTCAAATCAAAGGAAAATCTAGTTAACACTTTAGAGATCACATTTATGACCATATCTTTATGAAACTTGGTCAGAATGTTAATCTTGGTGATCTTTAGGACAGTAGGTCAGGTGAGCGATACAGGGCCTTCATGGCCCTCTCGTTTAGCTCACCAGAGCCAAAGGCTCAGGGTGAGCTATTCTGATCACTCACCGTCCGTTGTCCGTAAACTTCTACTTTAAACGACATCTCCTCATAAACCGCTAGGCCAATTTCATCCAAACTTCACAGGAATGTTCTTGGGTGAAGCTCTACAAAAATTGTTCAAAGAATTGAATTTCATGCAGACTCTGGTTGCATGGCAACCAAAGGAAAACTTTAAAAATGTTCTTCTCAAAAACTAGAAGCCAAGAGCTTAGATATTGGTGTGAAGCATTGCCTATGAGACCTCTACCAAGTTTGTTCAAATCATGACCGGGTCAAATTGACCCGCCCCAGGGTCATTTGATCTTACATAGGAAAATCTTAAAAAATCCTCTTCTCAAAAACCAGAAGCCCTAGAGCTTAGATATTTGACATGTAGCATTGCCTAGTGGACCTCTACTAAATTTATTCAATCATGACCCCAGGGTCAAAATTGACCCCGCCCCAGGGGTCACTTGATTTTACATAGATTTCTATGGGAAAATCTTCAAAAAAATTTAAAAAATAAACCAGATCTAGAAGGCCTAAAGCTTAGATATTTGACATGTAGCATTGCCTAGTGGACCTCTACAAAATTTGTTCAAATCATGACCGCCGGGTCAAAATTGACCCCGCCCCAGGGGTCACTTGATTTTACATAGCACTTGATTTTACTTAGGAAAATCTCAAAAATTCTTAAAAAACCAGAATGCCTAGTTAGATATTTAATGTAGCATTGCCTAGTGGACCTCTACAAATTTGTTCAATCATGACCCTGGGGTCAATTGATTCCGCCCCATAGGTTACTTAATTGTACATTGTACTAGAAAATCTTCAAAATTTCTAAAAATAAACCAGAAGGCCTAGAGCTTAGATATTTGACATGTAGCATTGCCTAGTGGACCTCTACAACATTTGTTCAAATTATGACCCCCCGGGGTCAATTTTGACCCCGCCCCAGGGATCACTTGATTTTACATAGGAAATTCTTCAAAAAAATTCTTAAAATAAACCAGAATGCCTAGAGCTTAGATATTTAACTTGTAGCATTGCCTAGTGGACCTCTACAAAATTTGTTCAAATCATGACCCCTGGGGTCAAATTGATTCCGCCCCATAGGGTTACTTAATTGTACATTGTACATAGAAAAATCTTCAAAATTTTCTAAAAATAAACCAGAAGGCCTAGAGCTTAGATATTTGACATGTAGCATTGCCTAGTGGACCTCTACAACATTTGTTCAAATTATGACCCCCCGGGGTCAATTTTGACCCCGCCCCAGGGATCACTTGATTTTACATAGGAAATTCTTCAAAAAAATTCTAAAAATAAACCAGAAGGCCTAGAGCTTAGGTATTTCACATGTAGCATTGCCTAGTAGACCTCTACAAAATTTGTTCAAATCATGACCCCCGGGGTCAAATTGACCCCGCCCCATAGGGTTACTTGATTGTACATAGAAAAATCTTCAAAATTTTCTAAAAAAAAACCAGAAGGCCTAGAGCTTAGATTTTTGTCATGTAGCATTGCCTAGTGGACCTCTACAAAATTTGTTCAAATCATGACCCCAGGGGTCACTTGATTTTACACAGAAAAATCTTCAAAATATTTCAAAAAATAAACCAGAAGGCCTAGATCCTAGATATTTGACATGTTGCATTGCCTAGTGGACCTCTACAAAATTTATTCAAATCTTGACTCCACAGGGTCAAAGGACAAGGTTCACGATTATATGAAATCGGCCTACAATATTACAAAATTATGAATTAAATAATATTTTACTTATGGCGTGTTTTTTGTCTTTATACATGTCTAAACTTTATCAATATACAATGTATAGTAATTTCGATAACTTCTCAGATAGAGAAACAAGAGCTTGAAAACCCCTGAAAAGGCTAAAAATTGGTTATTTTCATGCATTTCGTCCTGTCTATCTGGAATTTAGTATAGAGCACAGCCCTCGACCACGAAGATAATTTGAACTTTAGTTGGAATTCAGTATTTCTACTTGTATGCAAAATATTTTTGTGGTCGACGGCTGTGCTCATACTAAAAATAAATAAATTACGGACTCCTTAGTAGGTCTATTTTTACTTACTGGATTAATATATAGTACAACCATAGAATTAAAAAAGCGAAAGTATTGATTACAAATCGTTTTTCTGTTTTTGAACTGTTTTATGATTCTCTTCCATAAATAAACGAATGCGAAGTGCAGCGCTGTTACGGCTTTTATCGTATTTTTTATATTTGGGTTCGAAACTTTCGTACTCAGCGTCCATAGAAACGTACAAGATCGTATCATCCAACTCGAAGGAAAATCAGAGTTACTGTTATTGTACAAGGAAAAAGGTAAGTTCATTTCTTATATAATATGTTTCAAGACAGGTACGAGTGATGTAATGACAATTTTGATGATAATAAAAGTATTTATTTGGAACGCTGAAGCGATCCGTGACGTTCGCCCCCCAGTGTAGTGGTTATACTTACTAACACGTTTCCATCGACTGTGACTCAATGCAGACTTGGAGCGCCGGTATAAATTACAGTCTCCGGTACATACCGGATTAACTAAATTTGAACGAAAATATCTTAAATGTATATATTTTGTAACCATGGTGATACTAACCCTAACCTTTAGTCAGTATTTTATGCACACTGTACACTAAATGCATGCGGACATGCAAAAATATGCATATTTTTGCCGTGCGCTAGAATTGATAATCACTTTCGGGCATGCGCAGAAGACCGCTCCAAGTCTGCAATGAGTTACATCGGTTTCCATCATGACATATATCTGTCGTATAATAGCAAGCGTCTTACGAAATGTAGAAATATAATCAAGAGTGATCGTGAAAGGTAAGAAAAAACAATATGTAAATTGTTAAAGATAAATTGCCAGTATCGTAGTTCTACATGCCGTAACAACTAACATGGCCTAAATTACGAAAAGTGTGGACGAATGTGAAGAAACGTATAAATACGTTTACCGATATTTAACATTTTAACAATAGGTTCTCTGTTTCTATTCACAAGTGAAAACAAACAAAAAATGAAGAGATCAGGGTAATATATTTGAACCTAAACTGTCGTTTAAGTATTTATATAAGTTTGCACAGAAAATATTTAACATCGCAGTGGCACAGTGGTTGTGCACCCGCTTTGCATTTTGGCGGTTGGGGTTCGAATCCCACTTGCGTCATAAACATTTTTTGAATTGCTTTTTCTTACATTTTTAAGTCTAATTTCATGCTGTTTTAAGTAATTTCTTGATTTATTTTAAATATTTTTTCAATTACAATATGTTTGTATTTTTCAGTATGAAGTTCCACAACTGTGTTGTGTGCAACACACGTACGAAACCAAAAAACAGAAGACCGGTGAACAAATCCATAAAGAAGTATCTGTTGAAAAAGTTTTTCATTAACGCTGATGAGAGGTCAGTTATATGTAATAAATGCAGACATAACTATTATATAGCTGAGACGCAGCGTAGTTCAACATACAGTTCAACAGAAGCAAGTGATCCGGACTTTCATCCGCCAGCCTCTAAAAGGAATTCTTCATATCTTAGCCCTCCGTCTGTTTCACTGAAAATACCGTGCACTACAAAGACTCATGCTAAATGTTTCTTGTGTAAGAGACCTGGACCTAAACTCATCGTTGTACCCTCCGAGACAAGAGTGACAGTATTTATAAAATTCAATATACTGATACCATCCGGATCACGCTGCTGTCCTGTACATATATATAATGAGCAGATTTCAGAGGAGTCCCTTATAAACGTTCTAACCACAGACACAGTCTTTATGAGCAGAACAAATATCTTAGAGTTGATCGGGGCTATAAGAAAGGAATGCATCAGAACAAATGAAAGGCTTAATTTTGACAACTTGAGAGAAGCAGATTATAAAGAACTGACTGGACTTAAGCAGACAGACTTTGAAGACCTCTTCCTTAGTATAGAAGAGCATATTCGGAGCTCTCCCGTACGTAGTCCGAGAACTACAGTTGGACTGTTCCTGTTGAAATTAAAGTCTGGCATATCAAACAAACTTCTTTCAACAATTTTAGGTATAACGCCGTCAAGTGTCCGAAGAGCACTTTCAAGTGTAAGACGTGCATTAATGCAGCATTTTGTTCCGGCGAACTTGGGTCTTGCACATATATCTAGGCAAGAAATTATTGACAAACACACAAGACCTCTTGCTCAGTCACTGTTTGGTACAGATTAGTCGGGTGACAGTCAGCCAAAGATGATGCTTGTTTTAGATGGAACGTATGTTTACATACAAAAAAGTACAAACTTTCAATTTCAAAGACGGTCATTTAGCATGCACAAGGGCAGACCCTTAGTAAAACCAATGGTAGTTGTAACAACCAGTGGGTACTTTGTCACCATAATCGGACCCTATCTGGCAGATGGAGGAAACAGTGACGCACGTATATTAACTCACATGATGCAGACAAATGTCGAAGAAATAAAAAGCTTTGTAGCTTAAAATGACGTTTTTATTGTTGACAGAGGTTTTCGGGATTCCTTGGCTATGCTGGAAGATATGGGAATACATGCCGAAATGCCTGCATTCATGCAAAAAGGACAGAAACAAATGACAACAGAAGATGCTAACACTAGCACACTAGTCACGAAGGTAAATTGATAATATATGTGTTATTTTCTATAAAAAAGGAGACCAAAACCTAAAGTAATAGAACTAAATGCAAAATATCAGGCGCGAGAACGAATGTATATAGTGCTTTGATAATACGGTGCCGTAAAATGACTATTGCTAAATTCTAATGCATTTTTATTTATATGCACGTAGACTGCTGTATTTATTGTCCGTAAGTATTGACCTGACACTTGACAATCTTTTCTAATATTTTCGGGCGTTTTCGATATTGTACGCGATATTTGTGTCCTGAAAATATCTACATTAATAAAAAATAACGATTTTAGTTAACTAATGGAACAGTAGCGCAGTGGTAAGCTCAGCGGCTTGTAAGCACGTTACCATGGGTTTGAATTCTGATCAAACCATTTTTTTTTGTAATACCGTGTATTTGTAATTGTATTGATATTACGTTATTTTATGATACATTTTATTTTTTATTGTTAACAACAGTTCCTTGAATTGTCTGTTAAATGAATGAATACTTGCCCGGTCCTGAAGATTTTAAACATTTTTAGAACGGTTAACTGACATGTACGTAGAAGAATGTTGATGGATAGTAGAGTATTTCGTTGATAAATCATGATAAGTGTGACAATTTTTCCGTCTGTTAAATCAGATAAAATTGAGAAAAAAAAAACACACAAAAAAAAACAGTTTGGTCAGACGGAGGACTCTAACACACAACCCTGAGATTTGTGCCAAACGCTTTGTCCGCACAGCTATATCTGCACGTGATACATGATTGTATATAACTGGCTTTTCAATAGTTAAAGACCTGCACCAGTCCTACCTTTTAACCTTAAATTGTCACTGAAAAAGCATGAAAATCCTGACTATGAACAGTGACGCCTGTCAAAATAGAGTCTATTTTATATAAAATTCTATATAAAATACCTGTGGTTTTGCCTGCCAAAGTGTGGCACGAGGCCGTTAACTGTTAGCTATTGTAATCATGGGTTGCATACACGCAATAGAATTTGAATAGCCGCGGAGCAGGGCTTTAAATCGTTGTTTAGGTTCGGACACCGAAAATTAATTTACGGAAACATGCGAAATATTCACGAGTGCCAGGTCAATATTTCGGTATTCTACCCCCGCCTGATAATTTAAACGACAGCATGTTAATATCATTGTTCTCATGCATCGGTGAACTCAAAAAGGTTGTAAATGATAGAAGTTAAGTTCATACTGTAATGTTATACAAAAAAAAAAAATTTTCAATGATAGAAGTTAAGTTCATACTGTAATGCTATACAAAAAAAAATCTTTTAACGAAGAAAAATCATAATTATCAAACAAGTTATCGTTTTAGTTGTCGTGCAGTATTTATACAGTTTTTTTTTATCTTTGAAGCGTACCGTTATTTGTTTTAATCACGAACACGGTTAGGGCTGTCCCTAGATAGCGGGCTAGGTAAAAACTGAGAGACAGTCAAATGAGTCATCAATTAACTTTTTTTAAATGCGATAAACCTGTTACAGATATTGGACTTCCGAACGGTTAATTATTAACCGTGTAATGTTTAAAAAATTATGGTTTACTGCTTAGACCGCATACATTAGTTTTGATGTTTAACAGAAGAACAGTGGTTGCTTAATACGGGTTTGTGGAGTTTTGGGCCTAATGGTTAATGTGTCGGCCACTCGACCTGAAAGTCGTATGTTCGAACCCTATTGTACTGACGGTAATGCCTTCTCATATAACACAAGTACTGGTTTTCCATAATGCGGACAGTGATTTAGTACCAGCATAAACTAATACATGTTTGCAACATGTGTGATTGCTAACTTTGGTTTGGTCGTATGAATTACTACCCATTAAGAAGACGTTTCCCGTTTGCCAGTTTGCAGTCGTTTACTTGTGAATCACTCAAACACCTGTTTGCCCTTTGTGACCTCGGTACATGTCTTTGAAGCTTACCCGACATTTCATCGGGAGTTGCGCGTGTACATTTCAGTATGGACGGAGTTTATCGATAGGCATGTTGCAAACACTCGGTTAGGCCCAAATCAAAATTTTGTTTGTTTTCCGCTTTTTTTGTTTTTAATTCTCTTCATTAAAATATTTCTCTATCAGCCTGTCGAATTTGTAGTCTTGCTATTGCTTTAAAATTCATAGAGTGCCCTTATTCGGTAAAAGTTTTACGTGGCTTCTGTTTTCTCAATACAATTTCTGGAATAAAAGATGTAACAGAATCGTGCTACTGGTTTGTTTTACTGTCTCATGCACTAATGTAATAGTCGACTAAGTCCGTTTATTTGACTTGGACATGCGCACTCGTGTACAATAAACGTGCGTATGCCATGTAGAAAAGCACAATGCCGTGAAATAACATCTACTTTATTATTATTGTGATTTTATTTCATTATATCCAGCAACAGAAACAAAAACCAAATTCGAATTAATGCAAATCAAGTATGTCATTTTGCGCTGTGTTGAAAAGACAACGTTAGTGGTCATGGCAGCGAAATGAAGAAAAAAACACTGTCGGAAATATCGCCAGTTTTAATCTGTGAAAATTTTATAACAGACCGTTGAAAAATGAAGGGTGGCGCATTCTATAATAAACGAGGAAAACATATTATGCTTTCCAACATATAGTTGTTATCGGTAATATGTCATATGTCATTTGTTAACTTACGACATTGGTAGGGGCCTCCGTGGCCGAGTGGTTAAGGTCGCTGACTTCAAATCACTTGCCCCTCATCGTTGTGGGTTCGAGCCTCACTCGGGGCGTTGAATTTTTCATGTGCGGAAGCCAACCAGCTGGCTTACAGAAGGTCGGTGGTTCTACCCAGGTGCCCGCTCGTGATGAAATAATGCACGGAGGGGCACCTGGGGTCTTCCTCCACCATTAAAGCTGGAAAGTCGCCATATGACCTATCATGTGTCGGTGCCACGTTAAATCCAACAACAACAAAAAATTTACGACATTGACAGAAAGGTATCAGTGTCTGATTTTTGGAAGTGTCACATACATAGCGAAACATATTTTATGTGGAATGTGTTCACAAATATTTCAACGTTAAAAAACCCTTAACTGCAATTTTTACACGTCACATGTTTTCTCTGTAAAGACGTTACGAACAAATTGGACGTAACTGTTGTGCATTGGGAATTGTACCTATTTTTCAGTCGAATCTTCCCATTGCCAAAGCCAGTTTGCATCTCAAACAGCTTTTTTAGGTTGCTAAACATGTCATAATGGTAAGCTTATTTAAAGCTAATGGTGTGTAAATGATTGCAGAGATATCCCTTTTTCCGCATTCGAAATACTTTTGACAAGATCAGTGTGCGACTTTTGTCAAAAATTCGATTTATACTTTAATCAAAACACAAGTAAGACTTTTTTAAACGTGGAAAATTAATATTTCTTATGCTTTTTCTGAACAGTTTCTGTCTTATTATTCATAACAATCGTCAATATTAAAAATCGTATGTCCAACATATATCACCAATTGGTAATTTTCGCGTTATATCCATATTTAATAAAAGTGTTTTAAAAAAACCTGTTTTGCCGAGACATGCACCACACGACATCCTTATACTTAGTGTTATGGAACTGCTTGAAATTTAAGAATGAATCGGGACTATTGTTCGAGGAATCGCCAGTCTTTTCGGCGTCATGACATACATGTACTTTTAAAAGTCAAGATGCCCTTGACGGAAAATAATTCTTTCAAAATTGTATTTTGTTGAAACAGTGTCTTATACATTATCTACAATAACGCCATTCTGCTTTTTATTATTAAGAACGACACACTTTCTTAATGTCTCGTAAAACACGTGTTTTGGCGGGAAAGTTCAACGTGCGTTACATGATGTACATTATGTTGACGTTACATTTTCGTGTAAATAGAAATGTTGAACTTTCATACTGCATTTGAACAGTTGTCTTAAATTAGAAACCAATAGATAAAACAAACAACTAATTTTTGATTGGCCTACACGCTTGTCATTGTAAGAGTAAACGACAGCTGGCGACTGTGACGTATAATACTGCGGCGATATCAAACTATCGGTTTTTTGTTTGAAGCTGTTCAAAGTGAAACGCGGGAAAATTGTCAAACGGGAAAGGTCTTCTTAACGGGTAGTATTATGTCAATAAGAAAATACTGAGATACTGGCCGCTTAATGCATGTAGATCTATGTCCACTTACACTATAAAAAGATAAATCAATCTCAACGTTTTCTCCTATCTTAAGTATTACTTTACGTCCATTCTTTTTTATCTCTTTAGGTCAGATGGGTAGTAGAATCTGCTAACGCCAGGATCAAGCGTTGGAAGTACTTAGATCATGTTTTACCAACAACGCAGGTTCCATTCATCGAGGATTACGTAAGAATAGTATGCGCGATATCCAACAAATACTTTCCTCCATTGAGCGCGACGAAAAATAACGACGACGACACCGCACTTGGAAGGAAAATGTTAGATTTGTCAACGTGTAATAACGACCTTAAAACTTACATTGAAAATCACTGTTTAGAACGAAAATCAGCCTGTTGGAAGTCCGCTGAATTAGATGTTGAATTTCCGCGCTTAGACGAAATTCAGTTGAGAGAATTAACATGTGGTACTTACCAACTTAAAATGTCAGCTGGTTATATGCAAGAGCATATTGACGCAAACTCAGACATTTATGTACATAGAGAAGACAATTCTCTTTTAAGGGTCAAAATTCAAAGCAGACACGTGTCATCTAAGGCTTACACACTTTGGATTCGTCATAACGCGACTGAAGTTGTTTCATGGTATTGCAAGTGTCGCTCTGGTAGTCGAGTTGTCGGTGTGTGTGCTCACGTGGCTGCCATTTTATGGTTTCTTGGCTATGCAAGACACACAGGGAAAGAAATGTATGGCACGCGCAACTGGGGTGATTATGTTTTAGACGCAGGAAACATACCCCAAACTGTTGACAGTTCGGATACAGAGAGTGAGTGAAAATGTAGCAGTTGAATCGTTACATTAACATAGTTTTTAAAGCAGTATTTTGTAGTTGGCCTCTCAAAAAGTATCTTGAAGAGTATTTTTACATTTGATAGTAAAACATATTTTGTAAAAACATGTTTAGAGCTATTCTGATGTTATAAATCTATAGTTATTATGCCGATTTGCTGAAATCATAATATCAGAATAATTTATCAATTATTCATGATTATACTTCATAAAAACCGGAGTTTGATATTTGAAAAGAAGAAAAAAAATCAGTAGATTAATATCTGATGTTATTTATTATTTATTTTGCAGTTCTTCAAGCGAATAAAATGTTACAAGTCAAAATATATTAATTTCTAATAATATACTGAAATAAGATAGTTATAAGTTTAATATTGTTTAAATTGCATGATTTGACATTTGTATCCATCTGTCTACAGATAAGAATTGAAAGAATTATATGTAAAATGACTTTGTATTTAAGGGAATAGGTCATATGGTCATAGATGATACGAATGTAATATATAAATTACTATGACGGTGTAATTATTTTTAATATATAGTGAAAATACGATCATTATATTTTCATATTTGTGCGAGAATAAAATTTATGCACCCACAGTTCTTCTTTACTTCTTAGTTTTGTGTACTGCTCTCCACGACCGTTTCTTGAGTTACAAACTCGCTTAAGCGAGGGATTGTGATGGTCATAGTCTAATTTCCCCCTCTCCCCCACCCCTATGCGGGGTAAAGAGTACCGCGCTTTAAGGCTACACTTGGTTTCTGTCTAAAACATGCAAACTATTGCTGACTAAAATATGTTGACATAAAATCCAATTAAGAAATCAAAAACAAAACACACACACAAAAACTATGGTTATTACCTTACCAAAAAGTAAGTTATTGTTTATCTGTTACTAAATTATGCTCGAGTCATTTAGTGAAGAAACACGTGTATCTAATGGTCGATAAATACACTAGTCGGCACCTCCTTTGATATAAACATCAAAGTAATATCAAAGGTAGCAGTCGGAAAGTTGATTCAAATGCATCGTACATGTACATTGTGTATAACCGCGGGAATATCAGAATGTAAGTTAAACTGGTTGATCAAACTTTGAAATAGTATTTTGGCGAAATAAAATATGAGGATGGATGTCGGATTTTTTTCACGTATGTTTCTACATTTGTTTAGTGAAATAATGAATGCAAAGAAGTATTAAAACCATATACAGGATTACTATTAGAAGCAAAACAATGCAAATACATGTCTCTGTCGGCATTTATAGACAAAGGTGAATATCATTTATATTTTGTTCTCAGTATAATTTGATGAAACGGTATCCTATCTTAACCTTATTTAAATGAAATATTATCATATCGCATACTTGTATTTATATGGTTACGCATCATTCATGACGGAGCGAAAATAAAATCAACGCGATTTACGTTGTGGCAACGTCAGGACGTCGCAAGAAAAACGGGGTTTCTTTGGTTATTACATAGTCGTGCAAAATGTACTATTTTTACTTAATTGTCATTTTAAAACAATAAAAAACTTTATTTTCGGTCTAGGGAGATACTGGATTGTCAACTCAAAAAAAATTAGAAAAAAGTAATGATGGGCCGTTTTTCGCTAAAAACGAACCTTGTCCTTTACCCAGGCCTAAGGGTTACTTGATTGTACATGGGGAAAACTTCAAAATTTGCTAAAAATAAACCAGAATGCCTAGATCTTAGATATTTGATATGTTACATTGCCTAGTAGACTTCTACAAACTTTGTTCAAATCATGACCCCTGGGGTAAAATTGGCCCCGCCCCAAGGGTTACTTGATTGTACATCGGAAAATCTTCCAAAAAATTTCTAAATCATCAGTTTGACATTTGAAACATGTAGCTAATATTACTCAGGTGAGCGATCTAGGGTCATCATGACCCTCTTGTAGGTGTATTTTGACCTATCTCTACCTGGTAAAGAGTTTAGTGTGGACTTATATTAGATATATTTTTTCTTGTTTGTATATAGGATTAACTTCCCATTGTTGTTACTATAAATAACTTATAAGTTTTTAGCTCAATTGAGCACGAAGTGCTCAAGGTGAGCTTTTGTGATCGCCCAGTGTCTGTCATCGTCAACAATTTGACTGTTAACACTCTAGAGGTCACAATTTTGGCCAAATCTTAATGAAATTTAGTCAGAATGTTACCCTTAATAAAATATTGGATAAGTTTAATATTGGGTCATCTTGGGTCAAAATCTAGGTCACCAGGTCAGATCAAAGGTAAAGCTTGTTAACAATCTCTAAGTCACATTTATGATAATATCTCTATGAAACTTGGTCAGAATGTTCATCTTGACGACGTTTAGGTCAAGTTAAAATCTAGGTCAAGTGAAAACAGAAACTAGGTCACCAGGTCAAATCAAAGGAAAAGCCAGTTAACACTCTATAAGCTACATTTATGGCCTTATCGTAATGAAACTTGGTCAGAATGTTAATCTTGATGATCTTTAGGTCAGATTTAATTCTGTGCCAGGTGAGGTCAAAAACTAGGTCACTAGGTCAAGTCAATTGAAAAGCTAGTTAACACTCGATAAGTCACATTTATGACCATATCTTAATGAAACTTGGTCAGAATGTTAATCTTGATGATCTTTAGTTCAAGTTTAAATCTGGGTCATATGAGGTAAAGCTTGTTAACACTGTAGAAGCCACATTTATGACAATATCTTGATAACTTTATCAGAATGTTTATCTTGAAGATCTTTAGGTTAAGTTTCAATCTGGGTCAGGTAGGGTCACCAACTAGGTCACCAGATCAAATCAAATGTAAAGATTGTTAACACTCGAGAGACTTGAATTTAAGTTTGAAACTCATGGATGTCTTGATGACCTCTAGGTCAGGTTCGAATCTGGGTCATGTGGGGTCAAAAACTAGATCAACAGGTCAAATCAAAGGTAAAGCTTGTCAACAATCTATAGGTCAAATTTATGACTGTGTCTTCATGAAACTTGGTCAGACTGTTAATCTTGATGATCTTTAGGCCAAGTTGGAATTTTGGTCATGTGGGGTCAAAAACTAGGTCACTAGGTCAAATTAAAGGAAAAACTAGTTAACACTCTAGAGGCCACATTTATGACCATATCTTAATGAAACTTGGTCAGAATGTTAATCCTGATGATCTTTAGGTCAATAGATCAGGTGAGCTATACAGGACTTTCATGGCCCTCTTGTTTTATAATTGGCCAATAAAAATCAGTATGAAAATGCAGGTGCTAGTGTAAAGAAATTGCTATGACGGGAGTATGTTGTGACATTCTGACACTTTTGTTATATTTATGGATGTTACTTAACAATAAACATCTGTAGGTTTTTGTATATGCAAATTTTAATCCAAGCGTTTGATACAACATATTGTATATATATATACACAATATTGTTTATACATCACTGACAGATATCATATATATTCATAATGTTGCACTGCAGTAGAGAAAATTAGGTGCTTTCCAGGAGACTTTGTATTGCATGGCTGTACTTCATTCACTGGTTATCTTCAGAACCATTTGGACTTGAGCCTTCATAGTTCATTAGATGTTTAGTCTCCAAATAATTTCTGGGTCATGAGGTCAAAGGTCAATGTCAGTTAGGGTCAAATCCATTTTAAAGCAATATCTTAAAATCTGTTTGAACTACATACTTCAAATTTCATAGGTTGATTGGTCTCCTTTCGAAGATGACCTATATGAATTTTGGGCCACTGGGTCAGGGTCAAAGATCAAGGTCACATTCTCATCGTATCCTTTATAGATCAATATCAGCAAATCTAATTTACCCAGTCTCCTTGAGAAGATGACCCTTAATAATTTCCGGGTCAAAGGTCAAGGTCACTTAGGGTGAAATCCATTTTAATTCAACACCCGAAGGTCTGTTTGACTTACATACTTTTTATAGGATGGTTAGTCTCCTTTAATAGAAGACACCTATTAAACTTGAACCTGGGTCAAAGTTCAAGGTCATTTAATATCTAAGGCTATCAGTGGGGATATGTGTTTTTCAAACAGCTCTTGTTGTATTTCAGTCTACTTTTCAGCTTGTCTTGCATACTTTTAATTAATATACCTGTCAACATGCCCAACACACATTTATGAGGAGTATATTACAGTTCAATTAATACTGTGATTTGACACTAAGAGCTGATAACTGTATTTTTGCTTCAGTATCTAAATCTTTGCAAACAGATAACACCTTTTGTGAATGATTTTATATCATAAGATTTACTAATATTAATCATTACATTTTTCTTTTCATAAATACAGGTGTTGCAGTGGATTCGGAGGTGAAGTCATGAGGAGTTGTTGTGATGGCAGAAGAATGAGTGATCATTTAGCATTTTGCACAAGGGTGTACCAGTGGTCCAGTTAAACAGAGATTACAAACAATTAAAACTATAATTTGATATTACATCTACTTGTGATTGATGAAAGTAATTCAAAGTATCATTTGGACAGATCTGATGAGTTAACAAATATTTGAAAGTATACGAGGAACATTTTACACATCTTCAATATTAGTATGTTGTATAGTAAATATAATAAACAATTAAAGTTGAAAAACTGGACTGGTTTTCACTTGATATACAAAGAGGTAGATTAGCATGTTTAGATTTGCCACTGAACATGTGTTTCCATTTCATCAATACTTCCTGTGGTTAAAGTATTCTGATCAAATCTATTTATTTCCGGTTGAGCTAATGGTTCTGCAACTTCAAAAAAGAAGATTTGTTGTGTAACAATGAAATTAATGAGTAGATATTAATATATAAAAAATGTAGGCTAAAGCACTACATATAAGATACCCAAATAGCATCAACTATGATTATTTCTTGGACTTGCTTCCTGATCAACACCCCTTGTCTCCAAATTATAATAACACTTTGATACCAGTTTGAATGATTTTCTTTAACTCATCGTAATCGAAGTAACAGGTGATTTTCAGATTCAGTATTTACAAATTCATATGAAACCTAGGGATCAGCCGACTATGCTTTAATTGAGACATACATGTATGGCTCGACATATAAGACATCAATTGATAACGGGCATTATTTGAGTCATTCAGTGATGTCACTCTTGAAAGTGAGTCATCCATGGATGTCAGCCTTGTGAGTCATCCGTGGATGGCTCGTTTACAGAAGTGAGTCATCCGTGGATGTCAACCTTATTAGTGAGACATCCGTGGATGACACGGCTACATAGTCATCCATGGATGGCTCGTTTACAGAAGTAAGTCATCCATGGATGTCTCAGTATGACGGAAAGTGAGTCATGCAGGCAAACCGGGGTTTACGAGCGTAAACATAGGATAACGATCGTAAACATAGAATAACGACCGAAACTCATAGTTCAATCGAGAAACCTAGTTTATCAAACGTAAACCATGGTTTACGGTCGATATATTAGGATTACAGAATCAACAATGAATTTCGGACGTGAACATGGGTTTACGGCCATGAACCTATGTTTACGACCGTGAACCATAGTTTACGGACCTGAACCTATATTTTCGAGCGTGAACCTATGTTTACGAACGTGAACTTGGGTTTACGAGCGTGAACTTAGGTTTACATTCGATAAACCAGGTTTTTCAAACGTAAAACCAGGTTTTTCAAATACTAACCTATTTTTTCGAGCGAAAACATAGGATAACGTCGTAAACCATAGTTCACGCTCGTAAACGTAGGTTCACGTTCGTAAACCCAAGTTTACGGTCGTAAACATAGGATAACGACCGAAATTCATAGTTCAATCGAGAAACCTAGTTTATCGAACGTAAACCATGGTTTACGATTGATATACTAGGATTATGAAATCAACTATCAATTTCGGCCGTAAACCTATGTTTACGGTTGTGAACCTATATTTACGAGCGTGAACCTAGGTTTACGGCCGTGAACTACAGTTTACCTTCGTAAAACCGTATTTATCGATTTGTAACAATATGGCAAGCCAATTGTCCAATAATTACGTGAACCCTAGTTCACGGTCGAAAAACTAGGATTAACGATCGATAAACTAGGTTTTTCGAACGTAAATCTAGGTTTTTCTTTTTCGAATACTAACCTATATTTTCGTGCGAAAACATAGGATAACGCCGTGAACCATAGTTTACGCTCATTAATGTAGGTTCACGATTGAAAACCCCAGTTCACGGTCGTAAACCTAGGTTCACGTTCGTAAACTATGGTTTACGAGCGTGAACCGGGGTTTACGAGCGTAAACATAGGATAACGATCGTAAACATAGGATAACGACCGAAACTCATAGTTCAATCGAGAAAACTAGTTTATCAAACGTAAACCATGGTTTACGGTCGATATATTAGGATTATAGAATCAACAATGAATTTCGGGCGTGAACATGGGTTTACGGCCATGAACCTATGTTTACGGACATGAACCTATGTTTACGACTGTGAACCATAGTTTACGGACCTGAACCTATATTTTCGAGCGTGAACCTATGTTTACGAACGTGAACTTGGGTTTACGAGCGTGAACTTAGGTTTACGTTCGATAAAACCAGGTTTTTCAAACGTAAAACCAGGTTTTTCAAATACTAACCTATTTTTTCGAGCGAAAACATAGGATAACGTCGTAAACCATAGTTCACGCTCGTAAACGTAGGTTCACGTTCGTAAACCCAAGTTTACGGTCGTAAACATAGGATAACGACCGAAATTCATAGTTCAATCGAGAAACCTAGTTTATCGAACGTAAACCTGGGTTCACGAGCGTAAACTATGGTTTACGCCCGGTATCTGATGTTTTCACTCGAAAATATAGGTTGGTATTTGAAAAACCTAGTTTTACGTTCGAAAAACCTAGTTTATCGATCGTTAATCCTAGTTTTTCGACCGTGAACCGGGGTTCACGTAATTATTGGACAATTGGCTTGCCATAAGCGTCCTCTATGTTTAATTACTCAAATGAACCAAAAAATAAAAAAACAGAAAAGGTTCACTTAAAAAATATTCAAAACAAAAATCCACGACATGCTCCAAGTCACATTTTCCACCTGTAAATGTAATGCCAATAACCGAGAATTTGAAATACCATACTTTTATTTTGCGAATGCGCACACTTTCAAAATTATTATAAGTGTATGTATCATATGAAACATCTGGGGTTCCAAATTTCCGAACACTGCAATATTAATCAGACTTGGATATTCAAGTGCATAAAAAAGCTGTAAAGTCAAACATTGCAAGCTATTCAAAAACTGTATATATATTTATGTAGAAAACAAGCAAATCGAGTAATTCTTAAAACAACTTTAACAGAGAATAGGGATTAAGATATCTCATCCTCTCTTATATCAAACGGTTAGGACAACAAGCATTGTCTGCCATTTGTTTCTGGATTTAAAAAAAGGGGAGGTGTACCTTTGTTGATAAATCCACCGTCTGTATCATCGAAAACCTTTTTGATATCCCTCCAGTATGACATATTAACTTTGTCATTTTTACGCATGTTGTCAACGTGGCAGTGGTCACATATCCTAGCCACATCATCATCGGTAATTTGCTTGTCTAAAAATTCAGCAATTTTTCTGACGGTATTCGGCATATCCTACAAAATTTAATATAATACAATACTTCATTCTGTCCATGATCTTGAATATACATTAGTGCTATGTGTACTAGCTGTGCGCATGTCTACTCGAAGAGGCAAACACGACAAAGTGAAAAATATATAATATGTCGTTCTGTCGAGTTGGCGGGGCAATGACATGTCAGCCAGATAAATGAAAGTCGCCCAATCGACATTTTCCTACCCGCCAATGAAACTCGACAAATAAATTTGCGAGTCTGTAGTTAACCTTTGTCGTTATTTTGTATGAACCCTTTCAAGTTTTCCTTTTGCAGTTTAATTGTCCCGCCAAAATGACAGCACCACAGAAAATGGCATCAGAACGACATTTACAAACCCAAGTACACTAAAACTCAACCTGTCGTGTTCGAGCCTTTATTTCATGTTAATTTGCGTGGAAACCGTCGTTGTCGTGTTGGCGAGGAGATGACACGACAGCAAGACATTACAAATCTGCAAATATCTTTCTCGTCAAGTTTGTCGTGTAGTCATATGCTAGTCCGTCCTGCAAACAAGTCAAGTCGACATTGCAGAAATCAGGTATCATGATTAAAATGCGTGAAACCTTATTTAAATACGACCTAAGAAATGAAACAAATAACTTGGATAATTAGTTTTAGTCAAATAACTGTTTTCCTATGAACCTCCATATCATTTGTACCTTGATAATGTCTTCATATTTCAAGAATAGCACATTATGATCATTTCGTCTTTTCCACAACTCAAGAACATGACGGGACCAAGATCCATTGTGTCCTGAAGCAAAACATTTAACTTGTATATGTGCAAACTATGAAAATTACATGTGTATTGGTACATGTTTATTAAGTAAATCCCAGTTGTCGTATTTGTAGGACATATGCATTTGATATGTTTAAATCATGAATTATAATAAAATTGTTAATACAACAAACAGACAAAACAACATCTTTTTCAGAGATAATATGAATCTGAGTTAGATAAATGAATGTGTTTGTAGTTTAATTATCCAGCGTTCAAGTGCATTTTTACTGTACACATAATATACATAATTGCCAAATATAGCATTGTCCTATTTCACATAGTCTGTTAATATGCAAGGGTGGTGTTCTCACCTACTGCCAGTTGCGAAAATGATTAAAATTTAATGTAAATTCTAAATACCAAAAGCAAATATTTCGTGCTAAATGCTAAAAACCAAATGGTACATATCAATTTTACTTTACGCAAAATACCAAATGTTATTTTTAAATGCTCATTGTCAAAATTAATGGTAAGTATGAATGTGTATTGTCAAATTCTTTAACTTTACTTTTCAACGACCTGGGTCCAGTTGTTCGAAACTTCAACCGGCTGTTAAAATAACCACCGGTTAAATTTTGACTCAACATACTAGACGTGGTGGGAAGTTATAGTGTGGTGTTTTGATTTTATTGTAAATATTTTTCAGTGTTAATAATTCTTATCTCATACATTTGTTTTACTAAGTAGTCTGAAATGTCGAAAATTAACTCTAACAGTTCGATAATAAACTGTTAGCTTAAGCTACAGTCACACATACGGATATGTCCGTGCGTTGAGGTACGGTGTGGATGGGACTTGTCTGTGGGGGAGGAGACACGGATACGTACAAAGCAGTACGTCTTAGTACGGGAAAATGTTTTGAGAAACTTGGAACAAAAAAAAAATACAGCACGCGAATAAGTACGGATAGGTACGGCGTACTACGTTGAACTACGTTTTACTGCGCCTGGCAACTTGCCCAGCGCATGGACGGGTCTGCGGTGAACTACCTACGTTGAACTACGCTTAAGTACGGGCAGCCTCGGATAACTACGTTCAGCTGCGTCAAGATATGTTTCAGTACTGATAACTACGTTTTAGTACGTTTAACTACGGATGAAAAAGTTTCAACCAAGTTGGACTAAAGTCACGCTCAAACGGCTACGGATCGCTTAAAATTTTTGCGCATGTTCAAAAGTTGGAGAAACTTGCAAGTTTGGGATAAGTCTTGAATACGTTTTGACCAAGTGTTGGTACGGATTGATACGGATTACTACTTTTAGGTACGGCTCAGGTACGGATCGATACGGATTACTACGTTTCTATCCGTGGCTAGACGCAGCTATCCGCGCCGTATGTGTGACTGGGGTTTTAACAATCTGTTAAAGTTTTGAACAACTGGGCCCTATATGTCGAATACTAATAAATGAAACATTTAGTTATTTGACTTTTAGATGTGAAGTAGTTAATGCTTATTGCCAAATGCAAAATGCTCATTTTTCTCCATATATGTTAACATAAAGTATCAGTAAATTGTTAACTGACGAGTTTAGTTCAATTATTTGAACATATATTATGTTCTACAAGTCTTATTTTTTGGCAGTACTATGTTCTATAACCACTGCTAATATGGGACCGAAACGCATTCCTCTAAATAGCAAAACTTCGAGTTCCGGAAACGATATCACCTTTTTTGCAAAAGGTCAAGTGCAGAAGGCTATATATGATATGGTATCATTAAATGAAATACTCCATAAGCTCTCAAAAGTGTATCTTTCGATGTTGACCGTTTTAATATACTTTGCAATTGCTCTAAATTGCTTATCAACAGACCTACATCCATGTCGCTTTGCTTCTTGACTAATTTAATTTTGACGAGATAGTGCTATGACAGTAAACGGTGCTGCCAATGCGGTCGGCAACCATGTGCCGCCATTGTACATATTTCCGGGTAAGAAGTGGTATGACAGTCTGTTACAGGGTGCTGCTCCGGGATCTGATGCAGGAATGTCCGAGAGTGGTTTTGTAAACAGGGAGTTTCTTGAAACGTACCTGACGGGACACTTTGCAAAGCATATAGGACTTTTTAGGGGTCAGGACTTGCCTAAAACTCTCATACTGTATGAAATGCACAAGTCCCATTTTTCGCTTACACTCACAAACTGGGCACAAGACCACAGTGTAAAACTATTTGTGCTACCCCCTCATTCGAGCCACCTCACACAACCTCTTGATAAAGTCATATTCGGACAAATAAAGTCTTACTATTACCGTGAATGTAAGTCGTATATGCACTCAAACCCAGGGGTACATATTAAAGCCCTGTTGCTCAAATCTAAAAAAAAAGATATACTCATACAATACAGGAAGTAAACCTTGACCTAGCAGACAATTTCATAGCAAGCAGAACAATTAACAATACATTTCAAAGACTTTAAAAATAATGTCCCCACCTTTCAAAGTTCATTGCAATTTATTGTCCTCTACAAATTTGGAGACCCTTAATGAGATACAAAAAGGTCAAATGCTAAATTGGAAAAGGAACAATCTATAAAAAGTAACAGAAAGCAAAAGAAACTCACCCCTAATAAAAAAGTTCAGCTTTCCCCAAAACCATCCACCTCTGGTACTTCAGGAAAAACAGGTGGTCCAATTAACTTGGATACTGCATGGTCCTCAAGTGATGAGGCAGAGGATGAGGAACCGTGTTGTGTATGTGGAAAAAATTTCCCACCACAGTTAAGGGGTTATCCCGGCCTAATTATTTTAAAATGGGGCCAATGTGACTATTGTGGACACTTGGTTCATTTAACTCACTGTAGTGAGGTCAGAGTGCTAAGAAGGGGTAGCACATTTTATTTTGAACATTGTCCTTATGAGTAATTTGTTTAGTGGAACAAACTACAAATGCTTGTTATTTGTTTTTATAAAACTGTTATTTCAATTTATATTGATTGACAAAGTAAGCATACAATTATGCAGCTTTTGGACCAGGACAATTATCATACTGTAACCTTCCTTAAAAATCTGAATTGTAAACCATTCTACTACGAGTTTTATGATGACGTAAAATTGACAAAAGATGGTGGCACACTGTATATTTGTTGACATATATAAAATAATTATTGTTTTCATGACATTGTTGTTATTTTTACATGCCATCAGATGGAAAACAAGTAAAATTTATTGAAACAAACAAAGATTAGTCTGGTAAGTGTTTTAGTTGATTATAGTAGTATTTAAACTATTATGTACCGCGAGTCATCAGATGAACGGTATACAACTAAATTAAAACAATCGGCATTTTGCGTAAAGTCACACACTTAATAAAACCTTACCCGTGCCCTTGACAAAGGCATCAGCAAACAGATCCCAGGTGCCATCAGTTTCATTTAGTCCATCACCCCACTGCATGAGACGGTAAAAAGAAGTTACAATATCTTTTGGATTCCGGGACACGTAAATAATCTAAAAATAGAAATAAACATATAAACAATGGGGGCACTGCAATATTATGTATTGAATCTAAAATGAAATAGACACAGAAGAAATGTATGACTGTAAAGATTTGAAAAGAAACAATATGAATGTGCATTAAACTTCACATAAATAGATGTATCTATAACAGTGTCTGCTTTGATAAGTAAGTATCCCACTCCTCCCCACACTCAACAACTCCCCACCAAACTCCTCTCCCGCCGAAGACGTTTTTCCTATGCCATATTGTAGCTCTGGGGCTGAAATTATGGAATATTTATTGATATTCTTTTTGATTATTCAGTGCTGTTCATATAGATGTTCTCAGAGTACAATATATATAAGTGTTACTTTTATTACTGCCACTGCTACAGTAGCAGTTTAGCTTACTATTATCCTTTCCCTTCCTGTAGTTGTTTAGGTAGTAGGAAGTGATGCAGATGGCATTTTATCATTCGTGGTGAAGGCATTGCTTGTATAAACTTTATACCTAATAGAACAAAAATAAAGGCCATAGATCAATGTCATAATAACATGAAATATCAGCAACATGCAACAGGATATCGCAGTCTGAATACAGAATACTAGCGGAATAAGCAAATTATTTACACACAGTTACTTCATACTTTACTCTTATAGCTTAACCGTAGAATATCATTTTAACACTAAGAACGAAGCTTGCCTCGGTAATAAGGAAATCTGTCATCCTTGACATCTATAATAGGGAACCTGTCATCTAACTGAACAGATCTGGCTTTTAAATTATCAAAATACATTGTCTGCACAAGAAACGTAATCTCCTGTATCAGAGTTGTACCTGAAATACACTAGTATTATTTTAGTCATGTTAAAATGAAAGTTTACATACAGTTAGACTGTTTTCCGACAGCACCATTGTAGATAAGCTAATTTCAGTCCTTTCAGGATTCAAATGTTTCAAGATCATGATGTGTTTAAAGACCCACCACAACCCATTGACTTACTTTTTCCCGGAAAATGACCTTACAGAGAATCATGTTGATAATAAGTTTTGATGCAGCTGTACTAAAGTATGACAGGTGGATATTCTATATCTTGTTTTTACATCTTTATGATTACAGTCAAACCTGTGTTAAAGACCACCCCTGAACAGAGGTCACCTGGCTCTAAATACCAGATGTGATGTTTCCCATTTTAACATTGACAGTGTGCTTTAACCTGTGAATAAAGACCAATTCCGAATAAAGACCTTGGCTCTTCCAAGGGTGGTCTTTATAGACAGGTTTGACTGTATCTATGAATAGTCGTTTTATTTTTTTTTTTCATATAGTCCATCTTTTTCAGTATTTTTTAAATGTTAAAATGTACAGTTTAATGAAATATTGTATACAATATAGAAACAAAGTGTGTTCTAAATTGAACTAACTTTTCGCATTAATTCAATAAATCATTGCAATAGTAAACACACAGGTCTTGTCCACAAAATAAGTCAGCATGAACTTGTTTTTTATTTTTGTTTTTGTTGGGTTTAACGTAGCAACGACACTATTATATGTCATGCTCTGGTGGTGGAGGAAGACCCCAAGGTGCCCCTCCGTGCATTATTTCATGGTGCGTATGAACCTTGATAGAACCACCAACTAGCTTTCTCAAATGAAGAATTCAACGCCCCGAGTGAGGCTAAAACCCACATCGGTGAGGTGCAAGTGATTCCAAGAAGATACCGTATTTCTAATTTTCAGAAAAGTCGTGTATAATTACCATCAATGAAACACAAAAGTTAGTTATTTTTATGTGGTGGTTTAAATACACTTCACACATCTCATTAAAGTGCTTTCGTGGCAAAAAATAAAACCCGGACTTGTAATGAAAATCTCAGGAAAGCAGTTTTGTTTCGCCTAAACGGAGAAATGTCACTATATATTATAAACGAATGATATGTAATTGATCTAATAGGGTTGTTATAACTGTTAAATTTACATTAGTATGATCTGGAACGCAGTACTCTGCTTGAGTGAATATTGCCGGGTCGGATAACACATCGCGTGCAAGCAAAATCCATCCAGCCGAATATAAAATCCCAGATCTACTGTAACACCCCACCTTTTTGTTTGAACGAAATATTCAGTGTTTTAACAGTTTATCGATGCTAGAAGTAAATGGGCAAGAAAAGTTAAGTAATTATGTCAAAACAAAATATATATATATATATATATTACTTTACTGTTTGAAACAGTACGGTATTTACCATGAAAATGTAGTCAATTTCCTACACAGCAAATGTTTAAATGCTACTGTTTTACGCATTGACTGACAGTGTTTTGAACAGAACGTTCGAACGCCGCATTAAAAGTCCACTATTATGCACGTATTTCATTTTGATAATACCGGACACTGTTGAGGTCAATGTTACAAATGTATATTTTTTGTAGGGTTTAACGTTGCACCGATACAATTATAGGTAATATGGCGACATTCAATGTTTTCTTGGGGACGAAGACCCCTGGTGCACGTCCGTGCATTATTTCGCGGAATGGCACATTGGAAGAACCACTGAAATTCCGTCAGGCAGCTGGTTGTCTCCCGCACATAACGAATTAAACGCCCCGGGTGAAGCTCGAGCCCACATCGGTAAGGGGCAATGATTCAAATCCAGCGACTTAAACCACTCGGCCACGCATCAAATACATTTTGATATAAATGTAATGAAAAAAAGGTTACAAAACTGAAATATTCACCTGATCTCGGGAATGTGCAGACCCAAATATCGTCATCTCTTGTCTCCATTGTCTCAATTTCTTCTATTTCATTGTCAAACATCCATATTCCCTTATACTGCTTCCGTCTAGGCTGAATACGTGGCTTTTCTCCAGAAGTTTCACTGGTTAGTTCTGCCATAATGAACTTCCTATTAATCATGTACTAGTATTCGCTATTTGAGTGGTTTAAAATGTATCAAATGTTCATTTTAGTTAAAACCTGAGCGTCATTATTACAAAAAAATATGCGTTACGCTTGAAGGCTAATGATATAGGTATCGCACAGTAGTATAAAGCGTTTAGAAATGTAAACAAACTAAAGAATAACATAGGATTAAGTCCATTAACAAAGTTTCCGATCTCGTTGGCCGAGTAGTTATGCGCCTCATTTCGTACATTATCGTTGGGAGTTCGATTCCCAGGCCCATATGTTTATTTTTTAAACTGTATTTAATTTCTTACTTATCAGTTATGTTTAACAAAGGCAACTGAAGTCAGTTAATCAAGGTCCACTTTCTTCGCTAACTGATATATATGTCATTATTAACACGCAAACACGCATCACGATTAAATACACCCCCGCCTTAAATATAATGTAGTGCTTTTGAAGCTCTCCTGTGATATTTTAAAGCACAACAAAGTTTTTAAGTTATGACAATCTTTAATAAATATTTCACTTTAAATAGCATTGCCCTGCAATAACTTCAGTTCTGATTTACTTAAAAATGTTGCTGATTTTATACGAAAACAATAACGGAGAATGAATCAGAAACTTGAGAAAATAAATTTACATAAAGTATGTTAATAATATGCAAAGTGAAAAAACACAACTTTTGGACGGAATGAAGATTTGAACCTCCAAAAGTATCGCTACACATTGAGGCCTTTTCCACCTACTCGTCATATGCGCCAAAAAAAGCCAATTGTTATCTAATTTTGCATACCTTTTATTTAATTAAAATGAAAATGCTACTAATTGTTTATTTACATAATACATGTAATAAAAGTAGAAACGATGCAGATGTAAATGCAGAACTGAGGTAAACGTGAATGGTGACCTAGACTTTGACTATAATTATGTAACTCCGCTGGTGCAAGTCAGTCAAGAGATGATGTTCGATACAGGTATATATTTGACAAATCAGAAAAGACTACAACACGTTCCATTTGCAGTTGACAGTTTCCAAACTGTCAAGTTATGTCAAAAACATGCTAATTTGGTATACAAATCGTTTTATCCTGACATTTTGGAATAATGTTTTCTTTACTTTTACAACATCGTTAAGCGATATTATCAATTTGCCATAAAAATGCAGAACTTAACCATTAAAATCGAGATTGTTGCTACTTCATTTAGAGTTCTAATGTATGTACGTATCGAAGGAATTCGTTACTTTCTTCTTAGACAAGAATAATCATCAACGTTTATACACTGTTCCTCGCAAACAATACTATAAAGTTTATGGTTCATCCAATCTATAGATAGCGTAATTTCGCTAAGGCATTCTGAGGAAAGAGTATATTTGCAGTGCAACGTCCTCCTCTTAACGAAATTTCGCTAAGAGCGAATAGAATTTAAACCCTTGGAATAAAGTGTAAATAGCACACGTTTGCTAGTTAGGGAATAATTGTATGTTAAAATAATTCGCTTACTCCAACACATGAAAAGCGGATCGGACAAGTATAACATTTTGAATGAGGAAATTATTTTCAAGTTTGAGAATAGCGTAATTCCGCTGAAACGCTGCAAAAAAAAAAAAAAAAAAACACGTTAGTTCACGTCATCCTTGAAAGAAAATTAATTGATAGGGAATATTTGGAGTTATTAACTGTTTACTTTCTTGCGATAAAATCGCCATTTAATTTCTGTTTTTTTTTCCAGTTAATTCTTTGTTTGGTCACATCGCAGAAATTAAGTTCATATGGCGATTTTTCAGCCTTCTTTGGTGGAGTAAGACTTCGCGTGCCCCTCTCTGCTTTTCAACAGTTATATCACACCGAATAGTTTTCGAGTTCTGGAATGTATTGTAACCATACTCTTATTATGATATTATATCCACTACACTGCCAGGGTACAATTACATTGCTTATAACATCTGTTTTAGTAGATTATGAAAGTAAATGGATGAAATATGTCTGCTCAGTAATGCTTTTCAATGGTACAGGTCTACACTTGAATTGTGGATAGATATATATTATTATTAAATAAAAGTGTATATTTATTACATTTACTTCTTCAGCGAAAAAATGTACATGATAACTACATGAATATAGAGATTTCGCAGCTTGGTATAAACACGTGCTAGTATATAGATATCGCTTAAAATGAGCTTGCCAATACGGGGTAAGATATGACAAATTAAGGGCCATAACTCCAATGAAAATTATAGGCACTGGCCAGTCATGTAAAGTTTGGTAAAAGCGGGCCCATTAGATTATAAAGTATTATAAAACTCTGATCACAAAACAATGAACTGGTGTGAATCCGCGTTGCTGTTTCACATGATATGCACATTTAAACTTTGTGACATACAGAGAGACAAACGGACAGACCAAAATTTATGGGTCAGTCACTGCACTAATGCTAGATAAAACTTCGAGTGTACTTTTACGTATACTTTCAAACCTGTCTATAAAGACAAGACTAGGCAGAGCCAAAATGTGGTCTTTATTTGGAGGTAGTCACAGGCTAAATAAATGTTAAAACTGGAAACAAAACATGTGGTCTTTAGAGTCAGGTGGCCTCTGTTCAGAGGTGGTCTTTAACACAGGTTTACCTGCATCTCTTTTTAAGGTTATGCTAACTTGCACTACAAAAAAACATCCGTTGAATATAAAGAAAGAACAACATTTTGATTAAAAGCTCAAACTATATTTCTTGTAAACTGCTTTTACAAACAATCACATTTTTTCTTCGAATACGAGCCATATTCCGGACTTACTAGGAACCATCTTCATGAAATCTCACTTTATACATTTCACCTGAAAAATAATGCTGCTTTATTGTAAAATATAAAGAATGAAGATAAAATGACAACCCGTGTTTGTTTGTTTTTGTGTATAAACCACTTTATGAACAATAATTATGTTAAACAAAACTGCGTTGGTTTTCTCCGTAAATGATAAGCACAAGAAACAATTTTAAAAGAAAGTAACACGAAAGTACTAGTTTAATATAGTACAGCCTGGACAGAATCAGCATGATTATAGGAAGTATGGTCTATCAATCGTGATGACCAAGCTTAATTGAAAAAAAAATCTTAGTAGTTTCCTATGGAAAACATGACACGATTAACAAATATTCTAAATATATTTTTGTAATAAAATATCGGCGATATATCATTTTATCGGTACGGATTTACTTTACGTTACGTTACGTTTAGAGAGAATATGTGTTAAGTAGCCAGTTAGCCCAGTCGGTAGGTCCAAAGTTCACGTCCCTAACTGAAGTCATACTTTTTGACAATTTGCTCAGAAAGTGGGTCTTTATCATGTTTGCTTGGACAGTCTTGCAACGTTTCAATATTTTGTTCTTTTTGAATTCGAGGACGAATTTACAATTTCTTGGGTGGGGGTGGGGGTGGGGGGTCGAGGTACGGACTTAGTCACGTTAAAGAGAGTATGTGTCAGGCAGCCGGTCAGCTCAGGTTCGCGACCCGGGCAGACTTCACATTTCTGTCATCCTGGATTTATCACAGCATTTTTTATTAAACAAGGATTTTCTATTATTGAACCTAATGACCTAGTTTTTGAAGGCACATGGACCAGTTTGGAACCTGACCTAGATATTATCAAGGGGAACATTCTCACCAAATTTCATGAAGATCTCTTGAAAGTATGGCCTCTAGAGAGGTCACAATATTTTTCTATTTTTATACCTACTGACCTAGTTTTGACTACACGTGATCCAGTTTCAAACTTTATCTGGATATCATCAAGGTGATCATTCAAACAAATTTTCATGAAGATCAATTGAAAAATATGGCCTCTGGAGTGGTCAAAAGGTTTTTCTACTATTAGAACTACTGACCTAGTTTTTTACCGCAGTTGACCCAGTTTCAAATTTGACCTAGATATTATTACGATGAACATTTTGATCAACTTTCATAAAGATCCCATGAAAAATATGGCCTCTAGAGAGGTCACAAGGTTTTTATATTATTTGACCTACTGACCTAGTTTTTGAAGGCACGTGACCCAGTTTCAAAGCTGACCTAGATATCATCAAGGTAAACATTCTGACCAATTTTCATGAAGATCCATTGAAAAGTACGGCCTCTAGGGAGGTCACAATGTTTTTCTACTTTTAGACCTACTGACCTAGTTTTTGACCGCAGTTGACCCAGTTTCAAACTTGACTTAGATATCATTAAGATGAACATTCAAGCCAAATTTCATTTCATACAGATCCCATGAAAAATATGACCTCTATAGAGGTCAAAAGGTTTTTCTACTATTAGACCTACTGACCTAGTTTTTGACCGCAGTTGTCCCAGTTTCGAACTTGACCTAGATATCATAAAGATGAATATTCAGACCAACTTTTATGAAGATCCATTGAAAAGAGAGGTCACAATGTTTTTCTATTTTTAGACCTAATGACCTAGCTTCTGACCGCAGTTGACCCAGTTTCAAACTTGACTTAGATATCATTAAAATGAACATTCAACCAAATTTTATTTCATACAGATCCCATGAAAAATATTGCCTCTAGAAAGGTCACAAGGTTTTTCTATTATTTGACCTACTGACCTAGTTTTTGATGGCACGTGACCCAGTTTCAAACGTGACCTAGATATTATCAAGGTGAACATTTTGACTAACTTTCATGGAGATCCATTTAAAAGTATGGCCTCTAGAGAGGTCACAACGTTTTCCTGTTTTTAGACCTACTTACCTAGTTTTTTACCCCAGTTGACCCAGTTTCAAACTTGACCTAGATATCACCAAGATGAACATTTTGAACAACTTTCATGAAGATTCATTGAAAAATGTAACCTCTAGAGTGGTCACAAGCAAAGTTTACGCACGGACGGACGGACTGACGGACGCCGGACGCCAGGCGACCACAAAAGCTCACCTTGTCACTTCGTGACAGGTGAGCTAAAATGCGGATATTTCACAGATTCAGGCAATAAGAAATGAATTAATGCAATAACAATTACCAACCTTTCTTAACTTTCAAAATACTCTCAGCGCTGTACCATTTCCAGAACTGGGGACTCTTTGTTTATTGATAAGGCCTCCACTTCATCCCTATTACTGAATGTCTGTAAATACATTTATGTAACATTTGTTCTAAGGTTACTATTAACAACTAAAAGATATAGTTTCCGATCTATACAGAGCTACAGGAGACAGATTTCACATTTTACCAACCCTACTGTCTTTTATCAAATTACTCCGATGAACATATACCCCTCTCACCTTGGGATCGAACGGACCACCCTGCTTACCCTGAATCTGCGCTCTACCTACTGAAAGAGCCAGCTAACAGCAAAACATTTAGATCAAGTCATAAGACGGACAGGGGGTGGTTAGCGGAAGCAGTAACCATATTACTTCCATATTACATATCACTAATTAATGTTACATTAATATTTACAATTTTGATCACCTCTTATTTTTTTCTGCCTTTATAAGCTCCCCATAATTAAAACCAGGTATTACAACAAGGAATGCACCAAACATAATCACTCCGGGAGAACTACGTTCCGACGTAAGTCATGTCTCAACGATATCATGTGACATATCTCAACGATTTCGTTGCGGTGTCGCTCCGTATGACCTTGTTGATTCATTTAATATTATGTGCAATGAAGCATTGATTCTACGTTTTCATAACTGAAAAGATGAATTTGAAGTGTGGAAGCTATATTAGCTTTTTGGAGCATTTTGGAAGATACAACGAGCTAGTTACAAATAAACTTATGTAAGCTACATAAATGTTGCAAGGCCGCAACGATAACAGACAATATGTGACAACGTCTCACATACAGTGTTGCGAAGTCTAAACAATATACTTACCGTTTTAACTTTTAGAAAATTCTTATGTACATCTTATCTTTACGTCGAGAACATTTCTTGGCACTTTCATAAATGACTGGATGACGTCTGAGCAAGGTACAACAATTTAATCAGTATGACAAATGTATTTGTCGTTATCATTTTACACATTAATTATAGCCATACGCAGGCTGGAGTTAATTTGAAATGGGTGCATAAATTCATATAAAGTTTCAGCATGAAAGTTAAAACGTAAAGTTATTGCTGTACAATAGAAACAATTATGTTTAGGTGTTCGCTATAGAAATACTTTCATTTATATCAAAGTCCATGGAATGTTGTAAGCATTGTCGGTGGCTCCTTCACAATAGCTGTGTTCTGCTGAACCATTACTCATACATTCAGTTTTGAAAAAAGTGCATACATGTTATGCATTTCAATGTTTACATTCTTTACATGTTGACGTCATGTGGCAACATTATTATGGCGATTGAAAGGGCGCTGAATCATTTTCAGATCGATTGTCAAATATTTATGGCACTAATGATAAAAAGCAATACAAATAATGCTTTTAAGTTTTTGAAAATATGTGAAATGAAAATACCAAGATATATATGAAGCGAAGGTTTATAATAAAAAGGTCAATAAACGGCTGATTGTGCCTTATAGCCATACTGGTACACATAGTTTCATAATAGCCCTCGGGCTAAAGCCATATAGGCGTGCCATTATGGCAAGAAAGCACAACCCAGTCATACATTAACCTATTAGTAATTCTTCGTGAAATGTTTTTTTTTTCCCAACCCTAAACTATGTAAGAAAGGAAAACTATCAAGGCATTTGATTTTATACAATATATAGCCTCTTATACAAATAATATAGTAACTGAAAAGCTGCAGTAAATGCTAGTACCAATAAACATTGCACTTTAAACTTTTCTTACAATATTATAGGTACACATGTAATAAACAGGTAATTACACTGATGAACCGATACATATTGACATGGAACGCTTTCATATCGGACGTGGATGTTTTCTAAACGTTGTAATAGAAAGAATCGTGTGACGTCCATGGTGTCCACGCGCACGTTGCGACAACAAGCTGAGGTCAATTTCGCGGAAAATATTAATGCACGTCAGTTTGAATTATTTGTTACATTTTCGAAGAAATTCTGGTATTTTCCGTTTTTCGTAACAAAACGATAATTAAGACATAAAGTAATCATTTGGAAGTGGGTATATAATAAAAATGTTATCAATTTTGTATGTAAGTATATGCACTTGTTCTTTCACGGATAATATTGCCTTCCTAAAGTACCGCTGCAGAACAAGGCATATATTCACATACAAAGTTATTAACCTATAAATATTGATATTCCAGTTTCATATCGGATGTGTGTCGCCAATTGTGACGTCAGTTTCATGGATTTCGTCACGTTTTTAAGTTCTTTCACTAGGACATTTTCAGTTCCACTCGGGCTAAAGAACAAAATTTATATCATTGATATAATGAATAATACACGTGTAGTAATTGTAAAAGGTTTTTAGATTTGCATCGAGAAATATGCATTCATTCTTCATTAAGTCGCGCAATATTCTTATATGTCTGCTGCAGAACACGTTCATATTTCAATATACAAATTTAATAACCTACAATTACATACTCACGTCATGTTGCTTAGTTGCCTCCTGTTCTTCAAAAAATCGTTTTACAGACTTTATAATAATTAAGGTGTGCGCATTCGATAGTATAAGTGAACTCCGCGCCACCTCGTACATATTGCTTTCATTTGGACAAAGATATCTTGGTTTCTGGTATATTTTACTCGAAAAGCAATGTTTTAAGCCGCAAGACTTCGATGAGTGTCAGTAACGCTTACTTGTGTCGCGTTTAGAGTTAGTAACATCATCGGTTAGAGTGAGGAACATTATATCAAATAAATATTGCGTGTTTATGATAAAGCAGTTGCAGAAATACATTTCTAAGCTTAAAACTGGCACTGCTTTTAATCGACTCATTGACTGTCTGTAATTATTGCTTTTGTAAAAAGTGTAGTATATATTTTTTTATTCTGTTAAATAGCAAAATGCTTCCTTTTTCTCAATAACAGACGACTGTTTATTAAATCTAAATGTTTTATTCAATTTATGCGATTACTTTTAGAATCTGAAAACATGTTCATGTCAAGACACAGGTAAATATAACCAAAGTAGTTATTATATATGAAAATTATGTAAGCCCTGTCATATAGAGCGATACCGTAACCAAACTTCGTTGAGATATGTCACGTGATATCGTTGAGACATGACTTACGTTGGAACGTAGTTCTCCCGGAGTGATAATGCCCATTCCCAATAAGCGTACCTAATCCTGTTATCGAAATTACATTGAAAAACAAATTAACTATTTATTTCCAGGTGAATTAAGATAAGAAATATCTTATTTATAAGAAAATTATATTAAAAGAATCTAGCATTTGATTTCGCTTAAAAGTTGCAGTAAGTTCATTGTGAGTTGTTAGATTTTAATTCAACATTCTAGTCATTCTTTATTTTTTTCATTTTTTTCCATTTCTAACATAAATTAACCGCTAAACTTATCTAAACTCTTTCTAATTTAAACTAACATTTAAACTTGTTTTTTCCCTTAAAACTGCTTTCATTTTCCTCTCGTATCTAGACAAATCTCATCAAATGTTTATACAATATCATTATGAATTAGGGTTTCATGATATTAACGTACATGTAGTAACAAGTTGTAATAATCTAATTTAGAATCATCTATCGTTATATCCATACCTTTTAACTTTTTCATCAATATTCCTGCGATCAACTAGTACAAACATTTTGTTTCCATTGACGTCAATATCCTATGATGTGCACATAATTCTTAGTTTAGTTGTTCGTTCTCTAAAAACAATATAAAAATACACACGTATGAAAATCAGCACTTCTGAGGAGTGCATTTTTAAACATACCGATATTTTAAATACTAACTTTTCGTTAAATTTACGTGCATATTAAGTATGTCAATTGTGCTATAGAATTTTCTTTGTATTATCAAAAGAAAAGGTCTTACATCATATGGTGCACTTCTACTAACATATAATACTCTAAAAAGAAATGTAAATTTCACTCATGAGAATTCTTTTTTGACAGGTAAAATACATTTTGTCAGCAAAAAAAAAACAAAAAACACGCAGTCTTTATAGAGCCTGTTAGTGTTCAGATGTTGTCTTTAAGACATAATTGATTTATCTAGAATTTATGTACATTTCTAACGCCAAGGTAATAACTTAAAGTATTATGAAATTATATAACCTTTTGTCCAAACATTCCAACTATTTAAAAAAGAAATAAAGATATATAACATATTTTACTTACTTTAAAGGTTTCCACTTGCTTTAAATATGTACATGTCTACCATGTTACTTTCTGTATCTGAATCCAGACGTTCCTGAAAAAAAAATGCGCAACATTTTAAAAAATAAACGGAAAACAGACATTGGCGCGAAATTTCCTATTTAAACAAATGCAGCCATTCAGAATAATCAATTAAATGTCTACAAAGTGGCGGGCCGAGTAAAAGAATTCGATAGTCTCTTATGTAATTTTTCATTTTTTGTTGTTGTTTTTTTTTAAATAGAAACTTGACTAGGAAAGTTTAAAAATAAAATTAAACTTATATGTGAAGTTCTACTTATATGAAATACTGTTGAAAACGGCAAAAAAAAAATCAAACAAATATACAGTGCAGACTGCAAATAACAAATTTGAAAAATACATATTTCGCAGAAAAAATAAATGACCATGTAATATTAAATAATTTTCAGACTCAAGTAAAATATGTGTGGGAAACGCAATAGCTGATTTATGAGTTGTAAATAAAGTTAGGTGTTTTGTGATAAGTATTAATAATGTGTGTATTTAGTAAAGTAATCGCTTTAGGTATAATATTGTTCAAAACCAGAAATAAAAAAAATGTAAGCAGCGAGAATTAATAAGTTTCAGAACTACTAAATTTACTCGTTAAACACATGTCATAAAAATCTGTAGAAAATGAAATATTTGTAATTTTTTTTTAAAAAGTGCAATGAAACAGAATCAATATACTTCTCCATCAATCCATTAGCTTATCCTAGGGCATGACAATCACAACTGAACTTCAACACTTAAGCCTCAGAAAAGTTCTTCTTGCTTCGTTTCTGATTTTGAAAACCTAGACAACATAATATAAATGTACAGTATTGTCAAACGTCTCTACAGAATACATGTATTAATTATATGTGGTACAATGGACTCATATTACTGGGAAATTCTAGAATACTGAATAAAAAATAAATATGTCCTAATACTTGTTCAACAAAAATTAAGTTGATTTGCTTTTATACTAACCAGATTTGAATGACGTTAATTCACAGATGCACGACACAAAATAAAACGTAGTGTAATACATTAACATTTCAAACTCAAATATTTAGAAAATTACATGAATTTTTAACATTTTTATAACTCACCTTGTATCCAAATTATTTCATTTTCACACTATTACGTTGAAGTTTGGGTGCGCGTTACTTATTTCCATTAATCTAGTATATAAGTGTGTAACTTTGATCCTAAATCATCGCCGGAAGCAGGCTGTAAATTGCAGGATATTGACCAACGAAGCCACGGTCAACCTTTCCCAGGTTTGTGTACATAAATACTCTTCAACTGACATGATTTATGACGGTTAGAGCTCACTTTGTCACAGGACGGCTAAAATGTAGCTACTCCTATAGACTGGCTCCTGTTCGTATGTTTGTTCTTATTTACATATATATGTTTATTCATTAAGAGGAAAGTAACTTCAGCAGGTTGTTTTTACATTGACATTTTTATTGCCCCTGGCTCCAAACATAGGTATGGTTCAGCCTTCAGATAAAAATGTGCTATTTTAGAGGCTTAAGATTTTCTTATTTTGCTTGCAGTATTTATATAAAAAATAACCATGCAGCCAGGGAGCCAGGCTACTACTCCTACTAAAATGTCTCTCACAGAATTTCAGATCAGAGCGCGAAGTTATAACAACATGGAATTCTAGAGAGTTACAGATAGCATCTGTAGATTGGCTTAAATAGCCCTATCAAATTACCAGCACCCTTCTCCACGGTCAGCTTTTGACATTGAGATGAACATTAGGTCAGTTTATTTGTTAATTGGTTTAATTGCACGAGAATAACAGATTGCTCCAGGAAAAAAATACAACTGATGTATTACTTAAAATGTATTTTGAATGAAATGCTAAGGAAATTTAACACACTTGAAATTTAAGTATAGCATGTGAATCAGTGAATGTTAAACACAATTAGCAGTCCATTTTGGAGTTACAATAATAGATAGTTTAAAGGTCCAGTAGCACTTTGGATGTAATGATCACAAGTAGCATTTCTTTTAACAAGAAATTTAATCTTTCTGACGAATTTGGCCGATAAGATAATTGTAGTGCTGCTTTTTTAAGTTGAAATTATACAACAGAAATATAGCATAGTATTTTTATTCAATGATATTGCAAAAAAGAGAAATGTCTTCTATTAACTGTTTTCCGTGTAGAAACAACTAAAATGTCACAATAATATATTGTAACATGTTTTAGAGTAAAGTTGTTTTTTTTAACTGAAATGTTACAGTATTAACAAAAAATAATCTTTTGTAAGTTATTTATAAGTGTTACTGGACCTTTAAAAAAGAAAACAATCATGTCACAGTAATATGAAAACAAAGCACTGCGTTAATCGGGAATCGATCGGACTTCAACTCACCCCCTAACATTTGAAAAGAACTGCTTGATGATGGTAAGGACCGTGGTACACAATTTTCAAGTCGATAGTAAATGTCTCATTCGGTATATCGCATGTTACCGTAGAGGGATCGATCTCGATTTTCGTAGTTTCGCCCAGGATCGGTTCTCTATCAATTTAAAGGAAGATTTTGGAATAAAAATAAACAACAACACTGCCCGTATTTGTAATAATAAGCAAGACATTACGGTTCAGACAAGTTATGCGGACACTTATTCGGCACAAGGAAAAGGCGTATTCTTCCAAAAAAGTCCATAGTCAGACGCTCTGTACACATTTTTTAATTCGATAGACTAAGTATAAATCTCGATCTGTACATCGCATTTTACGGTAGAAGGATCGGTAGGATCATTTCCCGTTTATTTTGTAGTAGTGATCAACCAAAAAGCATGTTGTAAGGAAGTGGAGAAGAAAGATTTATAGATAAATTAGAATCTACAGCAGTAGACTACGTTCTTGTATGCGTTCAATACCAATATAATTTGATTAGGCACTAAGTTAAAAGCGAGGATATGATACCATTTGCTTTTCCAGTATTTTCTTTTGAAAGCTGCATTAAAAATAATCTTGTCATAAAATTGGTGGATATTGGAACATACTCTCATCAGTATGTAAATATCGCGATACTATAAGTATATCTTGTAGTTACAGAGATATGTGCTTGCATGCAAAACTTTAACCAGAATATTCTAAGTACAAACAAGGGCAAAATACTGCTAAAATGTAGGTCAGAGTTATAAAACATAGTCAGTGGTCTTACATAAATCTAATGGCATTAAAGACATGTGTGAAGTTTCAATTAAATATCGTTATTAGTTACAGAGATATGTACTCACACGCAAAACTTTAACTTCATTTATTTTCTAAGTATAACAAGAGTGCTAGAATGTCACAATATACGCCCGTCACAGCAAATATTATTTTTAGAAATTATTGTAATTCTTTTATTTTTCTAAGTCCACAAAAAAAATCCTTACCAGGTACAGATACCTTAAAATACACCCAAAATTTGAAAGTAACATCAATGTTGTACCACAGAAAAGTGGTCTTGGTTTTTCCCTACGATCAATTATAAAAAAGTTACAATGTAATGTATTTATAGTAACAGCTAAGGGAAGTTAATCGTTAAAGAGAGACAAAAAAAAATCAAAAAAAAAATTACAAGTCCACGCAAAAATCCTTACCAGGTAGAGATAGCTCAAAATACACCTCAGAATTGGATCAAACATGCATGTTGTACTACAGAAAAGTGGTCTTGATTTTTCCCTACGACTTGTAATGAAAAAGTTACAATATAAGCTATTTATAGTAATAGCAAAGGGAAGTAATTCAAAAGAAGGAACCAGTGCATGACACGTCTCATGATGGTGTACAATTGTGCCAAGTTACATCAAAATCCCTCCATGCATGAAGTAGAAATGCTCCGGACAAAGTCATTCTTGTATCTGACCTTTGGCCTCTAAGTGTGACCTTGACCTTAGACCTAGGGACCTGGTTCTTGCGCATGACACTCCGTCTCATGCTTGTGAACATTTGTGCCAAGTTGTATCAAAATCCCTCAATGCATGAAGAGAAATGCTCCGGACAAAGTTTTCATTCTTGTATCCTTGACCTCTAAGTGTGACCTTGACCTTACCCCTAGGGACCTGGTTTTTGCGCATGATTCTCCGTCTCATGATGGTGAACAATTGTGCCAAGCTACATCAAAGTCCTTTCATGCATAAAGAAGATATGCTCCGGACAAAGTCATTCTTGTATCCTTTGACCTCTAAATGTGACCTTGACCTTAGACCTAGGGACCTGGTTCTTGCGCATGACACTCCCTCTCATTATGGTGAACAACTGTGCCAAGCTACATCAAAATCCTTCCATGCATGAAGAAGATATGCTCCGGACAAAGTCATTCTTGAATTTGACCTTTGACCTCTAAGTGTGACCTTGACCTTTGACTTAGGGACCTGGTTTTTATGCGCACGACACTCCGTCTTATGATGGTGAACAACTGTGCCAAGTTTCATAAAAATCCCCCTATGCATGTAGAAGATATGCTCCGGACAAAGTCTGTGGACGCCGCCCGCCCGCTCGCCCGCCCATCCGCCCGCCCGCCAGGGGCGTTCCCATAATACGTCCCGTTTTTCAAACGGGCGTATAAAAAGGAGCATAAATCTGCTAATATACAGGTAACAGTTATGGTACTTGGCCAGTGACCTCACATAATGACATAAAAGACATGTGTGAACTTTCCACCGAATGCATGCAGCAGTATCGGAGATATGAACTTACACGCAAAACTTTAACCAAAACATTAATGACGCGATTCTGACGCACGGAAGCTTTTTCATTTATTCTTTTCTTCGAAAGGTGGAGCTCCTTGCCTACCTAATTGGGAAAGTGTAGATTTGATTGAGCATGCGCCAGGGATGAATATTCCTGTCTTTCCATAGGGGTTTTAAAAACGTTGTCTAAAACAGCGTGCACTTTGGTGACGTCAAACAGTACTGGCACTATTATGACGTCATAAACTATTAAAATAGTGTAAGGAAATACCGAAATTTACTTGTCACCACGATCTATTTTGAACGTGATAGGCAAGGAAAATGATAAATACTTATTAATCTGTGTTATTTCTAAGCTTATATGCAGCTTTTAAAAATTTTCCAAACTTAACAATGGTTCTCTGATTTTTTGTTTTCATAAGTGTAATAAACTTTTCAATTGTTGGCCAATTCATACAATATTTTGGTAAAAACATTTTTCTTAGCTCTCTATATTTAGGACAACACATAATAAAATGGTACTCAGTTTCAACTAAATTGGTACAATTTTGACATGTTCTATTATTTCTTTCTACACCATTATATCTCCCTGTTTCTATAGCTAAATGATGAGATGATAAACGAAAACATGTGATTAATCTCCTTAGGTGATCATTTTCGCAAAAAGTCAAATAATTTTCAAAACCAAATGATGTTTTACTTTTTCTATAATACTCTAGTTTTGTACAGCTGTCTATGGAGGCACGCCATTCTTGAGTCTTTCAATCGTTGTTTTAACATAGGAAATAGCTGGCCATCGATATCGTTCTGATAGAAAATATACCCAAAACCTAATTCGTCTAGAAACTTTTTCACAGCTTTAACCCATGGTAAACAATTGGTTCCATTCACATGTTCTCGAAGTGAGAAAATTTTCACATTTTCACTCGCGCTACGCGCTCGTGAAAATATTTGAAATTTTCTCACTTCTCAGTGAGATATATTTCATATTCACTCAAAACAAACAAATATCCTCTATGTAATTACTTTGACTTTCACGATCCATTTTAGAAGTTTATACTAGAATGTAAAGTAAATTATATTTCTGATTTTATAAAATTAAGTCTTAGTTATTGTCATGAACAAGATCACGTAAATTAGACAATGATTATGACCTCTATCTCCCATCCTGAGGAATCTTACATACTTTATTTATAATTATAGCTCAGAGATTCCGAAGATTATTTCTAGGTTACAATGTATTCACTATAAGATAAAGAAAAAAATAAGGAAAAGAAAATAGTGTTAATATAACATATCAAACTTTCAACGTTCTAGATGTAGATCTACTTAAGTTTTGAGATTTGATGATCATTTATCCATTTTTTAAACTTCACAGCAATTATAACAAAATAATGTTTTTGTCGTCAAAAATTAACAAAAACATAACTGACAATTAACAATATCTAAAAGTCTGAGTTCTTACAAATTTCACAAATTCTAAAGCAAAATATTTGTTCTTATCAAATTGCAGTTTTGACGTACAACAAATAATGAAAAATAGTCTATTAAATATTTCCTGATTCACTGGTTTCGAAAGTTTCAAGAGTGGGACACTATTCATAAATATTAAATACAACCTAACGTAATGTTAATGATATTAAACAGCGTATGAATATATGTTCAGTGCGCATATAACTGGTAAAACACATTCTTGTTTATGTTTTAGCTCGATGAAGTAAAATAGAATATGATACTTGTAGAGTAAGTTGTGCAAGAAAAAAATATTGTCGAAAAATTGACGCCTGGTATTCAGTACAGAGCCTCGATAGTTTATTGACATCTGTTGTTCATTAGTCTTAATACTGGCTCGATGTCTAAATTGCCATTTTACAGCAGAAATGATCGTTTTATTGAGATAAATGATAAGATCAGCATCAAGACAAGGTCAGATGGTCCGACGGTCAGTTTAACTGGTTTATTATCGTTTCTAACCCCCTTTCTTGCTGTTTCAGACGATGTATTATAGCCAATAACCATTTATAACGGAAAAGTTATTGTCTCAAATTTCCTGAATTCATTTAAAAAATGGGGACTTCATATACATATATATATCATCTCGGATTTAACAAGATTTGGGTTTAGCAAACGTTTCCTTAGTGCATATGCAAAAGTTGAATGTTTCATGGAAATCTGTTTTTAGCTTCGTGGTACAGATGTTTATTATAACAGCACTGATGTTTTAAGAATTTACTGAAGTTTTTATTTTTCTAAACTTCGTTTCCTGTAAACTTCAGAATTGTATTTTGGTCTCTGATATAGTCAAATACGGTTCAGATATAAATGAAAAAGTCAACATTGAAGACGCATTACGGGCAAAAACAAACTTTTAAATAACAGAGTTAGTTAAACTTTTACATTTCTTTTTCATTACATCACATTTCTTTTGCATTACATTTGGGTTTGAATATCATCTTTTCTGGTCCTGAAGTCTGAGACTTAAATGACTTCATTGCTAATGCACTCTGTATTACATTTGGCCGGGAAAACAATGCACGTGCGTTTCATGTCGTAAGTATTTATTATCAAATGTGTGCATGTTTTTCACGTATTATTTGCAAACAGATTTCAAAAGTTCTAGGCTTAAGTACAGTTTTAGAAATGTAGTTAGAACTTTTGACATGGCAGTAAGGATTTTTTTCAATTGACGTACGGAGATTGGGAGTGCCGCCTTCCACTAAATTAGCTTTATAAGTGTTAATTGGCATTGATACAGTAACAGGGCAAATATAAGAGAACGCGCGCGTTTTTTATTGTGTTGCTATGTTTAAAGTGTGACCATAGCAAAAAAATAATTAAAGTCTCTAAAGTCGGCTCTTTCATAACATACAAGCTACTGACGGTTTTATTATGAACATTGATACATCATCATATTGAAAATATCCATGTTAAACATTTTTCTCTGTTAGTACGGTCATTCGCATGTCTGTCTGTCCTTAAGTCGTCAAATAACTCCTGAGGTAATTTTAAAAACATATTTTACGTGAAACCTGGTACATCAGTAAGGGCCAAGAATTTGAATTCGAGAATTAAACGGATAGCGCTTGATTGGTTCAGTTCATTCATCCGCTCTTTTTAAACGTGATTAGAATTTGAATTACATAAACACCAACCGTAAATTCAATTATATCATATCAACCGTTTAAACAATGAAAAGAGACATGTTAATACATGGTTTTCTATTGTTGATATTTATTAGAAAATTGCAAAAAGAAACTAATTAGTACGTGTTATATTCTTACCATAGTTTGCAGAAGTACTGCAAATAGTGAATTTTACGGGTAGCAGTACCTGACATACTGCTACAAACATACGTAAATACATGCATTTCGCCAAGACACGTAAAACTTCGTGATATCATAAAATATGGAACGAAGAATTGATGGGTTTTTTTAAAACAAAGAATATGATTTGATTCATTTTTTATCAATCCTGATTGTAATTTGTACAAGTATTTAAGTCCACAAAAGTGCGCATATGAACTTAAATCCGTGATAATCTGTATCAGCAGTATTTTAATATTTCAAATCATGAAATGTTATTTCTTGAACATTCATGTCAGTGGAGAAAATTATACTTATGTAAACCTTAGATATATAAGCAATAGTTTAATTTTATTACAAATTTTGTTTCAAGTGTGTAGAAGTGTTTACTATATTACAATAGTTTTACAACGCGAAAAGTATTTTCATATGATTATCTATTAGAAAAGAAAGTTTTGTTGTTAATTAAGAAGATATATTGATTTAATGTTGTCGAAAGAAGTCTCTAATAAATAGATCCTTAGTTTTCCAATTGTCGTGCATTTGTGCGTAAATCGGGGCCAAACTGGCACTATTTCGCTCGTGGAATGAATTATACATAAATTAAGACAGTTTACTTGAAAACGAAAGTTGGGTGTTTATTCTGCGGACCGCTTTCTGAAATGCGGAAATATGGGGGTACTTGAGTTCAGTTGGCTTGCATTCAAAAAAGTCACTGCATACTATTAAACACCCCTTTTCCTTTTCGTTTTCTTGAAGCAAATGTATGGATATCTTGTGGAATGTACGTATGGGTATCTTGTGGAAACTAAGCTACGACCGAGTGAAAATCTAGAAACTGTAACAAAATTGTTTTGAAGTAGCTGAATTAATAAGAAACAAAGAAGAAGTTCTTTTATTGGTATATAGCCTTTTGTATATCATGGGAATGGTTCAGTGATTTTCCCTTGAGTTATGGGCCTTAATTTGTGGCATATTATTATTTCTGCATGATAAGTGATGGGAGAAATATGTTTTTTCCGTGTGTGAATGACAACACATTATTTTCATGTGTATGTTTTTATATTAATGTGTTTTAGCTCGACTATGATGTAAGCTTTAAGCTTATTTGAACTAACTCGAGTCTGCTTCCAATATAAGCCAGTCCTGGTGTCATATGAGAAGTCATGATCGTGACCCCAGTGGAACCCAGTAAGGCTCGAACCTATGACCCCTGAATTGAGCGGCCGACACCTTATCCAATAATAAAAAAAACACCACTGCTTCTCCTTCAAGTGTATGGTGATACCACTGCATAACATTTACAACATCTACTCTAACCTTGGAATCCAGACTGAAATATGTTTTACTTTTTTCTATCTTCAAATATCAGGAGCTAAGTGAATGCATATTAATACCATTTAGCGCAAATTTAGTGGGACTGGAACTGCATAGATATTAGATATGAGCACGAACTATCAATGACCTCATAATTGGAAAAAAAGTTTATTTTCTGCTCATAATGAGTGTTATAATTCCCTTTAATTGACTATAGTTTTTACAGGCCGTTGTGGCAAGTAAAGAATAGGACGTATGTATGCCCTTGTTCCAAACGCCCTGTATTCCTATTTTATATTATTTAAGAAATGAAATTATTTTTTCGGACATTATGCGAAATGAACGTAAGAATATGATTGACATATCAACAAATTACGCTACTGTTTTTAAAAACATTGTTCACTTGAAAGATACATGTTATATTTAACGTGTGTCAGTATGTATCAAACCTTTTCACGTATCTATATGACATTGTATAATTTATATTATAAAACAAATCATGTTCGTTTTCATAAGAACGTAGCAATATGGACGTCAAATCACATAGTTATAATTTGCCGATTTGCAGGCGCTTGTAGAAGGCTTCCATATTTAATCTATAATATATATAACGCTCTTCTAAATAATTCACGAGACGTGCAAACCCTCGCCGAGCTCTTATAATGATTATCAAAACATGATAACGTAACTTCAATCGTCCAACTATTTAGCGTGTGCAAAGTATAAGTCACTGTAGTGCTTCATCCGCTTTTATAATTATGCAAAAAGAAATGATAGAAGCGATACAGCATATATCACTTAATCCGTTATACGCCGCATAAGATTATTTCATAAAAGCTCTTATATCAGCATAAGCCTGGAATAATTTGAAACATTTGCTTCTCCGATTTGAGCCCGCCTCGGCGGGACGACGCTACAAAAGGAATCATGTATGGAAAACTACGACAAAGTCCGAAAATCTCCGTTGTGGAGGAAAGAAACTTGATTATAAGGTTCCTTCCAAGGAACACATTCTCAGCATTTTGACAAGCAGCTGAAATATGAAATAATTCTTTCAAGAATAACAAGTAAAATTTTGATGCAGAGCATCAAGTCGCCGGAGAGCTGTTGGCTAATATTTTGAACATTGGATTTGAAAACAGACTTAAAAAGCTATAACTGATATTGCGGTGCATTGCACACCGTTGAAAGGCTGAAAAACGGCGTATCCTTGATGAAAGTTACTTTTACACCGTAACTTTCTTACCATCTCAAAGTTTTTTCTTTGTATATAAAACCCAGGCGCCAGCATCCTCAAAGTTAATAACGTAAATCTACGACGTCAAATATTTTTCACATTTCCAAACAATGAATACAAAAAATTTCTTGTAAGCGAAACATTTCAACAGATTGAATTATATATCTCTTAATAAAAGGCTCATAGTCTGACAATAAATTTTAAAAAAAGTCACAAAATTCACAGACTGTTCTTAAAGGTTAAGGTCAGTAATTTTGTCTCGTATAAAAACAACTTCAGGTCGTCTTTGCGTATCTTAATAGAACGTCATTTTTTCCCACACCTTATTTTAATGATTTTTTTATCATAAATTAACGACAAAAATGAAAAGAAAATAGGGGTTTGAATAGTTCCTTGTGAAATGCCAGTCAGTTGTGGTCTGCTACCCTAAAAAAGCACATAATTATTTGCTATTGTCCGCAAAATAAACGCATGCTTTCGGTTTTGATCTGCAAAACTTGCCATGTGGGGTTTATAAACATGAAAACCGTCTCATTTAATGCGGAATGTATTCGAGTAGTAAAAAAGTGCTAGTAAAGCAATAGGCTTTGAAACAGAACAGCATGAATCCTGACCAGAGTGCGCGGATGCGCAGACTGGTCTGGATCCATGCTGGTCGCAAAGCCACTATGTTGATTTGCTCATGGCACTGCTCATATTTACAGAAAAACTGCCAATTAAGTAAAGTTGAGGATGAGAAATGTTGTTAAGGTAGTGGGCCCGGAAACACAATTGGCAAACTATAAACTCACTAAATAAGCTGCACCTAAATAATGCCACGTCGGATAAGAACAAGAAAACACTCGGTTATTACCAAGTTTGAATACGGGCCCATCACCTCAAAATTAGCAAATTATCTAAAACAAGCTTTAAGACATTAGACATTATGTTTTTACAAAACACTGCCAATTAACTTCATTCTGTCTTCAAAATTCATAAGTTTGAAAAATTTAAAAGCATTAGGACTTTTAAAATAGTAGCCATCAATATATTTTTTTTTCTAACTTTATTAAAGAATGTACAATTAAAGAAGTAATGAAATTCATCGCCTAACAGGCTATTATCACATAACTGACAGATTCTTTGTTCTCTGGCAATATTATAAAATCTTCCTTTTTCTATAGGTAATTTATGATTCATGCATCTAAATTTACATAGTGTAACAGCAAGATCATTTTAGTGAATTAATTTTGTCTAATGTAAGATCGCCCGCTTTCGGTGCGGAAGGTCGCGGATTCGATCCCTGGTCGCGTACCAAAGATGTGATCCAATAATATGCTCAGCATTATTTGGATAGAACAGGCTCGGCTCTCCGCTCAACTCGCGATCTCGTATAAATGAGATCTGGAGACTGATGTCTAAATTGGTATAGTGTGTTTCAGGATTCACCTTTAAATTAATTAGTGTAAAATAGTAATTTCAGATAAAAGGATCCGGTATACTATTTTCATGCTGATTATATATTTAAAGGAAAGTGTTGTAAATCGTCGAGCGTCGACAAATATATCTGGTAAAATCAAGCAAATCACTTTATCAGAAAGTTACATTTGAACGAACTGTCTTCAAGTTTTACAGTTTACTATTTTCACGAATGTAAATCGACAACGGGCCGCATACCGGCAATCGTTACAAAGTTAGGCTTGTGATAAAAATACCATTATTTCATAGCCAGTAAGAAAGCGTTAATGCCCAAATAGACAAAAGAAAATAAGAGAGAATTAATATATATGACATATATTAAAAAATCAAATATAAAACCTTTTATTTGATGAATTTCCAGAATGGTAACAGTAGTTATTTGAGATGCTCTGAAAAGAACAGCCAGGATATAAATTTAGTCGGGGTATTTCTGTACCATTGCCTTACAATGGAGTCATTGAAGGCTCTAGTGGGAGCGTTAATGGTAGTTATATTGCCATGGTGTAATCGAAATTTTATGGGTGATTTCAAGTAAATATAACGGAGTCGATTGGCTGTCTAAGTGAATAATTATTACTAATGTTTATGTTACAAACCTATTAATACTTGAAAGAATGAAGCAGTTGGCAGAAAAATAAGGGAAGATAAGCTTTGGTGTAGACGGGGCCTAAGGATTTAGCTCTCATCATACATTTTCATCTTACGTTACCTACTTTTTTAATGGGAAACTGAAGTGAGAAAAAAATCCTCGGATGAAAAAGTCGTCAATCTTTGACACGTTGAACATCATACCTCACTATGTATTTTTATAATAGTGTGCCTCATATTGTCATGTATGCCATGGAATGGGAGAAAAATGTATTGTAAGAATACATTTGTTTGGATATCTGCCTTGCCCTCTCATTTGCTCCTCCATTAACCGTTTCTGTCTAAATGTCCTACGGACCAATATCATGACATTATTTACACCCGAAAATATGTCTTCGCAAATGTCAATTTAGACTAACTCCTAGACCGTTGTATAATATTTTTCAAAACGTTTGTTTTAAAATTGTGAATATAGCCAGTCTAAAGCATATTTCTAATATCATATTACAATCCGTTCATTGAGAAAATTTTTAAAATATACTGGCATTTTTCTCTGTTACACAGAATCAAAGAAAAAATATGTAAAACTAAAATTCAATGACGAATTCTTTATCATCGGTCAAATGGCCAGTCTATCGCCGAATTTAACCCTACTCGAAATCCTTTAAAGGGCGCTGGTTGAAACAACTTTCACTGCTTCAATAATGGAAAACATAAATATTTGTCCACGTACAAGTAGAACAGTACTTCATAAGCTAGTCTGGTGTAGGCCCTACACACGAATTGTAGGAGGAGCTTCCTTAAAATACATGAATGCGAGTGAGGTCAAGAAACGGTCAGTTTGTTCCATCCAGGTGAATCACCTGACTGACCCTAGTAGAGTATTTGATCCCTGTGGAATCTTAGCTACACAAGTACATAAGGTCAGAGGAAATATTATAAATTACTGCTAGAATTGAGTTGATTGAAGAAAAACGGAAGATAATTAAGTACATTGTGTTATTCTAAAACTCATTGCGTGCGTAACAGTTGAATTCTAAACAGGCACTATTAAATCATCAATGTTTTTAGTTTTAGTCTACAAAGAATCATTTTCAGGATTTTCTATAGTGGAATATATTACGGATTTAATTTGTACTATTTGATTTAACCTGACCGCATTTTGAAGTGTTAATATGTAAAACTTTACAGATAAGATATAGAAGACAGTGTATCAATAAGAATTTGTATGGTTTCAAATGATACCAACGTCTGAAAAATGCACCAGTTAATCGTTTTAATATTCAACTCATGACTCATGTTTTGTGTTAAACATATTTCGGTGGTGCTGTATAATTTATGTAATTTCTGGATTTTATCTTTATTTACAGACACTGTTTCTTGTGCGTAAATATTTCTTTTGTGTACATGGATATATGCTAAGAATTATGTTTCATGTATTAACGAGAGTTTCATTGTAAAGCTTACTAATCTGTCCATCCATAATCAAACGCTGTAGATAGAGCGCCTACTTCATCCGATTTATAATTACATTCCGAACATTTTCACGCGATTCGGGTTTTATCGTATGTTTAACATGGAAATATTGAACCGTCCAAATACTGGAAAAATACAGCTTTTTTGGTACTTTCGTGCATTCAATAGGTCATATATTGTAAGGATGTTGTTTGTTGCCAATAAACGTAAAAGAATGGATAAATAAAACAGATATATGATAGTTATACTCCAATTTGTCTGTGTACAAATAAAAATATTGTATCTATCTTTATGCATATAATTTGTAGAAAATAAGCGTATTCAGTGCAGCTTAGGCACTTATAATTGTTCCGTTTACATTTAATACATTATATACCAGCATGTAAATATTGCATTAATATACTGTTGACTGGGCTTGGGAAGACAATGTAATCGACAGGAGTAAATTTCCATATTTTTAAAAAAAAACAACAACAAAAACAACAACAAAAACATGTTGGACTTTGTTCATCGGAATGTAGACGATTGCACAATGCAATATTTTTTTTTTTAAATCACAACTAGAAATAAAAGACATTGTAGATTCTTTGTTGATAGCAAATTATTTAGAAGTAATTTTGCATTTATTATCCTGACTTTTTATAGTTACACATGTTATCTAAAGAAAAGAACATAATAGTTCCTGGTACTGAACGTTTTCATAAAAATGCCAGCTTATAAAAATTTCAAATGTCTACTTTTTAGATAGCCGAAAATAATATCCAGTTCATTTAACTGATTCGTAATGTTTCATTAAGTTTGATTTGCTCCACACCTGAGCGTAATGCGGGGTAGACACAGGTATTCGTAATGATTTTTAGTATTCTATCGCTACGTTATCTGTCTACAATACAAATACGTGTAATAAAATTATGTAGTATAAACGAGTGGAAGAGTTCAATCATTGCTACAGTATTTACATTGAAACAGTAAACCTTAACTTCTATTTTTATAATGTTTGACCAGCTTAGTATTGTCTTAGAAAATTCCGTTAACTCATATAATCTATGTTAAATGTTCGTTAGCGGAATTACGCTATCGAGTCAAATAAACTGTTTCGTCTGCTTCCAAGTCAAGTGATGTATAAGCAGAAGTCTACGCCTTAGCGGAATTCCGCTATAACAATTTCATTCCAAAGGTTCCACTATTTTATTTTCATAATCTTATCTCAAACTCGATACACCAAAATGTCCGATATGCTTAAAGAAATTTCGCTAGCTGACACAGAACTTGTTGACCTGCAAGTTTCGTTTTGTATAATTATGAAATAGCACCAGTCCCCTTTTCATGAACAAACTCGCAATACTTCATTCCCATTGTAACAGACTGGTGAGAAATTGATATATCCTCAGAATGATGTCACAGGTAAAGAAAATACTAATTCAAAATTTCATGACAAAACGTATTTGATTCCCAATTGGGCTAGTTTATGTCACAACTTGACAGTATGGAAACTGTCAACTGCAAATGGAACGTGTTCAGTACGTGCGTCGAACTATTTCTGCTAATGTCTAAAATGGATCGAGGCAGTTATATGCGACCCTTTAATTAATTGACAAAAATGGGTAGCAAATTTAAAACAGTAATGTGTATGCATATTTGTGAATTTTAAGTCAAAGCTTTCCGCGATCATTTATGTTATATTTAAGGGAAAAGAAAGGCAGATGAAAAAATATTTCGAAATGATTAAAAGGTGACAAATCATCTGAACTGTAGATAATTCCAGGCGTGGGAGGTTGGGGAATCCCGCAAACGGTGGAAAATGGAGGGGGAGTGGAGGGGAAGTGGCACAAGTTGTTGGTAAAGCCCTCGCAGTCGAGGCGTGTAACGCCATGTCGGGAAAGGTATGGGAGGCGTCATTCACTCTTATAAGGGGTGTAGTGGTTAAATGGGTTCCCCTGGGAAAACTCGAGGCGTATAACATATCACAACAGGCATGATTTTAATAGAACCTCCAGTGCTGTTTAACCTTAAGAGGTAGGTAATTTGATTTTGTTTCAAATGTAGGCGGCATGGACTGGTGACCTCTGTTGCATTTGCTGGCTAAAGGTAACTTCTTAACTGACTGTCTGAAGATCTACAATTGTTTATTGCTTTTAAACATCTATTTATGTACATTATTTTTAAATAAGAGATAACGTATAGTAAGACAACTTAAGCTAGCCATTTACCCTTAGCTAGCAATAAAATTGGGCCTCTGTCATCCTCAGCTAGTTAAGAACAGTGTCTCTATCATGCTAAAGTGGCTATAAACTTTGTCTCTATTATAGGTCATGCTAACAGAAATGAGCTTCTTTCATTAAATGTTAGTCATAAGCTGTTACTCTACTGTCTTCTATATCTTTATCATCCCGAAGTGTTTGTCAAGATACGAGTTATATGACCCAGGGAAGTGCCTACGCCTTTAGTATCTTGAACAATGAATTGGGTCCAATCGCTGAGATGACTATGTCTTAGACTAGCTGACAAACAAAATAGAATGTCCTTTGTAATGCGCCCTTGTGTAGCTGCGCTTTGTACGTATTTCAGCATGTGTTATGAAACTATGTGATATACATTTTGGAATAATCTATAAGTCTATCTATAAACCAAATCTAAATTTATCTTTTCGTTCACTGCTTCCAAGCTTTGGAACTACCGTCCCGTCAAGATCAGGGAGGCTGACACGCTGGCTGCTTTCAAAAGCCTACTAAAAACAACTTCTTTATACATTTCCTAAACTGACCAATACATTTTTCTTTTCATACGACAGCGTAGAAAGGGTCACTTAAGTACCTTTAAATATGTATATATGTTTGTCTTGTTTGATCTATATGTTTTACATTCATTGATTTTGTTAATGTGAAAATGCATCTCTGTTTGTGTTGAATGTGTAATTGTTTACATTTTAGTCTGTTAAGCACTTTTGAACGTGTACATGTGCATGAAAAGAGTGCTATATAGATGCGGTATAACAATATTATTAATATGAGCACAGGAAGTTTAGGGTCTTCAATTACGCCTTAAATAAACGCATTTATAACCACAAAAAATAACTGAATCAATCTACATATATATAAACTTATCCAAAACATCTCTTTTAGTTTTTCATGTTTATTATACAGAAACAAATTTGAGTATTTATTGAATCTATTAGGTATAAAACGTGGAACGGTAAAATGTAGTAACGTCTCCAGCATATAATATATTGCATTTAGTGTAAAATGGCACTACAAATGCTTTTATTTGTCAATATGTGATGAAATTGGCAGAGTACTAATAAATCTGTGAAGTCCTTGTCTAATGCAGCTTGCTATGTGCAATGTAAACGCTGGTCTTGTGACATTTAGCATTTAACACAAACAGTGCTCGTGACACTGCTTATTCTTCATCAAAAGTCAGTCCAGATCCTTCTATTTCTTTTAGCAATCCATTAATCTTTTCCACTTTATCAGGTGTAAGCAGCTCCTTCCATGCTCCAGCTTTACCTGAAAAAAATGTAATGATTACAAAATACCATTTCATCATTAATTAGTGAGTATGAGTAACTGATTGCAGACTTCTACAATATTTTATCTTTTTTTTTTAATTATGTCACGTTTACTTTGTTGATATGCTAAAAATCATTAAATGAAAATACGTTTATCAATTATACACTAAGTCTAATGTTTGAAAAGTTCTAGGTTGGTATGGAGGCAAAAAGTTTATCTTTTCCTACTCAACTGATCCTGAAAATCAAATAATTGTATAGTTTTACTCCAAATGGTTCCAAACAAATCCACGAAATGACCCAAGCCAGGCTGGCCATCTTTAAGCATCAATAATAATCAAGAGGATGAGGTATCATACTTCTACACGAGCAAACGTTTACATTTTTATTATAATACATTTGTATATATCCATGACACAGTAGGATTCCAAATGTCCAAATACTGCAGTACCAAACCAACCAGACCTAGATGTTTAAGTGCATAAAAAACTGTAAAACTGAACATTGCAATTCGAAAACTTTATATATATTTTATGTAGAAAGCAAGTAAATCGAGTAATTAATAGAAGAATTTCAACAGAGTATTGGAATTAACATATCTCGTCCTCTCCAACATCAAATGACTGGGACATCTAGTAAGTTCTGACAATGTTTCTGATGTTTCTTAAGGTTCAACGGTTACCTTTGTTGATAAATCCACCATCTGTATCATCGAAAACCTTTTTGATATCCCTCCAGTATGACATATTAACTTTGTCATTCTTACGCATGTTGTCAACGTGGCAGTGGTCACATATCCTAGCCACATCATCATCGGTAATTTGCCTATCTAAAAAATCAGCAATTTTCCTGACAGCTTTCGGCATATCCTACAAAATTAAAACGAGCTATAAATTAATACAACACTTCCTTTTGACCATGATCCTGAATATAACACCAGTGTTATGTGTAATAGCTGTGCGTATGTCTACTCAAAGAGGAAAACACGACAAAGTGAGATTATTAAATACGTCGTTCTATCGTTCGGTTGAGCTAGCTTGGCAATGACATGTCAACTACATAAATGAAAGTCGCTCAAACAACATCTTCCTACCCACCAATAAAATTCGACAATAAATTTGCGAGACAGTCTGTCGTCTTTTTTGCCGTTATTTTGTATGAACCCTTTCAAGTTGTCATATTGTAGTGCCATTGTCCTGCCGACATGGCAGCACGGCAGAAAAAGACACCAGAACGACATTGTTATTACCCTGCGCACTAAACACTTCACATCTGTCGAGATTATTTTGTTTGGAAACCGTCGTTGTCGCGTTAGGAAGTCATTACAAATCTGCAAATATCTTTCTTGTCGAGTTGTCGTGTAATCGTACATTCATGCTGCAAACAGGACAAGTCGACATTTCAGAGATAAGAAATTTTAAAACACGTTCTAATTATTCATACCTTGACGAGGTCTTCATATTTCAAGAAAAGAACATTAGGATCATTTCGTCGATTCCAAAACTCAAGAACATGACGGGACCAAGATCCATTGTGTCCTGAAGTAGAGCATTGAATTGAAAGGGGAAAACTGTGATAATTAATTACTCTTGGTAATGTTGGTGCATATACAAAGTAAGCTGTAGTCCCAGTATAGAAACGTGGACAAAATGGAAGAAAATAAAACTACATGTTTTAGCCACATTAAATATCTCTGCTTATAGTTGCTAAAATTCTGAGATGTCCGAGAAGCACAATTACTTTCAACATCATGAATTTTAATAAATCTTTTAATTTCACAAAGAGATGAAACAACATTTATATTAGAGATAATATGAAGCTGAGCTAGATAAATAAGAAGGCATACACACACACAAAAAAACGTACCCGTGCCCGTGACAAAAGCATCAACAAATAGATCCCATGTACCATCAGTTTGATTTAGTCCATCACCCCACTGCATGAGGCGGTAAAAGGAAGTTACAATATCTTTTGGATTCCGGGCAACGTATATAATCTAAAAATGAAGGTAAACATGTAAACAATGCAATGGCTGCACGGTAGTATTATGTATGAAATCTAGAAGAGAAAAGATAAATAGAGATTTGAAAAAATTAACGTGCATTTAACATCTGATAAAATGATGTATAAGATTTTCTGCTTTTATGAGTACATATCCTCGTTCTCTCTATACCATGTCCGTTCTCGTTGGTTGAACTTATGGAGTATTTATCGATATTCATTTGCACATGAAATATAATTTTTTCAGTGTTGTTCATTTACAGTAACTAATATATCTTCTTAACCTTTAACCTACTGGCGGCGAATATTTCTGCCTTAAAGTTTGCGACCAGTGCAGACTACGGATGTGCAGGCTGATCATGATCTGCACTGTTCGCTATTCAGTCAGTAAATTTTCAGCAAACACACTTTTAAATAATAAATGTTATTGCCCAGTTTGAATGATGAACCATTCCATTATAGAAATTAAGCGGGCTAAAGGTTAATCCAGTAAATATTATTTAAAAGTTATTTGTATTTCTAGCGGTACTATGGAAGCAGTTTAGCTTACACGTCCTTTCCCTTTCTGTAGTTGTTCTGGTAGTAGGAAGTGATGCAGATGGCATTTTATCATTCTTGGTGAAGGCATTTCTTCGATAAACTTTATACCTAATAGAAACCAAGACATAGGCAATAAGACCACGTTATAATATATTAACATGAAATTGCATGACAACAACTTGAAAAAGGATATTAATAACTGGTTTTAAAATACGAGCAGAATAAGCAAATTATTTATCTACGTAGAAGATATTTGATGTTTCAGTGTAAGATAGAACTATTTTTCACGAGTTAACGCCAGGTGCAGTATTTTGATGTAAAATTGCAACTTCAAGGAGTCTGATTGTCTGGCTCATTGTTTATTCGAGTATGTGAGAAAACAAAGCTGTAAGAATAACTTCACTGGATTCAGACTGCTAAATGAATCTAAGCACTGAAAGCGATTGCTGTTACGGGTACTACCCACGTAAATTATTTTACTTCACAATAAAATACATAAAATATTGTTTTAACACTAAAACGAGGCTTACCTCGGTAATACGGAAATCTGTCATCCTTAACTTCTATAATAGGGAATCTGTCATCTAACTGAACAGATCTGGCTTTATCAAAATCCATTGTCTGCACAAGAAACGTAATCTCCTGTGTTAGAGTTGTACCTGAAATACACTTGTATTATTTCAGACATGTTGAGATCAAAAAATACATGCAGTAGAAATATTTTCCGACAACATCATTGTAGATAATCCAATTTCAGTGCTTTCAGTGCACAGATATTTTAAAACCATGATGCGTTAAAAGACACAACCTAGTGACTTACCGTTTCTCGAATGAAAATCATTTTAATAGATTAAATACAGTTTTGATGCAGATATACTAGGTTATAACATTTCGAGGTCATCGTGCTTTCACACCTTTATCTACGAATCGAATTGTCTTGAATATTTTTAAATTCAGTCCCTTTATTACAGTATATAAAAAAACAGGTAACTAAGATCTTTTATACATGATTGTAGAAACAAAGTGTGGTCTAAACGTAATTATCTGTTTCTCACTAATGCAATAAACATTTTGATAGTAAACAAAAATCTTGTCCTCAAAAATGTTACTAAGAATTTTGTTAAACTGTAAAATCCAAGTAGATATAGGGTTTTTGTGTAAAAAATAATTTTATCTAATCGAGTGGGCTTCCTGTACGAAAAAAGGACCTGTTTTACAGCTGTAAAACGTCTGTAAAAGACCTGTATTTTGAAATTACAACTGTAAAAGACCTGTAAGTGGGAAAATTATCAGAAATACAGTTGAAATTTTCAGGTGTAAAATATGAAGGTCTCAGTTTACAGCTGTAAAAATTTTACTGTTGAAAGTTACAGCTGTAAAATGGTCATGTCTCAAAATTACAGCTGTAACATTTTTGGAGGGAAACATGAGTTATTATTGTCAGCCATCTTTAATGCATTTTGGCGGGATATAACTGCAATTCACACAGACATCACATCTTGTAAAATTCTGGAATTTAAAGCGGTATAGAGTAAGTACAGATGTTTAATTGTCTATTGTAGTTGTAAAAGGACATGTATAAGTACATACATTAACAATTTACTCTATACTTGAAGCCGATAAGTTTAAATGAAATAATTACAAGATTGTCATATATGTTTTCGTGACTGACAAAGAAAGTTTTATAAACAAGATCTGCATATGTCCTACTTTGTATCCTATACTCTTGAATTTTGCAGTTGCTATACTGTAATCATACCACATACACTTTACGTACTAGATAATTTATTTTGCCATTTTCATAGTAATTGCTACCTTATCTAGAGAATTGCAATTCATCCTAAAACTTTTTGCACCTCTACTTTCGTCCCTTAAAATAATGCTCTCTTTTTCAACACCTATAATATTTCTACAGCTGTAACTTTTGGGCATTTTTACAGCTGTAACTTTTTTCATTTTTACAGCTGTAACTTTTTTTTTTTTACAGGTGTAGCTCATTTGCATATTTCGAACTGTTTTACAGTCGTTCGACAGCTGTAAATTGAAATCTACAGCTGTAAAATCAATGTTGTTATATAAAATCTACAGGTGTAAATTTGGAATAAGCATGACTGTTATTTTGAACAAATATACAGTTCTTTTACAGTTGTAAAATTTCGTACAGGTTCGAAAGACTTTTTAGTTCATCTTACACACAAACAAACACATTTTCTTTTTATTTTACTAAGACAAAAAGTGCGGGCACGTTTCATTTTGTCCAGTTTCATGTTCCTCGCTGGTAGCCCCAGAAGCACAAATGATCAAATTCCACTGCGAAAAAAAATGTGCCGATATATATCCGCAATAAACATTTGACAGGAATATGTTCTACCAAAAAATATGTTCTACCAAAAAATCAGGATAAAATCGTCTCTTTTTCTTTATACGACAATTTTTAAAGCCGTAAAATTTTAAACAATCGCATTGTATGTTGAACAGTTTACAGGAAATCAATGTTCATGTGTCAGTCAAGTACGAGGGGCATAGTGGATGCGGATATTGTAGTAAGAATTGGACAGTCGAAGAGAACGTACTGCTGCCGACATGTGTAATGAATGTGAAAATGGGATATTTGTTTACCAGCCTGGCAATATACTGTTTTACTGGGAGATACTAGTATATGAATGGACTCGAAAATCTTCAAATTTAGTGCAAGAAGATTTACAGAACAGATCCTTTCACTATGATATCGGATGCAACTGCTGGTAAGTCCGAACCATGCTAAATTATGCTATTTCTATTTCTGTTAATACGCGGTTAATGCGAGGCGGAACCTAAAAACTAAGGAAGCATTAATTGGCTTCTATATGCTTAAAACTACTCTTATATGTCTGAAGGAATTACAGAGTAGTACAGTCAAAAATATATTTGATATTTTTCTTTGTGTAATAATCAAATATATTTTTCACTTATTTCCCAGTATTTCTTCCAGAAGCATAAGAAACGTATTTTGTATTTTTTGCTATCATGTACAATTACTACCGCTGAAACAGAACAGATTAAAGTTCTTCTGTGGTGGGTCTTTAAACAAGTAAACTTTCAAGTGTTATCGTGGCAAAAAAATAATACCGGGACTTTTAATGAAAATCAATGGAAAGGTTTGTTTCACCTAAGGGCGGAAATATTACTATAGTAATATGAATCTTTTAAACAAAAAGAACATTCTTACGCCGAATTAAAAGTCCGCTAGTATGCACGTATTTTATTTTTAAAACCCCGGCTGTTGTTGATGTCAACGTTATAAATGCGACGCATCAAAGACAACAACAATATAATAATAATAATGATAATAATAATAATAATAATAATAAAAATAATAATAATAATAATAATAATATGTTTTAAAGAGGATAACATATTTGGTTATAGCCAGTCTAACATATGGTCCTCAAGCATAATAATGTAAACATTCATTCTTACATAGACAGTGAAGACTTAGTGAACGATATGAATCAAAATAACTTACTATGAACAAATAATTCTTATATTGGTATAAACAGTAAGTAGTACAATGAACAGAGATTAAAATATTAAGATAAAATTATGTACAAGTGGTGAAGGAATAAATATTATTTGTAATTTGTAATCCACGCACCAAAACCCTAAAAAGTCTTGTGTCAGAAAAGTACGGGAAAGCATTGAATTATTAACGTAATAAAACGTATTAGCGTCTGATGGCCCTTTCACGCTTCCGTAGAATCAACATTTATTACACGAAATTTATTTTGAAAATATTTCTGAAATGTCTAGGTCTGCAGCTCTCACAAATACGGTTATATCTTACATCCGATACATATACTGACACTCTAAAACGACCTTTTGAGCGATTTGATGAAGTTCCAAAATTATCAATTTACCCTCGGTCAGTTACGGACCCCTGTGGGATTTATGTTTATCCCGGGCTCAAATATCTTTTCGTAGATGAAAAGCTGACATGCCGTACTAAAGCCCAGGTAATTCCAATTTGTAAGAAAATGCTGAAAATTGACTCCCCAATAGCAAAAAAAAAAAAAAAAAAATAACAGTCCACGCGCATACATTTAGACGGGATGACCTCTGCGCGTGACCCCTGACTATCTACGAATCAAAATACGGCTTTCGTTTTCAAGTTAGCATGAACTGAAATCGACTAAAAAAAAATATCACATGATATTAAAATGTGAACATAGCAGTGCATGTTGATACAAATGTAATGAAATGAAGGCTACAAAACTGAGATATAATTTCACCTGATCTCGGGAATGTGCAGACCCAGATATCGTCCTCTCTTGTGTCCATTGTCTCAATTTCTTCTATTTCATTGTCAAACATCCATATTCCCTTATACTGCTTTCTTCCTAGCTGAATACGAGGTTTTTCTTCAGAAGCCTCATTTGTCTGTTCTGCCATTGTTAACTTCCTGGTTTAAAAATAGAATTATCCTAATAGTATGTGCAACCTAGCTGTATTATTACAAAAATACGCACGCGTTTTCTTTTAAAAACTTGAAGGGCAAACAGTTTGCACATGTACCTGTACAACAAAGATAAATGTGTATGGTGACCTTGATTTTTGATCTTCGTCGGTGCAATCGGTCAAGAATGTTTACTCAAAAGATAGCATCCGATACAGAACATTAAACAAATTATTAGATTATATCAGGACACTTTTTCAGCTGATATCTCTAAACGGATCGAGGCCGTCATATATGACCCACGGCACCTTTGTTTAGATATACAGTACCGCGTGTTTTAAATTTAATTTCCTTTTGATATACAAGTCAGTTTCAATAAACACGAATAAAACGTATTGCGCGGTATGTATAGGTATTCAGTCGAAGGACGTTACTGACAGTAACCCAGCAAACAAAAGACATCTATTTTGGGTGATATGACGTCTTTATGAGACGTCTTTATGACGTCTTTTTTGGTTGTTTTTGAAGGTGCGTTCACGTCTTTTAGAGACGTCTTAAAGATGTCTTATTTGGAGACGTCTTTTCTGTTTCTATCTTTTTTCGGTTATGTTTGAAAGATGCGATGACGTCTCTTAAGGACGTCTTTATGACGTCTCTGAAAAGACATATTTGTCGTGCACTATAATGATGTCTTTATGAAAGAAAAAGTAAAGCATCATCTTTTTGAAATGTGAATTTCAACCATAATCCAACGAATAATGAACTAGTATCTTAGAAATTGATTTTTTGCTTATCTAGCACTTGTAATCAGCATGTCCAATAGGTAATCCAATAACTGAGTCGCAATTTTAATAGCTTAGTTCTCAAAATCTTCATCACCGCAAAACCACCAGACCTGGTATCACCTGAAATATATTAAATTCGAGTGTTTTATAATTATCATTCATCATTTTCCCCTAAATTAAATAAAAAATGCAAAAACAGTTTTGATAAATAAAGTAGTGATAAAACAGTTAATGGAAACATTTAACATTTTCTGATTAAATTATCCTCTGACTTCGTAAGTATGAGATATTTTTAAGAAAAATGCAGATTTTTAAAAAAAGCTAATGGTGTTAAAACAGATTTTTCATAAATACATCTCTCTTTTAAATATATGTTTGATGAATATAATTATTAAGTTATAAAAATGTTTAAAGTATTGTACCCACTTCTTCTGCATCACCTTTCTGTATATGATGAATAAACTTGTTATATCTTACAGCTTAAACCGCTGTCAATCTGAATCATGTGTAAACCATTACCAGGATACAGGCGAGACTCGGAGATAACACGTGTAGAGAGAGACGGACCGTTAGTTACCATGGTTACAAGCATGTATTATAAATCTAGTTTAATCATTATGCTATCTCTTTCCTGAATATTTTAAAGTGTATGTACATTATTATTAAAAGTAATGACACAAACTAGAAAATAACTAGACAATAACCCAAATTTACTAACAATTTGGAATATTTTCTGAAGTGCAAAAAAATACCAATTACAAGTTTTAGCTCATTTTCATGAAATTTGGAACCCTAGTAAATACATATTTTGAAAATAAAATAAAAATGTTATACCCGTCCGTTCTATTATGAAGTAAGGAAATGATCGAACTTTCGATCAAACGTACCGGTATATCTAATATCAAAGTTTTTTTTTTCTAACAGTTTATTTTGTAAATGTTATTGCAGCTTAGAAGAACGAAAACTTGCATTTCCTCATAGACAAAGACGTTTTTATGACGGCTTTAAAACGTCTTAAAAGACGTCTAACGACATATTATAAAGACGTCTTTTTCTGGTCTCATACGTCGTGACCATAAAACAACCAAATAAAGACGTCTTTTTCTGGTCTCATACGTCGTGACCATAAAACAACCAAATAAAGACGTATTTTTTCTGGTCACAGACTTCGTGACAATAAAACAACCAAATAAAGATGTCTTGAAGACGTCTTTTGTTTGCTGGGAAGGTGGTTTGTGTTATTTGTATCATTATGAGTGACGAAGAACGTTCACCAATTATCACAATGGAAAACAAACATACATGCATACAGTCAACCTTGTGTTAAAGACCACCTCTGAACAGAGACCACCTGGCTCTAAGGACCACATGTTTTGTCTCCCATTTTAACGTTGACAGTGTATTTCAACCTGTGAATAAAGACCACCTCCCAATAAAGACCACATTTCGGCTCTCCCAAGGGTGGTCTTTATAGACAGGTGTGACTGTATTCAATTTAGATTTAGATTCCAGTATTTCATCAAGAAAGCTTCTTCCGACATTTAATTTTATAATATGATGGAACGGTGTGTGTGTGTGGGGGGGGGGGGGGGGGGGGGGGACTAAATTACAAATAAAATCTGTTGTTCTAGATTCTAGATTGATAAATGCTACATGAGTCCGGTCCTGCATATATTTTGTTAAAGAATGATGCTTCTTCGTTGCATTTTTTTTTTGGTTCAAAAACAGTACGTGTTTACTAGGAGAAGATTGTATAAGAGAGGTTCAACTAATCATTTTTTTTTTCCTGCCCTAGGCCGGTATTGATTTCATCTTTACTTCCTGTTTATATATGGGGGGAAGGTCATTTGATAAACTGTAAATTATGATTGGTGGATGAAAAATTCCACAGGTGTTCGTATTTTCTTAGAGGATGTGCAGGTGCTCTGAGCTGTTTTGTTAGACAGTATAATCCGTAGCAAAGCTGCTGTGGAAATGACTTGTAAAACGTCATATACCTGAATCCCCTGCGACAGAGTTCGACTCTGCCGCCCTGATAACAAGTTACAGCCAGCTCGTCTCCATTTTTGGTCAATTCGTATCACTTGACGATCTCAAAACTGGTCATTTCTGGTCACACATACACATTTCGGTCCCTCATTTTTAGTCTTATTTTTTGTCAAAGTTTCCTAGATCATAATTAATATAATTATGATCTTAAATGTGTGTTTGGCAAAATATGTTGTACATAAACAAACATCGAAATTTTACTTTAAAAACTATTTATAAATATCCGATCGCATGTAAAAATGCAGAGTGCATGCACGTTTCGTAGTTTAGAGTTTGCATTGAATAATGCCGCCGTGTATCATTTTTAAAGATACTTCTTATTTTGTAATAGCCCTTTATACGTTCTCTGTCAATTCTTCTGGGAAAGAAGACCTATAACATGTTTATTCAGAAATTCAAAATGAAATTGGAAGGATGCAACGAGGCTATTCAATTTTGTATGCAAGAACATCTTATGTTTAAATCTGACTTCCGCAGCGGCTGCTATGAAGATAATATACACAAGGAGTTCGAAATTACGGGCAGTTGGAAAATATATGGCAAGGAAATTTTTACATTTATACTTGCATGCCTTTGGACATATCTGTTACCAAACCTTTAACAACTCTGGTCAAATATTGGAGATCTAAAGGCATTATAAACATTATTTACTTAGATGATGGGTGGAGTATAGGCATCCTCTCAGTTTGCAAGCTAAATAGCCAAGAACGATTTGATATTTTGCAGGGATTGTTATTAATGAATTGAAAGAATATTTGAGCCGCGCCGCGAGAAAACCAGCATGGTTCCAGTTCAGCCATGCGCATCCGCGCAGTCTGGTTAGGATCCATGCTGTTCGCTAACAGTTTCTCTAACTGCAATAGGCTTTGAAAGCGAACAACATGGACCCTGACCAGACTGCACAGATGTGCAGGCCTGTCTGAATCCAAGCTGGTCGCAGAGCCACTATGTTGGTATTCTCATGGCGCAGCTCATATATATGGATCACTTGCCCCATTTCATATTGGTTAAGTTACGTGTATGATATTCAGACAAGCAAATCGAGATTCTTCTTTATATTACCGGGAAATTACTATGGTTTCTCTCTCACTTTGTGACAGGTAGTGTAGTCTTCGAGAATATTACCCAAAATAGTAGGAAAATAGTTTGCCCTTCAGCCTAGGAAATATTTACAACATCATGACTAGACAAAGTCAAGTCCTCATAACTACTAGGGGATCCAGGGGTTCGTCTATTGTACTTGCCAGTTAGGCGGACAAAGATTTTAGGCTTTAGTGAAGGAAAAAAAACTCAATAGTTTGTTAATAAGACCCTTAACTTCCCATAAACGTATTCCAGAAAGGATTGTGTTCATCGACACTTGTAATCTTTCAGGAGTTGTCGTTTTATTCAGTTCAACAAGTGAGGTTGCTCATTGCATGTTTTCAGAGAAAGGGTCTAACTGTGGTTCTATATACAGCGAGTTTAGAGCTTAAGAAGTTGCTTGGATTCATAGAATATTTAATTTGGAAGCAGATTTCTATAGAAAATAGTTTGACTGGGATAATTGGGCGTATATAAGAATATATTCCATTACTAAAGGTGTCGTCACTTATTGGAATTTTATGTTATGCTTAGTTTTGAAAGTTTAAAAAGTATCATGCACTTCAATGATAACAAATCCTATTTTTGTTCTTGCAAAATGCTTTGAGTTACCTCCAGTTGTTGCCTTTGAATATAATATATTATGTACATAACAACAACAGCAACAAACACAGCAGCAGCAGCACCACCACCAGCAGCAGCAACAACAACAGCAAATCATTTGCTTAATATAAAAATTATATACTGAACATGTTTTATATTTCAATGTGCTTCAGCTTTTGATAGACTTCGCTTAAAACAATAGAATGTTCCAATGTTCTTCAACTACGTCAAACAAACATTACATTTGCTCAAGTTCTAGCCCGGAGCCGTCCAATTCTTGTAGTAACGTATCAATTTTATCAATATGGTCTTGTGTCAGAACTTCACGCCAAACTCCTGGCCGACCTACAAACGATAGTTTATAATATCTGTTAGACAGTGTAGTTTGCAATTTGCTGTTTGAAGCTCTATTCAGACATGCAGAGATAGCACAAGTGCTGGTATTATTTCCGATCATTTAGAACATAGGGTTCATTCAATGTATGTGAAATATGTATTAGACGAGTTTTGCTAGTATGCTAGCCTGTGTGGAAAGTCGTGAGGAGTGTTTCACATTTCATTACCTTCCATGAACAGACTCAGACAAAAAAGTGTTCTGTAATTTTACTTACCAATAGTTGTAAAATTCAAAAGGATCGTCTTAAAGATTTGACTACCTTTCTATAGTTTTTTATGTACCATCTTGCACCTACAAGAAGCCGGCAAATGCTGTTTTTCATGGCATAAGTAAAACTATAGAAGCTCCGAGGTGAAGTGTGCTTTCTTTGTCATATCGAGGCTCCGAAATTTTAACGTATGGGCAGGAAATAACATCTTGAGGCCACGAGTTAAATCTGTCTTGGAAACGAGATACTGATTCCTTTCAATGATGTAATAGCTCTAGTTCGTGTCCATGGGATAGCACATTTGTCATCTTGGAGTTCCCGTGCATTTGGACCAATCAATAAATAAACGTTCAACGTAATTTTATACTTCCGCTTAAGTTTTAGCACTATTTATTAGAACATGTAAAATATGTATTGTATTACCGATTTCAATTTTACCCTTATATTATATTTACTGGCAAAACAGATCCTTAATTTAATTTGAAATGGTAAGAAAATACAAAACTGGTCATACCTTTATTAATAAAGCCACCTTCGGAATTATCATCCACATATTTTATGTCTCTCCAGTATGACATATTGACCTTGTCGTTGTTCCTCATCTTGTCCACATGACAATGGTTCGCTATTCTAGCAACGTCCTCATCTGTCAACGAACGACCCAGAAACGCTGCTACAGTTCTAATGGCAGCAGGTAAATCCTGAATGAAGGATACATTTTTACTAATACAACTTAGAATTATATGGGAATACTATTATACTAGCTTCTACGTATAACTACTAGAAAACAGACATTTTTACGCTTTATGGATTACAATATTGAAGAGACAAAGTATGATCTTACTTAAGCATACGCGATGTATACTCTATTTTGTTGATATTTTTACCATGGTATTTGAAGTTAGGGTATTAGAAATACGTTGGTGATAACCGGTTGTTCGGTAAACGGCGTCTGTTTTAAGTAATTATATAAAAACTGCTTTTTTTCTAAAACGGATTTACTTCATGAAAAAAACGTCAAATATTTCCATTTTAAAACACACATCTGACAAAAGAAACTATTCTTGAGAATTCTAAGCTTTATCAAATTTTCATGTGTTACATTTTAATACATAATCATCAAAGCATATACTGTGTCTTTTATGTTCACAAAAGCTAAGTTATATTCTGTATACCCTGACTACATCTTCATACTTCAAAAACAAAATATTTTTTTCATTTCGCCTCTCCCAGTATTCCAAAACATGTCGCGGCCAAGGACATGCATACCCTGAAAATAAAGATAAAATTCAGGTAAATTTTATAACATCATTAATGCAACATAGCTAGAAAAATCAGTTGCGTACAGGAATAATTTGGATGTACATAATTAAGTGTTTAAAAGGAGGACAACTTCTGACTGTAGATATTTTTTACATATTACAAGTTAGAATACAAGAATTAAGATCAAATTTGTTGTGCACAGTTTTTTGTTATTAAGCACTCGTGTCATATAATTAATGTATATTGAACTAGATATGTGTCAATAGTACACAGATGCCCAAACTCCTGTCACTATACATGGTTTCATGACTTGTATTCAATTCATGTATATTTTTGACTAGCAAGGTTCTTCCCTCTGGTCTGACTGACAGAAATCATAAAAAAGTGAATAACTTCACATACTGAATAATGCTTGAATGTCTTATGACCATACGTCAAACACTTTTTGAGATATGTGCACAACTTTACATGCTGAATGATATTCCTTTAACACTGGGTCAAATACCTTTTGCGATACGTGCAACATAAACTAAGGCCCGTGTAATGACACTTTTTGACTAAGTCATGGGCCATAACTCCTGTCTGGCTGTATGAGATCCAAATTAACACCACTGATGCACAACTTCCCGTGCTAAATAACAATCCTGTGAGGTTTGATGATTCTGAGTCAAATACTTTTTGAGATATATGAGATATAATTCGGACGGAGGACGGAGAGGGGCAACTCTAAGTGCCCCCCGCCCCCCACGAAAAAAAAATAAAAAATAAAAATGGGATGGGCATGGGGAAGGACACAAAAACTGTTTTTCACATTGCCTGTTTTCAGACCCTATGTTTTGTTCATAGGAGGTAACGCCTGAAACTATTCAACTGATCTTTGCTGAGAGTGTAAAAATAAAAATTAAAAATTTAGATCTTTAAAAAAATAAACATTATCTAGTCGGCATCCAGACTATTTTTCATGCAAAAGACGTGATTTAAAATAGAACGACTTAAGCTACACATAACACGTTATTGTGCACCCCATCCCATCCCGGCCACCACTTTTTTGTTAAGTGTGGGGCTGGCACTTTATTTTGCCCTTATAAGTAAGTAAGTCCGTCCATCCGTTCGAAATTGTGTCGTGCATTTCTCAGAAGGGTTATCAAACCTCACAGGATTGAGTTTAGGCATATCAAGTTGTGCACCTGGTGTTTTAATTAGGATTTCTTACAGCCAGACCAGAGTTATTGGCTTTGACTTAGTAAAAATATCCTTAAAATCTAAACGTTTATGTTGCAAGTATCTCAAAAAGTGTTTAACTTTATATAAGATTTATAAAGCATTACAGGAATACTATTCAGCAAGTGAAATTGTGCAACTGGGTTTTATTCAGTCAGAAGAGGGTTATGACACTTGACTTAGTCACAATTGTGCATGAAAAGGCATAAGAATTAATGTTTATTTCGTATGGCCTTAAAGGGTCATGAAACATAATAAGAATATCGACTTTGTGAAATAGTGCTTAAAAGTAAGTGTTGGCTTGCATATATCTTTAAAAATATTTCACCTAGAATCATGAAACCATGTACAGTGACAGGAAGTGGGGACACCAGTGTCCTATTGACACACATCTAGTTCCAAATATATCGACCTGGATAAAAGCGCATTTAAGCTAAGAAGTAAACTAAATAGATTATCGTGCATTTATTTTAATTGTTTAACATTAATACTAGGGTAACGTATCGACACGAAGTCTATGTAAATTTATTAGCACAAAAGCAAAGTTAAACAATTGGGCAACAGGGAAAAAATATTTGATAAAGGAAAACGGTTTGGAACTGCCTTCAACTTGAAACGATCAGCAGCAAATAAAAGATTTGTGAATTTAAACCGGTTACTGGTGTACATCAAAACTCTTTCTTTACTCCTGTTTTGTTCCATTGGTACAGGATAGTGTAATTAGTTTATATCAAAACCTTTTCCTTCCACAAAAGCATCAACAAACTGGTTGAAAGTTTTATCTCCTTCAACAAGCTGGTCTCCCCACTGCATAAGCCGATAAAAAGATGTGACAACATCCTTGGGATTACGCGCCATATATATTATCTAAAGAGACGAAGCAAAAATATGCACATGAAGTATAAATACATTTAGTAAACATGCCAACTATAATTGAAGTACTAATTAAAAGGATAAATATCCTGTCGGAAAAGTCACGTTACAATAACACAGCCCGTGAAAACATGATAAAGATATACACAGAAGTACTTAGACAAATTACATAATATATAGACAACGAGGACGAAATGAACAAATTAAGGAATGTTGCGGGGCACCGCCCTGAAACTGCCTGTTTCAAAACACATATGTCGAGAGAATTATATAAGAATGTACTCATTGCTCTTGCAAACAAAAATTCTTTCAAATGGTATATAAAGTGGTTTGAATGCACTCCTTTTTTATAAGGTTCTAAAATGTTGATAAGATGTATTTGTAATACATAAAATTTGCAACGCAATATCATGTTATTTCTTTTGACATTTCAGAAATAACATATCCCATACAGTGATTTGTAGTTGAAAAAAAATCATAGTTTGGAGTTCAGTTGCGAAGGAATCATGTCAGGATGGCGCTGTCCGAGTGATATAATAATACCCATCTAAATAACAATGATTTAATCAAAGTGCAAATCACTGCTTATTTCGATTCTTCAAAATTATTCCGATTATTAAATGTTTTCAAGTATAGCCACGTGCTTCCATCAAATATTTGCCTGTTTTGTGTGAGTTTCTTTTCAGTGCACCGCTGTATGACGTCCAACGTTATGACGTAATCAATGAATCGAACAGCGAGTTGTTGCATAATAATGCCCAACTATTTTCAGTCTTCTTTGTAAAATAGGAAATAAAACCGGGTCGTGTTAGAAAAAAGACAATTGTTTAATAAGTTGCCGAATAAATTACCCTTCCCTTTCCATTTTGTAGCTGTGTTGGCAATAGGAAATGGTGAAGATGACTTTTGATCATTCGGGGTGACTTCATGTCTTCAATGAATTTCAGTCCTAGAAAATTATGAGGAATATAAGTACGAAGAAAGTTACTGGAAAAACAAACATTAACATTATTTACTATATATAAATTAGACAAATGGAAAAATAGAGTCCTACGGCACATTGAACAAAGCCAACAAAGAAAAAACTTTTTAATATATTGTCTTTACTTAATGGCATTAGGAATAGTTCGTATAAGAGTAACATTTGAATACATGTGAACCAAAATATTTTTTGCAGTAAACAGTGTTTGTCATAATATGTGGTTATGTATGGCAAAGAAGGATTGATTGTTACTATACACTATCCTATATAATATGTGAGAAGTAGTGGCATTTATTACTTCTCAACAGGCATAAAACGGGAGAGGAAGTATTTTATTTACAACCAACCTCATAATCGGCATACACTCATCTTTATAATATTGGGACACAATAGGATTTACTACCTCATACATGTAACAGATATACGCTCACCTCTATACTAGGTGAGAAGAGTTGGTGATTTACTACCTCATAATAGGCATACACATGTAAGCTCACATCTATATACATATGTGCAAAATAAAGGTATTTTCAATCTCACAACATACATACACATACATATATTGTGACCTGTGAAATTAAATGTTGTTTTCTACCTCATAACAAACATACGCTAACCATTATGAAATGTGAAATAAAATGTTATTTTCTACCTCATTACAGGTATATACTATAACCATCATAACCTGTAAAATAAAATGTTATTTTCTACCGCATAAAAGACATACACTAACCATTATACATGTGAAAAATAATGTTATTCTCTACCTCATAACAGACATACGTTAACCACTATGACATACGAAATAAAATGTTATTTTCTACCTCATAAAAGATTATGACATGTGAAAAATAATAGTAGTTTCTATCTAATAGGAGGGTCCTGCAAAATGTTCTGTCACTGGGTTTGTATTTCTTAAGTTCTACCTTTTATAAAAATTAATTTTATTACAAAACTTCAAAGTATTCCGCCTTTTATACCCAATCGCGAAAAAAGATACATTTGTAAATAGTCTTCTTTTGGTATCTGTTGGAAGCACTGATAAATGGCGCTGCCAAGAGATCTTCTGGACTTATATTTCTTTCAAGAAAGCATTTTCTTAAGCCTTTGAAATAAGAAACGTCACAAGGACTCAAGTCAAGTGAATAGGCGGATGGTTAACAACTTCCGGCTTTACAGAAACAAAAAAGACTTAACAATCTTGTGAGAGGAGGTATTATTGTGCATAAAACCTGACCATGTTTTGCTTGGACGTGTCTTATTGTAAAACTTTTTCACTTTCTTCAGTACCGAGTTCTATTAGAATCGCCCAGTGACTGTATACCAGGTGGACAATGCACTTGAACGACTGGCTTTCTAGAGTTGAAGAAAGTTGCGTACGACATCATTTCGAACTTATGGTTCTGTTGGCAATACAAGGGCATTTTTGATCTTTTCGCTTCCATTGCTTATTATTAGCCATTCTTCCTTAAACACGTGCACCCAAGTTTCGTCACCTGTTAGCAAGTTAGAAATAGCCCGACATTCACAGCTTTTGTATGTTTTCAAAAGTTCTCGGGCACATTCAAGGCGTTATTTCTTTTGTTCCTCAGTGAGCAAATCAGGTACTCACATCCCGCAAACCTTTTTTAGGTCCAAACTCTTTTTCAGAATTGTTTGCACACTGCCTTCTGATATGCCTATACAACTGGCTATATCTTTTACCGACAACCGCGCATCCTGTTCAGCCACAGCTTTTACAGGAGCGATGTTTGGTTTAAACATATTTAATCTGTTAAAGTCATTAATATATGAATGTGATAAGCGAATAATTATACATGTGAAAATTAATGGTATTTTGTATTTCATAATAGACATACACAAAACATTATGATATGTGTAAAGTATGGTATTTACTACCTCATAATGTATATGAGCCGCACCGTGAGAAAACCAACATAGTGCATTTGCGACCAGCATGGATCCAAAACAGCTTACGCATCCGCGCAGTCTGGTTAAGTTTCATGCTGTGCGCTAACGGTTTCTCTCATTGCAGTAGGCTTTTAAAGCGAACAGCATGGATCCTAACCTGTCTGTGTTGATGCGCAGGCTGGTCTGGATCCATGCTGGTCGCAAATGCACTATCATGTTGGTAGTCACATGGCGTGGCTCAATTATACACTTACCTTTATAATAGGGGAATCTGTCGTCTTTAACTTCAACCATTGGAAATCGTTCATCTAACTGTACTTTATTTGCTGTGTCAAAGTCTAGTGTTTGAATGAGATATACCATTTCTTGTGTTAATGTAGTACCTGAAATATACAGTAAAGTCTTTTTTAAATGTGCCTGAAATTTCAGTTCTTTTACACTCTCGAATACTAATATATCATCTGGTTTTGTTTAGGTAAAATAACAGCAGTATTTAAATTTGATAAAATATTCCGGGAAACGGAAACCAAAGTTTATTTTTATATTAATTGTATACAATTTATTTAAGCTATTATAACAATATAAGTCTTTCATCAGAAATTAAACCAAGTATCGTCAGGCAAGACAAAGTCATCCACAAGTTAAATGGCAGCATACTAAACAAGAATTACAGACGAGTATTGTGGCATATATATATCCCGTGAAAAAAAAACTCTTGATAGAACAAGTATATCGACAAGTTAAACTAAAGAAGAATAGAACAAAACACGAAACTCTTAACAACATGCGCAAAACAGTTTATGCTGATATTGTTCCAATACGAAAGTAAATATCTGAGGTTAAATCTGAAATCACAATAGGAGATTCAGTATAAGTGTTACATGAAATTATATTATGAAGTCTAAAACGTGGTGTAATACATATGTAATACAATTTAACAAATACAGGATATGCAATAAGTATTATGTAATACAACACAACAAATACAAGCTATTCATTAAGTATGGCATGTTTTATAAAGAATAAATTAACACTAAATAACAATAAAGAACATAAAATATTATCTTAGACTATAATTTAGCAATGCTTGCATGCAATATTTCACTGAATGTTACATACGCACGGACGAACTATTATGTTTCTAAAAACAAACAAAAAATTAAATTTCATGAATGAAACTTTAAATCTGCAAACTACCAAATTTGAAATCACTAAGACAGACTTTATACTAGGATAATTTGTCCGTAGTATTGTGCATGCCTGCAGCATTTAATGCAGGTGGCTGTTGTTTACATAAACTGTCCATGTGAAACAGTAATTGACTGTTATCATTTTTACTGCAAACTGGATACAGTATTATAGTCATGAATCATATCAACGGGACTTAAATATTTTTGTTGACACCTCTTAATCATGAAAGGTTGAGCTGATAAGTTACAATGACAATCGGTATGATATCATCCAAATTTAAACGCTGAATATTTATACGAAACAGAAAATTTATGAAGTGGCAATAGGACATATTTTAACAGATATGAGGCCTGATTATGTTACTAAAAAGATATTTAGATATGCAAATTTTAAAGCGATATACATGTGCATATCGTGTGTATTTCATCGTATGATAGAATTTCAAATATGCATTCGCTTTACATGCAGCAGAAAAAAATCCGTTACAGACAGAGACATGACATCATAAGATTTATATAAAAAATTCAAATGTTAATAATTGACATTTCTTAAACATGTCTGAGTAACAAGAGGACTGCAATACATGCAGTCAACGAATTTACGCAATGAAATTTAACCCTTTTGGGAGAGGCAACGCCTTTAGACTGAGTGTTAAAATCGGATTCGAAATTTTCAGTTATTTACGATCTTCAGTGTGGTGTGTAAGACCAAAAACTAAAATGGGCTCCATCAAACCAAGTTCTATGATTTTCACAAAACACTCGTTTCGACCATGTACGTAAAACACATACTTTTACAATGTACAATATATGTACAATACATGTCTTTTAATTACTTTTTATGGTGAATTCAGCGGCTAAAAGTAACGTCATCTATATTTTGAATTTATACAATATCGTAAATAACCTCATTGCTCATCGTGGATGAATTTTCCAGTAACCGCATTTTCAATATAACTATTTAGATTATGGATGTTCGTAATTCATGCAAGGTCGACCGAATTATTTGATGTTTGGAGTATATTGTTTTTAAATTCCAATTTACATATAGCGCCGAAACATGCCAATGTTTCCTTATAGCATACATCGGTTATGTCGACATGGAAAAGAACTAATTCCAAAATGTAATTCTTCGTTGTTGTTTGCTTTGTCATGGCACCCTAACCGTCTCTCTCCTGCTTTATCTACATAATCATTATAGTTTAATTCTTTCGAAAACAAGAAATAAAGAGAAACAAAAACAGCGAACAAAGTAACGACAACTGCGGAAGATATATTTCCATTAAAGTTTTAAAGTTGTTTCCCTTGATCACAGAAAAAAAACCACTAATGTATTTTGTTAAAGCGCAAATATCCGTTCAAATACAGTATCCATCACATGTTGCTTATAAGATATAGTGAAGTTAATTGCACTAAATCATCATGGAAAACAGCTATAATCAAACTAATTCTGGTACATCACTAGCAAAGCCGACAACATCATCTGTTTGGACATATATCTATTTCCCATGTTCGATTCTCAAACACGTCACGACATTTTTCTTTCTTGTTTAACAATTAATTTTCTTTTATTTACTTGCACTTATACGCATTTGTTTCTTCAGTAAAAATCTAAGATTTAAATTTTAAAGATCACTTTTCCATTCAATCTATAAAAAATATCCTTATAAATTATAAACCACAACAGATCAACTAAGAACCAAATCGGTTATACGAACATATTACAACTTCTGTCAATGAAAGTGAAACCATTCGTAATATTCCAAAGTTACAGGAAATAAAAAGCATCTGATTTTTTTTTGTATGAACGATTGTATGTATCTATTTGTAACATGGCTTTTGTAAAGCATTGAAATCTCGGTTTGTTTCGTGGAGTGGAACAATCCGGTATTAACTGAGCTAATTAAACAACTTGTATATCATGTAGATTACTGAATTTTGTTTCCTTCCTTTTCCCACTTTTTTATTGTTTCAGTGGAACGTTGATTATGTAAAATGTCTGTGAAAGTGGAGACAACTGCGTACGAAACTAAACATAAAATAACAGTTATGTACTTTTCCAAAAGTGTTTGTAAACGTAATTTTTTGTATCATGAAATGTTTCTTGAAATGCACACATACTAGGGCAGTCAATAGAAATGTAACAACGTATGATAATCAATGGAAACAGTATCATCAGCAGCAGCAGCATCATCATCAACAACAACAATAACATGAGTCATTGTTACTAATATTTCCAACGATATAACACATTAACGTTCTATGCACAGTCAGATCGTCCAACCAAACATATCACATACTTAATGTGTGCGCACTTTTGAAATAAGATAAGCCATGGTTCAGACAGGGGCGTACCCGGGCACACGCCTACACGCATATGCGTATAATTCAATTTCGGTGCAGTGAAAACGAAACGGCTTTAAATGCTAAAAATGTAATAAAATGAAAAGCCTAAGGCGGTTAAATGGCTAGTTAATAAAGTTTTTCATTTGAACAATAAAGTCTGAATGAGATTATCAATTTCGTTTTCTAAGTGTTAAACCGATTAGTGTTTTCCATTTTTTTTTTTCTTAATTCGTGAATATAGAAAAAACGTAAAAAGTAAGAATAGGTTTCATGGAAGCACAGAGCAGAGAAAATACAGCAAGATCCTAAAATAGAGCACACACGTACAAGTACACAAACTGACAGCGAGGACAAAACGAACGGATAAACGAACACACATGAGTAGAATCAATAACTGTAAGAAATAGCACAAAAGTGAACAAACCTCAAATAGTGAGTATAGACATAACAACTAGTGTCGATAACATTTTATTAATTATTTCAAATATCGTATATTTTTAACTGAAATTGTAAAGGTGTTCGCCACCATGTCATATGATCTTGATTAAACATGGGTATATTGGGTATCACTTGGTTTCAGTATTCTGTAGAAGAAATTTTGCAATGATATATCTCACAAGAACGAAAATGCCCATAGGGCATACTTGAGTAGAAACATTCTAACAATGTATGTGAAGAAGTGTATTAATGCTGAGGGAAAGAAGCAGGTAACGCCATCCTGAAACGCATAAGATTGTCAATTAAAGTAAACTTGCAATATTTTATAAGCTCGTGTTGATGTCTCTAAAGAACTAGCTAGCATTTAACAGTGTTTAATGTTGAGAAGAAAACCCCGGGTGCCTCTTAACGATGAACTGGTAGCTGGATAAAGCCATGCACTGTTCACAAAGCCAGCTTGATGGCTTACTCTTAATAAAAAAAAATAGACACCTCGTGAACACAGAAAGATACAAGCGGATACAAGCTACATACGATATCTCAAAGCTATACTATATTTAAAAATATGAACAATTACATCATATAGTTCAAAACATAAATTAACTGTACCATGCAATATGTTAAAAATAAGATAAACTGCATGTTAAGCTAAAACAGTTTAAATATTTATTACTAGTACAAGGAGTCTAGCCAATAACTTACATTTAAGATACATGTAATCTAATTAGATGTTTTAGATTTAGGGAATCATTTTGCCAAAAACACCAAGTTGCGATACTCTGTCCAAAAAGAGATCTATTGTGCATATCATGTAAGGAAGCCATCGAGCTGGCTTACTGGAGGTCGGTGGTTCTACTTAGGTGGCCGCCCGTGATGAAATAATTCACGGAGGGGCACCTGAGGTCTTCCTCCACCATCAAAACTTAATAGATCCCGTATGAGCTAAATTAGTGTCGGTGCGTAGCTATACCTTACAAATCTATTGCGCATGCAATTGTCTACAGCAACGACCGAACGTTCGTTTATACAAACATACCAGCATAACACTATGTATGTCCACTAAACCTCGATGTACTCAATTTGGGCATGTCGGAAAATTTCATTTGCACTAATAACCCGTCTCACTCTGCTGTTCAAGTTTTAAATGATACGTGTTTTATTGGCAAATCAAGAACAGCAGGAGAACAAAAATGATCGGTCGTAGTAAGAAATTAAAAAGAAAAATAATACTAATTTTAAAATATAACACTCTTGGTGTTACATTAAAATCAATATATATCCAAATCTGGATACCGATATTACATTTAGCAATATACGCAGTTTGAATTTGCAATGTTGTTTACGTTTACTAGATAAAAAAAATACGTTTCGCGTGAGAAAACCTGAAATATATGTAATGTGCGGGAAGATAATTTATCAAAAACCTGTTAAAATACGGATGCAGAAGTCATGCATAAGATTAAACATTGACGAAGATTTCAAAAACGATAACAAAAAAAAAAACTAGTTGCACACGGTTCGAATGTTCACATGCGTAGCATTTAGGATAAGGTAAGAGTTTAGATGCAGTTTTAGATGTGTTTCAGTGACGCAATTATTTCGAAACATAACTATATATCTAATTAATGTACTTGACTATTGATTTAAAGTTGTTGTGTTCTGGAGAGTTTTGTATAGAGCAATTCACATAACTCTGATTTTTCAACATTCTAGCATAATTCAGTTTGTTATTTATTGTTTTATCGAAGTAATTCATGACAAAATCTGTAAACTAGATATTAAGCATTTCAAAATCTTAGATAAATTATTGATAAATAGTTGTACGGACCAAGTATCGTGCCAGAGAGACAGAGCTATTGAAACACCAAGGTAAAGTTACATAGGACTCTATATACGAAAAATTGGTTATATTCCTCAAAATGTCCGTTGCAGTTTTAGATACTGTCACGATCCCATCCAGTAAGAATGAGCGGAGTAATAAACTATAAATTTAAATGATAATCTTTGTAATATGTAGCAATATTGTACATCAAAACGGTAGCAACACATTTTGGTAGTCACTACCAGAATTCGGCAAATTTTAAGTGGTTACTACCAAAATGAGTCACGCTCAACGCAGTTTGGTGGTTTGAAAAATGTAGTACAAAAATACGTTGGATATGTACACATCAAACGCAAAACGGTATTAAAATTAATCTCAATCTAACGATTTACAAAAAGAATATTTTGTGATGAATTGAGTCATGGTGGACTTTACCTTGACCTTTTGACCTTGAAAATATAACGAAAACCCTCCACCTTTAAAAAAAAAAAGAGATATTTTTACCGGAAATACTTACCTAAGACCCCTAAAACGCGCATGGAATTCAACATTTATGTTGATGTGGGATGTTTAAAAAATATTAAGAAATTACCTCGATTTTTTAAAAGGGGATGTGATTAGGGTTTTTAATTCCGTATCTATTGTATAGGTGAACACAAAATTTTATATTAACACTGCCCATTAAGTATTATAGCATACACTACACTTTTCTGGATAAAAGCGAAGTGATGTTACGTTTTAACTGATAAAATACAAACTGAGATCTGTACGTATCCGGGCTGGCATCATTGACACTTAATGATCATGCACTCTTCTCTCCTGTTTTCGTTGTTTCTTTCATATTTATCATCTTATTTTTTTCCAGCTTTGAGTATGGCATGCAATGCGACTGATTGTGATTGTTTATATATACGAAAATATACCTTTGAGTTTACAGGTCCAAAAATATTAAATAGGTAATCAAGCAGCATTTCCGGACTAGTCGTATAATTGCGGAAAGAAATAATCGTCCATTGTTTTCCCACTTAAAGTGGCATGTTCATATTTTTATTTCATTATGGACCTATACCTGACATTTTGGTAGCATTTTCAAGGAGATGTCTTTTTTTGCATTTTAAGAAATGTAAACAAACCTAATTACACGTGTGATCAAACCCACATGTTAGCTGTCAGTTTTGAAGATATTTCATTGTGTTGACCTGCGACACAAAAATCTCTCTTAGAAGATACATGGCAAATACTTTTCTTGGTGTTCATTTGTGGTAAATAGATGATTTAAGAACATACGGTTTGCAATCCTTTTTAAAATGGACCTGACTATTTGTTACAACCCTCAGAAGATTGTTAATTTTATATAGAACATATGCCAAATTTATTTACTACTGTATAAACTAACTGAGTAATAAAACACTGTTCGTACCTGACCTTGGATAAGTGATAACCCAGATATCATCTTCTCTCGTATCCATGTGTTGAATTTCCTCGATTTCATTTTCAAACATTAAAATTCCTTTGTAAACTTTTCTAACAAGTTGTATTCTCGGTTTCGTGTTTCCTTTAGGCGACACAGGACTTGCCATTTTTGCTATCCAATTCTTTGATTGTTGATTACATTTGTCTACAGTTCATATCAGTCGCTTGTTTAAAACAGTTAAATTCATATGATTACAATTGATATAAGACAAAATCCAACTGATTACAACTAACGTAGTATGGTGTCCTACACCCTTCTGTTAAAGTTAAATTGTTATCATTCAACTGCACATAAACATTAATAAAGAGAAACCTGATATTTAGATCACTGCATGTATAATAAACTAGTGCATATAGATCACTGAAACTAGTGCATATTTTACAGTATGCTATTCAAAAACTGCACTAGGAATAATATTCAAGACAAGTTTTAGAGACCACATGAGCGTTTTGCACTTTGAATGATACTTTACCGTTACAATAGAGCTTTAGTACATTGGTTGGAATTCCATACGTGTACGAGTACGCGTAAATGATAGACTACCTGTTTCATTTTAATTCGTATATAAGCTAAATCTACAGGTAAAAATCGACTTACATGTGGAAAGTAAGTATTATGTTACGAATATAGATTCTCTGCACGTTCGCATAAATGTATAAAGTCGCAACTGCCTGCATAAGCTTAACAAGATAAGGTTAAACTAACTGCACTTTCACAATTTGTATTGACATGACGAAAAATTCTAAAATTTGATCAAATGCTGTCATCCCTGAATACCCGAATTCATACCTTCCGGGAACGAGTATATGTATATTTTTATCATTGTTTTCTGTAACTACGGTATAAAAATTAGAACAAAAAGATTCACACAGTTTAGGCGAACAAAGTTGAAAATAATATAGGACGGTTTTCATGAAACTAGCAATTGATTAATTCATTGAATATATTTAAGCAGACACGTTATGATTATTATTATTATTATTATTATTATTATGATCATGACCATCATCTTTCATCATTACGTTAAAAATTGTCTACAGCTTATGGGTTCTCGTACAAATATAATTGAGCCGTGCCATGAGAAAACCAACATAGTGGGTTTGCGACCAGCATGAATCCAGACAAGCCTGCGCATCCGCGCAGTCTGGTCAGGATCCATGCTGTTCGCTAACCGTTTCTATAAATGCAATAGGCTTTGAAAGCGAACAGCATGGATCCTGACCAGACTGCGCGGATGCGCAGACTGGTCTGGATCCATGCTGGTCGTAAACACTATGTTGGTTTTCTCATGGCACGGCTCAATTATGAAATAGAAACACAGGCGGTTACTGTATAATTTTAAACCTAAATCTTTAGATTTATTATTATAAACTTGTTTTTATATTACTTCTAGTTAATACAGATTTCATGAAATAGTTTCTCCACTCTTTTCGTCCTAAGTTATATCATTATAATTATAAGTTCAAGCTTTGTAATAAGTAGGTTTCATGAAACGGGTCCCCGTCATATTTTTATGATTATCTATATTGTATGTTTTTTTCGACCTGGGGTTGCAGACTTAATCTCTGACTTATGCAAATAATGGAAATCTCAAGAAACGAGCAATATTGGTAGAGCTGTATAATTGTTGACTAACATTCAACGCTACATAAATTACAATATAATGTAGGTAGCAAGTGAATAAGAATTCAGATTGCCGAATATACTATAGATCAACTTTATGCACCGAGGCGAGTTCTGCACCTTAAAGCACATAATAGAACTGCGGTAAACACCGAGGATAGCGGATAAGTCACGCCTCCGTAACTGACGTTGAATTATACATATCCTGCACAAAAATGCAGTGGACCGTCGCGAAAAACCGCCCCGCCAGGTCGATTAAAACGCACAATAAACCTGAAGTAAGACCTTGACATGGATAATAAATGATAATGATATTTACGATACTGCAAGCAAAATGTAACCGCATAATGTTTACCGTGTTCTGCTTCGATATTGTCGGCTCACAACCGTGAGAAGACTGATGTGCGTGCTGTTGTTTCAGAAAACGATCAACATCAATTTATTCATCGATCTCTTTATGAAAAAAACAACAAACAACAACAACAAAACTTTAAAGTAGTGTTCCGCTTGTAATCCCCCACCTCCACACCCCCTGCGATGATGAATATTTGTTAAACTGAAGTGAAAGTAGGTTGTTATGACAATGCCAAATAAAAGGGACGTCAGATTCCCGTGCGAAAAAAAAAATGAAGAAAATTTGAAGGTGGACCACACTGTCAAAACGTACACCGTTAATTTATAGAAGAAAAAAATAGAACTTGAATAGTAAAATGGGGAGAAAGTGTGCAAGTGGCTGGGTATAGCTCAGTCGGTAGAGCATTGGAACAGTATTCCGAGGCTCCGGGTTCGAGTTCCGGTCTGGCTGCACATTTTTCTCACCCTGTGATGTATACATGCTTGCATATACCTTCATCTTGTGTTTTATATACTAAATAAATAAGTCAGATACAGTTATTCGCGTCCTCTTATAATCGGACGAAAAACAAAAAAAAATATATCTTACGATAGTATAATAGTGCAAGGTAAGAGGACAATTTTAAAGTCTTGATAAAATAACGATAACCGCTGACCGCGTTTTATCTTGACTGTGCTACAAAGTAAAGGAAGTATAAACTTGCATACGTGCATATGCACATTGATGTTGTAGCAGGTATGTCACTTATTAGATATATTCAGATACTATATTTCATATATACCTTTGCTTTGTACTTTGGTACAGAATTCGCAGTACGATAAAAATAACCAGAAAAGGATTATAAATAATGTGAATTAACATGCTGCGATTCATAGAAACATATACATCTTGATCAAGCCACGTGCTTAAGGATAGGACAAATGTACACATTCAAATTTAAAAGAAACATTTAACAGCGTCGAAGTTATAACTAAAACAAGCCAAATTTTTGTATTCCATGATGGTTTTTAACATAATATATACATGTATGCATAAATAAATTAAATGTATATCAACGTGTTTAACGTCTAAACATTTGATAATATACACAGTAGTAATTGATGTACATGTATTCGGTTAAGACCACATGCTGTTTCTAGAAATTAAGACTATAGTTTATAATAATACATATATAATATATAATTTTAATGATTTAGCATTCTTCTTTTTTAAAGAAACTTTCCTCTTAATACTTGGTTTTATATGCGTCAGTGAAAATTAACATCACTTAATGGCTGCCTCCAGGATTTAAATTGTACCAATCTGCTTTGTCTGGGACTTACAGGTTTTAATTTATATGCTGTATCTTAGCCCCGTCCTCGACCCTGTTACTTCATAAAGTCTTTGCCGAGCTTCAGATTGATTGAACATGGCGGAACAGAAAGAAGAAGCTACAAAACCCAGACTTTTTCTTAAACGAAAAGTTTACAAAGGAGTAACAATGATGGAAAATGAAGTTGAGGAAATTGAGAAAATGGAGACGAGAGAAAATGACATCTGGGTCTGCACATTCCCAAGATCAGGTATGTAAAATATGACTTGTAATTATATACAGTGACTGACCTTGTAGTGAGGTTTGACGTTATTTGATACTTTAACAAGGCCTATAAATTCATTATATCGACGGTTAAAAAATGCTTTATCATGGAATGCAACTCGCAAGTTATTTGAAAAGATTAACAATTCCAACCAGTTATGTTGCCATTGTTTTTGTCTTGAATTGTGTACGACATTTTACATGATATCACAAAATTGTCACGTCAGCTCTGTATGACAACACTTGATATTCGCTCCTCCTAAGTATCGATACAACTTTTATGATTATTAATGTGACTAGATAGCTTTTCTATAAAATATATTACATATGATAACACAATAACGAAAGCTATAATAAGAATCATTACCATTCTTTAAGAAATAATAAGTTCCCAAATGTGGTTTATCATAGAATAAAACGTGTTTTGAGTTTTTATGCGTAATAAAATATCAAGAAGGCCTGAGTGATATATCGTTTCGCATAAGAACGAAAAAGTCAGGTTATTCTAGTACGAAAAATCACACCTGGAAACTTATTACTTAGATTATAACTCGGCTATTTAAGTATCAACGGTGAGATAACAAAATGGTAACTGCTTTTTACGACCGTGCTACACACCTGGATCGGCTGACGTCATTGCACGCGCGTGGGTTATTGAAAAATAACCCCAGAGAGACTTTGCTCTACATGTATGTAGGTTATTTGCTGGTCGTGTTAGAATCTTTGTATAAATCCTAGGTCCAAAGTTTTTCTGTTTCTGACCGATCTGCAATTCAGCTCTAAATTTCTCTGTGTCAAATGTACAAAAAAAAATCTGAATCCATTTCATAAGACACTTACTGAATAGACTTCAAATCAATAGTCTAAACTATTGCCCTCGTCCGGGTGGCTTGTTACAGACATTATTTCAATGACATGCAACAGCACTGCGTATAATGCAACAGTAAATCGTTCTTCTACTTCCGCTTGCGTGGTAAGTGTTAACTTATCACCACGTGATCTACGCTCACGGGAGATAACCCCTGGGGCATGCACTCTTTTTACCTCAAAACATTGGCAATCAAGGTTAAGATGAAATTTTGCTGATATAGAAGTGAAAAAATGGAAATTGAGAAAAATATTTCTAAGAAATGATAAAAGATTATCTGGCGCTAACCTTACAAATCGATTCGATACAGGAAATAGCCGACGGACAAACCTGACATGTTTCAATAGCTATAGATACCGAGACATTGTGTTCCTCATCACTTGCATCAAGCTATTTTGATGTTACATTATACAGGAACGACTATGACACAAGAAATGGTGTATCTCATACAGACTTTAGACTTTGATACAGCTAAAGCAGTACAAATCCAGGAAAGATTTCCAATTATAGACGTAAAGGATGACAGGTACCCTTACTATAAAGGTGAGTTATTCGTTTTTCTGTGGGTTTAGGTTGCCAAAGCAGATACATTTACAAATCGGATTTAAATACCAAATTTTTCATTTTCTTTTAATTAGAGATGGGCTATAAATCACATTTCAACAGTATACGAATTAAAGTATTAATTTAGACCAATGGAGATAAGTAAGCCATAACAATAATTTATATGTCCTGAAGCAGAAATAACATTTTTCGCAAGTTACCCACAGCTCTACTGCAATGATCAGAATTAATTCGGACAAACTTTGTCTGTTAGCTTTCTTTTCCGGACAACAGTCTCCGCTCATGAGCATAGTGCACATTAAGTAGCCTCGTGTACTTTTATTGCGTATATAATTCATTTAGCAAAAGATATATTGGCCGACGTTAGTATTTTTCTGCTCTTTGTATATTTTGTGCAAATAAATATTCTGATATATAAAGAAGAAATATGTGCAGCCAGTCAGGGGTTCACATTTTTCACTATTTAGCAACGAGAACAATGATCAAACGTCTTCAGAAGTAAAATTCACAGCTTTTCCTCGTTCCCCTTAAGCTTAACTCTGTGTCTAAAGATAACTTTATGGTCCATTGTAAGTATGAAACAAGAGATATTTATTCATTACAATAATAAAATAACACCGTATGTCTAATTTTGGATGTTTTCTTGTTAGTTTAGTGGTTTCTTTTTGTTTTTTTTCGGCTCGTTTAAATTTGCAATGACCACTTTTTTTACTAAAAAATATATGTATCCTTTACTTCAGCTTGTTAATTATGTTGTTTTACGATTTAGGACTCAAATACATTGAACAAATGAAGTCTCCGAGATTTATAAAAACTCATCTTCATCATTTTCTTCTTCCCGAACAACTACAGAAGGGCAAAGGAAGGGTGAGTATACTTCCGTTTGCTTTGATACAAGGTTGGATATCAGTGACCTTAACCACATGGTCATGGAGCAGGTTTTATAATTTCATTGGTGGCAACTGGCAGATAACATGATATTGTGTATTATATTGTGTCTTTTACTAAAGGTGTTATAAATTACCTAGAAGTTGAAATAACTTTATTTCAATGGGTGTTGTCTTATATCCTTGTTTTAAGGATTCAAGTCCTAACATTTTAGCTCAACTGAACTGTCACGTAGTGACAAGGTGAGCTTTTGTGTTCGCCCTTCGTCCATCGTCCGTCCGTCCATCGTCCGTCCGTCGTCCAGTTCGCAATCAGTTTTAATAAAACTTGCAAACAACAATTTTGGCATAATATCTCGGTTCCTTTCAAAAACTGGCCAGATTCCATCCATCATGGGTTTTAAAGTTATGGCCCCTTAAAGGGTCAAACATTACTATTTTTGTCTTGTGAACACGATAGAGACCAAATGTTGCAATCAACTTTAATCAAACTTGCACACAACTTGTTTTGGCATAATATCTCGGTTCCTTACAAAAACTGGCCATATCACGTCGTAGCTTGCAGAATTATGGCCCCTTATAGAGAGCTAAAATTTAAAATATTTGGCTTGTGAACAGGACCAACTTTAAATAAACTTGAACACAAGTTGTATTGGCATAATATTTCGGTTTCTTTCGAAAACTGTCCAGATCTCATCATGGAATCCAGAGTTATGGCCCCTTATATGTCCAAAATTTGCTACTCTCGCTTTTGCAGCCATTAAGAGTCTTCATTTAATTTAATGGCTTGATTCGATACAAACTTGCAAAACATCTCCAAAAACAATAAATCTTTGATTCCATGACGAATCTGTCAGACTCAGTCATAGGGTCCCGAGTTATTTTTTTACCTCCTCTAACTTATATCAAAATAGATTTATATCAGTAAGTACTTAAAGGACAACAGTACCTGTGAGTTACAAGGAGAAAGTCACCATCATCAAGGCACTAACGAGACCAAGGATGGAGGAAGATGCTTTTCATCTCCTTGATCGGTCTGAACAAGTGATGATGGTCAGGCTCCGCTCAGGGCACAACAAGCTTAATGCTCACATGTACAAGAAATACAGACTGACATCATCGCCAACTTGTCCATGTGGTGAAGAAGATCAGACTGCGGAGCTTATACTTCAGAGATGCAAAAGGCACGACCAGGAGCGAGCTGCGACTTGGCCAATAGATACCTCAATCCACCAGAAACTGTATGGAGGCATTGAGGATCTTAGGCAAACCACAAGTTTCATCGAGGCTACTGGTCTGAAAGTGTAGATGCGAACGACAAGAAGAAGAAGAAGACTTAAAGGACTCATTTGAAATTTCATTATTGTCATTAATTAGACTGAGACAATCAGGGTAGATAACTATGGACTGATTTTATATCAAATTACCTCCCTTTATTTCTAATTAAAATGGGCATGTCTCCGTGACTAATGAGATACTTATCTGAAACTTCATTTATGCCATCAGATGGACTTGGAAAATCAATGAAGCATATTGACTGAATTAATGACAAATTACCTACCTTTATTTTTATCAAAATGAATACACCTTAGCAGCTTCTAATGAAATTGGTTTGAAACGTTATTTATGTATTCCATGGTAAGAGATATCCATGTTAGATAACTCTTGATATAACATTAATTTTATCAATGTGAATACTTTTCTAATATATTTTTGTAAAAGCTTGTACTCTGTATCTTCTACATGCATATTCCAATGCATGATTAAAACAAATGGATTTATCTCAGTAAGTATTTAAAGAACTCATTTGAAATTTCATTATTGTCATTAGTAGGACTACAATAAGGGTAGATAACTATAGACTGATTTATGTCAAATTACCTCCCTTTGTTTCAAATTAAGATGGGTGTGTCTCAGTAACCAATGAAGATAATGATTTGAAATGTCATTTATGCCATCAAATGGACTCGGACAATCAGGGTAGATACTTTTGACTAAATTTGTGACAAATAACCTCCCTTTATTTTATGTAAATGAATATACCTTAGCAGCATCCAATGAGATTGGTTTTAAATTTTATTTAAGCCTTCCAGGGTAAGGAAAAGTCATGCTAGTACAAAAATGGCAACATTTGAGCCTAGAACACTCAAACTTGGTATGGAGATTGGCCCTGAGTAATATGTGACCCATAGGTCAAAAGGGACTGTTTATCCTGATGATATTTAATGTTATGCCTATATGAAATATGTCAAAACTTGATCTTATCATTTTGAGCAATGGTACTCAGGTGAGCGATAATGGGCCGTCGTAGCCCTCTCGTTTAATGTATGCATGCACTAAAAATGTAAACAAAGCTTCAGTCAGAAACTATTTAGCACCATAGCTGTATCTAGAGCATATTTCAGTAAGACAAAACAGTTCAGAGGCCTTTACAAACGGAAAGGCACCAAAAACAATATGTACATAGCTTTTAGCATTACGTATGCAATATGCAAAAGCTATGCTTGAACGTATTAGAAAACAACAACAAAGAAAACAAAACAGCACAAACAGACATCAACATTCAAACCATACTTTTAGATATAGCTTACATAATTGAATGTCTAAATGTCCATGCTTGAAGTTTTTTTTGAAAATTACAGTGTTGGAACAGCAATAATAATCTACACAAAATCCTCCTGTACTTGTAATATATAACTATAGAAAAACAGACATTATTTATTTTTAGATTATCTACATGGTCAGAAATCCTAAAGACGTGGTGATATCATTCTATCGTCTCATGCACTGGGGTGACCAACTTGCTGAGGATGAGACTACGTTTGATCAGTTTGTTGATACATTCGTGAACGGAACAGGTTAGACAAGTCCTTCCGTAGAAAGTGCATTCTTTTGTCCCTTATATTGCTCATCAGCTCCTCGCTTGTTGTGTCACAACTAAATTTATTTAGCCTCAGTGTTGAATGGTTATTGTGGCTTTCGTCAAATTACTTGCCTCTTACCGCTGTGAGTTTGAGTCAGCTTTACCATATTCTAACACTTTCAGAAGGGAAAATGTATAATATCATATCAGTGCGTGGTGAAAGGGAACTGTGAATAAATACTTTACTTATTTAACATATAGAATTATCTCCCTTATGATTCAATATTATAAAATTATTGACTGTTGAATAGAGGTTATTGTTTGTTACTTTCAAACATTATAATATATGTTGCAACAAATATTTGTTGCTTATTTATAAACCTGAACCTATATAATAAAGCAGTTATTGACTCTTGAACCGTTTGATATGATTGTGATATTCACCGGAAGAGGGCAATATTGAACGAGGCTAATGGCTCAAGAGTCAATAATTGTGCAATATTGAATCATAAGGGAGGAGGCTCTATATGTTGCAACAAATATTTGCTACTTATTCTTAAATCTGAACCCATATAATAAAACAGTTATTGACTCTTGAGCCATTGGATATGATGTGATAATCACCGGAAGATAAGCTTTGTTTTATTTTGTTCCTTTTTTATCCCGTACTAAAGTATGTCCCTTTATATGTTTTAGGCTATGCTTGTCCGTGGCCACGGCATGTATTAGAGTACTGGGAGCGGCGAGACGACAAGAATGTCCTCTTTCTTAGATATGAAGACGTGATAAAAGTAATTCGTTTTCTGTTTATGTCTCCGATAAGAAGTTCATCTTTTTTGTAAACATAGGAAACATTTACAATATCAAAATTACCTACACTTCAAATATAGCGAAAATGCAAAAACTTTACCGTGGTACAATTTTATACATTTTGTTAGTAATTACATCTATGTTAAATGTTGAGACTGGAAACTGTATACTATCAAAGCATAATATGTATTACATATTGTTTGTTCGTTAATTAATAGTACTTTTTTGGTCTGATTATCGGGACATTACTTTTACCTCTACCATATATCCTCTAGAATACAATCTAAAATGTTACGTTCCATTTAAAGGATAAACCTGCTGCTATCAGACAGATTGCTGACTTTCTTGGACGAAAGCTAACCGAGGAAGATGTTCAGAGGATAACCGAGCACTGTAAGGTTGAAAACATGCGTGAAAATCCCACCGTGAATTTAGCCTACTTTAGAGACATAAAATCCGTAAATGATGATGCGGAAGGAAGGTTCATCAACACAGGTAACGCCAACATTGCTCCAACTGTAATTATTATCATTCTTTCGGATAAGCTGTTTAACATCAAACATGCTAAGCATGTAATTTTCTTTACCTCGAAAACTGTACGTTATTCTTGGGGAGTCGCCCTTATGAGCAAACAATGTCAGCTCTAAATGTCTCAGATATACACTCATTTATATTAATGTTATGTTGAATATAAGGCCCCTCTGATTGTCTTGGAAAATTTAATAACCAACGATTAGGAAGCCCCGGCATTCCTTCTTTCATTTGTCAATATGCTGGCCAGGAAAACGTTATCTGGCACATGATAGCTCAGAGCCATTATTTTGTAGCAAGTTAGGTAACAGATGTCAGTTATTTGACATTTTGCAAGAGGGTCGAAAACCATATGGCTTAGATTAAGCAGAAATCACCTAAACACATACACTCGAAAGAGAAAAAGGATATAGTAATCATATATTTGTATGCTGTAATTTCCTAAAACCCGTAAGCGATATCTGCCATTTATAAGACTATGTAAGTCATACACAGCGTATAGTGAAACCTAGGTCCGAGAAAATATAGAGCAAGTTTCCAAACTGTTGCTATATATAGCCTGGTGGCAAAAAGCTAGGCGTCAAGCAGGAATCCAACAATGCATGGTGCCTTGCACATAAAGCATTTGTCCACTTATATATTCTGTTAAGGTCAGTATGTTTGTTGGAATTTTTTACAATGTACTTTCAGAGCACCAAAGCAGAAAATCCGCAATGAATGTTATTTTGAAGGAAAGCAGGATCTTCGATTTTGATAATTACCTTTATTATATTTGACACTGGCATATTCGCATCTAGGGCTGAAAACTAACAACTGCAACTAAAAACAAGAGCTGTCGGAGGACAGCAGCGCTCGACTATTCAACAGCCTTGTCGATTGAATGAATACGGAAGCCGAAAAAGGGACATAATTTAGTAAAAAAGCAAAATAGGGTTATGGAACCTGCATAGTGCTTATCAGCTCATGACAGTGGACAAGTGTGTGAAGTTTGAGATACCAGCTTACATATAAGAATTTAACCAAAAACTCCTAAGTTGAAAAAGGGGCATTATTTTGAAAAAAAGCAAAATAGAGTTATGGAACCTGTGCAATGTAAGTCAGTTTATCACAGTAAATAAGTGTGTGAAGTTTCAGTCCATTCCCACAAGTGGTTACTGAGATACCAGCTTACATACAAAACCTTAACCAAAAATGTCTAAGTCGAAAAAGGGGCATAATTTAAAAAAAAAGCAAAATAAAGTTATGGGACCTGCTTTGTGCATGTCAGATCATGACAGTGAATAAGTGTGTGAAGTTTCAATCCATTCCAATTAGAGAGTACTGAGATACCAGCTTACATACAAAACCTTAACCAAAAAATTCTATGTAGAAAAAGGGGCATAATTTTGTAAAAAAGCAAATTAGAGTTACTGAGATACCAGCTTACATACAAAACCTTAACCAAAAATTTCTAAGTCGAAAAAGGGGCATAATTTTGTAAAAAAGCATACAGTTATGGAACCTGTGCAATGTAGGTCAGTTTATCACAGTGAATAAGTGTGTGAAGTTTCAATCCATTCCCATTGGTGGTTGCTGAGATACCAGCTTACATACAAAAACTTAACCAAATCGGGACGCGGACGCCGACGCCGACGCCGACGCCGACGCATGGGCGAGTCCAATAGCTCTACTTTTCTATGAATAGTCGAGCTAAAAACGTTGAGCGATAAAAACTCGCGATTGAAAAGTTTTTTTTGTGATGTGTATCCTGTGAATAATTTTTTCTATGTTATTTTAAGTTACCAATACTCATTCCTTATTTTGATGTTCAATGCATTTCAGGTCAGTCAGGAACTTGGCAAGATAAACTTACACCAGAACAAAATGAGAAGGTTGACAGACTCATTCAAGCACTAGACGGATCGGGTCTTGTCTTTTGACATATATTGCAGACACTTTCATTGATTCAACAATCTCTATGGATCCCTGTTACACCGAAAGATTATTGTTTACTCATATAATACCAAAAGAATCGTATTTTTAAAGAAGCTTTACAAATGGAAAGAAAATATAATTTTAATATAAGAAATGAATTAATTTGTTAATTTGTTTTGGAGTTCATGCGAAATGAACGACACTCTAGGATTTAAGATTGGCCGATCATTTTCTGTCGTTCATTTGGCATGAACTCCGAAAAAAATTAATTCATTTCCTAAATGTACTTATTCTTCATAAAAGTATGAATAACACGGACAATGAAGAACGTTATCATATAAGCCGCCATTTGCAATTTAAGCAACGTTTCAATATCTTAGTATATTATTGTTGCTTTTGGATGTTATGACATCTATTGATTATCAATTCCGCCTGTTCATTGCAATATAGTAACTTTTACTATAATAAATGAATGTTTATGATGGTTAAATGTTTGAAATAAAACATTTATAACTTAGAGTGAATTTATTTACTTACCTGAAGATATTCAAATAATATTTCCCATTCTTCTTAGGTAGCTATCACCTAATGATATTCATGATATTCACTATATTTTCAAATCTTGTTTGTATATCTAATATGAGCAGCACGTTTAGAACAAGAATGTCAATATTGTATGACACATGCCCCGTTAAGATTAAGGCCAATATCCTTATCACATTTTCCGGTGTTCTCAAATTGAAGAAAAAAAAACAACAACTAAATGACATAGCATGTGTTTAGATTATTTTTGATATACTTAATCATTTAACAGCTCAACATCCTTTTTTTTAATTTAAACTCATGCGCTTGATTCTTGTGATGATACTATTTTTAATTTCTTGTGTATTATACTATTACTCCCCACCTCCCTCGCACCCCTTGCCATCCTCCCGGAAACCCCTGAATTTCAATTTAGGAAACTATGGCCAGTTCTCCGCAACTACTAATTTCCTTACATGAACGAATTCTTTCACACACAATGACACATTTCATTCTTTCCATTTGTAAAGCTTCTTTAAAAATGCGATTTCTTTTGTGTCATCGTCACAGAAAACAATCGCTAATGCAGATATCGATGTTGAACTTGAGACCGCACGATTCATAGATTCATTTTTAACTACTGGGCTAACCTATCGGAAACGATGTCCGTTCTCTAATTACGATTGTCTGTAGGGAACACAAATATTGTCATAATATGTAGTATATATCTATTGTATCAATAACACATAAATTAATCATGTAGCTAAGATCATTCAAATATGATTCATTTTAGTGTTTTAGAGATAATATGCTAATTCAGAACCAAATGTATGTACAGTGGTGCAGAAGTGAAATACATGTTTGATAATAATCCCTGGTTCTATAGTGGGTCATATGTAAAGCATCGATGGAGCCTATCCCAATGTCAGTAATTTGAGTTGGAGGAGCAGTAGTTCGAACTCACGACCCTTCGTTCCGTAGAAAGACAGTGTTACCACTGGACCACACTTCCTTGACCAACTGTTCAACTTCCGTTCAAGCGTATGCTTTTCATTGTGCGATCCGTAAACTTAAATTAGTTTTACGTTAATAAAATGTTGGCCGGTCAAGCCGGAAGTGTTCGCTCGAGTCCCGTTGGGATCAGGACATTGAAAATAACATTGACTTGAATATCTGTATGGTATCTGTATATATAGATTAGTAAAGTATTGACGTCCCATTTTCATATTTACAGTATACAGATAAAATAGAATCAAATATTATAGATGGTTTCAATTTTTATTAGATTATTTAAGATCAACTGGTCTTGTCCGCGTCTGCTGTTATTTTATTTTGTTGCATTCTATGCTTCCAAAGGAACTTCATACAGGTTACTGACCTACTTGCTGTGCTTATATATATGTGTTTTTGATAGCAGTTTCAAGGTATTGCTATGTATCTTGTAAATTTTAATGACTTTGTTGGCGCAGGCGCGCAAGATTTACAATCACCGTTAACTTAATACAGAAAAAAGTTTTGAATGCAAAAGATTATAAATAATATACAATTCTGATAAATCTTTTCAAATTTAACTTGGAATTAGATGTCCAGAGTATTTCTACAAATTAAAGAAGATTGATATAGTTTCAATTTATTATAATTGCTGTTTTTTAATCAGTGAGATATCATCTCCAATTTGGGTTTGTTTTATCTGTGGCTGCTTCAGAAGCTTTATTTCAAAATTTCTTGTGTGTATTAGACTTGCATGCAGAAGAAATGATTCTAATTTATTAGAAAAGATATCTAATATTTTAGTGAAACTAATGGATATTATTAGAAATGACAGGTTAGCTGATTTTGATATGGTAGTAACTGTTATACTTTCTGTCAGTTTAAATGCCATTTCACTTATTAACTGAACCAAAACGGAAACACAACCGAAAACAAACCAGAATGCATTTTGATCAATAGACCATTCCACATATTCGCCGAGTAAAACGAAACTGAAGATGTACAAATTAATATAAAATCCTAAAATGGTTACCGGATTCGGTCCAAAAAGACGAAAAAGGTCACGTTTATCTAAAAGTGTGTTTTGTTCGAGGATAGTTTTCGATAACGATTTCTCTGAAATCATCACTTTTGAAGTTATTCGTCCATTACTCACTGATAGGTGGAGAAGCTGAATAGTAATTGCGGTAAACAGGTAAGCATCAGAACAGAATGGTTTTGTTTCCATGTAATCCTTACACTGCTGAAAATCCGTATTAAACTAAAGAGTGTACTCGGGAGGGGACAAAAGCATTATTCACGGAGAAAGGTGTTGAAGTATTAGACTCGCGCTCTTGAATTTCAATTTCAATAACATAAAGTAAATATTGAATCTTGTTACTTCGGCTTCTTACTATTTAGGTAGTGTAAGTGCATATTGATATTATACGTCTTTGTTCGGGTATTCGACCGTGAATGTTAGTTGTGTATTTCAATATAATCATATAACACCTGGATTAATCCTGTTGAACAGTTGCGCACGTTATATCATTAAATTGTTGTTAAAAGTAGACAATGGTATTTTGTAACATGTGCTAGCATATAATAAACTAAATTTCATACTACACAAAGTATATCTTATCATAAAATACAGGTAGCCAAAAAATATTTCAATCTCATCAGGTAAGTACGAAAGTTTAATAAAATTTCTATTCTTACCTTACTGATGTTTATTTCACCGTAAAATAGTTCAATCTGTTGGATACTTCCTGAATAACAATACGTAACTGTTATGTCCTAAGCAATGCATAAAAATCTCTGGTATAATTAAGTGCTTTCAGATTTGTCTTAAAATGTCTAAGGATGTAAGACAGCGCAATACTTAAAGGTATATTATTTCGCAGTCTCTAACCTTCAGAACTAACATTTCTGTCATTAAAAAGCTGTCGTTTATTGGATGGAACCACCTAGTACTCATTTGCAGAGTCTGAAAACCTCAGACTTGTTCAATTGACACAATATAGAATAAATATCTGTCAATTAGACTGAAGTTTTCCAGCAGAACAATGTATATGAATTGACAATATTAAGGGTAAACCCGTTTTCATTTTCCACCCGGAAGGGAAGTAAGCTCAGTTTTGATATATCTGTGCTTGTAAGTACCAAATACATGCATCTGAGACGAGGGTTGTCATTCTTTGCAATTTCAGGTATAAAAATTCTCAAAATTGATATATTTAAGCAAGAAGTTCACATCTATCCATTAATTTTTAAACTACCGTATTGAAAAATTGAAAAAATGGCACGATGGACAAGCGATGTCCTTCCGTCTGTCCGTCCGTCAACATTTCAGTTTCCGAAATCTAAATAACAAAATGTTGCAACTAAAGGATAACTAATCACCACTTGAAAGAAAATCCAAATAATAATTGTTTGTTTTTTTTTTTTGTGTGGGGGGGGGGGGGGGGGGGGGGGGGGGGGCAGCCGGTCAAAGGTCATAGTGACGCGGAGACTGAAAACGGTTTCTGGACTAAGTTATATAGTATAACGATCACAAAAATCACCTGACTTAAGTTCTGGTATTTGATATTCGCTTCCGGGCTGTAAGTCACAGCGTAAAATCATGGCTACAGCTTTCAAACTTTACAGGATTATCAGGCACCACTTGAGGAGTGTCTTTAGACTTTTGTTTCATCAAGTCAAGTCAAGGTCACTGCGATGGGATTCCGGACTCGTAAACATTAAGTGCTACAACAGCATTAGCTTTCAAACTTTACACATTGACTAATTACCACCTGAGGAGGATCCTTATTGATTTTGGATTAATTGCTCGCCAAGGTCACAGGGATACCCAACCCTCCGTTTTTACTTTCAGTTCTTTTTCTCTATATTGCACCTTGGTATCTCTCATCCACATCCTGCTCCCAATACCCGACACCTCCACCCTTATGCATCTTTTTTTCTATCATTCTGTTTCTTGATACTGTATCTTTGTGTCCCCGATCCACATAACCCTGCGGAGCTCTTGTTATTCATTTGAAGGACTTAGAAATCAGTGTCTAGACTTTATATTGTTTTTCTGTCTTTTAAATCTTAAGTTCTGTCTATGCCAGTTACTGTCCTATAACTACATACAACAATTTATGAAGATATCTGGAATATTTTGTTGTTGTCAAAAGATCATGATTATCCAGACAGACAGACATATGGTGTGCAAGCCTAAGTCTCCTCCATTCACACTTGACAGCTCTTAAATTGTGAAATGTAGTATTTTATAAGTACTATTCAATAACCATTGCAATGATAAATGCTAAAATGTACTAAATGATGTTTTATAAAACCTTTCATTAATATGACAGTCACTTAATAATATTATCATAACTTTAACATTTTAGCTTTCAATATATCTAATATAAATTAGAATCTTTCATCTTAATATTTGTTTTAAAATGTGCTCACTTAAGGTCTCAGTGAAAATCAATGCAACTTACTGGTTGTCTCGTCTTTTTAAATGGTCTCACCCGTCTGTCACCCTGCTATACCTAAAATCCATTACTTTAACCACGTGACGTGTTTCAGACTGAATATGGCGGAACAAAAAGAAAAAACCAAGACTTTATATTTAACGAAAAGTTTACAAAGGAGTAACGATGATGACGGATGAAATTGAGAAGATCGAGAAAATGGAGACTAGAGAGGATGATGTTTGGATCTGTACATTTCCGAGATCAGGTTTGCCAGACATTACATGTAATTATTCCGCATTTATTCCATGATTATTATTATATAAATATTTCATGTAACAAAATCAAATACGACATATATCATGTTATGTATCGATATGTAATATGAATTTTTTATGTAATCAGTACGGTTTATACTCTTGTAATCTGTGCAACGATCTTGCTTTTCTACACAGCATGAACAATACGACATATATTTTGTTATGTAACATCGATATAGCATTTATGTATTAAATGGATGTGTAATGTAACAATAGACAGTTACTGCCTTTTATTGAGGTCGATATGTGTATTTATGGACCAAAAATGGAGCTTTTCAAGTGTTTTGATCTTAAATTGTGTAAGACGTCGGCTTGATACGACATTAAAATTGTTGTGATGTCTATGCTTGAAAATTGACTGGCAAGTCATTCATTAAGTGTTCCATTACATTTCATTCGGCTATTGACTTTTATACATGAAATACAGTAAAATTCACCAAGTATTTTTTCTTTATACTGTTCCTTAACAGTGAAATAATCGGTAGTTATAATCATAAATGCATTTTAATTGAAGTCATTCTCCATTTGAATTAAAACCGGAAAACGTCATAGAAGGTTAAGGAAAAGAACGACAGCTTTCTCATATAAAAAGTCCGAAGTTGTGATTTGCATAATACCATATTTCAATTGACGTCGCATGTTACATAAATCATTAACCCTCATCATGCTGGACACGATTGATTCTGCATTTGCGACCAGTGCAGACAAAGAGCAGCCTGACATCCGTGCAGTCTGATCATGGTCTGCACTGTTCGCCATTTAGTCAATATCTTTTTTGGTAAGCACCCTTTTAACAGTTAATGGTACTGTTCAAATTGAAAGATGAGCAAGTTCATTATAGAAATTTAGCACGGTAAGGGTTAAAGTGCCAAGTCTTCTATCCGACTGCTGTTACCATATTCTGATCACAGAAATGTACTTTTTTTTTTGAAATATGGATAATGTTTCTAATAGGTGCTTGTAATAGTTTAAAAGCAAACAGGCCTAATTCGGGTTTTTCTGTAAGAATGTATCACCCCTAAAGCTTGTGTGTATATATATAGCCAACAGCATGTTAACTTTAAAAACTGCAACTCGTAGCCTAGTATGTGTCAAGGCCCTTTGTTTTATTCATAGGAGATAACTCAAGACTGCTAAAATTTATCAAATCTTGGCCTTTTTTAACTCAAAGACACGGTGGAATTTTGCCTGGATAGCAAATGCATTAAGAAACACTTGTCGGGAAGATAGCCACAACCGAATGACATACCGCTATCATATTTTCCTTACGCTTAAATTACTTGAGGGATGGAGACTTTGCATTCCTTATCACTGGAAGAACAAACTTAAGTAGTGTCGCACGTGTTAAAATTTACAGGAACGACTATGACACAGGAAATGGTGTATCTCGTACAGACGTTAGATTTTGATACAGCAAAAGCAGTGCATTTCCAAGAAAGGAGTCCAATTGTAGACATCAAGGATGATCGATATCCTTACTATAAAGGTTTGATTGTGGTTTTATGGTGAAATTTTAAGTTTTTTATCTTTATTCGTAGACTGTGTGGTTAAGTCATCAGATAGAAAAGTGCTATTAACTTTAAAATGTTAGCAGTATTGAAAAGCACCAGAAAAAAACACAACAAATTCCTCGCAAGTGACCAGAATGAGAGTCTGAGGACGAATGAGTTCAGACGTACCGCCTTTTACGACAACTCGCCGTGCTAGGGATCGAGCATGTCCTGAAGTCTCAGGCATTTTCTACTGCGAAAATATGGTTCATTTAACAAAAGTTATTTGTATCCACGCTAGCATTTTTGCGATCCTCTGATAAATGTTTAGTTATGACAATGAAGGTTATGTAAAGTCAGTCTGGCATTCAGTTCTGTAATTATTTAGCTGCAAGTACAAAGGTCCGCCTCCTCCAAAAGTAGCATTCAAACTTATTCTTCACTGGTCATAAGTTTAAGCTTATTTCTTAACTACTTAAATCATACTTTATTTCTTAATTTGCATGTTTTATGTTCGGCTTTCTGCTTTATATACCGTGTTTATGACTATAATTTATTTATCATACATCTATACATAAACTTTTTAATTTATATTTATTACCATGATTAAGGTCTTAAATACATCGAACAAATGGAATCTCCGAGACTGATAAGAACTCATCTTCATTATTTTCTTCTTCCCGAACAACTAAAGAAGGGCAAAGGAATGGTGAGTGTGTCTTAACTTTTTTTCAAAATACAGTACACTCCGGTTATTCCGAACTCCTCGAGATAACCGAAGTTTGTAATAAACACATTATTAACAAGTTCCTTAAATAGAGACTTACCATAACATTTACACAAAGGGAACAATCTGTTTAGTGAATGAAATTGTTGAGTGAACACATTTTGTCAATCATAACCCTGTCCATGTTATATCAATGCAATGGAAAAGTAAGTTATCTATGTAACCTTCTATACAGGATAACACAGTCATGCATCTAACCGCCTTGAAATAGTTTTCGTTGATTTTCACATAGTTCTAGATATTTTTCCCTTTCTTTGACAAATATATATGGGTAGCAGAAAGTGTTCTCTTTCCAGAAATAGCTCTCAGAAACATATTTTACCTTGTGAAATTCTGTGGGTTTCAACTTTTAAAAACAATCGTCTGTTTGTTGACAAATTTCACCACAAAAATGTCAAATTTTCTCCATGGGCATTAAATGATTCGATCTTTACATAATGTTCTTTTGAAAGTGATGAGCCTTGCAGCAATTAGGCCTGATTGTTTCATGCCTAGAGGTTTGCATGAGATACATTGAACATATTCATGTAAGCCTACAAGCAGAATTGTCTCCATTCTGTTTTTCAAATATTTTACCAAGGATGCTCAAATCAAATATTTTTTTAGAAAATGATATTTTAGATACTTTTTTTTCAGACTGTGTACATTGATGCAGTTAGCTACACATAAATCTGAAATAGATAGTGCCTTCTTGAAATTTATTTAGTTTTAGTTCCAATGCATACCTAATAAGCACTGTTTATATTATAATAGCAAAATGATTCATATTAATCAGTTCAGTTTAGATTCAACGTGCGTTGAAATTACCGGTTGTCTTAATTTGTAGTTCATAAAAGGTACATTTTTGCAATGTCTTTCATTATCTTACTTTTTAATTATTTATTTTGAAATATTCTTGAAACAAACAGGCAAATGTCTGTATTAAAAAATAATACAACACATGTACTGGAAAAGTCTATTTTATTCGCGAGGCTTTTATTTTCGCGACATTTTTGCGAATTCATCTGTCTCGCTAATTTTCTGTCTTAATTTTGGCGGAGAAGGCCAATGTCGCGAATCGCGAATTCAAAATCTCGCGAAAATTTCGGAAATACGAAAATCGCGAAAAAAACAACAACCCGCGAAACATAAGACTCTTACAGTACAGTATGTCAAAAAGAAATAAAATGTTGGTTGAGTAAATCTGCAAATTGACAAGCTGTTGAAAAGCCATTTATCTGAGATGAATGACACTGCAGACGTAGTTTGTTTGGCATAATAATTATTACAATTTGTTCCACATAATAATTATTACGCTATTTTCAGATATCATATATTTATCAAATACTCAATGGTTGCAAAAATGTAGAACATAAAAAGCTATAAGGATCAAATAATTACAATAATTAAATTTATACCCATCTATGACACCGGTTCAAAGTCATACGATATTCATGTATTTGGCAGCCAACGCACAGTGTGATAGTCTTCTTTCTTTATCATTATTGGTAATTATATATTATTATATTGGCCTTTTAGGTTACTGAATTACATGTATTTTAGTTCAGAAAACCTTATCGACATTCTTTAAAAATGTCAGTGTTATGTCTTTTATATATATTAACAATCAGGGGTTAAGGGATTTGATGTCCGCGATCTTAACCATGTAGTATCCATTAAATTAAATGACTAGCGACTAACAACAACAACAACAACAACAACCAACTGACTGATAGCATAATGTTGTATTTTATATTTTGCTTGCTTAATCGTAGCTTTAATACTTTTCTAGAAAGTGGAAAGAACCCTGTTTAAAAATGTAATGTTTTATTAAACGGTTTTTATTTATGTATCCTTATGGCAGTACTTATAAAAAGTACTATTCGCCCTGTTTGCATGGCTATAATGACCCCAAGTTTTGCTACTAATAAATCCTAGATACGCAGAAAAGAGTGCCACACGCAAATGCACTAAAATGCCCTACAATTGTAGTGTAAAAGTCTGATAAAAATACAAAAAGTTGACAAAGAGAAAGATCCTGTAGTTGAAATAAATAATACCAAATTTTTACAGAGAGAAGTTTAATCGAGGTTACTTTGCTAAACTTTTAACACTAGATTCTTGAATTATTTTAATTGTTACACTGTTGAAATAAGATTTTAAGCGTATAAAGATTATATAAGGGTAAAACTTCTGAAACATAGACCAATTTCAATCATGATACACTTTTAATAATCTTCAAGAATATAATTGTTTACTACCCGTTAAGAAGACCTTTCCCGTTTGACAGTTTTCCCGCGTTTCACTTTGAACAGCTTCAAACAAAAAACCGATAGTTTGATATCGCCGCAGTATTATACGTCACAGTCGCCAGCTGTCGTTTACTCTTACAATGACAAGCGTGTAGGCCAATCAAAAATTAGTTGTTTGTTTTATCTATTGGTTTCTAATTTAAGACAACTGTTCAAATGCAGTATGAAAGTTCAACATTTCTATTTACACGAAAATGTAACGTCAACATAATGTACATCATGTAACGCACGTTGAACTTTCCCGCCAAAACACGTGTTTTACGAGACATTAAGAAAGTGTGTCGTTCTTAATAATAAAAAGCAGAATGGCGTTATTGTAGATAATGTATAAGACACTGTTTCAACAAAATACAATTTTGAAAGAATTATTTTCCGTCAAGGGCATCTTGACTTTTAAAAGTACATGTATGTCATGACGCCGAAAAGACTGGCGATTCCTCGAACAATAGTCCCGATTCATTCTTAAATTTCAAGCAGTTCCATAACACTAAGTATAAGGATGTCGTGTGGTGCATGTCTCGGCAAAACAGGTTTTTTAAAACACTTTTATTAAATATGGATATAACGCGAAAAATACCAATTGGTGATATATGTTGGACATACGATTTTTAATATTGACGATTGTTATGAATAATAAGACAGAAACTGTTCAGAAAAAGCATAAGAAATATTAATTTTCCACGTTCAAAAAAGTCTTACTTGTGTTTTGATTAAAGTATAAATCGAATTTTTGACAAAAGTCGCACACTGATCTTGTCAAAAGTATTTCGAATGCGGAAAAAGGGATATCTCTGCAATCATTTACACACCATTAGCTTTAAATAAGCTTACCATTATGACATGTTTAGCAACCTAAAAAAGCTGTTTGAGATGCAAACTGGCTTTGGCAATGGGAAGATTCGACTGAAAAATAGGTACAATTCCCAATGCACAACAGTTACGTCCAATTTGTTCGTAACGTCTTTACAGAGAAAACATGTGACGTGTAAAAATTGCAGTTAAGGGTTTTTTAACGTTGAAATATTTGTGAACACATTCCACATAAAATATGATTCGCTATGTATGTGACACTTCCAAAAATCAGACACTGATACCTTTCTGTCAATGTCGTAAATTTTTTGTTGTTGTTGGATTTAACGTGGCACCGACACATGATAGGTCATATGGCGACTTTCCAGCTTTAATGGTGGAGGAAGACCCCAGGTGCCCCTCCGTGCATTATTTCATCACGAGCGGGCACCTGGGTAGAACCACCGACCTTCTGTAAGCCAGCTGGTTGGCTTCCTCACATGAAGAATTCAACGCCCCGAGTGAGGCTCGAACCCACAACGATGAGGGGCAAGTGATTTGAAGTCAGCGACCTTAACCACTCGGCCACGGAGGCCCCTACCAATGTCGTAAGTTAACAAATGACATATGACATATTACCGATAACAACTATATGTTGGAAAGCATAATATGTTTTCCTCGTTTATTATAGAATGCGCCACCCTTCATTTTTCAACGGTCTGTTATAAAATTTTCACAGATTAAAACTGGCGATATTTCCGACAGTGTTTTTTTCTCCATTTCGCTGCCATGACCACTAACGTTGTCTTTTCAACACAGCGCAAAATGACATACTTGATTTGCATTAATTCGAATTTGGTTTTTGTTTCTGTTGCTGGATATAATGAAATAAAATCACAATAATAATAAAGTAGATGTTATTTCACGGCATTGTGCTTTTCTACATGGCATACGCACGTTTATTGTACACGAGTGCGCATGTCCAAGTCAAATAAACGGACTTAGTCGACTATTACATTAGTGCATGAGACAGTAAAACAAACCAGTAGCACGATTCTGTTACATCTTTTATTCCAGAAATTGTATTGAGAAAACAGAAGCCACGTAAAACTTTTACCGAATAAGGGCACTCTATGAATTTTAAAGCAATAGCAAGACTACAAATTCGACAGGCTGATAGAGAAATATTTTAATGAAGAGAATTAAAAACAAAAAAAGCGGAAAACAAACAAAATTTTGATTTGGGCCTAACCGAGTGTTTGCAACATGCCTATCGATAAACTCCGTCCATACTGAAATGTACACGCGCAACTCCCGATGAAATGTCGGGTAAGCTTCAAAGACATGTACCGAGGTCACAAAGGGCAAACAGGTGTTTGAGTGATTCACAAGTAAACGACTGCAAACTGGCAAACGGGAAACGTCTTCTTAATGGGTAGTATGTGTATCATGGTTGAAAATATTCTATGTTTCTGATTTTGAAGGTGTATGATTGAAGAATTAGTCTATATTCTAATATCCATAAAGATTTTTAAAGATGAATCATGGTATGCAAATATTTTTATACATCCATAACCAGTACCTCACAATATTTTGTTTTTGATTAGTATGTGCCGGAACGGCACCAGTATACATGACATTATACATTCCTTGCAAAATATTCTTATGCCTTAGTGACTGGTTCGTATAAATTCTCTCTGCCTATAATAATTTATAATACAATCTTGTGTCCTCGCAGAATTCACGTATGGGAAAGTCAACTCTTCTTTGATTATATTCCTTAAAACACACTATAAATTCATTGTATCCGCGAGATTCAGCTTTCACAGAGAGAATATATAGCTTTTCTTTTTCCAATCAGTTAAAAAGAACCCGCCCGCTTAGCTCAGTAGGTAAGAGAGTTGGTCTACGAATCGCGGGGTCGTGAGTTCGATCCTCGGGCGGGGCGTATGTTCTCCGTGATTATTTGATAAACGACATTGTGTCTGAAATCATTAGTCCTCCACCTCTGATTCATGTGGGGAAGTTGGCAGTTACTTGCGGAGAACAGGTTTGTACTGGTACAGAATCCAGGAACACTGGTTAGGTTAACTGTCCGCCGTTACATGACTGAAATACTGTTGAAAAAACGGCGTTAAACCCAAAACAAACAAACAAACAGTTAAAAAGACTAATTTGTCTGGCATGATAACAGAGATTTATGTATATATTCAATTTTTGAACCAGTAAGAATGTTTTGTACAATTCGGGTGTAAATATAAAGATGCATCAAAACTAATGTTATAGGTTGGTGGACTTGTTGTTAGCATGTAAACGCTCGTTTGTACAGCTAAGCGCGTTGCCGTATTTTACGTGATTTATTGTGGCGGTGATTGGTTCGTTTAAATTCTACTTGTTATATATTTGTTTCGGATTAAAACATGTAAAAACGAATGTTTTTAAATTCGTGTGTGCAGCTTTCTGAATATAACAATGCTATTTTAGCGGTGTTAGCTTATTAAATACCCCGCATACATGTCACTTAATCATTATTTTACGAAATGTACACACATTTTTTGCTTTCGATATTTTGTAGACTATTTCTGTTGTCAGACACCCTAAAGACGTGGTAATATCGTTATTCCGTATCATGCAGTGGTGTGACCTGCTGGCTGAAGATGAGACTACGTTCGATTCATTTCTTGATACGATCGTCAATGGAACAGGTGTGACACCGTATACCTAGCGGTTACTTCCATAGATAAGACATTCCTTGGTTCCTTGAATATCCTTTTCAGATCCTCGTTTTTGTTGTATCTTAGATACGTTAATTATTTAGCCTCTTTAGCTGAGTGCTTATGGTCGCTGTCCTCAACTCACTTGCCAGTCAACTCCGTAGAATCGAAAACTCGCACAGAATGTTAAATTGCTTCATATGACGAAGCAATCCAGCTGACTTATGGTTATGGTAGGGCGGAGGTTCTACTAGACATGGCCAGTGTCTTACATAATGACCAGAGGCGCGTCTCTGATTTCCCTCAACAACAAGTCGCCAGCCATACATTACAAAATTTGTATCGCGTTAGACCTAAAACCTTTTATATTTTCTATCTATATTTTATCTATGGAAGTCGACAATTACAAAGGTTTTGTGTTCTTTAGTGTTAATTTTCTTTTGTTTTGACATGTTTTAAACTGAGAATTATTTGTGAACAATTATGACTATGTTACTGGAGTAAGGTAAGATAATTCTGCACGTTTGACAAAATAAAAATCCAATCCGTCCTGGCGGAACGTCATTTATCAGAATAAGATAGAATAAACTTTCGACTTAAAAAACCGGAAAGGAAAATCATCCTGTTTGTAATTTATAAAAGCGGCAACGTTGTTTTTTCTAAAGATAAAAAATAAATAATAACAAAAATGTGATACGTGAAATATTCAAAACTAATGCTTTCAAAGACCTTTTGATGATTGCGGAGCTCTTAATCATAAACAAATACATCTTTTATCAGACCTGATAATAAACAGCATGGTGTTCCACAACTTTGAAACGTTTCATTCAAATCTACTGTGGACAAAAATCCAACAATTTCAAAACTGTCTATTAAGTAACCAGTCTTTAAGTCCATAGTATAATCTGAACTTTTAAAAGATCATGATTTATTCCAATTCTACATTGTAAAAATAGTTTGATCCAAACTTGTAGAACAGTGTAAAAGGATAAGGATACGTTGTCGCTTTACTAGGTAACATATTGTTATCAACAATCGAAAGCAAAGTCATAATCTTGTTGTAAATAAACCAAATATATGCCCCCATCTCTTTTTCTATTCTCTCCCACTCCCAACCCAACCCTTATCTTTTCATTATATTGTCCATAATTAAAGCCTACTCAAGATATGTTCAATAAATTCTGCTAATAAATCATGCAGTTACAGAGACCACTGAGTAGAAGTTCATTATCCGGGAGTCGTATTATTTCTCCATTTTTTTTTTATTTCCCCTTATAATATTTCTTATTCTTGCAGGGAACTCAAATATCATCTTGTGGACATTTCATAAAATGTTAGAACTTAAGGTGCACAGGAACCCTAATTCTTTCGTCTGCCTTTATAAAATGATTCGCCTTTTGATCAGTTCCCTTGATTGGAGCAAACCGTTTGAACGTGAATGCTTTTGTTCGACGAGAGGATGACCTAGTGCGACTGGAGCCATGTTTTATTTTGTTCTTTCTTTTATCTCATGTTAAATTATTTCTCTTTATATGTTTTAGGCTATGCCTGTCCGTGGCCACGGCATGTATTAGAGTACTGGGAGCGGCGAGACGAAAAGAATGTCCTCTTTGTTAGATATGAAGACGTGATAAAAGTAATTAGTTTTCTGTTTATATACCGAATATCTCCGAGCAGTACTTCAATGTTTTCGTAAAATGAATAATTGAGTACATAATACACAATATACTTAATATGTGTAACTCAATATCAAAATTACCCCGTTGATCATTGATACACATCTAGAACGTGTATATTTGTAGAACAAAGGTTATCTTGATATACATTTTCATTCGAATAAAGAAAACTAAAGCCTACTATAATAGCATAAAAAATAAAAATTGTAAATACAAAGTATGTACATATACCGAGGTCATCCATGACGTGTCGGGTTGAGGCTCAAAACTATTATCAATGAGTATTGTAAGGTTATTTAACAGTGTTGAGGACATTACTGAATTCTATTGGACGAGTACACAGCAGTACTAATCCAAATATGAATTATTACTGCTGTGTACGAGTCCAATTGAATTCAGTATTGTACTCAACACTGTTAAATTACCTCTTTATTTCACACCATAATAAATAATGACAAACGGCTGAAAAAAACTATTATGTACATAATTAATTTAATTGACAATTTGAGAATTTGCTCTTGTACATCAAAATTATATCATATATATGTGTGTATACTTTCGTGATATAACAAAACTGTATTATGTTCAACTTTGAAAACAATGAATTATCAGAACACTAATAAGTCAGTATAAGCATTCTATGTAAAGCATTTTTAAATGTTTGGACATATTGTGTACATTTAACATTAGAAAAAAGTTAACAAGTGTCCTGGATTTTATTTTCCCGATAATTTAAAAGAACAAGGTTGTCACAGACAACGAAAATAGGAAAAAATGAACTGAACACCCTAAAACATCTGAGTAATAGTCTGAGACTGGTCTCCAAATTAGCGGGTAAAGTTGAGAGTAAAGTTTAATGTGCAGTGATCTTTGTTGGCTCTTTGATACTGGTGGTAAAATTTTACAATTCATAATCTTCAATTTATGCAATAACGTCATCAGAGCCATCCTCGGGTTCAAAGTCATACTGGTTACCTAGACCAGACATTGTAGAGATATGTGGTGTATAAGACACTTCACTAATTGTGGCAGCTGTTGCTGTAAACGGCGTAGTTTGCTCCACCACTGGCTTGTTTGACTGAACTAGTATTTTCGACATGCGTTTCTGTTTATTTAATGAAACATCTAAATAATTGTTTACTGATTGAATGTTCTTGTGACATGTTAACTGTATGCTATCATAACTTTCGATGTCTGCTTCTCTAATGCGCTTTACTGTCGTTTTCCTGCGAAATGACTGGTGAGTCTTGTTGTTAGACCAGCATCTGTATACATGGTTTTCATGATCTCACCAAGAGAATGTTCTCCAAGGAGAAAGTTTTTGTTCCATGTGTGTTGTTTCATCTGGTTATCATTCAGAATACCAAGATAAAAGGGTGATTCAAAATCAAGCAAAGGTGTTGGTCTCTTGTGAGTGAACTGATTTAGTAGGTTTACAGAGCATTTGCACATTCCTAAACAAGGTCAGACTTTGCTTCAAAATATACTGTTTATATCTAAATATTGTATTGTATTGAAATATAAAAGATAAAAGGTAAGGGTAGATTTCTCGGAAGCACAGAGCACCAAAAACACAGCCCCATTTGCATAGTAGGCCCATAACAAAAAGAAGCTATAATGGAAAAAATATTTCAGACGGGTTGCATCAAACATCCAACAAGTACATATTAATTGATGCTAAATATTGATGGAAGGGAAGGAAATGGTCAGGGGCGAAATGGGGTCAAGGGGGATGGGGGTGGGGGGGGGGGGGGAGGAACCCAAAGGGAAAAGTTGAACAAGGACGAATATACAAGGGAATGCCAAGTTCTTTAAAAACAGTCGCACTACAACGTAAACCACAATAGCGCAGACACTCATGTACCAAGGGCCTCCGTGGCCGAGCGGTTAAGGTCGCTGACTTCAAATCACTTGCCCCTCATCGATGTGGGTTCAAGCTTCACTCGGGGCGTTGAATTCTTCATGCAAGGAAGGCATCCAGCTGGCTTACGGAAGGTCGGTGGTTCTACACAGGGTGCCCGCTCGTGATGAAATAATTCACGGAGGGGCACCTGGGGTCTTCCTCCGCCATTAAAGCTGGAAAGGCGCCTATCATGTGTCGATGCGACGTTAATCCAACCAAAAAAAAACATTCATATACACACAACTGCGATCAACTGAATAACATAGAAAAACGAATAAACAACACATAAGAAAACAGTAGGCCACCGTTATAGACTCACAAGCATACAAACGCACTCACACAAGTAGGAAAAAACAATCAAACACCGTCTTAGGATTCGGCTGCCAAAACAAAGGGAAGCTACGAAAACTTACTAAAAGTAAAGGGGGGCCTTGCAAAAAGTAGCGTAAATGCAAGGGAAAGGAGAGGGCAATAGAGGGAGTGAGGCGAAGGAAAACGCTTACAACAAATAAGAAAACATACGCAACAGAAAATACAAGACAGACAAAACAACCAGTTGAAAATAGGGGCGCCGCCTTGGAACGGTCAGTAACCTATATAAAGGAAACTGGGGATTTAAACGCGTTTAGGGCATGCCAACCTCGCGCTTACCTTATTTTCAACAAGTTAAACAACACAATGCAAATAAAATCCCCGCTGAGAAAGGCTCTAGCATAAGGTTTGTTTAAATATTTATGAAGAATACATTGGATTTAAAATTACCAACCTCTTCTTCTTCCTCTGTCAACGCTTGCGCTCAGTTTGGTTTCCTTCCATATCCTTCGTGTTGTTGTTGTTTACGTTTGGCTGTCAAAACAACTCTACTGACTTAAAATTCGTGTTCTTTAAGTAGACTGACATCATAGTCTTTCTCTGTGAGGTACCTATCAAACTGTTTTGAATTGCTTTGATACTGTCAGGCTCATACTGTCAACCGTTTTGTTTCCTGATCTTTACGAAAAATGTTCTCAGTATTTGATTTAATTGTGGGGGTGGTATTTCGTGTTTTACTCGGTAAATATTCCTCTATCCATTGGTAAAATGTGTTTATGCTATTGTCTGTTTTCCTTTTCGTATTTTGTACGACATTTCAGTTAAAAACTCCTGTATTTCATCATTTGTTAACAGTTTTCTAAGCAGTGCCAGACAAAACACTCTATCCAAGGAAAGTAACTCCAAATGACTCGGAAGGGTATGGAATTGGACGAGTTGTCCCGTCAAATACGGAATAAAATATGGAGTTTAGGGACTCGAGTCCAATTCGAAAAAGATATGGTTTTCTTGTATTGTACATAGGTTTCTAATGTTGCCATTATATTCTTAAGAAACATAGACAAATATCAAACTGGGATGCCACGTACCAAAAACGCAGCCTCCCCAAAACCAAAACCACAGCACGCAGACGTGCACACCACAAACACACACGCACACACACGCGCGCACACACAAAGCCAACACACCAGGACGAAACGAAGAAACAAAGGAACACAGTGGGGCACCGCCTTGGAACGGTCAGTGGCAAAAACACCTCTGGGGAGCTTAAACCGGTTTATGGTGCGCACCCAACCTCACTCTTACCCCCATCATGTTCCAAAGACACGGGACAGTGTAAATAAAAGTAATCCCCTCCAGGTAAATCTCTAACACACGTAATGGAAACAAAAAGGCATGGCATGTAAAACACAAAAATGCTCGTGTATAAATATATAAAAAGCAAACCTTAAGAAACAAAAACGTATGTACTCAATGCCTTTTCAGAAGACAGAGCAACAAGAGAAACACCCTTAAGGGCCTGACGAAACAGTCCAGAAGACAGATATCAAAACAGTTCAGTCCAGTTCAGACCATAAATGCATATTAAATCGTACAGTACGATACTGACTTTTATTGTGTCGTCACGTGATGTAAACAAACGTTTTCGATTTGTTGAAAATATATAGGTGTGAAATAATATAACATATCGTTTGTTCATGAATATTACATTCTTGGCTCTGATTATCAGGACACATATTTATACATTTACTTTTGTTCATAACCTAATATCGTTGGTTTATACCTGTAAATATATTGTTGGTTTATACCTTTAAAGTGTTACGTTCCATTTGAAGGACAAACCTGCTGCTATTAGAAGAATTGCTGAATTTCTTGGACGAAAGCTCACCGAGGAAGATATTCAAAGGATTACCGAACACTGTCAGGTTGAAAACATGCGTGAAAACCCCATGGTGAATTTTGATTATTTTAGAGACATAAAAACTGTAAATGACCATGCGAAAGGAAGGTTTATTAACACAGGTAACTCTAACATTGTTACAACTGAAATTATTTACATTACTGTTTGATTACAGTACCATGCACGTGTGCTTTACATCAAATGCATTTGACTGGGTATTTTCCGTATCTGGAGTGATTACTTTCTTCTAAGAGGGTCGCCGGTGGCAGCTATTAACTTCTTAGATATATTCGTACAACTATATATTGTATATAAGACCCCTTTTATTATTTTGGAAAATTAATTCACCACTAGGTTGGAAGTACTGGTATTCCTTTTTACGAGTTAGTACAGATCCATTTATCTGTAAGATGCAATGATGCTGACGTCTAATTATTTACGTTTAAAATGTTTAGTGACGGTGCTTTGAACATTTTATTTACCAAGTCTTATACCTGTCTGTAAGAATGAATGTATTTCAGGTCGGTCAGGAAATTGGCAAGATATACTGACAACAGAGCAAAGCAGAAAGGTTGATAGACTGATTCAAGAATTAGACGGGTCGGGTCTTGTCTTTTAACATATAATAACGGCTCAATATTCTAAGAATGAAGTCGAACTAACAGAGAGTGATTGGTTACAATTCCTTAGATCGAGATGGACAAACACAAGAATAGCTCAGTGGTTTCGGAAGTAGGACATTCGATATCTATTACCTTAGGAATCAATCAAGAAACATGTAATTAGACAAAACTGGTAGTTCGTATATGACTTGAAATAGTGAACCTTCCTTTCTTTTTGTAAATACTGATGACAAATTAAACATAATATTTCAGAAATTAGACGTATTAGGTGTGAATGATAGATACTTATGAACTTCTTGCGATAATTAAGATCTCAATCTTCGGAATTATTTTGTCCATCGTGTACACCAACATGGCTTCCTTAATATGGTAAGATATACCAAAGAAACTCCTAGGCGTCCCAAAATGGTTGCTTTTCGTGACTATGTGGATGCAGAGTACATTCTACAGCAAGCTTAAATCACACGATATGGCATCGATAGGGAATATCCAAAAGAACTCGCCAGTGCGAGAACAAAACTCTTTTGGACCGTTTCCGCAAAGAAAGGGAGGTGCATGACCATCATGCAAAACTTGCCTACCCAGCAAAGATTGTCGTTAGAGGTCGGGTCGCAACCCTAGAGCATCACAGAATTTCGTTAGTAATTTGAATGGTACGTTACTTTTAGACTTTTGTAAGCAATATTGCCATTGCATCAGGAAAGGGCGTTTTGGAAAAGAAAATTAAGTTGCTTATGTATTAACAAATGAAAATATATGATGTTATTTAACTGTTTAGAAATTCTAGATCCTATAATATTGTCTGACCGTTGTACAGATGCATATAAAATTTCAACAAAGTTACCAGATATAGATGCATCAGATGAAAATACATGCAGTAGAATCGAATATGTTAAATTTATAAAGGGAACAAGATGCAGGAATATAATGCAGAATATGTCTATCTAGCTAGTAGTAGACCAACTTAACAGTATAACATCGGAATTAAATTCCGTACCACCAGTAACAAGGCTAACGAGAAAATATCTGGTTTTCTACATAAAGTGGACCAAGAATGCTCTGCACATTTTCACATTACTCCAAGGCAAGGTTATGTGCCTCTCCCACGAGCACCAGACACGATGTTAAACTTGTTGCTCAAAAATTTACATGGTTCGTTACGTATCTGGTCCATGACTCCCCTGACTACCACATAATTTTGATGCACTTTCCAAATACGTTCCTTGAGTAGAGATCATTTGTCGCGCATAAGGAAAATGCCGTTTGCCCTTAGGTCAAATTCAGGCTGTAAATTCCGGTTCTCTGCCTTTCTTCAATAGATTTTAATACAGTTTTAATATATTTAATGCTCTTCATCAAATTAAAATTTAAATAAATGATTAAAAATACAAAGGTTTGCGTGTAAATTGACCATAATGGGGAATATCGGTATCTTTGTTACAATTTCTTGTTCATTTAGGTTGTATGCATTGGAAGAATTTTTCTCGAATTCATTTTGACATCACATAGGTCTTATTAGTTCAGAGTCGGACAATTCATACAAATACAAAAACTCAATATAGGCAAAGGAAACAAAAACACTCGTTATTGATCTAGTGCAATTTTGTTTAAAGTTGATAGTGCTTATAGAGTCCATAAAATATTGATACACAATTACCAGATACGTGTAAAGTGTTATGTTCGAGATACCATTTCCATGTTCACAGCTGAAAACTTCATTTTAGGTACAGAAAATCGGTAAGCCCACAAGACCTGGGAGACGTTACAGGTGGGATGACGTTATCTAGTCACAGGCACTGTTTAGACTTTTTTGTAATATGCAGTGCCACGTGCGCAAGAATTATATTCAACATAGATTTTTAGCTTAGAAAATTCAAACCTTCAAGATAAGACAAAATCCCTTTCAACTTTAACAAAGAATTTATTTTTCATAAATTTCAATAATGAACGATATAAAATAAGAATAAATTAAGTATTTACAAGAAATTTAACGTCAGTCACTGGATAAAACGGAGTAAAACGATTCAGAATGCTTAATGGTATAATGCCGATATTCATTAAAAAAAAGTGTAACAGTTATTTTTTCAGGATTGTCAACAGCAGTACCTAAAATTTCTTCTTCCTTGCAGAAACTAAAGTATGACATTTAATCAAAATAGTCGCAAAAACAAAGAAAAAAAGTAAGGTAAGAAGTGTACTTAAATTAGAAGACACTTACAATAAATGAAAGTTAGCATGATTATTATTAGTAATTGGAGTACAAACATGGCTAATTCTGAGTCGAATGTTCGAGGCGTATCTTGTTATCTCAAATCATGGACTATATGTAAAGATATTTACGACTACCTTAAATGCCTATTGATTACACAAACTGCTAAGATCATGATTTATAAGTATAGACATTGCTATATAACAAGTCACAGATGTACGTACATTGACGGACATTGACATATTATACAACATTCAACCGTTTCCTTGAAAATCCAATAATAACAAGATTATGTTTAAGAATAGTCGTACGCATGTAAGCAAATGAAGGGCTTTTATGTCTTACGCTTTTATTTATAATTTTCTATTCACACTAGACTTCTGCAAATGTCATGGTATCAGGTTTTATAACTGTTTTTGTGATATAGAACAGGTACAATGTCAGTAAAATACAGGTTTCTCTTTGTCATTTGTCTGCTTTGGATCATCTTTCACCTTCTTGTATTTTACAGAGAGTCTTGCTTTTAACAACAGAATGATATAAGCAACAAGTCTATATGCAAACATCATGCCGATCAGCACACCCAGATCAAGCCATAAATTGTCCTGGAAAATATCAGAAATTGAAGATCAGTACTTCAAAGAATGATGATATAATTAAAAACATTTATTATAGGTATTCTATGTAGCTCTTAATTAGCTACCAGTCTCTGATCTTTTTTATTTACTACATGTATATTAAATATCAATGAATGGGTAATCTATAGGACTTGGCGTATCTATGGAATAGCTCTGCCTTAAGGAGTGACAAGGGCATTAACTCTTGTATGTAGGGGAGTAATAATAGAGCTGAGGTAAGCAAGGATCTGTGAAAAAGACTAGTGTTACCCTGTACGTATGAGCGTCATGTTTTACGTCACTTTTTGAAGTTGAGAAAGTATCTATTAGTAACAGAACTAATCTACCATTACCAAATATAGTATGCATCTCTTTGTGTACATGTATTTATGTAGCTAAGCAAATACATGACCTTTCTAAAAGCTATTATATTGTGCCGGGTTTTAAAGCTGCTGTTTTTAAAATATATAACGCTAACTTTTCAATGTTTTCCTGGTGCATGATACATGTTAAAGAAAACACTTCAAGTCTTTATATCGCATTTTCTTTCCTCATCAAAAATAAGATGGAACATATCATTTTTGGTCAGTTTACTGGTATGGTGGTCCCTTTGCAGGCTTTTTGTTTTCCTCTCAATAACTAGTGACTGTTTCAGCCTACATTCTAAAGAACTTCATACGATGATAATATGTTGTCATTAGATTATGCAATTGTAGGGGTCAGTAGGTTAATGATCAAGATAACAGAATCTTCCCTTGAGATACTAAAAACGATGTTCGTTTTACATTAGGATGGTTTAATTAATAGAACAACCACATTTACAGTTGCGCACACTTTATCAATAAATTTATTCTGACTCAATTTTGTTACCTTATCAAAGTTTAAATAATCTATAACATCTTGGCCACTGTCGTATAAGCACCGTTTAGGACCTGGTTTTGCATCATCACCTGAAGCTGAGCCTGTGTTGTTTGTGCAAGCTGGAAGTTAAAGCATGCTCATGTAAAAAACAAAAAAACAATCGTATCTGGTGGTTAAATGTCAGAATTCCATGCAAAAATGAAACTAAACATACTATTTTCTCCAGTAACAAAGTGTTCAATCTTTTTTTGTGTGTTTACCGCCACACTTTCACTTACATAGGTCATATGGCGACTTTCTAGCTTTTGACGGTTGAGGTAGACCCCATGTCAATCTGACTAAAGTACTTAATCTTCTAAACGAAGATCTGAGAATGACCCATTCACATTCGTCTTCTTTATATTTTGGATTTCCGATATTGCTATTTTTATTTTCGCAAATCTATTTTTATTTGAACCAATCAGACGACTTGTTTCAACAAGCATTTGGCTGAACCATCAAAATAACATCGAATGTCAAAGGGTGAGAAAAATGTGCAATCACTCCGGGGCGCGTACCCGGGACCCCTCGCTTACAGGGCGAGTGCCTTACCGACTAAGCTAACCGGCTGTCTGACACCTTACGTGACCAAGTCCGTACCATGACATATGATTTCTCTCAAAACACGAGGGCGTAGTCGCGATGTGGACGTCATAAGAATTGTAGATATGAAAAACCCAGGCTGAATATAGATTTTTTAAACTTCTACTTTCACATACAAAATATTGTAAGTAAGTCTCTGATTGGCTAGCGGAAGGGTCGTCAGAACGAGGCTATCAATAGCACGTCTTCAGAGCCAATGTGTGTAGCATTAACTGGAGATGTACTTTAGTCAGATTGGACCCCAGGTGTACCTAAGGGCATTACTTCATAACAGGCAGTCACCTGTGTAAAATTACAAACATTATGAAAGTCAGCTGGTTGGAATCAACAAAAGAAAATGATAACTCTGTATCTACAAAGCGTTTACTATGTTTACAATCAATGTAAGTCGTGGTTTTATTCGTTGAATATCATTTTGTGCATATAACATGCCTAATTATAAAAGTGAAATATTGAATTTACTCAACATTTGCACTATTATCTGATGATTTCTGCATGCATATATAGCATCCTTAAGTTTATCTAAAGAATTGCGCTACAGCTTAAAGATGATTCTGCATACACCATTATTGTCTAAAGAATTGCGCTACAGCTTAAAGTTGATTCTGCATATACCATTATGTATCTAAATAATTGCGCTACAGCTTAAAGTTGATTCTAAATAATTGGGCTACAGCTTGAAGTTGATTCTGCATATACCATTATGTATCTAAATAATTGCGCTACAGCTTAAAGTTGATTCTGCGTATACCATTATGTATCTAAATAATTGCGCTAAAGCTTAAAGTTGATTCTGCATATACCATTATGTATCTAAATAATTATGCTACAGCTTAAAGTTGATTCTGCGTATACCATTATGTATCTATGTAATTGCGCTACAGTTTAAAGTTGATTCTGCGTATACCATTATGTATCTAAATAATTGCGCTAAAGCTTAAAGTTGATTCTGCATAATTATACCATTATGTATCTAAGTAATTGCGCTACAGCTTAAAGTTGATTCTGCGTATACTATTATGTATCTAAATAATTGCGCTACAGCTTAAAGTTGATTCTGCGTATACCATTATGTATCTAAATAATTGCGCTACAGCTTAAAGTTGATTCTGCATATACCATTATGTATCTAAAGAATTGCGCTACAGCTTAAAGTTGATTCTGCGTATACCATTATGTATCTAAAGAATTGCGCTACAGCTTAAAGTTGATTCTGCGTATACCATTAATATGTATCTAAGTCCATTATGTATCTAAGTCCATTATGTATCTAAGTAATTGTGCTACAACTTAAAGTTGATTCTGCATATACCATTATGTATGTAAGTAATTGCACTACAGCTTAAAGTTGATTCTGCATACCACGATGTATCTAAATAATTACACTGTTCCATGAGTTTTGTTCTTCATTTTGCGTTTTTCCTGTAAGTTGATTGTGCATGCATATCATTATATATGTTTATCGGAATAAATAAATTGCTGCATGTTTATAACATTGTATGTTTTGATAATTACGTTGTTGCTAAAACAGGTTACTGCTCACAATACAGTTTATCTTGTTATTCTACATGTATAATTGTATATATCTAAATAATATACAGTGTATAGATAAATAACTGCGTACGGTAACGGCTCAATGTTGATTCTGCAAATATTGCTTTAAAAAGCTCTTGAAATATCGTTGTATAACTTAATAACAGCATTTTTTGCTTAAAATTTATTCCGCGTGTTTCGTTTTTATATCAAAATAATTGTTGTCATTTTTGTTTAAGTCAGTACTTAATATTATAATATATTTCAACGCGTTATTGCTTCAGGCTAATTCTGCGAGTTTTGTGATATCTCTTGATTCTTTGTAACGCTATCCGTGTTATAGCAGGAAGGTCTATGACGTATCAGTTGTTCCAGGTTATAGTCACTTCGTATATTTCATTATTGTTTTATCATATCATGTCTTAATAACTGCGTTGTAAACATAAATTTAATTCTGCATATATCATTGTGTATTAAAGTAAAAACATATTTTTGCATAATCATTAATTGATTCGTAACTTTCTTATCTTCCTTATTTCAAAACATTGCAAACTTCTTTATCAATCTATACATTATCTGGACGTAGACCTTTTCTATGACTTTTAGAATAATACAGTTTCTTATAAAGATCAAATATGTACATTTTAGACAGTATTTGACGAGTATCTAACGACAATAATAACAAACGTAAGTTTCGTCGAATTAATTTCGAAAATAACACGAGACATTTCAACTTTTAAACGTGTGTCACTAACTAATACACTTTATTAAATATATCCGAGTCCAACACTGATACTGTTACTCACAACAGGATGGCGGAAAATGGGTTTACGCCCACGACATTACCAGCATACACTGCAAAGCACTAGTAGCCTAACTTAACCATACTTGCCATTTATTATTGTAAATTATCAAAAACGCTCATAAGAGGCTACTCTCCATTTGTTTATTTATTTTGTTATCGGCCTCAATATATTTCATTGCCAAATGTTTAATGCGTAGCAGAGATACGCGGAACGGCATCGTCCACAATTAACTCAAAAGGGAGAGCCCAGATCTACGGATCGTGGAGTCGTGAGAATCCAGGGCGAGGCGTGTGTTCTCCCTGACCATGTGGTGAAATACAATGTGTCCGAAAACTTACGTCCGCCACCTCTGATTCATGTGAAGTTTGCAGTTACTTGCAGTGAACATGTAAAAATGGAACAAAATCCAGGAGCGCTGGTTAGGTTAACTGTCCACCGTTAGCATAACTGAAATTCTGTTAGAAAAAAAATAACAAAGCAATTTGATGGACTACGATCCCGTAAAGAGTTGCTTGATTTATCAACATTTGACACATTTTTTTCAGAACTATATGTGAGTTTTTTTGGCATTCTACAGAAATTGCTATTGTAAGAAAACGTTACAAATGTGTTTTGGTGCAATTAAAACTAAACTCTTGTCCTTAGGTATCAGTTTTGACATTAAGAACTGTCGCTCTTGCCCTACCGGCCTCTTTGGAGAATTCTAAAGTTGTCCCACAACCTCACAAAACAGTTCTTTTATCAATGAGAAAAGATGCTTCAAGTTTCTTTTTCATAAATTATGAAGTTACTATAACACGGATGGAATAAAAGACCTCAAACTTACAGTTAAAAACGTTGAATTTTTAAACTTATATGTAACTGCATGTAATGAAATTGTTACAAATCCTATTACAAAAATGTTATTTTTGCGATATTGCAAAATCAATGTCTATTATCTCTAAACTATTGATTTCTTAAGCAAAGTCAGTACAAGTATACTTACGTATTGTGTCAACGTCTTCCCATTGGTTAATAGCTATCAGCTCATTTGCATATTTGAACCATGATAAGTATTCTAACCAAATGAAGTACACCGGGACTGAGCTGTAATAAAACGAAAGTGACAGACTTTTTTTATAAGATGCAACATACACATTTAATTTGATATATTTAGATAGCTGTAACCTGTCTTTGCATACAAAAGTATGTATTGTACATGTAGCTACGTTGGATCATATTTTCTTGTATCATAGCTCGGTGTTTTTTCTTAACAAATTTGGTGCAGGTAAATCGTATACACTGAGTACAGGGTGCGGTAACTAAAAGTGTGCAGGTATTTAATACCCGCACGCTAGTTACCGCACTGTTGGGTAGGAAAGTATGCCAGCATGTCTGAAACAGTACACAGCGAAGTGTATCTTATTGATTTTCTACTCTCGCATTGGTTTATTTTACCTGGGCTTTACACATTTGTAAAGCAAGGATTTTAAGTATACACTGAACTGCTGTATATGGCAACGCCTACAACTACCATATATGGATGGCTATGATACAAAACAGAAAGAACTTTAAAACTCTCGGGTGAACAATTTATACTCGGGGGCTAGGCCCCCTCGTACAAATCGTTTACCCTCGAGTTTCAATGCTCTTTCTATTACATATTTTACATTTCCATAATATAATGTAATTCATGAAATACAATAAGGACATTATAATAGTAGCTTGATCTAGGGTGCTGTATTCGGCTCGAGTGGATTTTGCCAGATCCCAGATCTAGCTATTGTTGTAATGACCCTTTTATTATATACCCCCGCTTTTTTGTTTGATTTTTGTTATCGAACGAAATCGTCGATGTTTATAGATGTTAAAATAAAGTCAGTGAAGTTTTTGTGTGCGCTATTTATATAACTGTGTCAGGTCATGCATATTAAATGAAAGTAATGCGGCAATACAAAAGGTACAATACATACTTTTTTCGGCCTGTTCATATTTACTTGTGAAATACAGAATTTTTGACAGAATTTATATAGGTATATAATAAAGATAAATATCCGGTGAGTTTAACAAATAATATTAACCATGTAATAATGTTAGAGATATCGCAGCCTAAACAATCAATCGCCAACGATCAGTTTGATTCTATCGATATATTGTCCATCATTAATAAAACATAAGAAAATGAATATAAAATGTACCATTAAAACTCTGACATGTTTTACTTGTTTCTGTTAACAGTTGAATTTAATCGATATTTATTTATACTTACTCTTTGTTTAAGAAGAAGCCGCCAAACATTATCAACGGAATCATAAGAGGTGGAGCAAGGGCCAATGCAGTTGTAACGGAGTTCGCACTTGTTGAAACAATATAGCCTGAAAATCATACACAAATTCAGGTTATCTAATTGTATGAGCAATTCAATTTCTTTTTACCGTTATGGTAATTTTTTTAAGTTAATGATATTACGAGTAAGTGTCCGATCTCAAAATCAGTTTAATTCTCCTTGACTGTTATTTTTCGTTTTGGTTATTAATCATTATTATCATTATTATTATTATTATTATTATTATACCTGGTTTATATAGCGCCCTTTTCATGATAAACACGTTCAAAGGCGCTTTACATATACCAAACGCAGCCACAAAGGGTGCGAAATTCATCCTCTACTAGTACAGACACAGAGCAACCTGACCAGAGGGACAGCGTGAGATAAAGCCCCCAGAACAGATACAGAGAAATCCTTTCTAGATCCAGACTTGTCCGGCTAACTTAGCCTAGCTCTTTGCGAACAGACAGATAGAGAGAAATCCTTTCTAGATACAGACTTGTCCGGCTAACTTAGCCTATCTCTTTGCGAATAGACAATATGGTTCTTTACCGTGCCCGGTGTATAGCACCGATACATGCGAAGCCGTCTTTCATGGGAAGAACCAGTACAGGCCTACAAGTTAGGTACGAAACACTCAAGAGCATCTCAGAAATTTCCAGTGCCTGGACCGTAATTCGAATCCCGGACCACTGGATTGACAGTTAAGCGTGTTACCACTAGACCACCGGCCCACCATATTTCTAATTCTTTGTTACGTGCTCTTTCTTCTTTTTTTTCATATAAGCAAGGGTTTTATTTTCTTGTTCACAACAATCCTGTATATAACGTTAATAATCTTTGCTAAATGTTATGTGATACATGTATATGGCTTAAATACTGCTCAGAAAACAAGACGCATTTTCACAACACAATGTAAATTATAACCTAACGAACCCGTTATTTTATTTTTTTTGTTTTCTCTTCCAAAATAAAAGGTTTATTGTTTTTGAAAATATTGTTTGATTTGATTAAGTTTGAGAAATCTTATTATTAAGCACTGGTAAAGTGTCGACCAGTCGTAAAAAGCTTCACACCCTACAACAACAAGCAAAACGTTTATTGTTGAATATCGTTTTCGATCATTTATTATATAACAACAACAACAAGAGTAAGACCCTTACCGAACGAAACTGAAATATTTGAAACTAATAGCATCACACCAGTGAAAAACAAAAAAGCACTAAAGGTGGAATACAGTCCTGAAATATACAATATATCAAATATCGTTATCATAAATGCATATTTTATTACAAGCCATTAAGTCAGTCAAAATAACTGATATGGTTTAGCGACAAACTCAATAAAATCATTTTATTGAAATTGCTACTTATTATCTAATACTTTAGCATTATCTCCCCTTGGTATTGAAATACTTTACTATGTACAGTCATGTTAATGTACTGGTTTCAAATATACTTGCCTACCATCCAGTAAGTTATTGCACAGAACACAATCGGAATAATGATGAACGTAGGTAGCTGTAAAATAATAAACAAAATAAATAAGTGGTTACATTATGCCAATTTTAATTTTTTTTTCATGGTTAAATTTCTCTCAACTATTGCACATGACTGATTAGTTGAAAACGTGAGCCCATACAGGAAGTATAACAGTTCTTTAAACATTATTTCTAAGTATTGTTATTACAATTAATTTTAGAGGCCATCTTTGTTTTATGAACAGCAAACGACTCTTTGAAAATTACTTAAGGTATTCCGTCCATTTATTTACTTAATATCACAGCACAGAGAAAAGCAAAACGTCTAAGATACATGCAATCCCTGCAGTCAAACAATAAAACCTTACTTAGCTTGAATAGCAAGAACTTTAATTGTAAAACACAAAAGTTCTTTACAACGTACCTCAGAAAATGACTTGCATAAAAAGTAAATATCTACTCTGTAAAGACCTATGCCATACTCCCGGAAAAATATTGGTGTCTCTAATGGAAATGCCTGAAAAAAGTGACAATGTTGGTTGTAACTGCTACTGTATCATTGTAAGTACATAGGAGGCCTTTGTAAATACTTGTTTGATCATTTGTTGGCGCTTAATATAGTATTGCAATGATAGGTGACGCCACCTGATGTATTTCTACGCATAAGTTTGAACATAGACGGACAAATGAGCAGAACCATCGAATTTCAGTAATTTGGATGAACATCTTTCTCGCATAAATATTCAAACAGTAGCGCTGAAAACCTGTAAAAATTATATAAGCAAATAATGTTCGATCTTCATCGACGTTTTAAGACTGAAACGTTTTGAATATAGAATATTTCAATCATAGCCAGGATGACGAAAGGCGCTCAGCAATAACAAACCGTCCACTCCACCAACTTCGACACAAGAGCAGCCCGCAAAAGAAGCTGCGCAAAAATATTTTTAAAACATGATTGTAGCCGTGCCTCTCTGATTCCTATGCTGTATTATAATCAATAAATGAAACAAACGCGGTAGCCGAAGCCATATCGATACAGCAAAATTATCCAGAAACTCTACAAGGAAACAAGCTTACATTCAAGACACCGAAAACGTTTGAGAAAGTCATGTTCATGAGGAGAAGGAAGAGGACACCATTGATGTCCTGAACGCCTGTCTGGCTAACGTCTAACCGAAGGTAAATGAGACCTAGCACAACTGCAATTACCTGCAACAAATGTATCATTGTTAAACTCACGTAATACCTGTAGCAAATATTGTATCATTGTTAATCTAACACAACCTTAAACGACATTGAATTAGCAAAAATATCATATCTTAGAAACTACGCATAAGCCATTCCCTTTGGAAAGCGATCCGACTCCTTCTATAAAAGTTTCAATATGTTTCGACTGACATGTCTGACGAAATAAGATCAACTGTGGTTCAAAAGTTATTTCATGTTAATGAAATTAGGATCAAATGAAACTATTTCAAAGAGCACAGCATTTAGCTCTGTACCAAAACTACATACTATAGTTTGTGCGACCCTGACCCGTGTCACCATCGGTTCCCTGAATACCGTTCTCAAGGATCTCATAAAAACCGCCTGAAACTGTTGACACCACGAGGCCTCGTACCTGTAAATTGCAAATTATTATTTTCATTTCGTTAAATTAAATGTCATCTTTTATTCGTACAAGTATTAGAATGTTTACGTAAAGAGTAAAAGGTCAGTCTTCAGAGAATGACAGCAGAATAAGAAGTGCATGCAAAACGTTAGCCTGGCTCCACATTTGCATGGTTATTTTATTTATAAATACTGCAAGTAAATTTTAAGCCTCTAAAATAGCACATTTTTATCTGATGGCTAGCTCGGGGCAATACAATATAGAAAAAACATACTGGACTTATTTCCACAGTTAAAGAAGAAGCCCCTATATTAAGAAAACTATAACAGAACAAACATGGGGACATGAGGATAAGGTTAAAATACATAGATGAATAGGACATTAGGTAATTTTAAGTATTACAGTATATACATGTAGAACTTCACAGTGTACTTGAGAGTTTGCATCAGTTGTTTGTGAATTTTAGTAGCAAGTTTGCTATTTACACGACCCCGTTGGAAATTATAATAAACAAACAAACCTGGATGAATGACTTGTGGCTTCGTCATACTGTAAGAGTTTTAATAGAATTAATTGAAAAAAAGCATTTACTGATTTTTTTTTTCATATTTTATGCAGAAATTATTAATTTATGTGTAGTAATATTTTCCAGCCAGGGCTATACCCGTTCTGAGACACAGATTAAATAAGACGTTGTTGACAATATAAGAAAGAAGTTGTATTCTGTAGCTCGATATTAAAAACGTTATACATGTATTTAGTATTATTACTGTAGATCAGATTTCACTTCACTGCATCATAGTTTGAAACAATTAAATATATGAAAACGTTGGATTGCTATCCAAAACTAACTTATATAATGTTAGGCATATCAAAAGTCATTTAAAAAGCTTAACCTTTAGCCTGCTAAATTTCTAAAATGGACTGGTCCATCATTCAATATGGGCAGTAACAAAAAAAAAAAAGATTTATTATTTGAAAGAGTGTTTACTGAAAATTTACTGACTGAATCGTGCAGGCTGATCTTGGCCTGCACTGGTCGCAAAGGCAGAATCACTTGCTGCCAGCAGGCTAAAGGTTAATTACTGCCAGACCTCATGTTATGTTCCACATTTTGCTTGAAATTATTAAGTTGCGCATATCTGATGTAATCATTTTCATTCTAATCTTTTAAGATCTATTGTAATGAAAGCGTACGGCTTATTTCAACCACTCTAAGACTTGTACTCTTCAGTTCGGTTCATGGAAAATACAGTAATGGTGTCATATGAGAAGGCGTGGTCATGGCTCTAGTAGGACCCACTAACATTTTAAGTTTAATCTCTCAAAATATAGCTATATACATGTATATTATGTTTGAATAACTTACTATCACACCCGAATCTGTTTGATTCTCCTTCATATATGTGTTGTCATTGAAGATTTGTTTAGCATAATCAGTACCATCAAAATTGTCACATATTTCCTGAATAAAAATTGAGTATAAAGAACACAACATACTGTGGAGTACAAAAAAAGTATCGTCAAAACATCTATTCATAGTCAAACACCGCATGTTGTCTCATCTAAATATTGCTAAATCATTAATATTCGTGGTAGATTAATTTCGTGGATTTCGTGGCTGTGAAATCCTGAATGAAAAAAAAATCCTATTCTCCTTAAATTCACAAATTCAAATCCTCATGAAATAATAGTAATGACAAAAACCACAAATTCCACGCCTACGAAATTAAATAATTTTCAAGTGTTTGAATTTTAGGCTTTTACCTCTTCGCTTATTTCAATACACATTTTGAAATGATACTGTACACATAGTGAAAGGCAAGCTATTCACCACATGTTATGCTAGAACAACAGTTTTAAATATTCTCTTCAAGCTTTTAAGTTATCCAAACAAATTTAGCTTAACTGTAGACTGGTCATTAGCACAAACTATAGACTTGAAATCTGATAAGGGTTGTGTAATAAATGATATTTTAGCCGGATAACATTTACCACGTTCTTTATAGCTATCACAAACAAAAATTAGTCAACTTCACCTCCAGAAAAAAACAGTGTATAGTAAATAGACTCCTAACAAAAAATACAATCAACAACAGTTACTGCAAAACCGCGGCAAGTGGAAAACTGCAGGACGATTACCTCAATTCTATGTTGACGTTCTGTTTCTTTTCCCGGTACTACTGCCATGGTCAAAATATAGAAATCGGCCGGGTTAAAGTTCTTTGGACAAACATATCCAGCACTGGAATTGAAAAATATATAATTTATGTAACATAATCAAATTAATGTTTGTACTTCAGAAATATTAAAGGAAACAGATGAAAAACTCAGGTTTTTATTCCTATCGATTAGCACGAAGAAGTGCTGCAAAGAATAGTGTCTACTTAATTTCAAACAAATTATGCACGGTCTTTACCATAGACTGAAATGCTTTTTTTACGATGAAGTATTTATTATTATGTGCATAATACAAGAAAAAGTGATCATATTTCAGTACAAATAGCTATTAGTTGTAAAACGTTTCATATAAACAGAAACACTGGTTAAGAATCCAGTAGCCGGACAAATATTTAGAGTAACAGGCTGACTTTTTAATACAGAAATACCCAACCTCTCATAGAACTTGAGCGCTTCCTCTGTTTCTCCCATAAAAGCAACTCGTCCCTCAGCCATCACCAAAACACTGAAAACAATTTTTTTATTTATTATTATTATTTTTATTGTTTTAAAATACCATTAAGCAGGCAACACTCCAAAATTTAATTTATTTGTTGTAAAACTTTAAGATGTGTATTCTCCTTTTCTACAGCATTGTTATTGTTGATATTATTATGTCCATTTACGTTAATTGTATAATCAGGTTCGCTTACCCGTTGCACGGGGGCATGGACGTTTTGTTAAACGGTGTCTGATATTTGTTTACGTCGTTATGTTCCACGCATACAAAAGATGTTCTTATAAGATTAGACAGATACCACCTAAACAATTTTACAACAATAACATGAAGTATTACGTACGATTTTGCTCTGGTCCTACATTTAGCAAAGTAGATTATTGAAAAATTGACATACTAATGAAATAAAGAGAATACATCTGATGATGGCTGATGGATGGTACAGAGAACCGTTTTCCCCTTATTAGCCATGGTCTTGAGTGTTTGAACAATATTTTCGGCCATGAAAGAATCAAGCCCAGAGGTAGCTTCGTCACAGAACAGAAGTGGAGGATTGGTCAAGATCTGTGTTTTTTTGTGAAAACAAAATTGTTATCAAAACAGAGCAACAGCTTACATAAACAAAACAAAAACATATTTGATAATATGCTAGGGCAACAGAAAGTTGAACCGATCGTATCTAACAGTTAACGCTTTTATACAGAGATAAACTACATGTACATATTTCATATTCTTTGACCTTTTTGACAAGAACATTTAAAAATGTAATAACTGTAAAAACAATCAGCGCTTCATATCGAAAAAAAAACCTTTCGAAACATACTTATATATAATTAGTAATAATATTCATATATGAACTAAAAATTGTCTTAAATCAAATAAAGCAGTCATGACGGTGTTCCGCTCAGCCATCAAAAATGTACCTCAGATGCAAACGACAGCCTTCTCATTTCTCCTCCAGATATTCCTTTTATTCTGCCTGGATTTCCTATGAGATTATTTTGGCATTTTTGGAGACCTAGCTCTTTTATGACTTCGTCTACCCGTTCCAGTCTTCTAGCTTTAGACAAATTTTTATCCATTCGTAGTAACGCCTTACATAAACATAAAGAACATTTAGAAAAAATAGAGCACTACAAGTATTTCAGATTAAGCACAAAGTTTAACGTAATAATAGCTAAAGTTTATATAAGTGTTTGTAGTAAAAAATATATTATTTTCTGGACGCATTGCGTTAAACCATGTGGTATAAATACAAAATACATTTAAAATGTCTTATTGGACAGGAAATCAAACTGAACTTCAAGTCATGACAAAAGTGCATGCTCATAATATAACAGGGTTATCATAATTGTAGCTCGATCTGGGGTCCGAATATTCAAACCCCAGATCTGACTACTGTTATAATAACTCTTCTATTAGACACATTCAACTTTTGTTAACGAACGAACTCTTTAAAGTTTATCGACTTCAAAAAGAACTGAGCATGGTTCTTATGTGCACTATTTTTTTGAACTGTCAGGTAATGCATATTAAATGAAAGTAATCCGGCAACATACAATACAAAAGGTACAGTACGGACTTTGTTTCTGCCTGCTCATATATATTTGTGAAATACAAGCTATATTTTTGACAGAATTTATATAGGTATAGAATAAAAACTATGCTTAAACATGGCACGGAAGAGGATTTAATTTATTAAAGCTTTAGATTATTATTAAATAAAAGGTCAAATACACTAAGTATCAGAATTCGACGTGGTTTGAAAGTTTTTAAGGTTCTGGCGCAAACTGACAGGTGTACAATTTAATCATATTACACTGATAACATAGTTGACTTTTTAAAAGGTTTTATATACGGTGTAGTTTCTAGTATATATCTCATTTGCAGTAACTGTGAATTAAAGAAACAACATATATTTCAAACTTTAGAATATATCTTCTGGTACATAATACTACATTAGTCCACATTATGTTTGGGGCCTAATAAGTATCAGGGAAAATGTTTAGGAAGCATATGCAGATATTGTTAAAATTTTCAAGACATTATACATATTAGTATAAATATTGTCTTGGAAACACTATAGAAAACATATTGTTTCCTGGGTGTAAAATCTGATAAATAGCTTGATAAGGAAGTGAACCCTATAATTAATGTATAAACTGACGAAATTTATGTAGAGAAATATTTTAATTAAAAGAGAGGACATACCCTGAAAACGAGATGTTCTTTAACTGTCATTGTCGCTATAAATAGATCGTCCTGTTGAACATAGGCAGAGATGTTTCGGATCCCAGTGCCTATTCTTGCACCATTTACTCTAATGTCGCCTGAATATGTTAATGTTGAACTGTCTATTCTTGACGTTAGTACATTTAGTAGAGTTGTCTTGCCAGATCCACTACAAAGTATAAAACGAATCAAAGCCGTTAGTGTGTTTAGCAGAGTTGTCTAGCCTATTCCTATACAAAGCACAAAACAATCTAAGACGTTAGAGTGTATTTAGCAAAGTTGTCTTGCCTATTCCTGTACAAAGAACAAAACGACTCTAAGACGTTAAAGTGTATTTAGCAGAGTTGTCTTGCCTATTCTTGTACAAAAGCACACATCGAATCAAATACGTTAGTGTCTTTAGCAGAGTTGTCTTGCCTTTTCCTCTGGAAAGCACAAAACGAATCAAATACGTTAGTGTATTTAGCACAGTTGTCTTGCCTATTCCTCTACAAAGCACAAAACGAATCAAATACGTTAATTTAGCAGAGTTGTCTTGCCTATTCATGTACAAAGCACAAAACGAATCTAATACGTTAGTGTACTTAGAAGAGTTGTCTTGCCTATTGCTCTACAAAGCACGAAACGAATCTAAGACGTTAGTGTATTTAGCAGAGTTGTCTTGCCTATTCCTCTACAAAGCACAAAACGAATCAAATACGTTAGTGTACTTAGCAGAGTTGTCTTGCCTATTCCTCTACAAAACACAAAACGAATCAAATACGTTAGTGTACTTAGCAGAGTTGTCTTGCCTATTCCTCTACAAAGCACAAAACGAATCAAATACGTTAGCGTAATGAGCAAAGTTTTCTTGCCTATTCCTCTACAGAGCACAAAACGAATCTAAGACGTTAGTTTATTTAGCAGAGTTGTCTTGCCCATTCCTCTACAAAGCACAAAACGAATCTAAGACATTAGTGTACTTAGCGAGTTGTCTAGCCTATTCCTCCAAAAAGCATAAAACGAATCAAATACGTCAGTGTATTTAGCAGAGTTGTTTTGCCTATTTCTCTACAAAGCACAAAACGAATCAAATACGTTTATTTAGCAAAGTTGTCTTGCCTATTCCTTTACAAAGAACGAAACGAATCTAAGACGTTAGAGTGTATTTAGCCGAGTTGTCTTGCCTATTCCTCTACAAAGCACAAAACGAATCTGAGACGTTAGTGTACTTAGCGAGTTGTCTAGCCTATTCCTCCACAAAGCATAAAACGAATCAAATACGTTAGTGTATTTAGCAGAGTTGTCTTGCCTATTCCTCTACAAAGCACAAAACGAATAAAATACGTTAATTTAGCAGAGTTGTTATGCCTTATCCACTACACAGAATAGAGCGAATAGAAGTTGAAAGTGTATTAAACAGAGTTGTCTTGCATATCCGTTAAAAAGAAGACACCTCAGTAAATTTAGAAGGGTTCTGTTGCCTCATTTACTACAAAACTTAAGAAATAAATGTCACGAGTAAACCTGTTGTAATTTTATAATGCTTTTGTCAATATTAGGTTAGCTTGTTTTCTGTAAATCGCGCTCCACAGATATTCCAGTTCTTGTGTCATGAAGGCAAGTCATAATTTGAATATTTCTAAAATATTGGCATACCTTTTTATTGTTATTGGTCTTATGCTACTTTTATAAAGTCAACATTTTGCCTCCTTAGGCCAAATACATTTATACTGTTACCACTTAAAGTAATTGTCAAAACAGGATAATAGTAACATATTTCACATTTAAAGCTATTCAATTAGTAACCAATCAAGTGAAATTGTTCGACTATCTCCATAAATTGACAGTTACACTTGAATGGATTTCCCTTTATCATGTTCATGCAGTAAGATACATTTTAAAAGAAGTGAGCGCCGGTGTTAGAAACGTTCACACACCCTTCTTGCACAGTATTGACTGTTCAACCTTCTTGTGCTTTTCAGAAACATGGATGTATATTTACTGTTCAAATGCATTTCCTTACATTCAGCTCATGCATACAAAGTGTGTTAAGTCTCGTTACCCTTAAGTTGCATTATTGTAGAGCTAAGATATCTCAAATTGGCATAAAAAACAGTGCGATTTAAGTTTCTCATGAAAAGCAAAGTAACAACGTTGGATAATGCTACGATAGTCATTAAATGACGATATTGTTGCTTCAGAAAGAGAGAGCGAGAGAGAGAGCTTACCAATAATGTATTCAAGATTGGATCAACGAATTAGAAGAAAACTGTTAATATAAAAAGGAATTTTTGAGTAATGTAGTTAACATCTTAATATGGGCTGTTCAAAGTAAGCTTAAAGATATTCGACCCACACACACTTTGAAACACCTACGTAGTTCGCATCAAGAATGTGATAGCCACAGAGGGTATGTAGAAATTAAGGCAGTTCTGCTTGTCACAGATCTTTTACTTCTGTCATCTCACTGATTTTGTATTTCAGAGTGATACTATCAATTTTCTTTTAAATTACAAATTAAGTGTCCCCTTAAAACTCATAAGTTTGGAAATTGCTTCATTTTCACCCAACCAAAATACTTTTACACCTACACCCTTTACTCTAATCCCATCCAAATCTGAAACAAACAAAGGAAAGGAATCCCGTCAATTCTTACTTAGGTTGGACATTTTCTTACCTGGCACCAATAATAGCAACGAGCGTCCCTGGCTTCACATGGCCATACACTAAAATGAATAAATGATAGACATACATCATAAATCTTTAAGGAGGCAAGCATTTGATTGAAGCCAGAAACAATGACGGTTAGATGACTGTGGAAGATACTCAATGACCATACACTAAGATATTTAAACGATAGACATACATTATAAACCTTTTCTCATGCAATCATTTGATCGCCAGCCAGAAATAAAGACAGTTATATAACCGATGAAGATACTCAATGACCATACACTAAAACATAAAATATAGACATAATCCTTTCTCTGGTTATCATTTGATTGACAGCCAGAAACAAGGACGGTTAGATGACCGTGGAAGATACTCAATGGCCATACACTAAAATACATAAACGATACACATACATTATAAATCTTTTCTCAGGCGATCACTTGATTGCCGGTCAAGAACAATTAGATGACCCTGGAAGATGCTCAATGAACTTACACTAAAATACATCAAATACAGACGTACATTAAAAACCATTGATTGCTAGTCAGAAACAAGAACAGTTTGATTACCCTGGAAGGCACTTAGCTATTACAGTAACATAGCAGTTATATTTTTACGAAAGGCATTGTAAACATGATCCGCAATTCATATACATATGAGCCGTGCCATGAGAAAACCAACATAGTGGGATTGCGACCAGCATTGATCCAGACCAGCCTGCGCATCCGCGCAGTCGTCAGGATCCATGCTGTTCGATAACAGTTTCTCTAATTCCAATAGGCTTTGAAAGCGAACAGCATGGATCCTGACCAGACTGCGCGGATGCGCAGGCTTGTCTGGATCCATGCTGGTTGCAAACCCACTATGTTGGTTTTCTCATGGCACGGCTCGTATTAAATTGAAGAAACTCTAGAACAATTATGTATCTATTCTACTATAGTTACCATTTCTAAGTATCTGTTTAGAACCCTTTTTAGCCTGAAGGTTTATATTTTCCCAGGACAGAGTAACAGTCTCTTGGCTATCCACCGTACTTCTTGTTCTTTCTCTGTAAGAGTGAAGATTCTAAATTACAAAGCATAATTCAGACAGGATAGAAACATTTCAAATTACAATTCATATAACCTAGTGGTTATATCAACAATTGTTATAACATTGCTCCTGTGAATCGCCAGAAAATAGCTTGAAATATTTACCTGTCAACGCTTAATTTTGCTCGGCTAACATCAAAACGTGAACCAGAAATACTAAAAAATTTTTATGATGTGACATAATTAAACGCTTTTTAAATGGTTTGCCGTTATATCATTTCATGATGTACGCGTATGCTGTAATAAGCGAAAAGGCCTCCAATTCAAATACGGTAAATTAGATTTCTAAATTTCTTGGGCATAATATTTCATGGGTTTTGGTTAGTTCGGCTATTCCATAGGGATATGAGTACGTGAATTTTATTTAGACTGATGCATAAATAAAATATTAGTGCATTAGTTTGAAAGAAACAATTACATTACGTAGACACAAATTTAAAATATGAAAAAAAAAATAAATCCTAAAATAAAGCCTAGTATGTATATATAATAGTAATAAGTTTATTTATATTGAACAGTACTATAAATTACATTCTACGTAGACACAAATTTCAAATACGAACAAATCCTAAATACAGTCTATGTAAACATAATAGTAAAAAATTGTATTTGAACAGTACTTTAAATTACATTCTTCGTAGACACAAATATGAATATCGAACATGAAAATATGAACAATTACTGCATAAAGTCTATTTAAACATAATAGTTTCAAGATTATTCATATCTTAACAGTACTATATATTGACTACAGTTTTAAAGCAGCATGCCTCCAGATTTGGCTAAAAAATAATCTTTCTTTCAAATTGAAGTTTGGTCATATTATGCACATTAGAATATGAATTTTTGTTTCTAACATATTTTAAAAGTTCCAAAATCAAAAAAAAAAGATGACCGCGTCGGGAATCGAACCCCGGACCGCCGCGGCAATAAAGACATTTTTCCGTCGTCGCAACCAATAGCGCTATAGCTGAAGTAGTGAATAATGACTTCAAAATATAGATATATATAATGGAGACAGTTTACCTAGAGTAAAAGCGTGACAAACGCTTTCGATTTTCATCGCAAAAAGTACTAAAAACAGCAAATTCTCATGTGTTTCTGCAACATAAACTTTGTCAGTAATTAAATTTAAAGCCTTCTTAAGAAATATAGCATTTATTTCAAGATAACTAAAAATATTTTTTTGTCGAACGATCTGGTGGCATGCTGTTTTTACACAAAACAATTATGTGCACTTCCACGGGAAAAAACTGCCAGATTTGTTAAGAACGACTATTAAGTATTGCATGTCATTTAATTTATTAATAAGATACAAGGTTTTAATGGACGTTGTAAATATTTGATGGCATTTTTTTGTAATTTCTGTTCTAATTTTGTTCGAATCGATTTATATGAAATATCAGTCTTTGTTTTTATTCAAAGACCTTTGTTGCCAAATGTTCTGTTGGGTATGTAAAACATGCATTAGCTTACTGTGTACACATTTCTTCCAGAGTTTTTTTCTATTACAGTATATTGATGTTGGAAATAAAAAGTCTTAATATGTGAGGGTAAAGTGACTTTACTACTGAAATTTATACATATTTGCTTTAAGATTTCATATTCAGTAAATAAATGAATCAGATGTTCTGTAGCTCGATAGATAAAAGTGATACAATTGTACTTTGTGCTACTTTTCCTATCGTGTGAAGTTAATCACTGAAAGTTAGATTGTAAAGATCGAAGTACAAAATAAAAAGAGATAAAAGTTAAAATGTAGGACTACTTTACTCAGCGTAACTGCTAATACACGTAAATATACCGACAAAACTTTACGGTCAACCGATTACTATATTTTAGTGGTTTATAAAATACAGTAAATGCAGGTAACATTTTATAACTTAGACCGTATGATATACTTATTAAAAAGAAAAAAATCTTGTTGATATAACATCACCTGTAAACCGTTTTGACTGCATTGCTTGGTCCTTCGCTGTATGTTTCAGGATAGGAGAGAATAGGATCTGCATCAGATATGGTGTATTTTACTGATCCATCATTTCCGTCACTCCTCAGCAACGGCTCCTTTTCTTCACTCATCATATCACCGGAATCTAGGTTTCAAAAAAACAAACCTTAAACGTTAGATGTTTACACGCATGAAACATATACGACATATTAATGACAATAGCTTTTTTTTTACATTATCGTACGTCCGCATATGTAATGCTATCGATCTAAAGGTGTGTGATAAACGTGTAACGGATATCTAAAGTCGTATGAATTTAAACGATTCAAATTTGAAATGACAACTTTGGTCTTCGTAAATTATCATTTAGCGACTGACTCTATCCTTGCTGACTCATACAGTTATGTACAACTGCACGGTCTGCCGAACATTATTATGTATCACGACGCTGACAACAATGAAATTTAAAATATAAATACCTATTGAAGTTTAAAGATCTGTTACATATATATACAAGTTAAATCCATATAAAACAAACAACACTGTTACGACCCCGTTTAACACTTTACGATATAAACACTCGGTGATATACTGTATAATTTATACTATGTAAATAGTATCATTTTACCTAATACAGAAGCGTTAAAGAACCACCAGTTTAAATGTTCGGTTTACATTACGGACGTTTTGTACTAAAACAAACCCTGGATAAGATGTGTATACCAAACGTATAAAAGTTTGGACTCACTGGTGTATATAATACTTTTTTCAAAACGTATCTGTTTCATCATATAATTAAAATCTGATTAATAGTTTTCATTTGTATACCTTACTGTACGTTTAAAATGGCATTTATGGCAATATAAAATTGTTATTTAGACATGTGCCCGTGTACCATTTGAATAGCTGTTAATAGTCAAAATTATTCTCTCGAGGCCTGATCAGCAAGCCATTCAATAAGGTAATATAAGTATGGCTATCTAAAATAATTTATATACATTTTTGAATATGCCTCAAAACTAAATTTAAGTTTACGTAGCCTAAACTTCTGATTAATAATTGTAGTTGTTCTCTTCAAATATTGTTCACATCAGTAATAAATGTGTTGCTTATTTTTTTCAGGAACAAGAAGAGGCCACAGAACATGAAAATTGAACAAATCGAAGCATCGATTTGATAACAATACGGTATGAGTTATTTTAATCAAGGTGCATCCTTTATATGCAAGGTTTCGAACTTTATACGCGGATAATGCGATAGTTCATTAATTCTTTTGATTTTATGCAACTCTTGTAGACAGTATGTTTTAAAAATCTTAAAGCGATCTGTTTTCTTTTTAAACTTTGTACACTGTTTTAACATATATTCATTTTCTACAGTCGTTAAATATTTTTCACGTCTGGAATACAGTGTGTTTGAATGGCATTTTGCTGATGCTTTTCCTTTTATTCAAATGTAAAAATAAAATTGCAGGACGTCTTATGTTCTGAAGGAAAACAAATCATCTGCCTGTAGTAACTATTTATACGTATTGTTTATTCTATAGAAAAATTAGAGAACCGAAAAATTGAATAAAAAGAAAAACGTTTCACAAAGGCACAAGCAACAGAGTTTTTTTTCTTCTTAATATCATTCAGCTACTAAAGTAGCATTGGATTGAAGGCAAAAGGAAAACTATGATATCTGACTTTAAACAAATGTATTTTGTCACCAGACAAGAAAGAAATATCGAAAAGGCATAAATCAGCCACCATAATTACTACATTTTATCTCCAATTTAATTAATATTATCGTGTCAATCCGGAAGGCAAAAGGACGACATTTGGCGGGGAGACGTTCGCCGGGGCGACGTTTTCGAGGCAACATTCGACGGGGCAACGTTCGGCGGGGCGACGTTTGTCGAAGCGCCATAGGGACGTTCGGTGGGGCGATGGTACAAATCATCCGCCATAGTTCAGGGCAGAGCTACTTTTACATTTGCTTTCTCTTTTTTCGTCGAGTCGTTAGTTGTATTTTTATTGCCGCTCTTGCTTTCTGAAATACCATCGAAAACTTGAGTATATAAAACGTGAAATCTGTGCAGCTCTTTACTATCGTTTCGAGAGTACCTCGATTCTCCTTAGTAGTGCAGCCATATGGTGACTTAATTTCATCAAATCGTGCTATCTGTGTTAAAAGCAAATAGAAATGAGTGTTATCTGAATACCAAAACGAAACGAAGTTGCTGTAATATCCAATATGGTCGACTTGGCGGCCCAAATCCAAATTTAATCTGTTATCATGCAAAATACGTCTAGAATAACCGACAATAACGCTAAATATTTACACTGTAAGATCTGTATGGGTTGCATACTTTATTTATTGACATATATTGTATGTTACCGTGTAATCAAAATGGTCGTCAAAAGTAAAATACCGCCAAAAATATGAATATAAAGTAGTGATTTATTTCCTCAATCGAAATATCATTATACAGTAAATTAAGAACATATTGATCCTAAATATGAATTGTATAAAGTAATAATTAAAAAAATCTAGTCATATCTATATAATTGTTAAGAAACAAAACCATTTTACACAGTCTATTCAGCAACAGATGCGCAGGCTGGTCTGGATCCATGCTGGTCGAAAATGTACTATGTTGGTTTTCTCATGGTACGGCTCAATATCGAGGACGTATCAAGGATGCATTGTAGCATGCTCAAGCTCAATGCTGATAAAACAGTAATAATAATGTTTATATCAAAGCATATCTCGTAAGGCCAGTGACTCTGCCATGCAATCAACTAAGTATATTAATATGAGGAATCTCGGGCATTGTTAGATTTAAACATGGACATGTTTAAACAGTTCAACTCTTCCACATCGATCATCCATGAATATAGTAAGAGTAAAAACACTTCTTTAACTTCCTCTTTTTGAAGACCATTATACACTGAAACAGTATGAATTAGCTTTTAAAATTAAAAGTGCAAGGCAAGACGGAAACCATGCGATGGTATTAAAACTTCTGTCTGAAAGTAGGTTGGACGAAAACGCATGCGCGCTTTTCTGCAGATGCTTGCTGTCAAAGCTTTAACATATTAATAAGCTGATGTCACCTAATGCATTTAACGTCCAGCATGTACACACAGCAATGACAAAGCTACGAAAAACAACGTTCGAAAAAAAGAACGCAGCCAGTCTCCAACTATCGAAACCTTTTTACATTGTATACATTTCTTTTCAAACTAATATAACTATGTTATCATTTTGAATTCGAAATTACAAGTTTGTAAAATCTTACAATCTCAACGAAAATGCAAAAGACAATGCTGCGCATCAAAATGCGAAAAACATACTTGTGTAATTTGTAATATGTCTGAATACTATTCTGCGCAATCCATCAAAATCTTTCAAAGTGACAAATGCTTGACTTGATTTTGCGACAAAACTGGCCTTAGAGGCTAAGCAAAGTGCAATTGACTTAGGCAAAGTCTGTCAAGTTTTAAAAGGAAACTGTGAAAGGTGTTTGGCTTCATTTAGAAAAACCGATCGGAAATACATTACTGACGACCTTAGGCAATGTCGGCAAGATTCAGAACAACCTTCTTGTCACAGACACTTATACGTATATTTCAGCATTTTAGCACAAACAGACCATATGTGGTTATCATACTATTAAAACATAATTCATCACAATTTCAGTATGTTTTAAAAACAATTACCCTTTACTATCAATATTACTAGAAGATGGGTAGGAGAGAAACTGACAATTGGAAATAAAAGTCGACTCAGCTTTACTGTTAAGCACCTACCTATCCACCCCTGATATCAATCAAAGCGGCTGCAACCATTCTGTCAATGATACAGTTACAGACAACTAACATGAGAAAAAGATAACTTTTATAAACCGATCAATTGTCCTTCTATGGGACAACTCCATGCGAATAGATACCCGCTCTGTCTCTACCACAGGCTGGCGGAGACCAGTGAACCGAATAATTACTACACCTGGTCACTGATCACTATGAAACGGTACTGAGACAAAAAATTCTTTCGCTTTAAGACAATTAAAATTTATGTATTTCCTTTTTATTTGTCAACCCCGTGCCTTCTGCGTCAGTCTATGTTATATGTTTTCGGTCATGCCACAATGTGACCTGCATATTCACTGTATTTGTTAATTGAAAAAATACATCGTACTTTCCCATATGAATACTACACTAAATTAAGTGTATTTAGCAATATGTTGAACGGTAATTGTGCATTCTGACAATTATTGCCATTTATAAAAATATATACATTTCGTTAAAAATGTAAAACATTCAATAGAAATTAGATCTAAAGCTTTTTCAAAAACAAGGAAATGCACCATGATAACCGAAAGCTAAACTAATCCGCCGATAGAATCTCAGGACTTGCTTTTACTAAATAAGTGCATCCATATATTCTACATAATTACACACACAGACACGATTTTGAAATACATAAAAAATTGTCTTTTTTCAGATGTTTATTATTGTAGTTTTTGGGATTTAGGCGGCTTTGATTTAAATGTGTTTTCTATCACATATTTGACGTTTTATATTATAATAGTTTATTTAAATACATGTAACATACTTTAAGATATCGGCCATAATACGCTTGTTATTTTTCTGTAAACCGCATCATGCGTCTAACACGTCGCTATGGAAGTCCTGTCTCGAAATATCTATATATATATATAATTTATATATATATATTATATTCTGACGTCAGAACATGAGCGTTTTGTATTTCTTTGGATCCAAGGGCATGCAGAATACAAAGCTGGTTTCAAGCGCAAAGAGGTGTTCCCAGTGTCAGTTTCTGTCTTTCCAATCTTGTAGTATTCAGAGCATTAATAGAGAAGTGTATTCTTAAAACATGCTGAATTTGTAACGAAACATGTTTTATGATCGCCGCATATGATCAGTTCGTGTTACAATGCTAAACAATATTAACTTACAGTTGACAGCACAGATACTTGTGTTCAGGACATCCACCCGCACCCTCCTCCGCCCCTGCCAATTCATAGCAAGTGTTTTCTAGAGTTATAACATGTACTACAATTTCAGCTGAAACATGTACATTTTATTACGTTCTATGCTACCGGAGGATATCTTTATAGATGTTACTGAAGTGTCAACAGTTAGTACTAGTTTTGATAAAAAAAAACGATTAGATTCTTTTCATCCTGTTATGGTCATACAGATGACAACCCAACCTTTTGAAAGTTGTAAGTTTTGGAACGGAAGTTTTACGATAGCCTTTGTATGTTGACAAAATGTCAGGGCAAACAAAAAGTTTAGCTCATTCCATAGAAATAACTTTAGTATTTTAAATTTTGTCTGTCTTAATAAGTCTATACGACGTTATGTGGTTTACTTGATCATTTTTTATTTCAGCTTGTTTTAATGCTGTTATTTCCGTAGGTTAATATATTCTACAACTGGATGCAAATAACGCGCAAGTTGCTTCAACCGTTCAGACTGTAGTGTGACAGTAAATATCTCCTGACTACATGAAAGCAACAGTTTAAAGCTCCTACTCAATAATGACACTAAATCACAAACAACAAATTAATTTATTAATGTGCGTTGTTTTATTATTCTAGCCTCATAAACAGATCACTTTTGGTATGTATTAGATCAGATCAGTATTCAGAATAAATGTCAAACAATGACATGTTATATAGTCTGATGTCAAAAGAAAACATCAGATATACACATTGATTTTAGTATTGTCAATGTACTAAACACATTTCTCTGGGAAATTTATTCCTTCAGATGTAGAACTGACTACCCTAACATCGCGTGGCAAATCGTTAGCATTGTTACTAGTAATCATTAAATTTTCTTTCAAATATTTTAAGACTGTACATAGTTCTATAGACTTAACATGCTTAATTGGTAACATGTTGGCTATAAAATACTATACAAATACTGACTCTTGTTGAGCCATTTGATATGATGTGATATTTACCGGAAGAGGATAATATTGCCCTCTTCCGGTGAATATCACAACATATCCAAGGTTCAACGGTCAATTACTGTTTTATAATATGGGTTAAGGTTTATGAATAATAACAAATATTTGTTGCAACAAATTTAATGTTTGAAAGTAATAATAACTGTTTATAACTTCTATTCTATATTTAGAAAGTCATGTTTAATGGGGAAAACCCACTGACCATTTAACATGAAATATATTTTGAAAGGTCATGAGCGGTTTCGGCCAATGCCGAGGTCAACATACCCTCTTCCGGTGAATATCACAACATATCCAATGGTTCAAGAGTCAATAACTGTTTTATTATATGGGTTCAGGTTTATGAATAAGTAACAAATATTTGTTGCAACATATTAAATGTTTGAAAGAAACTTCCATTCTATTTTCAGAATGTCATGTTTAAGGGGGAAAACACTAACCATTAAACATGAAATATATTTTGAAAGACGATGAGCGGTTTCGGCCAATGAAATTTGGGTTATTTTAGAACATATAATAAAGCAGATTCTTTTATGATTATTAAGAAAACAGGCCCAGCCCAAAATACTGTATATTAAACAAGATGTGGCTCACGAGTGCAACCGTGCCGTTTTAATTTAAAACATACGTTAACAGCAAATTGTTTAAAGCATCCAGCTTTTAATGTTAACACAGTATGATAGCAAAATCTCTTTAATTGTCCTTTCATTGCTAAACATTATCTGTCATGAAAAGGTTCATATCAGTGCAAGTGACCATACCTTTATATTCATTTACTATACTAATAATTTTAACTAAAACCAACTGTTCCTTGAAATTAATACATACAGATAAAACTAACTTCTTGTGCATAATCTTTACTTTCATACACGCACATTGATTATTCTATTTTCTATATGTAGTGCATAGACTCCCCTCAGCGCAAGACAAAAGCGCTGAAAACTTCACAGTAAAAGATTTAAAAGAGTAATCATGTGAAAACATTGAACCGATTAAAAACAAAACAGACAGAAACAATCGCCAAATAACTCAAGGCCTATTTGATGGGAAGCTTAAGCGCGTGTTGCATTTAAAGTTCTTAAGATCAGGTTGCATTGCAGCGGTATTTGTCATCAGTGTCCATATTGGTCATCAACGCAATGACGAAACATGAAAATGGATAAACTGTTTAGATTAAATATCACACACATTTGTAATGATATGACCAGCAGCCATGTCAAGATGGTCCGAACTGATTTTTCTTTTTTTTGTTTCTATAATTATTCAAATACTGTAAATAAGAAATGTCAGGACTGTGATTGTACTAATGAAATAGACACAACGAATTTAACCCATCATGTTTGCCAAACCCGCTTGTGGAAGGCGAATACATCGTCGTCCAAATGGCTGTTCGGTGTATATGCGTTAGTAAGTGCGTTCGTGCATGCGTGCGTGCGTCCGTCCGGATCTATTTGTCCGGACAATAACTTTGATATGCATTGAGCAATCTATATTTGGCATGAATGTTAACCTCGATGTGACGGTGTGCCATGCGCAAACCCCTGGTTCCTATTTCAAAGGTCAAGGTCACACTTAGAATTAAGAGACGCGAAAATAATCAATCTGTATATGATGATAAAGTTATAAGATCTTTTCGCACTTCTTTTCAATGATTTAAAGGCAATAACAGGTTAAAAATATGGGCTTAATGCGACTTTACACAGTAAAAGCGACGATAATCGGTGAGGTATAACAGGATAACCACAACTATTTCATGCAAAATGTTTTATACTATTGTCAAGGGCGTCACGTTAGCTTTTAAACAGCATACATATCATGATGTTTCATACTGTTCTCAAGGGCGCCACGTTAGCTTTTGAATAGTTTCCATATCATGAAACTGTCTGATTTTGTTTAACGTTAGAGTTGGTCCTGACGCCGTCAAGGAACCCAGATCCCCGTCCGTCCCTTACCATGATATACATTGATATTTGATATAAAACAGTGATTTCGCATTGTGATCAAAGTGTTAATCAACACTTTAATTATTTCATTACTACATCCGACATCTGTCATACTATCATACTATGATATGTACGAATAATATGCCACAAATATAAACTATTCTGTAAAACTTTTAAGGACCTAATATGTATAGTTTTAGGAATTTCACTCATTGAAGGACTTACGTGGAGCCAAATATCAAAACGCCTGCCCGAAACTAGAAAGGAATGAGAATCAGATTACTTTGAAGAGAAAACAAACCAATTTGAAATTACAGACAGTGATGTACTTACATGTTGTAACTTTGCCGAATTTTAGAAAACATTCCGCAAAATGAAATTGGTAAGCGCAAGTTTTATACTTTTGGTTAAGTTAATCTTCGCAAAAAATTTGGCAGAGAAATCTCAAATGTGCATACATTTTTATTAAGGTTATATCTGTAGCGTTGCGTTAGATGAAAAATTAAAAGTATCGAATGCATCGATGTCAATTAATGTATCGAAGTCAATTACCTGATTGTTCATAGAAATATTAATGACAGTAATATTTAACTAAGCTACCCAGATTCGATTTAAATGACCATCTTTCTGCAGATAAATATGAACCAAAATGAAGGTACAAAGTCGCAACTTGTTCTTAAAACGGAACGTAAGAGAACACAAACAAATCAGAATGTTCGCATATTGCATATTGACATGATCCAGCATGCTACGAGGTGTGCTCTAATATGCCGTATCATAGTTGTAACATATGAGTTAAGACATTCAATTTAAACAAACAGAAAAAGGTTCTAATTTGATATACTAGTTTTAGAAGATTCCGTCGTGCACCGCTAGGACGGACATTTCATTCATTTTCACCATATTTTGAAGCTGTCTGGATTTAAATGCAATATGTTTCAAACTGTTGTCAAGGGCGTCATGTTAGCTTTCAAGTTACATCTATATGATAAAGCTTTCTGATTTTGCTAAAGCGTGTTGACTTGAAGTCCTGACGCCATCCAGGAAACCAGGTCACAGATTTTATCGTCTTACCACGATGAAAGTAAAGTTTCATACATTGATATTTGATTTATACAGTGATTTTGCCTCGTCACCAAATTCTGAATCAGCACTGAATCTAATGATTCCATTACTACATCTGATCTATTTATAATATGTTTCTTACGGATAACATGCAGCTAATATAAACTGCTCTTTACAACATTTAAGGACCTGATATGTATAGTTTTTAGAATTTAACTTAAGAAGACCCATATTGAGCAAAAATCGGATTACTATGAAGAGAAATACGAGCCAGATTGTAGACTGTCATATACGTTAATGTTAAAACATTACCGCAGTTCAGACAGCGTTCCGCAAAAATGAAATTGGCAAGCGCTAGCTTCCGTATTTTCTGTAAAGTCGACCTTCAGCACAGATCTTGAAGGGGAATTTCAAATGTTATATTATTTCTTAGAGTTATATTTGTAAGGATTGGATTAAACTGGAGGAATTTTTTATAGAATTATCGAATGGATGAATCGATTCCCTGACACTTCCCTAGCCTTGGCCTTAACATATAATCAAGATACTGAGAGTCGATTTAAATGACTCTCCTTTGTCAGGTAGACATAGCCAAACGTTAAGGAATATGATCTTAGAACGCAAGAAAGATAACAGAAACAAATTAGAATGTTTTGTATGTTGCATATTGACATGTCCCTGAATACTGTGAAGATGTATCTATATTAATGTTAAAATATGTTGTATATTGATATGGTGGTGCTAATCCTCAATCAGTGAATACCATAGATAATGTTTATTTATTTATTATACCAGATTTATATAGCGCCCTTTTCATGAACAATTTCACGTTCAAAGGCGCTTTACATAGTTCAAATGCAGCCACACAGGGCGCATAATTCATCCTCTACTAGTACACAGAGCGGTCTGACCAGAGGGACAGAGAGAGATAAAGCCCCCACAACAGAGAGATCAGAAATCAGATAAGGCTTGTCCGGCTAACTTAGCCTAGCTCGTTGCGAATAGACAGCCTGGTTCTTTAACGTGCCCAGTGTGTAGCACTGATCCACGCAAGGATTGCCTTGGTTCCTAACCAGTACCCCACTATTGAAACACACAGAAGAAGTTCTAATTTGATATGCGAATTTTATAAAATATTGAGGTTGCACCGCTTGTCTGGATTTAAAAGTTTCATACATTTGTCAAGAGCATTTAGCTTCGAACGACTTCCATATCATGAAGCTTTTTGATTTTTGAAAGTCGTAGTGATCTGTGGTCCTGACACTGGGAGCCCAGGCCATAGATTTTATCAGCTTAACTCAAAGAAGGTACAGTTACATGTACATAATTGATATTTTATACAGTATAATTATAGTGATTATGCCATGTGACCGAAATGTTAGTCAACGTAACACCTAATGCATTTATAGTCTCATCCTGTATCTTACGATATAAAGATTTGGTCATACGTGCAATATATAATAAAGATGTACTGCTCTTTAATTTTCGGACCTGATTTGTACTCGTTTTTAGAATTTTACACTTTTAAAAGCCTTTATTGACGTCGAAATCTTTATACCAGTCGGAGTCCTAAAAGGAATATGAATGTGATTATAATCATGCAATGGCAGTGCAAGATAGATTGTACATGGTAATGTAAATATATGGGCTGTCCTCAAAATGAAGTTGGCTAGCGCCTGATATAGCAAGCCAAATTTTAGACAGTGATGTACATAAATCTTGTAACAGTGTCGCAATTCATATAGCGGTCCGCAAAACTAATTTGGCAAGCGCTAGTTTTCGTATTTGAAATCGAATCGATCTTAAAAGATCCGGCAGACAAATTTCAAATGTACATATAGTATTTACTATCGTTATATTTGTAAGAATTCCTTTAGTTGAAAGCACCAGTTTTCGTATTAAATTGACAAGTCGATCTTCCGAAAAGATTTGACAGAAAAATTCAGTTAAATAATATTACTGTATATATATAATTTATTACCGTAATATTTCTAAGTACATTTTGTATTTCTTTGGATAAAAAAAAATCATGTAGTTTGTAAAATTGATCATTATATTATTGCCTTCATATCGATTGTCGTGACCTAAACATTCAATTAAGGTGCGGTGTTTCGATTTTATTGACCATGTAAAGCTACAAAGACAAAATGAGATCTTTTAGCATAATTAAAGAGAACACAAACAAATCAGAATGTGACGCATGCTGCCTAATGATATGTCCCTGTATGCTACGAAAAGGCATATTTAATGTTACATATGTTGCGTATTGAAAAGTGGCGCTTCTGTTCAATCAGGAATGCAAATCAGATTACTATGGATAAAAAAAAAGTATATGAACTTTCGCTGGATGTAGATGAAGATGGGAATATCCGAATCGTGGATTACTGATTTTAGCTTTAACACGGCTCTGTGAACTAACCGATGACAGAGTAACAAATACCCGGTACATTGTAGAAGGTCAACAATAATGCAGAAGACAATAGTAGTTAGAATCGAGCGCACACTACCTCTTGTCATGTAACAATTTCACCATGCTGGCTTGATTCAGCTTTTGCAATAGAGTCAGACTATCGGTATCCTATACAGTTAAGTCCAATACATGCTTATCGTGCATCCATCGGTTTAATAGATATTTTCTTGTTTTATTATGTTTAGGGGTAAAAAAAGCTTTTTCTACATTAACTAAGGCAAAGTAAAACTGTCTGCAGTAGTCCCAAAAATGTAACATAGTAAGAAAAAAAAATGATTTCGTCTCAAATACGGTTGAACTTGCCGTGGCAGTTACCTTTATTAGTATTAAACAGACACATGTATTAAACGGTTGGACAGTAAAGCTACTCAATTGACATTTCGTTTCTATAATTCAACCTAACTTGAAAAGCTTGAATTACTATCTTAAGATGCCTAACGTTTACAAGTGCTTCGATGGTACAGTGGTTCGAGGAGAATGACAATGACGGTCACAGTTTGGACGAACATTAAAATTTATCACTGGACAAAGGAAGAACTACTTACACTACTACAAGTCTTAGTAATATCGAGTCACTGTGACTGAAGTCTTTTGAGATCTATAACAATGAAAATGTATCTGTATATTTGTATGAGTTTATTTATAGCCGCAACCGGTAACTTATATAGGCGACTTCTCTAGTAGAAGACTGTAAGTAACATAAGTAGGAGGATAGTGCAAGATACAGACGACGCTCAAAGTGTAAGGTATAAAGCACCAATAAACGGGACTCATCCCGATGTTAGTAATTTCTAGTTGGAGAAGAAGGGCCCTAGGTTCGTAGTCAAACAGTGTTACCACTGGACCACTGCGTCCATTCTTCTGTATATTCGGCTTGTGAAGTCAAATTAAAATTGCTAATCTGCTTATTGGTTCAGTGGTTACGGCAGTATGGAGTTTAGCTTTCTTTATAATGAAAATATATATGTTTTAAGCTTGTGAACTAAAATCAGCATTGCCGAATTGGTTCAATGGTGAGAGCAGAATAACTGTCAAACATAAGAGAGAAGAAAATAGCACTGGAGTAAATGAGAACCACGCATAATATAACAAGCCTACATAATACGTTTATATCAAGACACATGTCAATAGAACACTATGGAAAGCAATGATAAAGCGTAACTGTATCATAACCTTGACCTGCCAAGTTTTATTAAGCTCAAGTAGATTTTGCCAGACGTGGATCCCACGAGGCGCTTGTATAAATATAGTGACAATCATGTAGTAATATAACAATAATTTCTAATTTAGCATCAGACAAAAAGAGAAACACACACGATATTACAAGCCTTAAATTATATAAATGATATCGGCCCGCTGTGACTGAATTCATTGTTGCTATATTGCAATGAAAATATACATTAAAATCAGCCTTGCGAAGTATAATTACGCCTCTGCATCGATTCAGTTATGTTAGGGCAGGATGACTCAGTTGTTGTACCGCACACGATATAACAAGCCTTAGTAAGATGGAGGACGTTTCCAATTTGAAAAAAAAAAAATGAAATTTTGCAACAGACTAAATAACAGCACACAACATAACAAGCTTAAGTAATATCGGGCAAATGTGTCTTAAGTATTTTTTGTTCAATTACAATATGAAAATTTACTTGTTTATTACGCTTCTGAACTTCAATTAGAGGTGCATTACTACCGAGTCGGTTCTGTGGTAAGAGAAGAATGAACGATCAAATTTAGACAGAATTGAAATTTTACACAGGAAAAGGAGCAACACACACTATTTCATATCCGTCAATGTGACATAAGTCTTTCTTGCTCCATTACAATGAAACATATATATTTAAATTCAGCTTGCAAAGTATAATTTTAAGTGTTACGATTCAGTTCTGTTAGGAAAGATGACAAGATTACCTGCATTTATAATATTGGGTCACTATGACTGAAGTCCTTGTCTCTTTAAAACAGTGAAAATATACATTTGAATTCAGCTTGCGAAGTACAATTACATGTGTTTTGCCTTGACAACGGTTCAGTTGTCTAAGGGCAGGATGGCTGTCTCTATCATGGAACTGCACAGGTATTACGAGCCTAAGTAATATCGGCCTTATGTAACAATAATCTTTCTTGCTCAGTTACAATGAAAATGAACTTGTTTATTAAGCTTCTTAGCTTAAATTGGAAGTGCTTCATTGGCAAGTCGGTTCAATGGTTAGGACAGGATGAAGGTGACAATTTAAATAAAAATGATTTTTTTTTTCAAAACAAAGTTAGAAACGCACAAGATATACTAAAAGTCAAAGTTATATGTGGTAACATAGTTTACACATACATGTATATAGAGTGACAATTATATTGCAATAGAACGTAATACACGAATTTAGCATCTGACAAAACTAACAAAATTAGAACGAAAATATATATTTGAATTCACATTGCAAAGTCCAGTTAGGTGTGTTTTGCCTCGGTATCGGTTAAGTTGTGTTGGTACAGAAGATGGTCTCAATAGTGAAATCGCACGCGATATTACAAACCTTAGTAATCATGGTCATACGGAGAACGGTCTCAATTTGGACAAAACTTGAAATTTAGAACCGGACAAACTAATGACTCCACACAATATTACTAAACTCTGTAATATCAGGCCACTGTGTCTAACGTCTTTCTTTCTCTATTTACGGTAACACCATATGTACAAAGTATGAACGTCTCAACTCTGAAGTCATCCATACATCTCAGACAAAGTCAGAACAACACCTGATATATCAACCCATAGTAATATCGGGCTAATTTTTCTGAAGACTTGTTGCTTGATTGCAATGAAAGTATCTCTGTTAATTAAGCTTTTCAACTTCGATTAAAATTGTTTATATGCTTATCGGTTCAGTAGTTAGGGCAATATGACGCTCTCAATTTGGACAAATATTAAAATTTTACACCGGTCAAAGTTAGAACCGCGTACGATAGTACAAGCCTTAGTATTATCAGGCTAATGTGACAAAACTCTTTCTTATTCATTTAGGCTTCAGAACTTCAATAAGAGGTGCATTACTGCCGAATAGGCTCAGAGCTTAGGGCAGGATGGAGATCACAACTGGAATGTTTTTATACAAAAATCGGAAATAGAACGGAGCAAGATATTACAAATCAGAGTAATATCTGGTAAAAAAGTCTATCGATTAAACTTCTGAACTTCAGTTTGGGGTGCTTCATTGCCGAATCGGTTCAGTGGTTAAGACAAGATAAAGGTCTTTATTTTGATAAAAATGCAATTTTACACTAATCGAAGTTAGAAACGTACAAGATATTACTATTTAAAGTAATATCGGGTAATATTGTCTATGATATAAACGTACATTTAGTGACAATTATGTAGTAATATAACACAAAATTCAAATTTAGTCTCGGACAAAATCATGAGAACCACACACGATATTACAAACCTTTTAATTATCGAGCGACTGTCGCTCTGTTACAATGAACATATACAGTTAAATTTAGCTTGCAAAGTATAGTTACGAGTGCTCCGCCTCGGTATCGGTTCAGTTGTGTTAGTGCAGAATGACGGTCTCAATTCAGAAAAAAATGAAATTAGAACCGAACACAATACTTCAAGCCTTAGTCATATCGGGCTAATACCTAGTTCAGACTTGGCCTACGATGCGTCTGCAGAGACCTCAGACTGCCCATAACCTCCTTCCCGTGCGGAGGCAGGAGGATACACTGCGAATATCGTATGGTTTCACGAGCTCCGCGGCCGCAACGATTTTGTATAGCGAAAAGTTCTACATATTTGATAACATCATAAGCTCGTAGACATGTCGCAGGTGGCATTACACAGTTCCGCATTGACATCGTTAGGAAGCCTCGCGCATGGTGCCCAAAAGAAACCGCCTCGGGATTGTAGACTCGTGGGACCTTCGACCGGCCCTCGCATAGCTGCCACAAATTTGCCGCTTGCTGCAGAACCCGTGAAATCGCACGGATATTGAACAATCATCGCGGGGCAACCCTACAGCCGCCGCACCATTGCAGTGCGGCAGTCATGGTATGGGCAAACCATTTTTCAGATGGTTATAAATATTGGCATCTCCAACATGTTTTCATTATTTGTCTCTTCAGAGAAATGATATTACCACTAAGAATAAGAGCGACATGCCTGCGATTTCAGTTGAAACAGGTCAGGAGAAAAGAGCAGGCAAAAATGCAACCCAAATTGTCCAACAGAAATATGAGCATCTTACTCTGACCAATAGTAAAACTTAAATAAATATGTAAGAAATAGGAGTAAAACATTACATTTTATAGCGATCAGTGGCCCCAGACATTCTAATTATCTTATCTTATCCATGGTAAAAATAATTTAAAATACAATATGACATTGTATATCATCGAACATGTATTTTCTAAACCTAGCATACGTAGGTAATGACAAATGCCTATTTGTATCGTCAAAGAAAGAAAGTTTTCGTTGAATAAGTAGTCAGTAAAATAAAGAAACATCCAGTACGGAAAAAAAATCAAAACGATATTTTTTATCTACTATTTCGCCTGTGTTTCACTCTAAGTTCTAAGTTTCATTTAATAAAGAATGCTGCCCAGTAACGATACCAAAAAAAGCAAGTGAACAATAGGAAATATGTTCGACATGTTCAAGATAAATTTAGATAGTTTCAGTGGAACAAATAAACCATTAAGCAGAGTATCATATCTCACATATGAAACGGTCGAAAATATGTTTATTAATACATGTACGTCTGCTCAATCGAATGTGTATCAAAGGCTTTGATTCTTCATGTGCGGAAGTTATCCGGCTAGCGTACGGAAGGTCGATGGTTCTACCATGGTGCCCGCCCGTAATGAAATAATGCACGGTAGGGCACCTGGGGTATTCCTCCACAATCAAAGCTGGAAGTCCGCCATATGAACTTTTTTGGGGTCAGTGCGACGTTAAACCCAACAAAAGCAAGACAAAAACAAAGGTTGCTCTGTGTAATTAATCACGTTGTATAAAAATCATAACGCATTTCTAATATGACGAAAGTCTTCAGTCATTATATATAACTTTCAGTTACATTTTCTTAGACGCTTAAAGAAATAGTTTTGTGGTAGTATTTTTTTAATATTTAGTTGCGGAGTGGAATGAATTCTATTATCTAATATAATACTAACACTTTACCGAAATGTATTTTTAAAAGGGATCTCAAATTCAAACCAATAATTTTCACTGTTCTGAGTCTGACTCCAACATAACGTACGTACGGTTTTACTGAATATGCAGTTTTCAAAGTAAAATAATAAAACAAAATATAGATATAGAAACAGGTAGTTTATTAACAAACAAACATATAGACTAGTGTAAGCTCAACGTCTCCAGAATCAATGAAAAATAAAGCATATAACAAGTATAATTTGTGCGCAATAAAGGAGACGTTAAAAGCTATTTCTAGAATAGATTCTATCAGACATCACGATAATTACAACCATAGAACGATTGTATCATTTTGTTGTAGACAAATAGTATTACAGAAACGTTAAAACCTTTCCGGCGACGTTCCAAATTTAGCTTTCTAAGGAGCGTCTGCAACCTGTGAATTATCTTTTATTGTGTAATGCGCTTTTAACATTTCGGCACAGAGTAATGTACCTGCCTCGCTTGTGTGCATGCATATTCCAAGTTTCTGTTCAGTTTCTATCTAAACCCTTTACTATAAATCAACTGGGTAACATTGTGATTCAAATGATATGTTAAGTCATACTCACGAAGACATCAATTTTAAACACCATGGGATATAGTTTAAATCTTTTTAACTCATGACAATTTTAGAGAACTGTCCCAGACCATTAGTTTATCAATAGTATACCTGATACCTGTATATGAGAACTGAATGTTTGAAACTGAAATCATATGCCTTGGACCGACTTAATCATTTATAAACCGTTGACATATATATTAATATCAATTTTCCGAAAGTAAAAACTGTATATGTTGTCCATAGTATCACTATTTCATAACATCACCTTTCAGTTGGTTTTTTGGAATACAGTCAAACTTCGTTTGCTCGAATTTGACGGGACCGGCAAAATTTGTTCGAGTGTTCAGTAGTTCAAGCCATTAGTAAACATTATACAGGGATTTTGCCAGGACCTTACAGTCAGTTCGAGTAATATCATAGCCCACTTTAATCGACCATGTCGGGACGGGGTTTTGTGACGTAGTATAATCGGCAACCTGATTTCTTATTCACTGGTCATCTACCTTATACTGTAACCACTCTACCTATTTTGCTCGTTTTTTTGAGATTACCATTATTTGCATAAGCCAGAGTCAAATGAAACGCACTATATAGTGAAATGAAATGTATCTGGAACATGTTGTGAAAAATATCAAAATATCAATTTACCTTTTACGGCATTATACTTGAATGTGGAAGGAAACAAATGATAAATAATCGGAAATTCCTTTTATATTAAAATAAAGGCAATGGCGTAAGGAATGACTCTAACCGAAGCATGTAACTTTTATTATTTCAGGAACACTTTGAAGTCTTGAAGGTGTGCTTACGGCATGATAAGACACGTGATGTTTTGTTATCGTATTTTAATTACTAAAACCTATAATTGATTGTTTTGCAAATTGAGGATAGGATTTCTATACATATTTTTCTATCTCATCTCACATAGAGATATTGGGTAGCCAGATCAGAGGATTTGGAAGCCAGAAAAAAAACGGATTGATTAAAATATTCAGTAATTTTATTTAAATACTACATGTCATACGGTTCAACTATTTGCATTTCGTGTCATGTTGTAACGTGTTTTACAAGTCTTTTTCTGCTTTTGTTATGGAACGATCACTTGTCAATTCTGTCTCGATGCAAATGGCATGCAAATCGTTGTAATCATTTCCGTTGTACTTCTGCATTGAATGTCTCTTGATTATACGGCAGCAAAAGTTTAAAGATCTCTGTCAATTATGATAGTGCAACTGCAAACGCAAACTACTTAACAAGGGTTTATTCTCGCGTGATAAATCAGGACACTGTTTGGTATCTGTCAAATACAAGATCTGTAATTTAAATAAATGTCATATCATGTCGACTTTTATGTCATTATATAATGTGAATGATGCATAATTAATATAGTTCGGTCAATATACCGAATTTGCTAATCCAGAACATAAATAACATTAGGTAATTTGCTGATGTACTCAAAAATGTTGAATTGGGGATTTTTTATATATTATGGTGCTAGTCACAGACGTGTTCTGAAATCTTCCCGAAATCTTTTACACAGTCGTTTACTGACCTATCCACTTAAACCCAATCATGAAGAAGTATGGTTTGTTTAACATATAATTATTTAGGATCTCAATTAATACATTTCAAGTGCATACATTGTGTTCGATCCTTACTTCTTTCGTAGCACCGACAGGAGGTACATTACTCTTGTAACGGGCTCAACTACGGGTATGGTACGGAAGTGGAGATGTAGGGCTTGTATCAATAAGTGACAATAAATGATAAGGTCCCAATTAGAATGATCCTACAAAAAACGTTGCTACATTGTATATGGCCTAACGTTGCACATGGTAAATCGGAGCTGTACCGTGCGTTATATATATATTTTATCTGAAATATACCAGGAAAGGTCGAATGTACAAGGTGAATAGTAGTCCATTAAATACCGTAGAGTCATTTAATTTAGCTGTTATATACTACAACCAATGTAAAATTTAAGTGTAGAAACTTGCACCATGTCGTTATACTCTGACGTGATGTTTTGTCACGAATCATTCCGAGGCGGCGACATAGTGTTTTCCTTTACATATTGGCCTGCTTTTTGGAACGAACTAAATATTCCTGTTGCGTCAATGTTCTTGGTATTTATTTAGGTAATTTCTTTTCAAAATAATTTGTATCAAAACCAGACGGCCGATGCTAATAAATGTTGAACTAAAAGGAAAATAGCATGGAAAACAATTTTCACAATTGCCAGCGAACAGATAAAAGTTTAATTCATTGTATCTTTAAAATTGAAATTAGAAAGCTACGAATTCACTTCCGAGTACAAATGTTCATCTTGGCAATCGGCAGTTTAAATTCATTGTGCGTCTGGATTCTGAAAGTAATGGCGGAGTCCAATTTATTTTAATTTGATTTTAGCAGATAATGTTAAATGTATCACAGTTATCCACGAGAGCACGAAGAAACTGTGTAAACGCAATTACTTCGGATCAAAGAACGTAATATTCATTCTATCGGTTAATTCATAAGCTCTGTAGGAAAGAATCTATATTTTGTCTGTGGAATTTTAGTATTCAAATTGTTTTTTTCACTGAAGTCATATATACAGACAGTGCTTTCATTATCAGGTACAAAATCGACATAATGTCTGTAGAAAGCAAAAAGCACAGGTTGAGATATTTATTTTTCTTAAGTGTATTGTCTTAAAAGATTAAACAGATAAAACTTGTCGGACATAATGCATTTGATAAAACTGACACCATTGTGACATTCACAAAGTATCATTTACGTAATTTATGGTGATGTCTTCAACAAAATGATTCCCTGCTTAGCTAGAAGACGATTTCATTTCCAAGACTAGTATCACTATATCAGTGTACTCAAAAAGTTAGGTCTACAAGAACATAACTCATAAGTGCTTTACTATACAAAATGAAGACACAGATTGCAATCGAAAAACGTAGGATATCTGAGTACAGACATGGAAACTTCATTTCAGTAGCGGCCATGAAATATCAATAATATTATGACTTTTCGGTTTAAATAGGTGTAAAATGACGCAACGCACCACTTCTTTTTAAAGGCACGGCATGATTTCTAGATAGTGCCATCCGACAACCACAGCGACATAACTTGATATAACTCTATAATCACATCAGCTTTCGAAATAACAGAGATGAATAAAACGCCCATTCAAAGTTAGCGGAGTTAATCTAGGAGGATCTGCATTTAAGGGGAGTGGTGATAGTATTGCAAATTGTAAAACATCTGTAGATTTTACTTTGTTGCCACGAAATTATTCATCATGGGTAACTTTATTAAGCTAAGATAATTTATATCATATTGGTTAAAAATAGAAAGTTTATGCAGACAAGAAGTAGAATTTTTAAATGTCTTTTTAGGGGAAAATAGCTATATTTAGTATTTAATTTCCATTTTCGTTTTGAATGTTTTTTTTTTCTATAAAGATATAAGACCTCAAATAAATTATTAGGTATTTTGGAAAAAAACGAACATGATAAATTTGACAGAAAGACCATCAACTAAATATATCTTTTTTCTGTTCATGGCGTTTGTTTATTTTTAAACGTAACTTTTCCTCTCGCACATTAGAACAGCTATATTTTGTAATAAGGTGTGTAATATATGCCAAATTGTTTGTACAGTATATGACTATAGCTAACAACATTTCTTTGAAAATTTAACTCATCGAAATTGACACATATTTATGCTGTTTATTATGCATTACATAAACTAATTGGTTGAAACATTTTATTTAGTACACTATCGATGTATCTTTCAATATAACTCACAATTGTACTTTCTAAACAATTTGATTAAACCGGCTGTTGTTGGCATTTATCAATCTTCTAGTAAACTGAAATGATTTCCATTATAAAATTTCACAGTTTTCGACTTGTATTAAAATAATGTAGATGAACTTTTAATGGCTTTCGGAGCTATCCCTAGGAGATATTCTATCAAAACATTGTCGCGGCTTCTTTGATAATACAAACACATAGTCTAGATCCTTATGTATTTATCTAGAAAGTTCAAATAAACTTCACAACATTTTCAAATGCTTTCTGTCTATAGCCTTCAGGTTGTAAAAGATGCTTTATTTGACATTAATTTTATCAACTTGAAGCAAAACATTTATGTCATTATTTATGTATATGCTCAAACTGTGTCTGACGGTAAACGTTTATTTGTATTGAAGAACTTGATTGCGATCTTTACACACTTTCCGCAGACAAGTAGTCCTGCTTTAAACGGTCCTCGAACTATACAATTTAGTGCCACTGAAAAAACCTGATTTATTGTAGACAAAAGGAAGGTCAACTGACAAAAAATAGGACAACAGAGTCATAATGTATGGCACATATAAATTACGTTATTTAAACTGATCAAGACGTAGGTGACAATTTGTTTATCCTTGTGTAACATCGTGCACCTTGGTAGCGATCTCCTTGTACAATTCATAGGAAGCGGCCAATTAAAATACTCGCTCTATGGTCTATGATTGAATTGGCTGAATCAAAAATACTTCAATGACTTTGATGTTTTATTATTAGCTTCTTAATAAGTTAATGTTTTCTCTGATATACATTTTATAGAAATATTTTAAAAAAAATCCGTTAAAGAGGTATTCCGAGCATATGATTTATTCATTGTACTGTACTATAACTTGCCAGAAAACAAAAATGCAAGAAATTGTGTTTAACTTGTCTTATGTCAATTGATTATTCACATAAATACAACATATTTCACGGAAGATCAGTCATTAAAATACATGGTAACTTTCGATGAAAAAACATCATGTATCTCTGTCGGCTGTTGAATATTATTACACGGCTCCTTATAAAAATCACCTGTCCATTTTTGAGCTAAATGACTTTTCTATATTCAGAACATGTTTACTTGGCTAGTAAGTGAAAAGTTAAAAATCAAACTGAAAAGATTAATTTCTGAAGTCATGTAATGAAACACTTACTGCGTGGTTTGCAGGTCAATAGCAAATCTATTGACCCTCGTCTTTCTAATTCGAGCAACAGTTTTGACTATTGACCGGCAAGTCATTCAATAAGTGTTTACTATGAAACAAAACTATTACATAATACAATAAAAAAAAATCATATTTATTAGCAAACTCATGAAGTTAACATAAATTTATAATAAACATGTTCTTTACCTAAAAGATAATAAAAACATGATACTTAATCAAAGGCTCAGAAAAATGCAAACTATTGAAAATTTGCTTTATGCTGTGAACTTGCATGTAACTATGTTCCATCATATTCCCTATCATACTCGTTAAATTATGCGCTTGTTTAAAGACCAGTCAGAGAAAAAATGTATTCTTTTGTGTTTCCATGATGGTAATTTTACAAGATGTGCAAAAGTTTAAGAAAATGATAATTACAAGTATCTAGTTACGAAAATGCTGTTTTTCACCTTGTAGTATAGCTGTATTATATCAGTAATATAGGACTGGTTTTCATGACATGAAGTTTATGTTGGGGAAAAGTAGGTCACTACGTTATTTTTGGTCTTTAAATTAATTTTGTTAGCAGGATAGTATATACTGGAGTTGAAAGAATTGAAACCAAGAATAAAATGGTACTCTGGACAGAAACACATTTGCCAAAGAGAAGCTTTAATAACCATGATTGTAATTTCATAATACAATCATCTTGTTAGTAGTGGAATGTGTTATCAATGTTCCTGTAATTTAATATATTAGGACAAAATCAAATTTTTGTGACTCCTCTTTTCCCTACTACACGGACACAATGATTATTCAATATAATCGCCTTCGAACTAGACGACAAAAGAGTTTAGGGAGTTTAAGGAGTAAGTGGATGTTCGTGTCTCATGTCCAAGTTCATAGGAAATCATTTACTTAAATATCTCTGCAACCAGTTAGAATTTCTCTTTGGAAAATCTACATTAACCTGTTGGCTAATGAGAAAGTTGAGATAATAAGTCTAATTACTCTGATTGCTACTTTATATCACGTTTCTTTTTAATTGTTTTCACGATTTTAGTGCTTAAGAAAATGCCATTTATTTCATAAGAAGATTTTGATAGAACTTACTACAATGATATTTGTCATTTCGAGGAATTGAAAGGCACAATAAAGACCAACCTGCCTCGAATAAACTGACTGCTAGCTTATATCTGGAAATTATGGTGGTAAAATTATTCGTACTTTTTAATGTGTCTATACAGTTGTTCGATGTTTTTGTTGGAATTCCCCATAATGAAAGTTATACCTAAACAAAATAAACGAATACATTAAATATTCTTAACAAATGTTGAAGCTTATGGTGGTAACGTATTTTACATAGCATGTCTGTTTAACAAAGATAACACGTAACAAGGCCAGAAACTCATTAATTTGTTGATTTTTCTTTGTTTTTATTTCTGAGCTTTATCGAATATCTGTTAATATGATTCATCAAAAAGTGGAGACGACAGACAGTTACATTTTGATTTCTATTGATAAATCCTAAGCAATCGATGTGTGGCTACTGAAATTGTTTATTAGACAATGACATTCGACTTTTATCAAAATGAATACATGAAAAATGAAAAGTAATTGTAAAATGGGTGTACACAATAATACTGAAATTAATAATATTTAAATATAAAATCTGATTAACAAGACCAGTGTCGTTGCAAAAGAAATTATCAACAATAAAAAAAGACACACAAAAAAAACATAAACTCAGTTCGACTGGTGTAACTGATATAAAAGACAGTGCAATATACTATTTATCAGCATTACCAACTAAAGAAATCGGTCAAGTTAAGAAGCTACAGAAATGCTTTCAACAAGATAGTAACAGGACTATTATGATATGAATGCATTCTAACTTAAACTGTATATCTTTATTTATACGTCTGCAAGAGACATTGCCGCCAAACACATTTGAAATGTAGGCGTCAACGTGTCTGTGTAAAGGCGTTGCATAAAAAATAAAGGTATTTTCTTATATTGCTAAAGATTTCAATACTTATATACAATTTTCAGAACACTTTCCTGAGAAGCCTAAAGACGATTTTATGTTACATGGGAATTTAACAAACATACTTTTTTACAGTTTACTACTACAACGTCTTGTCGATAAAGTAATTGTATGGTATTTATAGTGTTTCTATACTTAAATGCGAATTGGTATATATTACGATTAAATGTAATTAAAACCAATAATTTTTAAAGTATGTCTGACTTCAATATATATTATGTAACAAGCTTACGATAATACTTAATCTGTTGTTGTCAGAATAACTTAAAAGACATGAAACAAAGTGTGTGGACAAATGACAATTCAGCGTCTCCTGAATCAATGGAAAATAATACATATCCCACGTACAATTTGCGTGCAATGATGGAGACGTTAAAAGTTATTTCTAGGATATATTCCATCAGACTAATTACAACCACAAAACAACAGTATTATTTTGTTGTAAAGAAATGTTAAAGCCCTTCCGGTGACTTTCCAAATACAGCTTTCTAAGGAGCGCCTACAAGCTGCGAATCTCTTTTACTTAGCATCTTGGCGCAATCAAATGTTATGCTTGGTCATACGCACGAAGACATCAATTTTCAACACCATCTGATTTTGCTTAAGGCTTTCCTACAACACACATGTAAGTTTACTATAATAAACATTCCTCTCCTTTCTGTCTTAGTACTTGATGTTGAACCCTATAAACCGAAATCAACGGCATTTCTTCAGCTACATGTATATACTTTAATATCAGTTTTCAGAAAGTAAAAAGTGTACGTGTTGTTTATCATATCAATATTTTATTACATATATTTCAGTGGATTCCTGGAATACTGTAGTAATATGCATCATGAACATTTGTGAAAAGAATTCAAAAGATTAATTTTATTATTACGGAATTGCATGTGAATGCAGAAGTAAAAATATAGATAATCGGCAATTCTTTAAACGAATATGTTAGAATAAACGATTAAAAAAAATATGATAGCGTAAGCATGTAAATTTAAAAAAAAAAACACATTGACGTGTTGAAGTTATGCTTACGTCATTGTAAGACACGTGATGTTATCATCCTTTTATTGCTAAAACATATAAACGATTATTTTGCAAAATGCAGATAGGTCTTGTTTACATCTTTTTCTTTTAAATATGTCGTGCTATTGTTTTACAAAGGGAGATTGGGCAGCTGGATTAAAGGACATGGCAGCCAGTTAGAACTGTTCGACGGATTGCATCTGAATGTTTATAAGCAGAACATTATATATTTTTTAATTTTCTTAAGTTCTAGATGTTATTTGCATTTCGCGTCATGTACAAGTAATTTCTGTGTTTGTTCTGGAACATCCACTTGTCAATTCTGTCTGGATGCAAATGGCATGCAAATCGATGCAATCATTTCCGTGACACTACTACAATGAATGTCTATGGATTATATGGCAGCAAAAGTTTAAAGATCTCTGTCAATTATGACGGTGCAAACGCAAACTACTTAACAAGGGATCATTCTTGCGTGATAAATCAGCACACTGTTTGTTATATGTCTATCTCAGGATCTGTAATTTAAATACTGGTCATATTTTATCGACTGTTCTGTCATGATATGATGTAAATGATACATAATTAATATTGGTCTGTCAACATGTTGAATTGATACCCCTGTGTGGATCGTTGATATATTATGGTAACCGTTGCAAATTACAAAGTGTTTTGGTATCTACCCGAGATATTTTACACAGTAGTTTATTGACTAATCCACTTAAACTCTATCAAGAAATATGTGTGTTTGTTTAACGTTTCATTATTTAGGTTCTTAATTAATATATTTTAAGTTCGATCCTCATCGTAGCACCTACAGGACGCATATTATTATCTTTATTTTACTATAATTCCATCGTTCACCCTGGTTAGACTTTTGTTTTTATTCGGCGCAAATGCAGATTTGTTGAGTGCACGTCTGCAAGTGGGGATGTAGGATCTCAATAAATGTTAAAGTCCCAATTTGAAATATCCTTTGAAAAAGTTTCTATCTGACTTAACGTAGCACCTGGTTAATCGGAGCTGTACCTTGTGTTTTTTTAAATATACCAGGAAAGGTCGAATGCATGAGGTAAATAGTAGTCCATTAAATATAGCTGTTATATACTACACACAATGTAAAATTTAAGTGCAGAAACATACACCATGTCGTTATACTCTGACGTGATGTTTTGTATCGTTCCGAGGTGGCGACCTTCTGTTTTCCCTAACATGTTGTACATGTTGTCGTTTTCTTCGTCTTTATGAAGTTTGCAATGAGCTGCTTTTTTTTTGCTATTCCTGTTGCGTCTACATTGTGTATATTCTTGGGTTTTATTTAGGTAATTTCTTTTCAAAATAATTTGCACTAAAACAAGACGAAGCCGTGCTAAGAAATGCTTAATTAAAAGGAAATAACATGGAAAACAATTTTCACAATTGCCAGCGAACAGATAAAAATTCAATTCATTGTATCTTTAAAATTAAAATTAGAAAGAAAGCTACGAATTCACTTTCAATGAGCCTCAAACACAAATGTTAATCTTGGCAGTTGTCTGGCAGGTTTTGTTCCATTGTACGTCTTGATTCTAAAAGTAATGGTGAAATCCAATTTATTTTAATTTGATTTTTGCAGATAATGTTAAATGTATCACATTTATCCACAAGAGCAAGTAGAAACTGTGTAAACGCATTTACTTCGGATCAAAGTACGTAATATTCATTTAATTGGTTTCATAAGCTATGTAGGAAAGAATCTGTATTTTGTCTGTGGAATTTTAGTATTCAAATTGATTCTTTTTTCACTGGAATCGTATTTACAGACAGTGCTTTTATTATCAGGTACAGAATCGACATAATGTCTGTAGAAAGCAAAAAGCAAAGGTTGATTTATTTATTTTTTCTTAAATGTATTGACTTAAAAGATTAAACAGGTAAAACGTGTCGTACATAATGCATTCGACAAAATTGACACCATTGTGACATTCACAAAGTATGGTTTGCGTAATTATAGTGATATTTTCAACAAAATAATTCCCTGCTTATCTAGATAACGATTAATAGCGTACTTTTTCATTTCCAAGACTAGTATCACTGTATCAGTGTTCTCAAATCCTATCTGCAGTTAGGTCTACAAGAACATAACTCATAAGAACTTTACTATGCAAAATCAAGACACAGATTCCAATCGCAAAACGTAGGATATTTGAGTACAGACATTGAAACTTCTTTTCACTAGCGGTCATGAAATATCAATAATATGACTTTTCGGTTTGAATAGATGTAAAATGACGCAAACGCGCCACTTCATTTTTTAAGGCACGGCATAATTTCTAGATAGTGCCATCCGACAACCACAAACAAGCTAGCTAGCGACATAACTGGATATAACTCTTTTCGAAAAACAGAGAGGAAGAAAACATTTATTCGAAGTTTGCGGAGTTAATCACTCCGACTCGAAGGTTATAGGTAACTTTTATAAGCTAAGATAATTCATATCATATTGATCAAAAATAGACAGTTTAGGCAGAAAAGTACTAGAATCTTCAGATGACAGTCTTTTAGGGAAAATAGCTATATTTTGTATTTAATTTCCATCAACTAAGAATGATATTCTCTGTTCAAGGCATTTGAGTTGAGCACGTTTGTTTATTTTTAACGTAACTTTTATCCTCGCACATTAGAAAAGTTTTGCTAGACTTTTTAATAAGATGTGTAATATATGACAAAAGATTGTACATGTACAAAGTAAGACTGTTGCCAACAACATTTCTTTGAAAATTTAACTCATCGAAATTGACATTACATTAATTTTATGCATTACATAAACTCATTAGTTGAAATATTCTGTTTAATATATTATCGATATATCTTTCAATATTACTCACAGTTTTATTTTCTAAACAATTTGATTAATTAAAACCGGCTGTTGTTGGCAGTTTTCAATTTTGTACTAGTAAAATGAAATGATTTCCATTATGAAAACTCACAGTATCAAAATGATGAAGATGAACTTTTAATGGCGTTCGGAACTATCCCTAGAAGATACACCATCAAACATTGCAGCGGCTTTTTTGATGGTACAAAGTTTAACATGTAGTCTAAATTCAAACATATTTATCTTGAAAATTGAAATAAACTTCGGAACATTTTCAATGGCCTTTCTGTCTGTAAAAATATACTTTATTTGACATTGTTTTTTATCAAGTGAAACATTTATATGTCATTTTTATATGTACGTTCAAACTGTGTCTGACAGTAAACGTTTTATTTATATTGAATAACTTGATTGCAATCTTTACATACTTTCGCAGACAAGTAGTCCTGCTTTAAACGGTCCTTAAACTATACAATTTAGTGCCACTGGAAAAATTCTGATTTATTGTAGACATAACGAAGGGCAACTGACAGAAAAAGAACAAAAATATCATAATCTATAGCACATATAAATTATTTTATATTTAAACAGATCAAGACGTAAGGTGACAAGTTGGTCATCCTTGTGTAACATCGTGTATCTTGCTAGCAATCGACTTATATAATACACAGAAAGCGGCCAATTAAAATACTCGCTCTGTGGACACTTTATTATTGGATTGGCTGAAACAAGAAATAAAGACGTTAATAAATTTTTTGAATAACCATAATACACTAGTTTATATTATGAAGAACTTTAATCAAAAGCTCAAGAAATGGAAACTGATAAAAGTTTACTCTATGCATTGAACTTGAATGTCACTAATATACATTCGTGTTTTCTGATATACTATGGTATGTGGAATCAGATGTGCATGCACAAACAGAAATAGCTATACTAAAAACGTCTTCACTTAAACGTCGTTAAGTTACTGATTTACATATGCCTTAATGCAGATATTGTATCAATCGCATTTAGCTTTATGACTAATTTAAGAAGTACAGACGTAATCGGACTGCCTCATGGTAGTATCAATCTTTCTTAGAAACCCTATGTGGGAGGAAAGAGGCACATGTTTCGTGTCTGAAACCACAAGAATGTTATGTCTACATGAATAACTGAATAATGTTATTTATTTTTGTCATACCTTACATAAATTTTGAAGTATTGCCGCCTATTATACTAGTTGAATTAGCGCTGGTTTCAAGGTCAGTCAACGAATAAATGTATTCTTTTGTGTTTCCATGATGGTAATTTTACAAGATGTGCAAAAGTTTGAAAAAAAGAGAATTACAAGAATCTACCTACAAATATTATATCTTTCATCTTGAAGTATAGCTGTATTATATCTAGAATGTAGGATTAATGACATGAAGTTTATGTTGGAGAAAATTAAGTCGCTAGTTATTTTTGGTCTTTAAATTAATTTTTGTCAGCTGAATAGTATATACAAAAATGCAATCACTTCTTTTATATACTGGAGTCGAAATATTGCTTAAGAGAAAGCCCGTGAAAACTCTTATGACCATGACCGTAATTTCATGAACGTAATCATCTTGTTAATGATGGAATATGTAACCACTGTTCCTGTAAATTGATATATTAGGATAAAATCACATTATTGTAATTCGTCTTTTCTTTCATACACGGAAACATGATTATTCTATATGATCACATACGAACAAGACGACAAAAGAGTTGGGGTAAGTGAATGTTCGTGTCTCAAGTCCAAGTTAATAGGAAATCATTTACTTAAATAACTCTGCAACCAGTTAGTGTTTCCCTTTAGAACTTTAACCTGTTGGCTAATGAGGAAGTAAGATGATAAGTCTAATTACTCTGATTGCTACTTTATATTAACTTACGTTTCTTTTTAACTGTATTCACGTTTTAATGTTTAAGGGAATGACATTTATTTTATAAGGAGATAATAATAGAACTTACGTATACTACACAGATTTCTGTTATTTCGAGGATTTGAACGACACAATAAAGACCAACCTGTCTCTAATACACTGACTGTTAACTTTTATCTGGAAATAGGGTGGGAGAAAATTGTTCATATTTTTAAATGTGTTTATACATTTTTTCTATGTTTTTTTCTTAAATTCTACAGTCATAATGAAAGTTAAACTTAGACAAAATAAACGATGACATTAAAATTTTTGAACTAATGTTAAAGTTTGTGGTACAAACCTATTTTAAATACCATGTCTGTTAAACACAGATAACTTGTAACATGGTAAGAAACTCATTATTTTTTTCTATGTTTTTATTTCTAAGCTTTATCGAATATCTGTCAATATGATTCATCAAAATGTAGAGACGACAGACAGTTACATTTTGATATCTATTGATAAAGCCTAAGCAATCGATGTGGCTACTGAAATATTTTATAAGACAATGACATTCGACTTTTGTCAAAAGGCAATTTTCAAATTGAGTACATTAAAAATGAAAAGAAATTGTGAAATGGGTGCACATAATGCTACCGAAATTAATAATATTTAAGCGTACAATCTGATATACAAGACCCATTGTTGATGCAAAAATACACATAAAATCAGACAGTAAAATATACTATTATCAGCATTACCAAGTGATGAAATCGGTCAAGTCAAGAAGCTATAGAAATGCTTTCAACAAGATAGTTGCAGGAGGTTTATAATAAGAACTCGTCGTAACTTAAACTCTATATCTTTATTTATACCTCTGCAAGAGACGTTGCTGTCAAATTAATTTTCAATGAAGGCGTTCACTTGTCTGTTTAAACGCGTTGTATAAAAGTAAAGGTATTTTCTTATATTCCTAAAGTTTTCAATATTTATACATGTATACAACTTTCAGAACTTTTTCCTGAGAAACCTAATGACGTTTTTATCTTACATGTGAATATAAACAGTCAAATAGATTACAATTTATCACTACAACGTCTTGACAAAAGAGTAATTTTATAGTATTTGTAATGTTTTTTTATACTTGATTGGTAGTTTGTACGTATTCCGATTACATGTTATTAAAACCAATAACTTTGAAACTTTTTAAGTATAGGCTAGTCCAAATTCAACGTCTCCTGAGTCAATGAAAGTTATGCATATCTCACGTACAATTTGCGCGCAATTACGGAGACGTTAAAAGTTATTTCTAGGATATATTCCATCAGACTTTATTACAATCACAAAACAACAGTATCATTTTGTTGTAAAGAGATGTTAAAACCCTGCCTGTAATTTCCAAATACAGCTTTCTATGAAGCGCCTACAAGCTGCGAATCTCTTTTAGTGCGAAAGGAGCTGTCCTTAGCACAGAGTGATGTCCAAACAAATCAAAATACATATCATTTCTGCTCAGTTCCTATCAGAACGCTTCACTGTAAACCTGGTAACATTGTTGCCATGGCTACTGTTTCAAATGTTATGCCTGGTCATACCCACAGAGACATCAATTTTTAATACCATGGGATTTAGCTTGAATCTTACCCACAACATAAGTTTCCTAAAATACACACATCTTTCTTTTCTATGTATTAGTAAGTGTTTGATGTTTAAAACTGCTTTCAAATGCCTTCTAAACCGTCTTAATCATACTAAAACCGATGATATTTCTACATCAGCTACATGTACATGTATATATGATACTATCAATTATCGCATATAAATGTTCATAATATTACTATTTTATTACTTACATTTCAGTGGATTACTAGAATAATATAGAGAAATCCATCAAAATACATCAACATATCGATTTCGCTACAATTACGAAATTATACTTGAATGCAGACGGACATAAATTATAAATAATCGGGAATAATTCTTTTTACAAATATATTTAAATAAAGGCGATGACGTAAAAATTACTTTAATGGAAGCATGTATCTTTTTAACAAGAAAGAGTTGACATTTGAAGTTGTGCTCTCGTCATGATAAGACGCGTGATGTTATGTTTACTTATCACAGTTTTATCAACAAAACATATATTAAATGGTTATTTTGCATTTGTTTGCATTTATTCTTTAAATATATCGTGCTTTTGTGTTACATATGAAGTTTTCACAGCTGGATCAGAGGACTTGGCAGCCAGATAAGAACTGCACGACGGATTGAATTTTGATATTTACTAAAATATTAACAATATTAAACAATTTACTAGATGCCATACGGTTCCAAATATTGTATTTCGCTTCATTTTGTAACGTGTTGTACAAGTAATTTCTTTATGTTTTTGTTTGGAACGACCACTTGTCAATTCCGTCTTGATGCAAATGGAATGCAAATCGATGCAGTCATTTCCGTTGCACTTCTGCAATGAATGTCTGTTGATTATACGGGAGCAAAAATTTAAAGATCTGTTTCGTATCTGAAAATCACAAGATCTGTAATTTAAATAAATGTCATGTTATATCGACTGTTATGTCATGATATAACGTAAATGATACAAAATGTACATAATTAATATTGTTCTGTCGGCATACAGATTTGCTCATCAAGAACATAAATTAAATTAGGCAATTTTTTGATATACTAAAATTGTTGAATTGATTACCCTGTAAGAAGTTTTGATATATCCTATAGTGCAATTCCCAAACGTTATCTGGTATCTACCCCGAAATCTTCTACACAGTAGTTTATCGATTTAACCACTTATACTCTACTAGGAAGAAACTACTGTTTATTCAACGTTTTCTTATTTAGGTTCTTAAGGTTTCGATGGAGGCCTTGAGAAACAAAAATCCAACAACACCAAATCATAGAAAGAAAGAGTTGTTTGACATGAAAATTGAACAGCATGTAAAACATGTATATTACTTTACGAAACAAGTGTCAGTATACTGATATAAACATTGAATTCCGGAAAAGGGCTGCCTAAAGGGGCTCCACTTCCGGACAGTTAAACGCCTTTAAAAACTCACCATTTTCAAAGAACTGTTACACATGTTTGTTTTGATGCATTTGCAATAGCGTGCGAGTGGTGAAATTTCACATAACAAGGTGGAACATAGTTTTCAGCAATTGTTTATCTTTTTTTCTTTACAAATGACATTCATTTTCAAAGGGAGACAACTTTTTCTCAAAGATAACTTAAAATAATCGGAAACAGTTGTTTCCCTTTGAAAATGAATGCCATTTGTACTTAAAATAATCGGCAACAGTTGTCTCCCTTTGAAAATGAATGCCATTTGTAAAAAAATAAAGATAAACAATTGCTGAAAACTGTGTTCCACCTTGTTATGCGAAATTTCACCACTCGCACGCTATTGCAAATGCATCAAAACGAACATCTGTAACTGTTCTTTGAAAATGGTGAGTTTTTAAAGGCGTTTAACTGTCCGGAAGTGGAGCCCCTTTAGGCAGCCCTTTTCCGGAATTCAATGTTTATATCAGTATATTGACACTTGTTTTGTAAAGTAATGTACATGTTTTACATGCTGTTCAATTTTCATGTCTAACAACTCTTTCTTTCTATGATTTGGTGTTGTTTGATTTTTGTTTCTCAAGGCCTCCATCGAAACCTTAACTGATAAATTTAAAGTTTATATATTGTGTTCTCTCCTCACACATACTACTTCTTTCATAGCACGATTGGCGCACATTATTTTCTTTATTTCACTTTAATTCTATCGTTCAGTCTGGCTAGAATATTGTTTTATTGGTTGCAATTGCAGGTGTGTTGAATGCATGCCCGGAAGTGGGGATGTAGTGTTTGTATCGATAAGTGACAATAAATGATAAGGTCACTGTTTGAATGTTCGTTCAAAAAAGTTGCTGTTTGACCTAACGTTTCGCCTGGTAAACCTAAACTACACCGTACGTCTTTTTACAAACTTTATTTAAAAAATACACCAGGAAATTCGAATGCACGAAGTTAGCAGTTGTCAATTGAATAGAGTCATTTAATTTAGTTCTAATATACTACATAAAATTAAGTGCAGAAACATACACCATGTCGTTATACACTGATGTGCTGTTTTGTCATGGATCTTTCCGAGGCGGCGACCTTTGTCTTTTTGTGTTACTTCCTCATGCTGTATTCAAATTACTATTGCTATTGCGTCTATGTTCTTGGGAGATTTTGTGTTTGGTTATTTCTTTTAAAGATAATTAGCATTACAACAATTGTCACAATTGTCTGGAAACAGACAAAATGTTTATTTATTGTATATGTAATATTAACCAAGAATTCAGTTCTAACGAAAAAGCCAGTTCCGCCTCAAACACAAATTTTAATCTTGGCAATCGATTGGCGGGTTTTGTTTCGTGTCTGGATTCTGAAAATAATGGTTAAGTCCAATTTATTTTAATTTGATTTTTGAAGGTAATGTTAAATGTATCACATTTATCCACAAGAAACAGTGTAAACGCATTTACTTCGGATCAAAGTACGTAATATTTATTTTTTGGTTTCATAAGCTCTGTGGGAAAGAAACTATATTTTGTCTGTGGAATTTTAGTATTCAAATTGTTTTTCACTGGTTATCAGGCTCAGAATCGATATAAGGTCCGCAAAGAGGAAGGAAAGCAAAAAGCACAGGTTGAGATATTTATTTTTCTTAAATGTATTGTCTTAAAAGATGAAGTAGGTAAAACTTGTCGAACAGAATGCATTTGATAAAATTGACACCATTGTGATATTCACAAAGTATCATTTACTTAATTTGTGGTAATATTTTTATTTTTGAGCTTTATCGAATATCTGTCAATATGAGTCATCAAAAAGTGGAGACTTCAGACAGTTACATTTTGATTTTTATTGATAAAACCTAAGCAGTCGATGTGGCTACTGAATTTTTTCTTAGACATTCTAATATGCTTTTCTCTGTTAAAACACGTTTACGGTAGAATGACATCACGTTAACGTGCGGTGACGTCAGTGTTTTTGTTGCAACCAAGAAAGAGCGCTATTATATATTTTATCTACTGTTTTAGATTAAGGGCATATTAAAATCGAAATAATTTATACCAAAATCGTATTTTAACACTATTTATTCACTCGGGTGACTGAGTCAAAAGACAATTTTCAAAAGTACATTAAAAATGAAAAGTTACTGTGAAATAGATGCACATAATGCTTCTAAAATTAATGATACTGAAGCGTAAAATAGACCCATTGTTGATGCAAAAGAAATTTTCAAAAAACATAAACTCAGCTGCGAATCTCTTTTACTGCGAAATGCGCTGTTAGCATCTTGGAACAATCAAATGTTATGCTTGGTCATACTCACGGAGACATCTATTTTCAACACCATCTGACTTTTCTGAAAGCTTTCATACAACATACAAGTAAGTTTACTATAATAACCATTCCTCTCCTTTCTGTCTTAGTACTTGATGTTTGAAACTGCGATCAAATGCCCTATAAACCGACATAATCATACTAAAATCAATTGCATTTCTGCAACTACATGTATATACTTTAATATCAGTTTTCAAAAATTAAAATGTATAACTGTTATTCATAATATCAATATTTTATTACATTCATCACTGGATTTCTGGAATAGTGTTTTGAAATGCATCATGATCATTTGTGAAAATAGTTCAAAATATCAATTTCGTTTTATTTTTTTAAACGGATATATCAAAATAAACGATGCAAAGAATTATAATAACGTATTAGCATGTAACTTTTTACAAGAACACATTGACGTCTTGAAGTTGGCTTACGTCATGATAAGACACGTGATGTTATCATCGTTTCATTACCAAAACATATGAATGATTATTTTTGCTAAATGAAGATATGTCTTGTTTATATTTCTTCTTTTAAATATGTCGTGTTCTTATTTTACATAGGGAGATTGGGCAGCTGGATCAACTGCTCGACGGATTGCATTTGAATGTTATAAGCAATATAATTATATATATTTTTGTTAATTTTCTTAAATTGCATTTCGCATCATGTAACGTGTTGTGCAAGTTATTTCTGTATTTGTTCTGGAACATCCACTTGTCAATTCTGTCTGGATGCAAATTGCTAAAAATGGATTCAATCATTTCCGTTACACTTCTGCAATTAATGTCAATTATGACAGCGCAAACACAAACTACCTAACACGGGATCATTCTTGCGTGATAAATCAGCACACTGTTTAGTACCTGTCAATCACATTTCAAATACATTATATTATATCGACGTTTCTGTTATGATATTACGTAAATGATATATGATTAATACTGTTTTGTAAACAAATCAAATTTGCTGATCCACGAGCATAAATTGTTGATTTAGTTCATGTATTGATTGTATTCACTTATATGGAGTTTTATGCATGCTTTAGTGCAAATTCCATTCCAACTGCATGTACGGAAATATTGATATGGGGTTTGTATGAAAAAGTGACAATAAATGATAAGGTCCGCATTTGAAAGATCCTACGAAAAGGGTGCTACTTGACCTAACGTTGCGCCAGGTAAACCCGAGATTCACCGTAGGTCTTTGACATATCCTAGGAAGGTCGAACGCATGAAGTAAATAATGATGCATTATATACCACAGATTCATTACCTAATACATGCTGGACAAAAAAATAAAGCTCATGTACTATACCGTTATAAGCTGAAGTGATGTTTTATAATAAACCGTCCCGAGCACATGACCTTGTGTTTTTCTTTAAATGTCATTTTGTTTCACTTTATGTAGTTGTGTCTTCAAATCAGTTGTAGGCCGAAGTTTTGAAACTTACTAACTTTACTGTGTCTTTGGTAATTTCTTTTAAAAGTAATCCACATTTAACCAGACGAGATGGGGATATTAAATGCTTGACTAAAAGGAAAATAAAATGGATAGCATTTGCCGGCGAACAAGTATGAGAGTATTTTCAAAATTAAATGCCGCGATTTCATGTCCCACGAAAAAAATCTGCCCTAAACACTACCTTTTATCCAAACGAAATAAGATCATTTTAAAGTATTTAGATTCGTCTTATTATATCTTGGCATTCAATTAGCAATTTAGATTCAATGTGCGTCGAGATTCTTTAAGTAATGATGATATCCACTTCAATTTGATATGATTTTGCAGATAATGTTAAATGTATCACCTTCATCTGCAACAGCGCAGAGAAACAGTGTGAAAACAAACATTCAGAATTTGTAATATTCATTCTATTGTTTTCATAACACTAGATTCCATTAATCTGTTCAGTGTCAAAAAGTTCTTGAAATTCAGTGATAGCAGTTTACACGTGTACAAACACTACATGTTTAAGCACCGAAACAACTGACTTCTCTTGACTGTATTTCCTCAACTAGCTAAACCATTCCTTTTTTGAAGGAATATTTACATTTATCACTATGTATTATGAATAAGAACTGGATTAACATGATAAATCAACCAATCTAATTGCTCTAACTGATATGGAAAAGGGACACATTTTGTAGAGTATACTGTTTTCGCTGTAATATCAATCTAAAATATCGTGGATTTAGTGTCATTATTGTCTCTTACCATTTTGTATCATGACAATGTTTCACTATTCAGTCTAAATCGGTGTCAGTACGTTATACCATGTTAACGAGAGACGAATCTGTTGTTACAGTATTAAAAGAGCCCCTACGTATTTCACAGTAAGGGCTTATTTCAATTTTCAAGGAAATTATTCACTTGAATTTGAAGGCTAGAAATATTGAGTATTAAGTAGAAAGAATGGAATCTCCATAGGTCGCTCAACACGGCAAAAATGAAAATGTTACAGGCTCGGTTTGATTGAGCCTATTCATGGACGGTAGTGATAATGTATGCTACCGTCCATACCCTTAGAAAACATTTCAAAATTAAACAAATACGATATAACTTAATATGTACACTTATATTCCACAGGAATCGTTTGTATTTTGCTTTGGTACCACGCTATTATCTGTAAGTTGAAAATAGCGTCATTGTGGCGTTTTGCATATAAGTTTTATCATAAAAAGGAAAACTGCAGAATCATCGTAGCAATAAGTGTTCAAAATTGTTGAAATTATTTTGGCATAAATCTGATAATGTATGATATAACTATCTCTAAAATGCATAATCTGTGCATCAATAGGATCTGTACGTTCGGAAAGAAATCGTATTTGCAGACAAAACTTTTATCATCCGGTACAGAATCAGCATAATGTCTATAGAAAGCAATACGTACATCTTAAAATGATAGACTGATTTCCTTAATTTTTTTTTGAAAGGTTTAACAAGTAAAAGTAATCAGAAACGATATAGAACATTTGTTTTACAAGATGGACACAATGTTTTGACATTCACAAAATATCATTATGTTTTGTATTTTATGGTGGGATCGTAACCTGCTGTACTAGATCACACCCATCTGCGTTAAATAAAACATACATATAGGGTCAGTCCAATGTATTACTATATCAGTTTTCTCAAAAACCAACACATCTGAAGTTAAATCTGCACGAACATGACACATAAGTGCTCATTAAGGCAAAAGCAAAACTCAACTGACTCAGACTGCGATTAATGAGTACACACTCGTAGAGATTCTACTGCATTTGTGACACCGACGTATACCTCACATGACTCCTTTTCAGCTTTAGTTGGTGGGAAAAGACCCCATGAACCGCTTTATTATTTCAGGCACAGTTGGGTATCTGGACAGTACCATCGGCCGACCATAAGTCAACAGACTAGCAACATAATATGATATTTCTCTACATACCAAGCAGGTTTCGAAATAACAGTGATGAAGAACAATTCGAACTAGTGACATTAACCACTCCGCCACGTAGGTTGTGCCTTTTAGGAAAGTTGTGACATTAGTGCATGCAAATTGTTGAGTCTTTGGAAGTTTAATTCATGGTGTTGTCAGGAGATCATTCAAGTTGGACCCTTGTTTTAGCTAAAATGATTCATATGCAGAAAAGTACTAGAATCTCTTACGATTAAACAGCTGGTGGTTGTTTGGGGTGGAATATAGATATATTTTGTATTTCAATGCATCTCCTCAGTTTTACTTCAAATCAATTTGCAACAACTGATTAAACCGGCTGCTGTTGGCAGTTTTCAATCTTGTAGTAAAATGAAATAATTTCCATTTTGAAAACTCGTACTATTCAAAAGTTATTAGAATGATGTAGATGACATGTTATGTCACTAGGAGACAGTCGATCATATATGGCCACAGCTTCTTTGATTGTATTTTAAATTAATTCTTTATCTTGAATATCTAAATGAACTTCGAAATATTTTTCAATGGCGTATCAGATAGACAATGTGATGCATTTTATTAATTGCCTATAGGTTGTAAAATGTTACTTCATTTGACATTGATGTTATCAAGCAAAACATTTATCACACATTTTATTTGTACATCTGAATTTAAACCGTTTTATTTGTATTAAACAGCTTGATTGCAATCTTTACACACTATTCATCAGGAAAATTGTTCTACTTTAAGCGGTTCTGGAACTATATCTGATTTATTGTAGACATAAGGAAGGACAACTATTTAAAGAAAACATAAAAATATATTTTATAGCATAAATGGATTATGTAATGTTTAATTAGATCAAGAAGATCAAGAAGTAGATGACGATTTGGTTATCTTTATGTAATATCGTGTACCTTTGTAACAATTGCCTTGAAAAACATGTGCATACAGTCGTGTAAGTCCGCAGAGAAAACTAACGTATATAGTTACATTTAAGCGGTGCATGAAGAAACTTTCATCAGTTTGCATTTATTGAGCTTTAAAATAAATGTATTTTATTTTTTTGTTTTTTGTTTTTTTTGTTTGATGAGAAAACATGTAATGTTTTGTTATAATTAAAACTAGTAATTAAAATTATGTACATCAAATATTGTTTATCTTATTAGGCTCTTGAGTCTACAAATAAAGACGATTTTGCTACATCCTATTGCACTTTTTGAATGGCTTGTCGGTCAATAGTTAAAACTAGTACTCGAGGTATGAAAGACAAGCGTCAACATGTCATCAGAAATAAGTTTGACAGTTTTATTTTTGAACTTTTCACTAACTATCCGAGCAAACATGTCCTGGATATAGACTGGTAATTTAGCACAAACAATGGACCGTTGATTTTTTAAAGATTCATGTAATGAATTCAAGAGCCGTCTGAGTAACGTGTTCTTTTGTCACCGAAAGTTACAATGTAATTTAATGACTGATCATCAAACGATTTATTTATAGCTGTTAGATGATTTTAGCACATTCATGTTTTTTTTTTTTATTTTCGGCAAGTCAAACAGAAAAGGAAACAAAAGAGAACAGTGCAAAGAATAAAACATCCTCTGAATATCACCTTAAATTGATTTTCCGTTCAACTACAGATGCTAAAACGACCTCGTAAAGCAAATAAAACATCTAAATATTAAGAAGGAACAAATTAAGAAGTAACTATGTTAGTTACAAATCAAACTCAAAGAAATATTTCATTTTTGTTTCAGCCGGCGTTCCTTTCATTGACATCCAAATATAAAGTGGTCGTAGAATGAACAATTTAATTGGCTACGCCATGCGCACATACAGAAATAGCTTATACTAAAAGCTGCTCTACATAAAAGTCGTGAAGTTACTGTATCACATATGCCTTGATGCAGACATCATTGCAAACGCATTTAGCTTTATGACAAAAGTTATTTTAAGAATTACAGCACAAGACGTAATCAAACTGTCTTGTGAAAATGTGATAGGTTCCTGAAATGTGTATTTGAATGGATGGGACAAGACATATGCTTCAATATCGCGTCTGAAAACGCAAGGATATTATGGTTTTAATTACATGAATAACAGAATGAAGGCATAAATTCAAATATCCCCTTCCAATTTGCATACCTCTGTTCAACAAGCTCTCCTTGGTATTTTATCATTTAGGGCGAAAGTCCATTTGTTTTGCAACTGTTCTAAATGGAATACAAAAGCTAGCGTATGTGAAAATGTCATCTATATTTATTAATGAAGGATAACTAAAAAGGACAATAATTATTATAACCCTCTTAAATTGACTTGATAAGCAATTACAGCAAAAGTCTTTACCATAAAAAAGTTGATAATGTTTCGCTTAACGTATAGGTGGGTTACATTATTTACGCTACATAATCCGCTTTACCATACCAAACTGTCAAACTGTTAAACAGTTCTAAACATACCAGTAACTACATGCCCAAAATATTTGCAACATACAGTCATACTAAATAAACTTACAAACGTTTGAACCCCATTGATATGGGATGTGGATGGGGACTGATGCTGACAATGTGATCATCAAAAATGTTTTAACCTGCACTTGTCTCTAGAAAAACGGCGGCTAATGGACAAGGAAATTTCTAGAATAGCTCAACATAAACCTATATAATAATTGTAGATAAAAACAATCAGGGTGCGACTCAAATACTTATAACTGCGCTAAATAGCATTTGAATCTTCCTTTCTAATTTGCAAACGTATGTTCAACAAGTTCTCATTGGTGTGTTATCATTAAGACATGAGTTCATTTGATCTTGCAACTATTAAAAGCTGGTAACTGTGGAAAGGTCATTTATTTTTCTAAATGACGGATAACTAAAAACGAAAATGAAAATTATAAACCTTCTAGATTTACAGTTACAACAAAATCGTTTACCATGCAAACGTGTTATTCAGTTTTTAAACACAAAGATGGGTTACATAATACACCAAAAGTATCTACTTGCGTACCCACTCGAACATTGCCGCTTTTCATATTCGTTAAATAATGCACAGGTTTGAGAACTCGCTTCAGAATCATATACTTTTGACAGTAGTATAGAAAATACCGATTTTAAGCCCTATTTGACCTAATTTAACCTTTAGTCTTTGGTCCAGATTGACCAATGCTGGACAATTAAAAACCCACAGGTTTCAAACCGACTAAAAAGTTTTAAACACATATAATATAATGAGTTTACAGAATAAAATATATTGTTTTGTTGAAAGAAAGAAAATTTACTGATAATATAAATCCTCACTATGTTACAGCAAGAAACGGGAAAAGAATGATAATGGCTACCTGTTCGTCATGTGGAAAAATGAAATCAAAGTTTGTTAAAAGTACTATCACAGCAGGTAATTTAGATATTCATAAAGCAATGTTACCTTTATTACCTAAGAAAGGTGTAACACTCCCAGGATATAATTATTGTGGACCAGGAAATCCTTTAGATAACGGACCTCCTGTCAACGAACTGGATGCAGTATGTATGGACCATGACTTTTGCTATGACAGCGGTGTAAAAAAGGGTACATGCGACAAAAAATGCTTTCCAACTTAAATAAAACTAAATCAAAAACATTTGGAGAAAAGATTGCAAAACATTTAGTTGTAAAACCTGTAATTAAAACGAAATACAAACTTGGGCTGGGACATAAGTCAAAAAACGGGAAAAGGGGGTAGAGTATACCCCCGGAATCACATGGAGCGATGAATTAGCAGAAGAATTACACAAACCAATTAAAAAAAAATTTAGGAAACGAAGAGTGATAGTTAATGATATTGATGATACTTGGTCAGCTGATTTAGTTGACATGCAAGCTTTTTCAAAATACAATAAAGGAGTAAAGTACTTGTTAACCGTTATTGATATATTCAGTAAATATGCTTGGGTTATTCCATTAAAGAATAAAACCGGAGAATCTGTTACTGAAGCATTTAATAAAATAGTTTCAGAAGATAGAATTCAGGGACGAAAGTCCCCGAAGATTGCAAGGATTCCACAAAATTTATGGGTAGATGAAGGAAAAGAATTTTATAATAAAAAGTTTGAATCATTTTTACATAAATATAAGATTAATATGTACCATACATTTAAAGAAGGAAAGGCTGTAGTTATTGAAAGATTTAATAGAAGTTTAAAAAGAATAATGTGGAAATATTTTACAGCAAATAATACTTATACTTATTTAGATAATTTGCAGGATATGGTTGATAAATATAACAAAACAAAACATTCTAGTATAAAAATGACACCAACCGAAGCTAGTAAAAACTTAAATAAAAGTATTGTTTACTTTAATTTATATGGTCGTTTAAAGATACCAAAGAGTAAAGCAAAATTTAAAATTGGTGATCGAGTTCGCTTAAGTAAACTTAAAAGACATTTTGAAAAAGGATATACACCAAACTGGACAGAGGAAATATTTATAATTTATAAAATTAATAATACAAATCCCAGAACATACACTATTAAAGATTTAAATGATGAAATAATTCAAGGTTCATTTTATGAACAAGAACTTTTACCTACTACACAAGAGGTTTTTAGATTAGAAACAGTTATTAGACGAGACTATAAGAAAAAACAAGCTTTAGTAAAATGGAAAGGTTACAATGAAAAATTTAATAGTTGGGTTCCGTTTATTGAATTGGAAGAAATTTAAGTTGAAAAATATTAATATTAATTATATAAATGAGTAATAAAAATCTAATTTCTAATAATAATGGAATAGAAACAATAGATCAATTAATTATTCACTTAACTAAACTAGCTGCTGCTTACAGAAAAAGTTATAAATTTTGTGGGAGAGTAAGTACTGGGTTATATATTACAGCAGGTATTTTTGGTTGCTCAGCTGCATTTGCACTTGTTCCAGCTATTCCTATATTTGTAGCAGTTGCTGGCGCTGTTCCAACAATAATTACCATATTTACTAATAGACTAAAACTTGACGACAAGAAATTTATTTTAAAAACACATCATCACAAAATAAAACAACTTATAACAAAAGCACAGATTGGAAAAGTAAATAAAGAAGAAGAGAAAAAAGTTATTCAGGATATTTTTACAATACTATTAGAAATGCAGAAAGAAAAAAATTATTCAACACCTCTTGAAATGCATATGAAGGAATTTAAACTGAACGGATATAAAAGTAAAAAAGAAGAAGAGTTGTATTAAAGGTTATTAAAGATTATTAAAGGTTTATTAAAGGTTTTTTTCTGTAAGTATTTTATATAAATTAGAAAAATTATATCAGTTGAAGGTAATATTGCATCAGGAAAAAGTACGTTTTTAGATATTATTAAAGAATATAATCCTAATTTTAATATAATTCCAGAACCAATTCACGAATGGCAAAATGTTATGGACTCTGATTATAATTCATATAACCTTTTTGAACTTGCTGCTCAAGAACCTTCCAAATATTTATTTCCTTTTCAGCTAACAACTTTAAACAGTCATATAAAAATGTTATCTTATGCTAAATAGTTTGATGGTGTTTCTGTCCTTGAACGTTGTTATTTAACTAACAATTACGTTTTTACAAAACAACATCACGAGAACGGTGTTATAAATGACCCCGAGTGGGCAGTATACAATCTTTTCTTAACTGATCATATTATAAAACCATACGGAAAAAACCCAATTGATGGATTTGTTTATGTTAAAACCGACCCAGAAATATGTCTTAAAAGACTTCAAAAAAGAAACAGAACGGAAGAAAACAGAGTTGGTTTAGATTATTTAGAAAAACTACACAAATTACACGAAGAATGGTTAAACAGAATGTCTGAAGAAGGTATTAAAATTTTAACAGTTGATAACAATTTAGAAAAAATAACCTCAAAAACATATTCAAAAGATATAGATAATATAGACAAATTTCTCAAATCAATATAATTTCTTTACGTGAGTTTTTAAAGATTTTTTTTCTATAAGTATATTATATATAGATGGTTAATAGAAAGGTAGATAGAATGATTATGCCAAAATTATATAGCACTTTAGGAGAAATAATGAATCCAGACCAAAGTTCATATAAAAAAGTTCTTAAAAGAAGAAATGTTATTAAATCAAAACTTGATCAAATAGTTAGCGATGAATATAAAAATCATGTCATTGATAAATTACAAAATGTTATAGATCCTTATCTTTTAAAAAATAATTTATTTGAATGGAACTGCGGTTGTCTATTAACTGAAGAAGAAAATGCTGAAAGATTATGTGATTGTCCCAGACCAAATAATATTCGAAACAATCCTAAAAAAGTTATTGCAACCAATTGCGATACTAATGAAGAAAAAACATATAAAAGCACTTATGCAGCATCCAAAGACCTTAATATTAATTCAGGGTTAATAACAATGTGCTGCAAAGGAAAAAACCAAGTTAAAAGTGGAATATCAAAAACCAGCGGAAAAAGATATAAATTTAAATATTTTAATTCATCTTAAACTTTATTTGTTTTATTATTTTTTTAATCCTTTTTTTCTGAGTGATTTTTTTTCTAAATATAATATATAGATGGAAATTGAGAGATCTACAAAACAATATTATAAGAAATTTGAAATTAGAATTACATATAGACAAGATCCAAAGAATCAATTATATTTAACTATAAACGACTCTATGAAATACTTAAATCTGAACATAAAACTTTAAAAGTATAAAAATAATGTTTTAAAATTAACTTTTGTAAAAATGAGTGCAACAGGTACAATATATAAATCAGCTTATTTTCAATCAAAGGTTTTAGAAATTATTAACACAAATGAAATAAAAAAAACTTTACGTCAAACTTTTGATGAAATAATAAATAGAATTGGCAACTGGATTTCAGAAGGAAGTGGCTGGAGAATAGAGTCAGTTGATGCTCATTATATAAATAGATATAAGTATAGTCCACTGGCTGCTTCAAGTTATTTAGAGTTACCAAAGAAATTACAACATCCAATGAAAGGATTAATAAATATAAAGAATGATGATAACGAATGTTTTAGATGGTGTCATTTAGCTTACAAATTTCCTGTAACAAAACATTCTGAAAGAGTTTCAAATTATAAAAAACATATAAACGATCTTGATTATACTGGAATAAAGTTTCCTGTTACATTAAATCAAATACCTAAAATTGAAGTTTTAAATGAAATATCATTTGATATACTTGGTTATGAAGAACCTGTGGGAATTTATCCATTGTACATATCAAAATATCAACACGAAGAACACTGTGACATGTTGCTAATTACTAATGATAAAATAACTGATGACGACTGTAAGAGGGCTAAAGTCACTGTAGTCCAACATTATGTTTGGATAAAAAACTTTAATAGATTAATGACTAACAAAACCAAAGACCAACATAGAAAACATTTTTGTAAAAGCTGCCTGCAGCATTTTACTTAAGAAAGAATATTAAATGAACACCAAATTGTTTAACTATTAATGGTACTCAAGGTGTAAAAATGCCAAAAGAGGGAAGTAAAGTACAATTTAAAAATTATCATAAAGGTTTAGCAGTACCTTTTGTAATTTATGCTGATTTTGAATCAATAACTAAAAAAGTTTTAACTGCTTTACCATCAACTGAATCTTCATTTACTGAACCATATCAAAATCATATAGATTGTGGTTACGGCTATAAAGTTGTTTGTTGTTATGACGATAAATATACTAAACCAACCCAGATTTACAGAGGTCCTAACGCAGTTTATAAGTTTATTGAAAAAATGCTTGAGGAAGAGGAATATTGTAAAGAAATATTTAAAGAACATTTTAATAAAGATTTGAGAATGTCTAAAAAAGACGAAATTGAATTTAAAAAACAAAAGTTTTGTCATATCTGTGAAAAAGAATATATAGAAGATTCAATCAAAGTACGTGATCATTGTCATATAACAGGAAAATTCAGAGGAAGTGCTCACTCAGAATGTAATATTAATTTCATACTAACACACAAAATTCCTGTTATTTTTCATAATTTAAGAGGTTATGACGGTCATTTTATTATGCAACAAATAGGAAAATTCAAAAAAGAAATTAATGTTATTCCTAACAATATGGAAAGATATATGGCATTTATCATTTCTGACTTGGTCTTTATTGATTCATTCCAGTTTATGTCTCAATCATTGGATAACTTAGTAAAAAATATTCCAGAATTTGAATACATATCAACTGAATTTGATAAAAATATTGAATTATTAAAAAAACAAAAGGTGTTTATCCATATGATTACATGGATTCATTTAAAAAATTCAAAGAAACAAAATTACCTTCTAAAGAAGATTTTTATTCAATTTCAAATGAAACACACATATCTGACAACGAATATGAACATGCTAAAAATGTTTGGAATAAATTTAAAATTAAAACAATGGGAGAATATCATGATCTATATTTAAAAACTGACGTATTACTTTTAGCTGATGTATCCGAAAATTTTAGAAAACTATCTTTAGAGTACTACAAATTAGACCCTTGTCATTATTTTAGTAGTCCTGGTTTAGCTTGGGATGCAATGTTAAAAATGACTGGAATTAAGTTAGATTTAATAACTGATATTGATATGTATCTTTTTATTGAAAAGGGACTGAGAGGAGGAATAAGTTATATTTCAAACAGATACAGTAAAGCAAACAATAAATAAATGAAAGATTATGATCCTAAACTTGACAGCAAATACATTATGTACCTCGACGCCAACAACCTTTACGGTTGGGCCATGTGTCAACCTTTACCCTCTGGAAACTTTAAATTTATATCCGAAAAACTATTCAAGAAATTAATTGCAAAAGGTAAAACTAACTTTATAGTTGAATGTGATCTTGAATATCCAAAAGAATTACATACTGTACATAATGATTATCCTTTAGCTCCTGAAAAAATTAAAATACCAGATCAATGGCTTTCTGACTATAGTAAAACTATTAAAGAAGAATTTGAAATAGGAAAAAGTAATGTAAAATAATTAGTTCCAACTTTAATGAAAAAACAAAATTATGTAGTTCATTATAAAAATCTTGAACAATATATACAATTAGGGTTAAAAGTAACAAAAATACACAAAGTTTTTAATTTTGACGAAAGTCCTTGGTTAAAAAAGTATATTGATTTTAATACTCAAAAAAGATCTAAAGCAAAAAATTCATTTGAAAAGGACTTTTTTAAGTTAATGAACAACTCTGTATTCGGTAAGACGATGGAGAATTTACGCAAGAGGGTTAATATTAAATTAACTCATGATGAAAACCTTTTATTAAAATATATAGCCAAACCTTCATTTGTTAGTTCAACGATGTTTAACAAGAATTTGTTTGGTATTCATAGAATAAAAGAAAGTTTGTTGTTAAACAGACCTTGTTATGTTGGAATGTGCATTCTAGATTTATCAAAATATTTAATGTATGATTTTCATTATAATGACATTATGGAAAAGTACGAGGGTAATTGTAAATTACTATTCACTGACACTGATTCATTATGTTACGAAAAAAAAAAACAAAGATGCATATGAGGATTTTTATAAGGACAAAGATTTATTTGATAATAGTGATTACGATAACAACTCAAAATTTTATTTCGACAATAATAAAAAAGTAATTGGAAAATTTAAAGATGAAGCTGCCGGCATTCCCATTGTTGAATTTGTTGGATTAAGAAGTAAAATGTATTCATATTTATTAGAAAACGAAGTAAATGTTAAAAAATGTAAAGGAATTAAAAACTTGTTGTTAAGAAAACAATAGTTCATAAAAATTACAAAGATACTTTGTTTAATTCAACCCAAACTAATCACACCTTTAAAGTTATTCGTTCTGATAAACACAATCTTTCCAGTTATGTTATAAATAAAACATCTTTATCATGTTATGACGATAAAAGATATATTCTTGATAATGGTATTGATACATTAGCTTATTCTTAAATTAATTCTTAAATTAACTCTTAAATTAATTCTTAAATTAACTCTTAAATTATAGAACCATAAATTGTTAACTGAATGTTCATAACGTTTAAAGAATTAATATAAATAACATCATTTATTTTAAATTTATTAGCAAAATTAATAGAAATAGATTCATTTTTTCTGTTATTTTTTACATTATAACTTTGAAGAATTACATTTTCTTTATTTTGTAGTTGTAATTTAGCTTCTCCTTTATCTAATTTAATTGCATCAACAAGAATAATTAAAATGCAATTAAAATTAATTCTTACATTATTACCATTTTGAACTAAACCAGGACTAGCATTTACAGTTTTCCATTGAAATAATCCACTACGGTAACCGGTATCTTGAGTATAACATGTTAGAAACAATGGAGATTTTCTTATTAATTGGCTTTCTATTTGTTTTTCTATTTTATTTACTTTTTCATTTATATTATTAAATATTCCCATTATATTAATTATTCCAGTTAAATAAAAACACAGTTATTAATAAAAACTAGGGATTAACTCAAAAGTTTGTTTCTATCATGGAATGCATGTTCAGCCGATATGTAGAATCTGATGTAACTATCCGCCAAAAGCGAAAATGTTACTTCTGTAGATGTTGAATCGTCATAAGGATGAATGTCAAACATTGTCCCTTGTGTTAGATAAATTTTAATTTTTTTTTTATAAATAGATACTAACTGATCAGTGTCAAAGTCCTCAGCTGCTATATTTACATTATCAAATATATTAAATATACCAAAAATTGGATTATAATCAACATTCCACCACCTAAATATATAATGTAATATTGGGCTTTTAATCGGTTTATCTGGTTCACCTATGGGCCTGGCCCCCGTTAATAAAATCTTAATATCTATTATATAAGTTCCGGTTTTTTCGACTATAAACACACCCCTCAAAAGCACATCTTGTACAACTAATTTATATTCTTGGTTTGTGTTTATAAAATCTCTATAATCTACGATAATTCCAGGTATTAATTGAAATGTATTTAAATAGTTCAGACTGGTCATATCTTCATATGTTGAATATATCCAGGCACCCTGACGGTCAAAATACTTTTTCATTTTTACGTAATCATAAAAACTGTTATTATAGTTTTCAAAGAGAAACACTTCATGTTTTACTTTTTCTATTTCTTTTTCCAATTCTTCTTTTATTTTTTATCTTTCTTTTTAAGTTTAAGAATTATTTCAGCTAAATCATCAAGTCGTTTTAGTGTAGCAACTTCAAAAGCAGATAGATTGTCAACAACACCCTTTGTTCTAGCTAATTGTGTTTCTTGTTTTAGAAAAACATTTTTTACTTTTGTAATTTCTTGGGTATTAGTAGAAATTTCTTGAGTATTAGCAGTAATTGATTCTCCTTGTTTAGTTGATATTTCAACTACAGAGTCCAGATCATTTATTATTTTTTTAATTTTATTATAAAATTCGCTGATATCTTTTTCTAACATTTCTGTAAGTGTACTTAATTCCGCGTACTTTAAATTGCGGCGTGTGTATACAGTACTAATCAAGTTCCGAAGTTGTTTCTTAAAATTTTCTAGCTGATCATTAATTTTGTTAATTGCTTTAGCATTAGCAGTGATTGATTCTCCTTGTTTAACTGATTTTTCAACTACAATGTCCAGTTCATTTTTAAGTTTTTCAACTTTAGCATTAAATTCATTAATATCTTCTTGTAATTTTTTTGTAATATTACTTAAGTCTGCATACTTTAAATTATGACGGTTGTCAACAGTACTAATCCAAACTCGAATTTGTTTTTTAAAGTCATCTATTTTAGAATTGAGCTCTTTTTTGGAGGTTATCTAATGCTGTGTCATGATCATCACCTCTTTGTGAAGTTGCCTTTTCCAATTCAGATTTATATTCTGCAAGTTTATTTGAAATAAATTCTAATAAATCTTGATTCTTTTTTTCAGTTTCAGTATTTAGTTTATTTACTTCTGTTTTGATTTCTAACTGATACATATTTTGTAACTTTTTCTCAGCTTCAATAATCTTGTCTTTTACTTCTTCGTGTTTAATCATACTATCTTTTAATTCCATATGTTGCTTGTGTAAAATCTTTAAATTAACCCGGAATACTTCTTTCAACTGACTATCTGTCAAATCAGTTTTCTCTTCAAGTTCTTTAATAGATTCAACAATAGCTTTCATTTCTTCTCCGAGTTTACCTTGTAATTGAACTATTAATAATGAATAGTTTTTTAAGTCTTTTGTTAAATCTTCAGTATTCTTTACTTCTTCTTCTAATGTCTGTTTTATAGATTTGATGTCTTCAAGATTATAGTCATCTATTACACTTTGAACTTTTTTAAACATAAATCGTCTTGAAACTGCATCGTTGGGTTTATCTGGATCTCCTAGGTTGATTATTTCATTACCTCCCATATCTAATGCTCTGTTCATTGTGTTATCAAGTTCCTTATTTTTGTGAAGATACGATTCCGTTTCCTTTTTGAGTTTTTTTAATTGTTTTTTAGTAGCATGATCACTTAAATCAATATCAAATTTAACTTTACTTTTACTGTTAGGTTCACTTATTTGTTCTATATTATTAAAAAAAAAACATTATATATTACCAGTGAAGTTTTTTCTAAAAAAACTTCCTTGGTTTGTCAATATATAAGAAACCATATTTTTGATTTGTTGCATTAGCAAAAGATTTAGGGTTAATATTTTGTTCATTACAAATCATATCATTTTCTCGTTTACCTGGACTTTCAAATAAAATATGATGTGAACAGTTAATACGGATATCTTTTGGTGTTTTATAGTAAGACTGACTTAAATAAATAACACAACAGTTTTTGTGACGTCCTTGAATAAAGTATTTTGATATTTCATTCTGAACCTTTTTATCTTCACAAACAAAATCATCAAATATTACTACTTTTTGTTTTTCTGATTCAAGATTCTCACAAGGTTCAATTTGGTTGGAATCGACCGAATATTCAAATATTTCATTTGGATCTACTTTAAATTTTTTTGCAATTTGACTTAATTGGTTAATTAAATCTTGATATTTAGATTGTTCTAGGTTTTTAGCATATAAGTATAATTTATCATAATATATAAGAGGTTTTCGAAGTATATGCATTAATGTAATTGTTTTTCCAGATCCAGAAGATCCACATATTAACATTCCTAAACATGAATCTGGCATATAAGGATAATGTTGTTTAAAGTTATTAGATTTATCACTTTTTGTATCATAATTTGGAATTTCCATTTATATATAATAATACATTATCTTACATTATATTACATTATTTTACATTATCTTACATTATTATATAAATGCAATCAAAACTTAATGAAATAAGAATAAGAAAAAACTTAGTCGGGCAAAAGATGAGAGCTCTTAGAGAAGAAATAATGAGAGAAAAATTAAGAAATCTACAAATCGGGATATGTAAACCGAAATTTATAAGCCATTTACTGAAGGAATAGAAAGTCAAAAAGAAAAATTATCAAGTCAGTTAAAAGCATTACCTGGAATAAAACAACAATTAGAGTCATTTGGTGATGATATGAAAGACATACAAACATATCAGGGTTTACCACAGCTATTCCAAGAACCAATACGATTATTACTGCCGAAAGACCATATGGGTTTGGATGATGAAGATGATGAGTTTGAAGACACTAAAGAATTTCCTGAAGAATTTCCTGAAGAATTTGAGGCAAATTTAGATATAAATATCGATAAAGATGTATTATCAGATTGAAACTTACCTGTATTATCAGAGTTAGCAATAAACAAAGATAAAGATGATTGGATAAAAGCAAGAAAAGAGGTTACCGAAAAATTAAAGAAGTGTACTCGTAATATAAATAAATATAGTAAAGAAGAACCAGACGAAAAAATTGAATTTTCAGATGCAGAACCTATGGCTGCAGGTGAGTATGTTTCGGAGTTAAAAACAGACAAAGAAAATCTTAAAAGATACGGTAAACGCTTATCAAAAATGATTAATGACTCAGAAGTATTTGGGAACGGAATAAAATATCATAACCCATATAAAATTTTACCAAATGGACAATATGGCAATTTAATTATTAACTTAAATAAACTTTATGGTCAAAACAAATTAATTGCTAAGGATAGAATAGCTGGAAAAGAAGTAATTAACACTAAAGTAGATGATGATTTGATTGATTTGATTAATAAAAGATATAACAATAATAAAAAGCATTCAAACCATTCTAGAAAAATATTTAAAGAATTAACAGAAAAATAAGGATTGCCTATCAATAAAAGATCTATGAAATTTAAAAAGTAATTAGAGGACAAGGTTATGACGTTTGTCCATGTAATCCGGAAGAATTGGTTAATGACTTGGAGTTAATTTGTGGTTCAATTAATGCTGGAAATAATAACGAAGAACTAAAAAATGAAGGTATTAGAATAATTGATGAACTATTAAAAATGAATTCACTCTTAACAGAACAACATGAAATGTTATATAAAAATTATTTTTCTTGAATTTAAATTTTTATTATATATAAATGGAACAAAAAATAGTATTAAGTTCTGAAACAGTTAAAGATAATAACAAAAATACTCCCAGTGATTTTACAATCAGATTTAGTTGTTCTTTAACTTTAGATAAAAATAAAACTTATGTTGTTGGTTTGGTTAGTATTAACCCTATGACCTACTCTTGGCATAATATTAGTGATGAATATGACAATAAAAAAATTCGTTATAATAATGGTAAGGATTGGAAAAATATTATATTTACAAATGGTTCTTACAGTTAAACAGATATTAATAATTATATAAGGGAAACATTAATAAGTAATGATGATTATGAATTTGATAAATCAGACATTGCTCCAATAAGTTTGGAATTTGATTTAAGTAGTTTTAAGATTTTGATTTCAATTAAAGATAATTTTATGTTGGATTTGGAAAAATCAAATTTTCATACACTGCTTGGATTTGAGAAAAAATTTGTAAACAAAACTGAATGGGGAACTACAACACCAAATATAACTAACTCTGTGGATATAATTTACATTCATTGTGATCTTATTGATAATTCACTGGTTGATGGTAATTTCAGTGATATTATCAATGCTTTAAGTACTGCAGATTTAACAAGAGCTTATCCATTTACAAAAGAACCACAAAGAGTTGGATATTCTGAAATTAATAAATATATTATAAATTCAATTAGAATATATATTTCGGATGTATTTGGTAGAATAATTAATTTTAATGAGGTTGAAACAAGTTTTACACTAATTTTAAAAGAAATTAATTAAAACTAAAGTTTTAAAACTTTAATTAAATAATTAATAAATTTTAGTTTTATATAATGTACAAAAAAGTTTATGACAAAAAAAAAGGAATATTTATTTATGTTGATGCTCACACGGGAGAAAAAATCATACACGGTACAGGTATCTTTGACACTTTAACGAAATTGCTTTAAAGTTCAGCCGCATCTTCAATTAGCACAGCTGGAAAAAAAGCTTTGGAAACAGCAGGAAAAGCAGCACTTGAAAGTGGAACAAAAAGGTTGGAACAGAAGTTGGGAATTTGGCTGCTAATAAAATTGTTGAAAAATTTAAAAAGAAACCTGCTCCGGCAGTTGGTAATTTAATTGCCAAGGAATTACAAGAAAAGAATAACAGTAAAAATAATAATGATAATGAGGAGGATATTAATATAAGATTGAATAGATTATTGTCAGGATCTGGAACTTCAACTCAGCGTAAACGTATTAACAGATTAATTTATAAAAAATAAAATAATATATAATATATACATGTTTAGAACAAAACAATATTGTGAAAGATATGAATTAACTCCTATTCAATTAGATACAGCTTTAATATCTGTCTTGGGAAATAATGTTAAGCAACAAAAAAAAAGGATATCACTTTACAATTAATGATAGAAGCTCATATTTTGATTGGTTTAATGCTTATTTTGAAGTAAGTTTTCAAGTAAATAAGCTTGCTAACGGTAATAATTATGGTGGTGGAGACCAAATTGCTCTAATTGATAATGCAGCTTCACTAATTGATCAGTTAGTGGTTAAACAAAATGGAAAAATTGTTTATGATTGTAATAATTTATACAAAGTAACAAATGTAAAGAGTTTGGTTGAACTATCTGAAGATTATGCAAGAACAACTGGATCAAACGAATATATTTATTTAGATACTACTAATACTGCTGCCGCTGATAATAATTCAGGTTTCAAATTCAGAAAGGAATTAATCCAAGGTGGTAAAGAGGTAAATGCTAAAATTCCATTAAATAATTATTCATTTTTTCAGGGTTTAGAAACTAATATTTTACCTCCAAGTCAAATTCAAATAACACTGCAGCTGACAGATGATGATGAATTAATTTTTAGAGCTAATGCTGCTGATGCTGGTAGAGTAATTGTAACAAAATTGATTCTATGGGTTCCATGTTTGATTTTTAATCAATTTGGACTTAATTTAATTTCTGAAAGATTTACAAAAGCAAGATGGTCATACCTACGGGAAATGGTGACACAATCAACTGATACACAACAAACGAACATAACTTAGAATAACAGCCGGTGTAACAAAACCACAACATGTATTTGTTTATTTACAACGACCTGATAAAAGTAATTCACAGGAACATAATCCACATTTGTTAGATACATTTAGAATTAATGCAGCAAATGAAAATTGCACTTTGAGCTCTTGTCGTCTTGAAGTTGGTAATGGTGTTTTTTATCCAGAAACAGAATACACAAGTATATCAAGAATATATAAACAAAATAATAAGACTACTGGAAGTCTTTTAAATAGATTTAATTTTCAAAGTTTGTTTGGATTTGTTCATTTTAACTTGGAATATAAAAAGGAAGTAACTACAGAAGATCCTAAGCATATTACATTAACAGCTAAATTAAATATTCCACCGGCAGCCAGTATTCGTGTTTACGCAATTGTATTGTATGAAGAAACAGTCGAAATAAATACTATTGGAAATGAACTTGTTATTGTTTAGAAATAAATTAAATATAAATTATATATAATGACATCAAATTATATTGAATATAAAGTTAACCTAACAGATGGACAAAAGAAAAAATTTAGCACAAGCTTATCATAATAAAATTCCACATACTTTTAGATTAAAACATGAACAATTACGTGGAAACTTCCCTTTACTATTAACAAAAACACAAATTAATCAAATTAAAAAAGCTGTTGCAAATAAGAAGGGATTAGAAATTAAAATTTCAAAAAAACAAATGTCCAGTCAAGGTCAAAATGGTGGATTTTTAGGAGCTTTGGCTGGTTTGTTAGGAAAAACAATTCTTCCAATGGCAGCGAAAATAGTTCCAAAAATATTAGCCCCTCTAGGCATCGGCGCTTTGTCTGGGCTGGCCAGTACTGGTGTTAGTAAAATACTTGGAAATGGTATGATATCAGTAGCTAATGATAAGAAAAATATGATATCACCATATCTTACACCTAATCAAAGAAAGCAACTAGTAGGAACTGGAGTGATTAAATAAACACAAAAACAGAAACAAAATGGCGGTTTCCTGGGTATGCTGGCTGCTAGTCTAGGGATACCTTTGATTACATCTTTGTTAAGTGGTAGGGAACATGGTCAGGGTATACAGATTGATTCTCAGAGAAGACCTTACAGACGAGTTCCTATAGTAAAAAAAATATAAAATTTATAAACAAACCAATTTCTAACTTTGAAATTGAACAATGGATTAAACAATTAAAAAATAAAAACTTTAGGGGCGTATTTAGTAGAAAAAATTTATTAAATTTATTAAAATCAAAAGCAAAGGATGCGTGTGGAATAATCAATTTAGATGACTTTGCTGGACCTGGAACACATTGGGTTTGTTACTTGAATACTTTGTACTTCGATCCATTTGGACTTCCTCCACCAAAGGAAGTAATTAATTATATACCTGGGGTTAAGTATAACAACATATAATATCAAGACAAAACAAGTACACTCTGTGGTTATTATTGTTTATTTTTCATTAAAATGTTACAAGATGGTATAAACATTTATGATTTATTGTATAAAATACTACAAGTAAACAATCAAAGAGTAAATGAACAAACAAATATAAATTATTATAATAAAATGAGTTAAAATGTATCAAGAACGTAATATTCTTTACTACTAACAAAAATGTATCATAAACGTTATATTCCATACTACTCCCAAAAGCGTATACGGAAGTAACGTGCGTTTACACTATAAACGTTACTTTAAATAAAAGTATAGATATATAGAAATTCCACTAATGTTAAAAATAAAATTGAACATGGTATACGGAAGTGACGTGCGTTTACAGTGTAAACGTTACTATAAATAAATGTGAACATTGTACATGGAAATTCCACTAATTTTAAAAATAAACTTGAACGGAAGTGACGTGCGTTTACAGTGTAAACGTTACTTTAAATAAATGTGAACATTGTACATGGAATCCTTACATAGATTCTTACTGTTAAAAGCTGATTTTGTTACCAATTCAACTCTGTACACATTTCTTCGATCAATTTCCTGTTTTTGATTAAAGTTCCAGTGTTTAAAGCACACTTCAATAAATTCTTATGTTTCTCAATTAATTCATAAACTAAAGCCAGGTTTCGACAGTAGGAATCTGTGTAATGTACACCTCTGAGATGAAAATAAAGTCCCAGATCACAATCCTTTGGGCAAACTGATTTTAAATTTTTAATAAGAAATCCAATCTGATGTGTACAATAAACAATATTCCGTTTGTTTCTGTATATCTGCTTGTCTAAATTTCTAATGCTTTCAATACATTTGTCCTCGCTTGAAATATCCACATTAAAATTTTCTAAAACCTCCTCTTGTCCGAATGATTTCGTAATTTCTTCTTTAAGCTTTTCTTTTAACGTACTCCTTGTTTGTCGCTTTGTTGGCTTACATGTATCAACCAATTTCTTGTAATATTTTGAACTGAATGTTGTAGCCCATTCTTGGCATACAAAATCTTCTTTGTAATTATCTTTTAAATGAGTTGTTAATTCCATCAAATCTTTTAACAGGTCTACGACCATTTTTCAGAAAATGTCTCGTAAATCCCATATAACATTTTCAGAAAATACGTCAGTTATTTATAACCAGATTTTCAGAAAATATGATAAAACGAAAGTAAAGTAAATATGTTAGTTATTTATAACCAGGTTTTCCGAAAATACAAGAAAACGAAAGTAAAGTAAATATGTCAGTTATTTATAACCGGGTTTTCCGAAAATACGGGAAAACGAAAGTAAAGTTAAAAACCTGTGGGTTTTAAATTGTCCCGCATTAGTTGGTTCGGACCAAGGATTAAAGGTTAAATTAGGTCAGATAGGGCTTAAAATCGGTATTTTCTATACTACTTTTGACGGTAATTTTACAGATTTTCATGAACAAATGAAATATTATACAAATTGACAGCGATATATACTAGTATTAGACCAAGACAAATTATGTTTCATGTATAAACATTCAATTGAAGGAATGTAGCAGTAGCACAGTACTTTGTTTTTAGATAAGTTTAGACTATACCTTGTTTCTGCAGACTGAGTAAGTTAGTTCTCAATCTATGTTTTCAAAAAAGATACTGAAACGAGATTGACTGAATAACTTTGGAGAGGAAGTTATAAAAGACACATTAATTCAGGAAGGGAGTAGTTTTATTGTTTCCCTGTTGTCTTGTAGTACAGCTGTATTATATCTGTAGCATTAACATGATTTTCATAAAGTTTATATGGGAGAAAACATGTCACTAGGTTGTAGTTGGTCTTTAATTAATTCATGTCAGATGAATGGCATAAGAAAACGTGCAATCACTTCTTTTATCTGTTGGTGTTGAAATATCAAATCCGGAAGAAAATTGTTAATGCAACCGCTTCAACTTTTTAAAAGCTGGTTGTTTGATGACATCTGATAACTTCAAAATCCCTTATTAAACCATTTAAAACATTTATATCAATTTTGTTCTTCAAAAATTAAACGAGATTTGACATTAAGTCACTGCCAATCAACGCTCAGCCTGCAAGTATAAATACAAGCTACATATGTTTTATTTACATTTGAGTGTGTTTCACTAGAAACGTGTATGAAATCTTATTTAATTTTTGCTTCTGCTAACTTTAAGAACGCCATATTTAGGGTTTCGCATTATTATAATTGACTTACATTTATCATTACTTATTCAGTTCAACTCTCCTTTGTGACGCTATAAATGTTATTGCTATTAAGGTTAAATTATCTTAGAAAATCAATACATTTACATAGGTAGCATAGGTAGCAATAACCCGAATAAACTGGTGCCTATATAGAGAATTTGATAGAAGTATGTGGCAATCACATAATTGGAATCGTGATAACTAGTCTGAGACATTTTGCTTATTCAAAATATACATTTATATACATTAAGACGGTCCTATCTGGTCCTTGTTTTAGCTTTTTAATTGATATAAATTCAGTCGTTTATCTCAATAGATTATCAAATGATTGCCAGAATAGAAATGAAATATGTATTTTAGAATACTAGTATGGCAGTAAAGCTTCAATGGAATAACAGTTATATTTCTATGTACAAAAACTGCGAAAATGTAGAAATATATCTATGAAGAGTGTTGAATATCTGTGTCATCTTTGCATACAAATATCAAACTGTCAAACTGAAACGACAATATCAGATAAAGTTACAAGGATTTTTCAGTCCGTTTCAGTTCTTCTTTTGACTGAATAAATTCTTACAGATTCTACAGTACATATGGACCTCGGGCCATTTGAATGCGCACATTTGTTGGTGAGTTTAAGCTTTTAAAGTTGGAAAATTATCTGTCGGAGATGATGCCTGATCTGGTAGGCCTAAAACCTCTGCTACCAAGGAAAACGTTGCTCCTGTAAAAGCTGTGGTCGAACAGGATGCGCGAATGTCGGTGAAAGATATACTGGCCAGTTGTAGTGGCATATCAGAAGGCAGTATGCAAATAATTCTGAAGCGTTTAGGCCTGAAAAAGTTTTGCGCTAGGAGCAAAGGAAACAACGCCTTAAATGTGCCCGGGAACTTCTAAAAACATACAAAGGCAGAAATAGTGCTGTTATTTCTAACAGGAGACAAAACCTGGGAGCACATGTTTGAGCCACAGGGAAGGGCTGATAATAGTCAATGGAAGCGAAAAGATAACAAAAAACGCGCCTGTATTGCCAAGAGAACATTAAGGTTGAATAAATGTTGTACGCAAATGTCTTCAGTTCTAGTGGGCCAGTCGTTCAAGTGCCTTGTCCATCTGGTCATACAGTCACTTGACGATTCTACAAGAACTCTGTACTGAAGAAAGTGAAAAAGTTTTACAAAAAGAAACGTCCAAGCACAGGATGATTAGGAGTCTATCTTATACACGACAATGCCTCCTCTCACAAGTGCGAAGTTAAGTATTTTTGGCTTCTGAAAAGGTAAAAGTTGTAATTCAAAACCATCCGCCTTATTCACCTCACCTGAGTCCCTGTGACTTTTTTCTATTTCCAAGGCTTACGAAAATGCATTCTGGAAAGAAATATAAGTCCAGTAGGTCTCTTCGCAGCGCCATTTATCAGTGTCTCAAACAGATACCAAAAGAAGACTATTTGTCTGCTTTCGCGATTGGGTAAAAATGTAACAATTTGTGTTTCGGTAAAGGGGAAATACTTTGAAGGTTTGTAATAAAAATAATTATGATAAAACGTAGCACTAAACAAATCCTAACCCAATGACATAAATTTTTGCAGGACCCTCGTATGTGCTCAATGTACTCATTTGCCATTTAGGTTACTGCATTACCAGAACGCTACGACCAAAGCTTTTATAATAATTCTACTTTATGTGTTGTACAATACCGGTATATAACTGAAGAAAAGATGGAGTATGACCTAGAACATAACATAAATATTACCTTATAAAAGGACATTCCAATTCGTTATTACGTCTCTTATGCAAATTTATAGGGTATTTTACGTCTCGCATAATTCCGTGCAGATTCAAACATATCGATCACGCCCTCTTTAAATACATTTAACAGGTTACTTGATGTATCACACAGACAGAAAGAGAGAGCATTTTCGATGTAGTACAATCTGTATTCTAGCTCATTCTACTACATCCTTAACATTGACTTTACTTGTAGGGAAGTAACCATAAGATACGTTTCACACAGTATTCACAGCAGAAAAATGTGTCTAAAGTCAGAGTTATTGGCAAGAACGTGACCGTTTGAGTATTAACTAAGACAACAGTTGTTCCAATTCTTGAAACAAAGATTTTGCATTACCCTATTTCCCGCTGGATCAGAAAAGGTATTTTTTCTGAGACATATAATTGGCCAGACAAATTCGATTCGAAGTCGCGTTAACATAACATAAATCAACGTCCCAAGACTACACATGTACAAATAATTCTGACCGATCACTTAATTTCATTTAGTGCCCAGAACATCAATAACATTACATTGAGCGTTGTTTTTCATTGACGTGGTGCAAAAGTGTTTAACTTCTTTTATATGGTTTACCAAACAAAAACGGCTGAATTCTGAAATAAATATTTAACAAATACTGGTGAAAAATGCAGGCAAAGTAGTTCCAATGGAAGTACAATTTCAAAGTTTACAGGACTGTACAAAACATATTCAAAAAATACAGAACATACCATTTTAATGCCTGAAATTCAAATTGAACCACGTTATTATGACAAGGTAATACGAAATTACAAGTATCTCAGTTGGGTACCTATGACAAAAGTGCATTACCAAATCCTGACCCACATATTTTGGACAGTACACGCTCATTTTAAGCAACTTTTAAGAATATGAAAGAAGCGTACCGCCTGATTAGAACCCTAACGTTACAAGATTCTAATTATTTAATAATTAATCGTTGACTATGCAATAGACAGTAATGTATTGTTTGGCAATTTGAGCCGTTTGTGGATTATTTGTTTTATAAAATCAAAACTTCAAGATGATGAAAGGTGTGTCGTGGTATTATTGTGCTTTATGCTGTCTAAAGTAGAAATTAACAAGTATAGCACTTGAATTACTCTTGTGTTAAAAGGGTCGCGTTATGTTTTGCCAACCACTAATGAAATTCTATTGAAATACATTAATTTTGTATTTAATCAGTGTTCAAATTCATTATCTGTGTGATATATCTGTTATGATAATTCTTCAAACAGAGAAAGACAAAATAAGCAATTTGATTTCGTGTTTTACTGATTACATCTTCACAATCTATTAGCAATTTACATTCAATGTCCGTCTAGAATCTAAAAGTAATGGTAAAATCCAATTTATTTTAATTTGATTTTGCAGATAATATTAAATGTATCAGATCCATCTGTGATATGACTACAAAACTTTGAAAGCATCAATTACGAAATAAAATGTATTTGTTATTGCTTGGATATTATAAAGTTAATTTCTAGTATATTTCGTAGATTGTGTATGAATGTTTTACATCATGACAACCACAAAATGATTTTGAAAAATAAATAAGTAGTATAAATAAACGCTTTGTTTTTATTTTGAAATAATTTCCCATTAAAAGCCATTAAGATCCGGAATAAGATTTATATTCTACCCAATACAAGCCAAATGTTGTCAAATACATTTGTCGATAGTTTTAATAATCACTGCGCGTATCTGTAATGAATTAAATCATTTTAAATGTGGATATACTAATGTCAAATTATTCAGTCTGATGTTTACTTCTAAACTGACATTCCCGTTTATCATTTAGTAAGGATTTTCTATTAACTAATCGTAGGGGTGCATGATGTTCATTTATGTGTATCTATGTATAAAACGGCTAATCCTGTATTCCTGTAATTCCTGAGATATTTTCGAATATATTAGAAAATGTATCAATATTGCATACATCACAGTTTCTGGCAATTTTTAGAACCAACGTCTAAATTGAGGTTGAAAATATCAGTTAATGGACCTGATATATGTAAAACATAACACGATTGTGCATATGAATAAAGAATATAAACGATATTAAAACTGTTACATTTTTAGGTGTGCATATTGGCCATGTAAAATCTGTAAGACACAATAGCTAAATTTCAGTTTGTGCAAAACATGTTCCAGTTATATCTAACAGCCAACATTAGAAAATCTTTTTACATAAGCCGATCATTTAAAAAAATGTCTCGACAAGTTTAATAAAATGTCACTACTCTACTGCAGTTGATTGGTACACACATTTAATAGCGGTATAAACCGATAAAATTGGTGCCAGACATTTACAACAAAATCTAATCATTTGGTGCCCTGACTGTGGGCTTATAATATTTATTAACTGTATATTTCTATATCCAAATTTTAAAATTGGTAAAACCTTAAAGCGTAATTATATTGAACTAGACAGAAAAGTGTGTTTTAAGAAATAATATAAAGGTAGATTAAATCATTGGATTGCAAGAAAGGACATGCGAAAGATGCCTATAAACTTGACTTCTGCATATGAAAACAAACAGTTGAAACTTCTGATTCCTACATTTATTGATGCGGACATCAGTTTTTCAGACTTACTACAGAAAGAGCCAACAGTTTTTGATTGAACTGTCCCAGTGAGACATCTGTTTTAAAACTATCTACTGAAAGGCGTATCAGGCAGGAAAGCGGCGCAGGCTTGTTGAAAAGAATTTCAGTAGCTTGCTTTGAATTCTGCGCAGGTTTTAATTTGTTTCAGAGAGCTTACTAGTAGAGGCTCAGAACTTCAGGTCTTGTTTTGCACGTATTGTATTTATATGTCATATTGACATTTATCATAGCTCAAATGAACTATTTCCTCATTTGTGGCACTGTAATTATCAATAATATGAAACTTTCCAAGATACACACTCAATTCAATAAACGTTAGATCAGATAATTTCAACTAATACAAAAAAAAGCATCACTTTATTTAATGAATATTCACTAAACAAATCAACAAGTATGTATACTCAAATGCACATCAAAACTAAAAATATCTCAACATTTCCAGGAAATATCTCCAGTTAAAAGTAAAAATGTTGACATCCAAATTAAATAAGCGCAGCACTGTTTTAGCAGGTCTTCCCATAAACTGATCATTTCACGGCCTTTCATTGGTGATACGCAGTATCGCAGTATTTGTAGAGCTTTAGTTTTACAATTTGTCTTTTGTATTATTTTACGTTATCATTGTAGACAAATCTATAACAATTTATACCAGGACAAACAAGACAAAGCGTCTACAAGGTATACACAAATTTTACTTTCAAATGGGACAGAAACGAATTAAAAGGATATTCAGATATTTTAAAGAAATATAGTGAATAAAAGGAAACTGGAAGAGGCTGTTATATGAATAAAAAGTTTTTTTATGGTAGTTGCTGTGTGACTATTATGTGAAGTACCACAGTGGACACCAACAACATAATATGGATTTCACTTGCTTTGGTGATTTACCACCATTCTTATTCATTTTACAATTTTTTTTTAATTCTATAAAATTATCTGTCTTTGATCAATTCTTTGATATTATACTTCGCCTAAATTTGAGCGCCTTTTTCAGCTTCTTTAATTCTGTATTTCTTTGAAATTGACAAATTGTCATTTTCAAATGATTTATTGAATCTGGTTCACTGTGACCTGCCGATTTCGTTGTGTATTATCAATATTTGCATGTTGTTAAGTGATTGTGCATGTTCGTGTCCTTCATTGAAATTAATCTGTCATCCTCGATCGACTTAATGAGGTTTTTTCTTAAATCTTTCATTTTCTGTTTTATGTTTTTAAACCTAATCTGTCGAAAGAAATATTTCATGAACTGTCAATTTTATCGTTTGAAATACGCCAGTTTTTTTTTTTTTGTTTTTTTTTTTTGTTTTTTTTTTTCATTATGAATAAATTCGTAGCAATAAAATGTTTTGGGATTAGCGCGGTTTCAAACAGCTCTTCACTGTTCACCTAACGAGAGAATATTCCTGGATTATCTACCAGTAATAACCTGTTATCCACAAGTATAACTGTCAACTGAATCAGCATTTGAGGGCGAATGGTTTCAGACAGAGTGTCTATCATCAAATATATGAAGAACTACGAACCGTTGAGATTCAGCTCATTCCATAGATCTTCATTCTCCCTACTGATCTAATCTCGTGTACACACTTGCCATTTTTTTGTGTTAAGGTTTTACAAAAGAAATGCATTGTTTTGGAAATAGGACCGACCATGATTGTTCACCTTTGGTAGCATCTGTTCTGATTACGAAATTATACCAGACAGATAAGCCGGAATATTCCGAGAATAAACCATTACAAGACTTTGATCTAAATTGTTCATGATTCGTGTGAACAAGTACAATGGAATCCTCAGAATATAAATAGATATTTATGTCAGTATTATTCTATTTACAAACAGATTTTATACTGGCGACTCTGGGCTACATATAATTATAATGTAAAATATGTGTTCTGTAAAATATGTTCTACATGAAAAACATGAACATTTTACTTTAAAAACTACATTTTGTTTTGCTTTATAAATACCCGATCGTATGTTAAAGTGCAGAGTGGATGCACGTTTTTTTAGCTTAAAGTTTGCATTGACTAATGCGGCCGTGTATCTTTTTATAAGATACTTTTTGTTTATTTTGAGAGTTGATCGGGCCGATCGGTTTGGAACCTATGAAAAAAGTCTAGGGGGTTGACGTCTCTGGCCCCCGTACTTATAAATTGAAATATCATTATTTGAAATGCATCATAATTTTTCATGTTGAAACAGAAGTATAGTAACCTTTCTTTCAGTTTTAAGGAAAGAATGGGTGCATACGTCTTAAAAGGTATACAAATAAACCTTACGTACAAATGATTCGAACACTGACCATACAGATCAATATGTAAAAAAGCACTCATTTTATATGGTTAAAAACCAGCTTCCCGTTCAAAAGTAAGATGGATCCTTGGTATGTCAAACGGTAATCAAATAAAAAACGTGTAAACTATACAGGTCGCCCCACATGGCAAAAATTAAAATTTTGCTTGATCGGTTTGAATAAGCCTGTTTAATAGACCGTAGTGGAAGTATATGGTAACCTCCACACCCTCTAGCTACATATTTTGGAGACGGGTATTGCGAAATTTGCAAAAGTTAAGAAATCGTGTTATAGTATTTAAAATATGAGCGGCACTTTCACACATATAACTAAAACTGTATAGCACGTCCACGTGACTTTATTACAAATGCATAGCTACGTGCTTGAAACTATTGCATACAAAATACTGACTCATAATAAATTGAAGTATCTCACAGTGGAATTGTAGTTCTCTGTAAACCAGTTAACTAAAATTAAGCAAGGGCAAAACGCAAATTTTGTTAAATGTTTTGTTCAACACGGGAATTCGTGGCGTATTAATTACATATTTACTTAGAATCAGTTTTGATATTGATCAGCTACGAACTTTTACATAATAATAGAAAACATTTGGCTATCATTATTGCATGTTTGATTAATTCGGATACGATAACATTCAATTAGCTTAGTTTAAGTAGCAAAAAAGAAGCAATTTCCTCTTATTGGCTGAGTGTAAGTCCTTGAATTGAGGATGTCATCGTAACTTTGGCGGATGATGTTTCCTTTGCGGCATTATGCAGAAAACATGTTGTAAACATTGTACATGTTGTCTAGAAAACATCAGACAAAATACATCGACAACGATGGACTAACTGAATGACATTTCCTTGACTGTACAGTATTCCATAATTTATAGGTAAAATATGATATCATGTACTGTTTTAATGTGAAAGATAAAGTCGCAGTGCAATTTTCACACTCATTTGATGTAGAGACAAATTCAAGGAACGCTTATGGTTTTCCTATTGGCATGACCATTTTTATAATGTTTGAATCTTCGTATGTTCAAGTCACTTATTAATAAATAAAGTCCCATTTTTCAAGACTAAAGTTATTCTAGAATTCGATTCACATTTTGTGAAATAAGTACATAAATCGTGTATGACTGGTGCAGTGTACCTATAGCATCAATTATATTATTTACCAAAAAGTGGACAAATCGTTTAAGTTTAGGTAGGCGTTGCTCATTACATTTCAAGAGATTAGAGACGGTACCTACCGAAGAATACATTACTTTGAATTGATAAATAAACCGAAGCTAACAAAAAAAAAAAAAAAAAAAAAAAAACATAAGAAAAACAGTGATCAAATGGGAAAGAAAAAAAGAAAATCTAAATAGACCCTTTTCCCCGACAACTAATCATGCAGACTAAAAACTTGGCATGAATTTATTTAAAACTTTTTCTCGTTGATATTATAGAGATTTTTCTCATTGATTTCACTTGACAATTATTTTATAAGTCACCCTGAGGCTCTGTCAGATTGTTAAGTTGCATGAAAATTTAAAATGCATTAATTTCATTCAAGTAATATTACAACGATTAGTCTGTCGATGTACTTTTGTCCAATGAGGATAACTTCGTTTACACAAGAATTTGACACACAATGTATAACCAGCAATGACGAAAAAAAAAAGTTAAGATGTTTATAACATGTTTATAAAAGTTTGTGTAGAATATTTTCGTTTCAGATGCTTTACCCTTTTTGAAGGTTTTCTTTGACTCACAAGTACTTCGTTGCAAAAAAAGGATAACACACAGCTCCGCTGTTATTAACTGTAACGTTAACGAGTTATTGTTGCTACTATTTAAGGAGAAAATGCATTTATTGAAACCTACGAGCCACAAATTTTGTATAACTACGTCTTCAACAACGATAATAGAGAGCAGCGCGGTCTACTGTAGTAGCAAAGTACTTCGGTCACGCGCAAGTGCAAATGCACTTCCTGTTTCTGACTAATCTATACAATAGTAGCTCAACAAATTAGGCTGAGTTACTATCTACTTTGGTTGGTACACTGTATGTTTGATTAATTTAAATGGTTAAAGAGGGGTCGTGCTCTAGAGACACGGACAGACACCCCGGGAATATATAATAAAACATAAGGGTATACAATTTCTTAAGTTTTAAACAAACCCTTATTTTGTTCTGAGGAATCAATATAATAGGAAATAAATAATCAATTATAAATATGTATGAGTCTTATAACATAATCACAAAGATACAACCTTATCTAAATGGCGCATGTTCATCCCGTTTATATCTAAATACTTAAATTTGTTGTAGATGGACAAATAACTTGCGGTTCATTAAAACAAACATTTGTGTGTTTTATATACCGAACAGCAGATCAGTCAAGTTAAAACAATTACATTCCAAAAATCAACTCAAAATAATAATATTGACAAAAAGTAACATTTGTAAGGTACCTTTAGTTTATTATTTTCCTGAGTATACCAATTAATGTCACATTTATATATCTACGCAGAATTGGGTCAGATTAGAAGCACAGAACGCTAGCAAGCAAAATTACTTCAGATTCGGTTTGAATGAACCTGTTCATGGAATTAACTTCTCGTGCCCTCTCACTCCCACTGCGCTCCTTCCCAACGAAGCAACGGGAAACGGAATTCTGTTACAAAGAAAATTGAATGGATCCCAAAGGAATAGAAATGAAATCATTACTGACAAGACTTATTGACCTACATTCATACACATAAAATGAAGAAATCATGTGAAACAGAGTCATGTTTACTGTTCTTGAACTAATTTAGATGCGGAAAGTCTAGTTAGTTTCCGCTTGTTTCTATGACAGTTCATGAATCATTTATTCACGAAATTAAATTTAAATAATTTATGTTTCATCAGTAATGTCTAAGTAATAACCATCGTATTTTACACAAAACTATTTTTGCTGCTTTTGTGTAACTTTTCTTGTCTCCACATCAAAATACTGCTTGGTGTTAAAATAGAATAAATAGTTCGACGTTATTTTTTGTTTCAATTAATGCAAGATTAATACACCGAGTTTCGGTGGCCTAATGGATAAGGCACCTGCACCGCAATCAGGAGGTCGAAGCTTCGAGCCCTGCCAGAGGCGGGACTTGATACTGAAGAGAGACCGGTTGGTGAGCCGCAAGCCAGTTAAGTAATGGTTACCGATTGCCTACCTGCCTGGTGCCTGGAATTAAAAACAGGGACTAATGCTGTTCAATGTATAATAATTGTCTCATAAGCTAACTTTACTGCCCTTTTTAGTAGGGGTGACACTATAATAAACAAACACTTTACACTTACACTTACAAGAGATGAAAGAAAGTAATTATAGCTTAATTTCAACATTTAGTCGTTGTGTTGGTATATTCTCTTTTTACGGAAGATGTTTTCTAGTCTTCAACGTTTAATATCGTTTATATTGTACAATCGCCATGTCGTTATCATCCTGTCGTGTGTTGATATTTCGCGTGCAGAAACCAAATATAATACCTATTTGTAAACGGACCATCCACTGGAATGAAACAAGTAGCGTTGGTATTTTCCTCCAAGTGTTTCTCGGCCTCTCCTATTACATTAAACTACATTCGGGGATGAAAAATCGACTGCTTTAACAGACATAGCAGACATGGCTGTCTGTATTTATCAAACGGATCAAAACAGCCAATGCATTCATTTCATACTTGATTAGTTTAAAGACATATTAACGGACCAACGCCGCCGCATAGACAACATAAGAAATTGTTTTTCATGCTTAATTGAAAAATATAAATGTATATCTTTAAGAAAATAAAGGGGAATAGCGCCAGCTGTATTGGCAAAATATTTGTTTGCTTTAAATAAGCTGTTCCAATAAAACTATATATTAGGTATCAATCCTTGCGAATACTGATAGAGGAAGGTTTTTGGCATAAATGTAATGTCATTTGCCAAATGCTATGTTCCTTAAAGCTACTCGTTGGCTGTTGGGGTGAAAAAAAAGTTAAAGACTTTACTGCTTATAAATTAACGATTGTCATGTCACTTGTACAAAATTCAATTTCGAAAAAACTTTCATCTCAAGAAAAGAAACGAGCTTATAAAACGCTCGAAATAGAAAGCCAAATAGAAAGATATTCACACGTTTGATTTAAAAGATACATTTGTCCAGTACCCGTTTTTATAACTGTAGATATTTTATACAAAATATAGAATACATAATTAAACAAATTTGATATAACTCAACATATATATATATATATAGCATACTCAACTCAACTCATAGACAAGTTTATTATAGTCTCATCTTTGTATACAATGGTAAAATCATAAAAAACTATACTAAAATTAATACAAAGCCATTCTAAATTTAGAATTAGTTAGTGTTAGTTATTAAAATCACATTTATAATTACATTTAAATGAAACTTAAATCTATAAAATAAAGACTAAAAATAAAAATTATTTTACCTACTATAAAATACCATTATCTGCACTAACTTCATAAGTAAATGTCTTGCAGTAATAGTCGTTTGGTTAACAACCGTCCAGTCGTTACTGTACTGTTTTAAGCTATACATATATGGAATGTGTACTATTACTAACCTATTGGCAATGCGTAGTACTTGTAAAACACATAAAATTGCTATTTTTATGTTTATACAAACTACGTATAATAGTATTTTTCATATTTTTTAAATTGACATTTGGCACTTTAAATGAATATCGCACTAATGCATTGTTATGGCTGTTGGGAGTGCACTTTCAAACAATTAATTAGCTATCAATAAGTAACAAGTCAAGGACCAAAATATTCAACTGTTACCATGAAACATCAGCAAGTCTATTGATATTTACTTGTCGACATTAAGAATAGCATGCCAGTTAAACACCGCGATGTAATTTCGCTGGCATGACAACATATCAGTTTTTCGTACATAATTCGCGAATTCAATGTAAACCATGTCTGGTTCATGCATAGCGACTACATCTATTTATGAATTCATACAAATCAGAGACTTTCTGTTGTCTGGACTACATTATTAATTATAGATGATGCATAATCTAAATGGTCATCTTGACCTGACTGCAGTAAGTGATATAACCATGGACTGGACATCTCTATCATTAGTAACTCATACGTAGTGTACATGAATGGAACTATTTCATGTAGCGCATTCACTTACTAGGTGTTGTTAAAAAACAAATAAGCATTGTATCATTTCAGAATTCTGAAATCAGGTAAAACGCGCCTCAAGTAAACGTCTAGAACGTATTAATATCAAGATAAACAAAATGTATTTAGACACTCAAATAACATAGATAACGACAAACCACAAATATAACCATGTCGCGATTAGTTTTCAATAACGTAATACAATTTATAGGGAGTAATGGAAACTGTAATCAGTCGGTGTTCATAATTATGCCTCATCTCAATGATTTGTCTGTAATAAAAGGTTCATAAATAATTGATTATGAAATTTAATTTCATCTTTAGTGCTCTAATATAGGCAATCAAGTTGCTACGCAGATTCAAGAACAGAAAACGGAGGCATGCAATATTTCAGTTATACATAAAACATCATTGTTATTTCAGAATTATTTGCTTCAGAATCTATAGCTACCAAGGCCATGTTTTGAAAACCAGTGAGAATAAGCAAAAACTTCAAAATGAATTATTTCTACAGCGGCAATACAATACAAAGGCAATTATTGTTTTCAAATTTAACGGCAGCTAATACGGTATTGATAAAAGTTAAATTGCTCGGGAAAGTGCTATACTATCTTTAATTCTGGTCCTATCTGGTTGCAGTATGACAATATACTGGATATAATATCATATTAAATGTGAATATTTGAATTACAGATTTCAGAACAAGTCATACAGATTATTTATTCATCATCTCCAAAGTAAATTCACTATATCTTAGGCGGCCCAACGTCATTGTAACGTTGTCATATCACATACGAAATGAGTTACTGATCTGTGATGCACCGATTTGTTATTGCCTTCGGACGTCACAACATCAGAACATTCGTCCCTTAAACACTATGTATCATAACATTTCTCTCTGCCGTTGATTTCATTATAAAAAGTGTTATGTTTGATCTCCTTTCAACATAGGTTTTTCAAGCGATGATCAACTCAATATGACGAGCAAACATTTAAATGGTGTCACATTAATAATTTGACATTATTGGCGTAACGCGTATATTTCGCGTTAATATTCGCCCGATTAAAGAAAAAAAAACCTTGAAAAACCGATGTGCCAAGTAATGTTTTAGCGAATGCAAAAATGGGTTGGATGACGTCACATGACGTTGCCATTATAGTGACTAGCATAAACTAATTAGTTGTTCAAAGGAAATATCATTTCGACATATTAACGCAATACAAGTATTCCCTAGTCTACATTATAAAACAGTTGCACTGATGTTTGATCATGGTACATGAAGAAATGAGAGCACTTTTCCTTGAATTAAACAATTTAAATTTCGTATCTGTCCATATTTCATAATATCTAAACTGTTGAAACTTCTGCAGTATTTGAGTATTGTTTTATTTACGCATAATAATAATTTAGTTAACAACCCTCGTCTCTATGTAGTTTAGCATTATAAATGGCTATTTTGTAGAGCTTTTACATTATGCAACTATATACCTATACTGTGTTCCAGAGTTGCATATAACGGGCTCCACAAAGATTAGTTTATGAGACTCTAATAGTATGGCCATTCAATAACACTAATCAGTATTTGGAACCCATCTACATAATGTTGTCACCGAGATGCAGCGGCATTACATTCCTAGGTTCAACTAGTCTTTAAAAAACAATCGTTTTTAACTCCTCCCAAGTAGACATCAATAAAAACACCATCCTTAGAAACATCTAATATTAGCCTGGACCAGTAATCAAATTTGAAATAAGAATCTTTGATGTATTTACAACAGAACTGTAAAAAACAATTTTGCTGAAATAACTATATTAGATTGAAGAAGATTGCCGTTTGTCTTTAACTTATTGCAATTAATTTCCAAACTGAACAAAAATGATTTAATTATCCAAATATTTTTACCGAATTATAATTGATCTCCGAAATTCTGTACATTATTTTACATTTCTAGGATTTTAAGTGCGCGTCGTTCTTTAGATTTGTTCTATAAAGATAGTAACAGTTTAGAGACTTGCCCTAAGCCCTCTTTACTCAATGGAAACAATCTATTTATAGAGTGAATTTTATTGTTGAGTGAACACCGTTTGTCAATCCTAATCCTGTTTATATCAGTGCAATGTAAAAGTAAGCTATCTATATTAAATACTACAAATGATAAGGCTGTCATGCGTCTAACAGTCCTGAAATTGTTTTCCTTGATTTTTTTCTGATATTTCTAGACAGTTTCCCATACTTTGACGCATATATCTTGGTAGCAGAGATTGTTCTCTGACTAGAAAACACCTCATTAAACAAAATTGATTTAATGATTTTGAATCCATCCTGTGTATGATATTATGTCAGGTTACCTTCCTTTTCCATTGTAAATGAAATGTCTTCCGCAACGGAGGATTAACATGAATTTGCTCTGAAGAATTATTTCACTTCTTTGAATCAATGGAGTTGATGGTAAGCTGTGTAACCGCGCTAAAGCTAGGACCATTAAATGTAGATACTAAGCAATGGATTTTTTATATGTTTGTCAAAATTATCAAAATGTAGTGAGTGCTCAATTATACAAAGACATTTCAAAAATATTTTTTCATGGAAACAGACAACTTGCTATTACCTTTCCTATACTTATATCAATTTCTGTGAAGAGCATGCTAGAAACTTGTACTGTTACTGAGGTTACTGTCTCCGAACATTCATAAATAGGTCACGAAATGTGTTAAAGCCAGTCCAGAAACTTAGATTCTTTTATAATCTAACACTACGATCATTCCCAGTATTTGACCACGTAAACAGGAGAGCTTAAAAATGTATAATGGGAGATCAACATATGAACTGAGAATTGTACGTATGGTATGTTTCATCTATCAGGAGAGTAATTATTTAAATGAATATAACATTTATGCCTGAAAGCATTACCATCCAATACATTTTTCTGTAGTCAGTATTCCATAAATAATAGATTCTACTGTCTATAAAACAAAATAAAGACAGTTTTGTGTTATTACTAACAGGTTCCTGGCAAATTCTGAAAAGCTGGAAATTTGATTGATTGCAATTCTTAGATCTGTTACATTTTTTTACATTGAGTAAGTATATTAATCAAAACAATATGTTCACTGCCAATATCTGTTCAAAATATACCGGTAAACTCTTGTAGGTTAAAAAGGGCATTGTTAGGGCTATGAACGAGTATCGTTTTACACAAACAGTAAATAAACAGCAATAGTTTTAAAACGTGTGATGTTACATTCATTTGTATAAAACTATATAATCAATTTGACAAAATATTCATTTGCCTTTAGTACGGCCCTGTGACTGGCACAGAGCCAGACAGGATGTGGCAGAATTATTTCATTCCTAGGCAATAGTAGTGTGTTAATAAAATTGCAACTGCAATTTATGGAAACACCGTAAACAATTATATCATACTATACTTGTTGAACATTGTACATGTACATTACTATCGCTTGGAGAGAGCTGCTAGAGTTAAGTGTAACATATATTGATAGTCATTTGGCTGCATCAGCTATGTAAAATTCAACACCTTTGATAATTCTACCAAGGTAAAATTTTGAAAATTGTTTTGATACATAAAGTAAAATAGAATTAAGGTATCTATGAATTTGATACATTTTATGGTCTTGTACATCAAATTGATCAATGTATTAAGTGCATTAATTTTGTATACTATAGTCTCATTGTTAATTTATTATTCAAAACATTATCTTCTTTTAATTTAGGACTTACCTGAATATAGACTAAATACAACCTGCCGAGGAGTTTGTGATAATTTTATGTGTCTAAAGTCAATGTACAGCAGAGTTACACCGAATTAAAATAATTACAACGTCTCCAATTGCAGGTTAAATAATGAGTGTCTCACTTTTAATTCGCACGCATTAATGAAATCGAGAAAGTTATTTCTTGGATAAATCCCGCAGGACATCATCAATTACAACCACATTCATGATTTTAAAACATAAGGTTCATATCAAAGAAGCATTCAAAAGATTTTATCGATTTTCCAAAACTGATGATTATTCTGTCAGCCACGTACATGAAATATGATGTATTGTTGACGTCACTTTAAAGACCCTAGCTCAGTTTGGTGTAATTGCTTTGATCATCATAATGATAACGACGCAAAAGATAATCTCCTCCTGTATACTTAAATTTTTTATTTATATTTATAATTTATCAATAGCACGTACGTCAAAACACAGTACGCGTAGTAATATACTTACTGAAATAGAATTTAGGTCAATAATTTGCATTTTGCGTGAGTTTGTAACGCGTTGTTCATGTAATTTCCGTATATTTAAATGACAAGTGGTAACTCAGTGCCGATGAAAATAATATGCAAATTGATTCAATCATTCCGCTCGCGTGTTGGCAATGAAGGTGTCTTAATTTCTATCAGTTATGGTTCTGCAGTTACACACTCTGATTTCCGAATATGGGTTCAATTTAAATCATTCACCAGTAAACTAAGAACACACTTTTATCTTTCAAATAAATTGTTACTGACATCTTAAAGTACACCATATCTGGTGTTATTTGTCGGCATAAGAATTTCTCTTTGATCCTATACAGATATGAATCACACCATAAAAGATAATTATTTAAGTAATCATTCGTTCAGCATTCAAAATAACTATTGTGTTATGTGGACATTATCTTAAATTGCTTGCTGACCGACTTTTTTCATCCAACAAAACAAATTACTCCGGAGAATTTATTGGTTCACTACAAATGTCAAACTGAATACCCTGTGGAAGTTTAGATATAACCTACATTGTGGCAATTCATGATCACCAGCCTCGTTACAATTCCTTCGTATTTGCTTCAAATATTTTCAGATTGGATGTTTCGTATGGGACGTCTTAGGCAAACTGGGTTGGAAAGTCCTCTCATTTGTTACGAGGGGTGTTCAAATATGAATGCATCTAGGCCAATATCTCGCTTTTAACCACGATTTGCACAAAATAGGTACATGTATCGCAAAGAGGGTTGTGTAAGCTCTCCATTGGTACAATACATGTTTAAATCCGTTCAGTCTAGCTTGACAATAGCTCGATTAATACTATCTACACGTGTACACTAAAGCTAAAATGGTTGGGAAAAGGTCTCCCTTCACTGACCAAATAAGGTCCTATATCAAAAACCGCTGTATTCTTGGTATACAGGCGAAAGACATATTTAAAGAGCGAAAGATACAGAACAAGATATGGCATCCAAAGGAAGCCAAAGACCTTGCATAGCAAAACGCACCATGTGCGTCAAAAAGGTAATGTATGTAATTTTCTTTACAAATCAAGGTCCTGCTATTCAAATTGCTGTACGAAAGGGTAAATCTGTAAATGCCAAGTTTTACAAAGGCAAGGTCCTTCATAAACTAAAGAAATATTTCGCAAACCGCCGACCAGCAACTGGTCTCCGTGGTGTCAGGTTGTTGCATGGCAATGCTTCGTCACACAAAGCGGCCATTGTACGCGAATATCTGAAACAGGAAAAGGTTGTCGAGCTTCCTCAACCTCCTTATTCGCCAGCCCTTGCCCCTTGTGACCTTTTCCTATTTCCGAGGCTCAAAAAACACCTTGCTGGAAGAAAATATCAAACGCGCAAAAATCTCGGTTCGGCTATTTTCAAGTGTCTGAACAGTATACCTCAAAAGATCATGAAAACGCCTTTAAAATTGAATTAAAAAACTGAAACTTTGTATATCACATGGTTGTGAGTATTTTCAAGGATTGAAATAATTATTTTGGCATTGTTTGTTAAGCACTTCTGAAAATTGGCCTAGTTGCATTCATATTTGAAGACCCCTCGTACATGTTTTTTTTTCTTTATATACCGTATATTCTTCAGTATGTATTAGGTATGAATTGTCGAATTAACCTGTAAATATCTGATTGGCCTTTTGCCCATTTTTTTCTGTCCATAATAATCATTCACTATATGCAAGACACATTGACGACGTTATAAAAACATCATTAAGTTTGTGTCTTATTCTTCAATCGCTTCACATGTCTTAACTGAATGCAGAGGCAAATCAGTGCGAGGACTATTTTGCAGGCGTCAAAATAGATAAACATTAATAGTAGACGATATTTTCTGGTATCTCTCGAAAAACATTTATATTGATTTAATTTGTTTTTATCACTACCCATGTTTGTGATTTATATGATAAAGAAATGTGGTATGTCTGACATAGGTCATACGGCGATTTTCCGGGTTTTAATGGGGAAACAGCTTCTCCGAGTTGTATTTTCGGCAAGGGCTTCACGACATGAAAAAAATTCTCGGCACCACATGCGAGTTTTTGAACCCAAATCGGTGAGGATGCAAGTGGTACGTAGCCAGCGCCCTGAACCTGAAGGGAGGCCACCTATTTTCATGCTGTAATAGCATTACTCTTACAGCATTTACTCCACAGAAACTTTATCTAAAAATTTCAGTGTTATTCGTGAGGTTATAAACTGTAATGAGAGGACACCTTTCTTCCTTTACCATGTAAGATTTATTTGAATTCATCATGGGGGCGAACCGTTGAAATACGAAAATGTTTTAAACACTGCCGTTTGGAAGGTAATCAAATCTAGTAAAATATCATTCAGTCAATTCATTTCAGAAAATAAGATTTGAAGCATTCCTCATGCCCGTAGCAACGGCGTAAATGGAAATATATTATAAGTAACATTGAATGCATTCCATGGCCACAAAGGATTAGACATCATAACCATGCTTCTTCCAAGTTAAGTCTCTACTACTGGTCACCACAAGACAACACATGGCTGCTGTTGTAAGGGTTATGACAGTTCGTAAACTACAATATGAAAGCCATGATATATCTAAACATATCAATAATAATAATAATTTATTTGTGCAGTAAAACCGAAACAAACATGACAAGTGCAAAAGGTAACATTCAGTTATTCAAACGTCTAACAGAAAATGAATTCATATTTTAAAGTGTGATAATAGGAATCCATGCAGCCGTACAGATAGCATATTAAAGATGTTGTCTGCTGTAATATACAGGATTCAATCGCATCTTCAAGAAAATTGACAAAAATAGCGCCAAATGTTTAAATCATAAAACTGTTATGGAACTATTATAATATTTGATTGTTGTAAGTAAGAAACCTTTCATACCTGTATTATACTACAAAGTTGTTCTCTAACACACTATTAATTTTGTCATAGTTTCAATTTGGACCTTAGGCTTTCAGTAAGCGTGGTGAATGTGTTACGTTCTTGGCCTACATACCTTTGTTATACAAAGTAATTCTTAGGTCGTCACACAATCAATGATATTATATTGTAGAACTGAAATAGTTTAAGCAATCTGCTTTATTATAATACATGTATTTTATTCACGTGTGTATGTCTTATTTTCTCAATTATTTTTTAAAGATTTGCTATGGTATGTTTTTCAAGTTGAGGACAAAATAATGCTTCAGCAAAACTTCAGTCATTAACTGCGGACGTATTTTACTAAAATGTATTATCGTATTTCAGATTTGGGTTACACATTTAATGGCATTTAAAGAAAAATCTGCGAAAACGTATATAAAACCTGACTATTCTGGCAATCCATTCAGAAACTTCGAACGATTCGCACCATGTCAATTTGTTTATTATAATAATAATAATAAGTGATATAACATTTTTATTAAAAGCCGAACATTATGCTTTCATCTTCAATTGTGCCTGACGAAACGGATGGAGGATGAGCATTTTTGTGTTTACATATCGCGTCCTTGTTGCCATTTAGTGTGCTGTGGATAAACTTTGGTAGATTTATTTTTAACACAATACTGTTACTTTTGAAACATAGTTTGAATAAACAATAATGTTTGGTGAGTAGACCCAATGTGAAGCGCCTAGCAGGGTTTTAGCCACTAACCCAGAGCGGTGTCAAGTTTTGTTTATTTATTTGATAGCTTTATTCTCATCGTCTATATGTCTATATATTTTGCGTGCAATTATCATGTTCAAATTCTTATACACACTGCTATAAGATTTCAGTTTAAGAGGGCTGTTTTTCTACATAATATTTATCTTCAGTGTGTATACGTTTTAACTTTAAAAAAATTGTAACTTATTTTCTCTGGACGCAATTTACAGTTCAACCAGTCACACTGTAGTTACATGTGTATTGCAATTTTATGTTTTAATTGTGTATAGCATGACATGACAAAAGCAAATGAAATACTTTGTGCAAGTGTATGTTGATGTCTAATATTCAATACTCAATATATATAGATCTATATTACTCAATATATTTAAGAAATAATTTATAGCAAAAGAGTGTTTTAACACTATTCATGCACGATGTGTTGTTATACGTCGGGCGTAATAATGTCACGAGTGAAATTATTTGTTCGACGTATTTACCGCCTGAGTGTATAAATAGTGTTAAAACACGGGTTTGCTATAAATTATTTCGATTCTAATATGCCCTTAATCCAAAATAGTAGATAAAATATAGAAGCGCTCTTTCTTTGTCGCAACAAAATCTTTGACGTCATCGCACGTTAACGTGACGTCATTCTAGCGTAAGTGTGTTTTAACAGAGACAAACATATTAGAAATTGGATTAATGTTAGTTATGTACATATCTGCACAAACATTTGGCCATGGCTTCATTTCGGTGAAACTGCGTGTTTTGAATATGGCTATTTCTATTGGATATTTTCTTTGTTTTAAAAATGAAATAACATGATTTCCTTGGTATCGAGTGTTTACGTCAACCTTACTAACCCTTTAATATCATGTACTATCATGTCTGTTTAACAAAGATAAATTTAATGGCTTCAAACCCATGAATTTCATTTGTATCCTTTCATCATCCATATTTTGTGTTTAGATATTTGACGATAGTGATTCATCAAAACAGAGTATGGATAAAAAATAAAATAAATTTCGTCTATTGTTGATACAATCAAACAATCGATTAACATTTTAGATTTAATCTTAGACAATGATGTCAGTCTTACTTTGAAATGTAATTGTCTTTTTCGATGAAACAAAGTTATGAAAAATTATATTAGAATGTGGATCATAAAATGCTGTATACTGAACGAACCGAACAGTTTCTAATACTGTAAACGAAGAGAAAGGAATACACTCTTTATATTCCTCTGTGAAGATAAACTGAAGTGTTGAGGTCGACAGAAAAAGAATGAGATGTGGCCAAAAGGCATTGCATCTTATTATTTAATATACTTGATTCATTTGTATTATTTCATAAACTTGATGTTACTATGTATAAGTACACCATGTTTGAATTTGACAGTGCCATGCTTTCCGTTTAACTGGTTTATTTATAGTAAAAATAAATTACGCGAACACTTTAATAATGCAAAACAGATTATTAAAATCAAGAGCTCATTTTGCAAAACAAAATTTCACTTCATGTCAAAAATGATTTCATTAAGAGCTAAGTATTAAATAGCGAATAAGTTATACATGTACAAGTAAATTATAATATATTATATATTCAAAACTTCATGTGTGATTTACGTGTTAACGTGTAATGAAATGACATCAATGCAAGATCTATGTACTAGTTTGAGCAATAAGGATTTTTCCTAACGGACAGACAGATAGACGGACCAACAGATCAACGTTTGTGCAAATATAACCTATGTCATGATACGATTCATCAACGAACATTAGTAAATACCTCCTGAATAAATTACGTTTTGCATGTGTAAACAGTGTAAAGATCTATGTTGCAAACTTCTTGATTTCATTGCTATATATACGTGTATCGTAGATACCATGTAATGGCTCGTACCCAATTGTTTTGTATTTTGTAAGTGTTTCAAGCTGTTTTAAGTACCTATGAACAGTATTCATTAGGCGTAAAAAATGTTTGTTTGTTTGGCCCGACCCTAAATGTTTTTGGCCTTGGAGAATATTTTTTTCAACTTTTTAACAAAAAGTTTAAAAAAAAATGCATTTTATATGCTTTGAACATGGTCAGTGATGTTAGAAATCAACTTACTGATGTTCTAAAGGCATAACCCCCTTATTTGTATTCATGTTTTGACAGAAAAATAATTTCCGAAAAGTCTCACATAATAAAAAAAAATCCAAAAAAGACCTCAACTTTTTCCGACCTACCTACCCTATTTTTTGGAGCATGTTACCGGAAACATAGAATTGTTTTAGGCCTTACAGGGAGGACGTGTCAGAGAATTGAATTACATCTGATAAAACCAGTACAATGGAATAACAACTTAGAGCTAATATTTATTGATATAGTGAAATAAGGAATGATAAGAATACAGGATACACGCACTGATTCATTTGGAGCAAACCACATAATATCGTACTTTAAAGACCTGATAGTTTGTACCTATTTATTTTAGCTCGATTGTGATGAACATTTCAAGCTTATCTCGATTTCGGTTTCTGGAAAACCCAGAACTGATATCAGAGACGATGTGGTCGTTATCCCAATGGGACTCGAACCCACGACTCTCGGTATGAGAGGCAGACACTTTTACCACTAGACCACCGCTCCTATTAAAGTCCCATTAAAATAGATAGAAACCTCTACATACTAAATAAGATTTTATATATAAAGTCTTGAACTGTGTCAAATCGGTATTTCGTATTTCATTGATATTTTACTAACTTTAATATCTGATTATTATCTGTTTGTACCTTAAAATATACACATACTTCTCCAGTATAAAGCGAGACTTCAACCACCTGCTTGTCATAATATGTTTTATATAGAAATGTTCAACTTTTCCATAAACTGATCTGTCTGCGAGGCATTAGTCAGTCACTGTGCTGTTTTTGGTGCATTAATGATACTGTTTTTTTTACGACAAAACCTTTTACGAGTTCGGCTTACATAAAAAGTCGCCTGAAAAGGAAATTTGTCCGGTGAATGATGTCTGAATATTCCCTTCTTTTGTAATATAAATGAACTGCCTTTAGCATGTTTTTGAGAGACTGAATGCCAGTATACTATAAAGGATTATTTGGCTACCAAACTATGCACTCTTTGAACTGATGGAGTAGGTGGTACTACTAGGTAATGTTGCTTGATTAAAATTAGGTTCATTTATAAGTGTAGTGTTTTGCTACATGTTTGTCCTTTCATTAATTTAAAGTGAGTCTCGATTATGTCAAGAAATTCCCAAGCATTTTTCTTCAGAAACACAGACAATACACCATTGCTTTTCCTGTACATAACTCCGCTGCTGTGAAGGAATTGCCAGAAATGTGTTGTGTTATTATTGTGACCTTTGCATCTGAAAGCAAGTCTGTTGATAGGATAGAAAGTGGCTGCCATGATTAAGTGTCTCTTCTTCTGCGATAAATGATCGTGATTGAACACAGCAGAAAATGGATGTTTAACGTATAGAAATAATTCCAGAAAATTTAGCTTGTTGTACACTCTTACGCTACAATGTACGACCAGCGGTCTAATAATAAATTTCAATTCTCCATCATGTTACGGTTTAAGCATTTATATTTACATTCGTCCTATTTTTCCATTGAAAATTATGACGTTCATTTTGTATGAACAGCAAAAGGAAATGCGCTAAAGTTACGACAACGCTGCTTAGTGATAACGGACCGCTTTTTTGACGCCGTCCGTGTATAGTCAAGTAGAACGTTCCTTAGAATGGCCGGGTAGCTGATTTTAATATCAAAGGCAACAAAATGTGTGCAATTTATAATATAACCTTGTTCACAGATGGAAAGGAAATATAATGTAAATATAAGAAATGAATTAATATTTTTCGGAGTTCATGCGAAATAAACGACAAAATAGGATCGGCAAATTAAACATGGATTTGCCGATCACATTCTGGCGTTCATTTCGCATGAACACCTAAAAAATTATTTCATTTCTTAAATGTTGCTATTCTATTTTACTAATTATATAGATAATGCATTAATGACATATGTTTTGAATTTTGCAAAACGTGTATAAATGTATTAGTGTAATATGATTTTAGACATTCATGTTTCAAACCAGTCCCAGAGATTGACCACCTAAAAAGGAGAGAAGTAAAATAACGGGAAGTTGACGTATGCAACAATTGAATATTGAACGTACGGTAACTTTAATATCTCACGACAGCGACTATTAAATATTAAACTTCTATGTCTGAGAGCATTACATACTAACACATTTTTTCCCACATATATTCCAGTACTTCATCAAAAATAGATTCGACTGTCTGAGCAGAGACAGTTTTTGTGTTATAACTTATTAGTCTCCGGGCTAATTTCAAAGGCCAAGAGAATTGATTAATCGCAATTTTTCGTAGACGGAACAAGTACAGTGTATCAAAAAATTATTCACTGACATTGGGCCAGTTCGTTTCACTCAACCCTTGACATGCCGGTTGAGCGGCAAATTCTAGTCCGTTTATATATAAATGAACGCTTCAGCATACGCCGGCAACGTGAGCTGCAAATAAAAAATTATAAAAATAACTTTCGAATTTATTATGATTTTCTATTACGGCCTGTTCAAAATAAGTAAGCAAAATATTTATTGCAATTTTTACCCCAAATTTCTAAATATTTACCCGATTTTATACATGATTGTTCACTTGCTTGAATAATCAATTTAAAAATAAATTTGAAAAAATGTACGTAGGGCTTCTATAGGGTCCTATAAATGGCAAATAGACACATTTGGAAAAAAAATTCATTCCTGGACAACAATTAACAGTTAATGAACTTTAGGATGCATTCCTACAATTGTAACAAAGTGATGCAAATTGGCAGGAATACTGTTAATAATTATTGCAAAATATATTGAATGGCCCTTGTACTACAAACGTGTTCACATTCCCATTAGAGAGAGCAAGCAGTATGATTTGGTTACATTTCTGTCTAAATTCAGTTTACAACAGAGTAAAATTACAGTGCTCTATAATCAAGAAAAAGTTTCCAATTGCTACATGTAGTACAATTATAATGCACCTACGTGGATTCGAGTCTCAATCAGGGCGTTGAATTCTGCATGTGAGGAAGCCATCCAGCTGGCTTACGGAACGTCGATGTTTCTACCCAGCTATCGCCCATGATGAAATAATACATGGAGGTTCACCTTGTGTCTTCCGCCACCATTAAGCTGGAATGTTGCCATATGGTCTATAGTTGTGTTTGTTCGACGTTAACACCCTTCCCCTTGCAAAAAAACAATGACGCGTGTCCCTCTTCTACTTGGCGCGCACTAATTAATTCGTTAAAGTTATTCGTCAGACATTATCAGTTACAACGACTCTAAAATTCAACATTTTAATGAAAAGAAATGTTAAAGTTAATTCAATGATTAAAAAAGGCTCTCCGTCAGCCACGAACATGCTAAAATGTTGTATTGTTTCAGTCATTGTTAAAACCATGGCGCTATATAATGTAATTGCTGGGCTATCATAATGGTAACAAATCAAATGATGTTTCTCTTCTGTTCATTACGTTATTTATATTTATATCTCATCATGAACACGTAAGTCTGATCATTGCAACAGCATGCGTGACTGGTCATATCATCACGGACAGCAATGTTCTGCATTCTTAATTCCGTTAAACAATATGCATTTCGCGTCATATTATAACGCGTTGTGCAGGTAATTTCCGTATTTGGTCGTAGAGGACAAATGTCAACTCAGTCCGGATACAGTGTTAAGAAGAATATCTGTTCAATCATCTGCATTGCGTTTCTGCCATGAATGTGTATTTATTATATAGAATTAGAGTTTAAAGTTCTCTGTCAGTCATGGTGCTGCAATACCAAACTCACACTAGGTAATATGGGTTCATTAAATAAATACTAATTGAATGATAACTTATAAAAATAGTTTTGTATTTGTCAAATAATATGTTATTGGCATCTTCAAGAACGCTATGTCGTGAGTTTTTTATCAAAATTTATTATTACTGTATTCGAACGAGTTTCCTCAGAGATCCTTTAGATGATAAAAATATGAGTTACTCCATTAAGTAATCATACAATCAGCATTCAAAATATCTATCGTGCTATGTCGAGCAATTCACCAGAGGATAACTAGTGAAAACTGCTTACTGACCGACTTTTTTATTCAATAAAACAAAGTTTATTGATTCTCTACAAATGTCAAACTAAATACCCTTCAGGAGTTTTGATATATACTACATTGAAGCAAATCACCAGCCTCATTACAAGTCGTTCACATTTGCGTCTGATATCTTAAGACCGGGACCTCTTCGACAAACTGGGTAAGTATATATCAAAATATAAAAGGTTAAATATGAAATTTCAAAATAACATGTGACTATCTGATAGCAGTTGACTGCCTTTTAGCTCTCACTGTTTCATATCAAATCCTTTATTATGTATAATACAATTTCGTACTTAGATATTAAGAATAAACTGTTTCTCCGATCATATTATTTTTAAGGATTATGCAGCAGACTTAGCAGAATGCAGAATAAATTCTATGAGGAAACCACTTTGCAGCAAAGAAAGAAAGCAAGATGAATAGACTACTTAATTATCAGACTCGTTTGAATTTAGTTCGATAACAGTTAATAAAATGCGCAACATCATTTGAGCTCCACCTTTAAAATGCTGAAGTGGAGTTGAGTTAGGTTCATGACCTCAAAGGACAAGACATAATAACAACACTGGGTCCAACTATGGAGGGACTTTTGTCACAGGGTACTTGGGACTGCTAATGTGTAGGTTATTAACATCAACGTATGAAGCAAAAAATGCAACCAAGCAAAATGGTAGTAGACGGCGTCTTATCGAGTCTGTTTATGTTAGGTAATGAAATATAGAACAACCTCGTGCACTAAATACCAGCACAAGATGACGTTGAAAGGAGTCCAGGTTGTAGAAGAACCAGAAATGATTACATCACTATTTGAGTAAAATAAACTGGACCTATGAAATAATTATTTGATATTTCTTTCAATTTATTAAAGTATATGTGTTAATACACTAAATGTTTGGATGAACAGTTTCTTCCGCACCTATCCATACGCTGTTTCTGAACCTGATTTCACACCCCTTGAATAAAACCATTTTCAGCTTCAGATTCATTAAGTTAAACATTATTTACTTCTACTGCGAATTCGAAGTCAGTACAATACAAGAACGTTTATCAAAAAGAATACTGTTCTGAATTTTTAAAAAATTCAAAGTAATGAGTTGATTTTATTATTGAATACTTTCATACTTTAAAAATAAATGTTACAGAGTCTTGCAGCTAAGCTGGCCATACAAATATTATTATTGTTTTCTTTTTTTGTTTTTTGTTGTTTGTGTTTTTGTTGGGTTTTTTTTGTTGCACGAAGTAATAGAATATTGTTATGTCGCAAAGGAAAATAGCCCTGATAAGAAATGATAGTATTTTCCCATTTCGCTGTTGAATACTCAAACAAATATCTACTGTTTACAGTGTTCCGTAATGATCAACATTAAGGTTAGATCCATTTTCACGTATCACTCGATGCACATTAATTTGTTTTATCAGTGTCCATATTTTGTGATCTATATGATATAGAATTGTGATATATCTGAACTAGAATTAATCAAAAGAAAAATAAAATACGGAATTTAATTTGGTCGTTTTCATAAAATCTAGCGAATCGATAAAAGGTTTAGTTTTACGACAATAAATATCAAGACGTAATCACAAAATGATTAAATCAGCTTTGTAATTGATTTGATTGTATATATTAACTCTATGTAAATACGAAATACATGGATCGTATTTTTGAAAATAACATAAACATAGCCAAATATAGCACCCATTTCTTATCAATTAAATTTTACAAGCAAATTGTTTTTCACTAAATTAAATGAGGACGAAATCAAATAAAAAGAGATATTAGTAATTTCTGTTTATTTTCGATTTTCCAAACAATCCCAAGGCGAATTTAGTCGCCAACGCACATCTACGTCACGGATTTATTGATATGCTATTTCATGATGTAATTTGCGTTTCATTGAAAACAAAATAGATATCTAAACAGTATTTGCACACAGGAACTAGAGAACTGACACTACTCGATTTTGGAAAGTTTTATTAAACGTATATCTTTGGGCTGCTATTTTTTATTAGGTTTAAGGCAAAAGTGATACATTCATAGGTTATATGGCGACTTTCCAACTTTTAATGGAGGACTACACCTCCGTTTTTATGTCAGGCATTGGCTTCTTTACATGACAAAATTTTACATCTCAAGCAAGTACATGACCCCGTACCTATGAGGCTGCAAGTGACTCGAAGCCAGTGACCTGAACTACTGGGCAATGGAGGTCCTCTATTTTAAGGATGTAACAAGATTTCTGTTATGTAAAATATATATAACATTGTTAACACAAATAAAAAGGTATAATGCATGTATAAAAGTAAATATCCTCGTACTTTGAATAGCTAAGGGAGAACACTGTTTTGACAATGTAAGTTTATTTAGCGTTTCTGTGAGGTATAACCCTTGAATTATTAAAAGATAAAATATAAGCGCTGTCATTTGAAAGCTTATCAAACCAAGTTCAAGATCATTTCGGTGCATAGAATGCAAGCAATATAATTATAGTCCGTATTTTAGGGATACTGAAATGTGGAGTATTCCCCCTCCCCTAACCCCCACGCAGCACCGGCATAGGTGGGTATCAATTATACAGTTCGTTGAATTAAATCTATGATCCCAAGGATTAGGAATTATCACAATTAAGAATAAGTGCATTGAGACTATATATATCTAGGGACATCTTATGATACTAACTGACTGCTGTTAGTATAAAAGCTTGGATATATCTAAACCCAGTTGTTTTTCAAAGAAACAATAAAACTTGCTAAGTAGATAAAAATAGCTTACAGTTATGTAATTCTTTAAATGTGCGAAACAGTGAAATGGTGACGCTGCGCGAAAAGCGACGTTATGGCTTTGAAAACAGTATGGATCAGTATCAACTCTGGATTGAAAGAGATATCTGCGATAAGGTATGTTAAATCTTGACTTTTCTGAGAATGTTAATTAAAAAAGTGGTAAGATTTGTGGTCATGCCATTGTATTTCAAAGGCCTTTCAAGTTATAGAACGTTTTATTAAAGAGGTTAAAACTTGACTCTTTTATGACACGCCTCAGTGTTGGTAGCCTATCGTTTACAGTTGAACGTTACCCTTTAATCTTTAATTGTGTCTGACGGAGCTGATGGAAAACTCCAGGACAAACATAAGAGCACTTTTGGGTTGTTTCCATTGCGTGTAATAAGGATAAGCTGGCGAGGATTAATTTTTACACAGTTACTTTTTCATGATTGGAATTAATAGTTGGTTAGGTTTTAACTCCCTGGTGGGGTTTTTGTCACTAACTGTTCCGAGGAGGTAACCAGTTGTGTTCCAGTATTTGTTCGCTTTATTTGTTTTGCTATATGATGAGTCTTGCTGTGTAAAGTAAACCTGTTCACATCCATAAACTGCTCTAGTGTAATGGTTTGATATGGCTTCATACCTTTAAGACATTTTGACTTTGCTTTTTAACGCATGTTTTTCCTTCTCCTTGTAGAAAATGTCCTATTTAAGAAGTAAAGCTTTGTTCAGGTAGTATTGGTGACAGTTCATGTATGAACTTTGTAATTTACGATAAACGTCAGTCATTTATACATCTATACAAACATTGTATTAGGGCTTCGAATACGGATAATTATCACATTGAGGCGAGAATTAAAGTCGCGCGAACAGGATTCCATATTCGAAAGATGAGACTGCGTTCTTTGATTTTGCTATTCCTATTGAATATTTGTCCGTATTTTATAGTGAAATAACATGAATACTTTTTATCGAGTGTTGGACCTTAAAAGCATGCCTGTTAAACAAAAATAAAATATAGTGGCTTCATTCTCATCATTTCCATTTGAATTTTATCAGTTTTCATATTTTTATGCTAAGACATCTGTTAATAGTGAATCATCAAAACACGGTCATGACAGACAATTAAATTGCGTCTTTTACTGATACAATCTAAGCAATCGACTGACAATTTAGATTTAATATAAGACAATGAGGTCGGTCTACTTCTAAATGTAATTGTCTTATACGATGATACAAAGCTATAACAATAAGACGAAGATCATAAAAGCTGCCTTTTGAGCAAACAGCCTACTCCCTAATACTGTAAAAGAAGGGAAAAGGAGCGTGTATATCTCTCTTTCTCTCTCTGTTAAGATAAGAGTGGACGTTGAAAGAAATCTCTACTTATTCATTTTAACTTTAAGATAAAAATGAATTGGAAATGAGGCAAGTCGGTATTGCCTTTCATTGTTTTAGCACACTTGATTCATTTGTGCTATTGTTTTGGTATTATTTTTATAAACCTGGCGATACAAAGCTCAAAATATACAATGTTTGAGTTTGACAATCATATGGTTTCCGTTTCGTAGGAAATAATTTGAGCCGTGCCATTAGAAAACCAACATAGTGGCTTTGCGACCAGCATGGATCCAGACCAGCCTGCGCATCCGCGCAGCCTGGTCAGGCTCCATGCTGTTCGCTTTCAAAGTCTATTGGAATTAGAGAAACTGTTAGCGACCAGCATGGATCCTGACCAGACTGCGCGGATGCGCAGGCTGGTCTGGATCCATGCTGGTCGCAAAGCCACTATGTTGGTTTTCTCATGGCACGGCTCATTTATTTGTCGCAAAAATAGAAAACATGAACATTTCAAAAATAAAAAAAGATGAATAAAACAAGAAGTCTGTTTCTGAAACAAATAACTTGATGTGTTTGGCAAAACAGAAAGCTAAACATTCAATAATATAATAAGCATTACCAAGTAATAACATCTATTAAGTCATAAAGCTACGGAACTACTTTTGGTTGTTTAACTTTTTACCAGAATATTTCGTCTAAAATGTTTTTATTTTATCTTTTTCATTTTACTATTAGAAGATCAAGCGATTATTAATTTGATCGGTAATGTACAGTGGATAATACATGCTCTGTGAAATTAACTACTCATCGCGAATAATTCGATCACTGAAGCATGTTCTCGACCTACAATATATAGCCGGGGAGCCAAGGCATGAAAAAATGGATTAACCTGTCCGGTCATGCTATAGTCAGTTTCTATACATATTATGAAAGAACAAAGTCTCGCCGATCAGAAAAATCGGGCCTGCAAAACAAAAGTTCTTGCGAAATTTGAAAATATTAAGGGGAGATAACTCTGTATATTTCCAGTTTTTTAAGATTCAAATCGGTTTTTTACGAACAAAACATGGCATCATGTTACTAAAATCAGTTCAAATATATATATTTCAACATTGCTTTTACACATAAGGCTTAAGGTTGAAAAATACGCAAAATGTACTCATTTTATATACATTTTATTATAAGATTTGGCACCTAAAATACCAGAGAATAAAATAAAAATATTTAACCTAAAGATCACAGTATGTAGAAGTAACCTTTAAAATGGTCTTATTTCTCAAAGTCATTTATTAATACCGCTGTGAAACAGCCCGTAAAAACAGAAAATTATCTAGATACACTAGTTCAGGTTTGGCTAAGAAATACGCTAATCCGGGGTATTTTATGTACCCCACCCACTTTATATAATGCAAAAAATGTATAATAAAAATATTCGACCAACAACCAAGAAGATATATTCTTTTTATTATGTATACAATATAATATATATTTTTGGCCATATAAAGCTGAATGAGGGTATTTAGAATATTTTAAACAAAAAAGGGGGTAGGAACCCCTATGTATTTTACAACCAATAATTAGAATTAACAACCCGTTATTAAATAAGAGCAACACTAATTAAAGGCGATGAAACCTTTACTTACAAACTGTTCAGTTGGAAAGTAATTTAATTAAATACTCTTTCGTGCAATCTACTCCAGGCGTGGCTAAGAAATACGCAAAACCGGAGTATTTTATGTACTCCACCCACTTTATATAATGCAAAAAATGTATAATACAAATATTCGACGAAAAATCAATGAGATATATTCTTTTTATCACATATACAATATAATTTATATTTATGACGATTTAAAGATGGATGAGGGGTATTTAAAAGATTTTTAATAGAAAAAGGGGGTAGAAAACCCTATGTATTTTACAACCGATAATTAGAACAAACAACCCGTTATTTACCATTTAATAAATACAAACATCAATAATAAAAGGCGACGAAATCTTTACTTGCTAACTGTTCATTTGAAAGTAAATAATTTAAATACTCTTTTGTGCAATTTTGTCAAAATTGTGAAATTGTAGGGGTATGAACATTACCACACCCATCTAAGACTATGTATAAAATGTGATTGATCGATCAATACAGTTTTTACAAATTAACAAAGTATAAATGCTTGCTTCGGGGTTGTACACATCTGTTTTTAACTTTTTACCTTTCTCATGATAAACAGATTGATGGAATGTAGTTCTGATGTGTTGAATGTATTGTAGAAGTTTGACATAATGTGTAACTTTAATGTTTATAAAATGAGGCATTTTGAATAATCTTTACTATTCAGAAGATTTTAAAACTAATTAATGTAATGATAATTCATTATATCACTATTCAAGAAATTTTACAAATCGTACAAAAAAGTCGTAATTATATCCCCCAAACATATATAATTAAAATAGATTCTGTCAGAGTTTTAGCTCACCTGTCACGTAGTGACACAAGGGAAGCTTTTGTGATCGCCTTCGTCCGTCCATACGTTTGTGAACACGATAGAAACCACATTTTACTATTGATTTTAATCAAACTTGCGCGCAACTTGTATAAGAGCTAGGAGACGAGGGAGGACATCTACTGGTCACCGGGAACAAAAAAAAAAAAAAAAAAAAAAAGAAGTCAATGCAGCCTTTCAAGGTTATGCATTGGAATGCAGAAGGACTCCTCAATAAGAACATGAATTAGAGAACATATTGTTTGATAAGGCCATTCAGGTCTGCTGCATCGAAGAGATTCACCTTAGCGAGGATAAATCCTTCAATGTTAAGAGGCTACCAGTGCTTCCGTTGTGACAGGTTTGGTAGGAGCAAGGGAGGAATCCTAACACTGATGAGAAACAACATAGCAACTTGTACTGGTATAAAATCTCGCTTTAACAAGAGCTGTCTCCATAGGATGACACATGCCCCCGATGGCATTTTGAATAAATAGTTATGGCCGATGTTAGAGTTTAGGACCTTTGACCTACGGACCTGTTTCTTGCGCGCGACACGTCGTCTTACTGTGGTACACATTCATGCCCAATAATTTTAAAATCCATGCATAAATAACAAAGATATGGACCGGACACGCCCATCAATGCACTATCATTAAATATGACCTTTAACCTCTAAGTGTGACCTTGACCTTTGAGCTACGGACCTGGGTACGGACCTGGGTCTTGCGCGCGACACGTCGTCTTACTGTGGTACACATTCATGCCAAGTTATTTGAAAATCCATCCAAGGATGACAAAGATATGGACCGGACACGAATGCACTATCATGAAAAATGACCTTTAACGTCTAAGTGTGACCTTGACCTTTGAGCTACGACCTGGGTCTTGCGCGCGACACGTCGTCTTACTGTGGTACACATTCATGCCAAGTTATTTGAAAATCCATCCATCGATGGCAAAGATATGGACCGGACACGAAAATTGCGGACAGACTGACAAACTATATGCCTCCCTTCGGGGGCATAAAAACTGGCCAAATCCCATAATGGGTTCCAGAGTTATGGCCCCTTAAAGAGCCAAAAGTTTCTGTTTTGGCTTGTGAACAGGGTAGAGACCACATTTTGCAATTGATTTTAATCAAACTTGCACATATATTCTATTGGCATAACATCTCGGTTCCTGTCAAAAACTGGCGAGATCCCGTATTGTGTTCTAGAGTGGTGGCCCCTTAAAGGGCCAAAATTTGCCATGTTAGCTTTTGTAGCCACACAGGCACTTCACTTATAGTTTGATTTGAAACAAACTTGCGAAATATCTTTAACAGCAATAAATCTTGCATTCCATGATGACTTCATCAGATCAAATCATAGGTTCTAGAATAACAACCCCTATTTGAACCCCGAAAGTCCCAAAATTTGTTAATTGTTACATTATGAACACGCTAGAAATGACATTTTACGTTTGACTTTAACCACACTTACGACTTGAGTCACGATACGATCTCGGTTCAGTTCGAGTTGACCGACCTTTTAGCCATAAAGAGGTTTCATTTATGCTTTGATCTGACACAAACTTGCAAACTTGATGATATTTAGACCAAGTTTAAAACTGGATTATGTGGGGTCAAAAACTAAGTTACCAGGTCAAATAAAAGGAAAAGCTTGATAGCACCGTTGAGGCCACATTAATGACGCTATCTTCACGAAATTTGGTCAGAATGTTTGTCTTGATGAGTCCTATGCCAAGTTAGAAACTGGGTCATATGTGATTTAAAACTAGGTCACCCGCTAAAATCAAACGAAACGTCTGTTAACATTCTTGAGGTCGTATTAATTACCCTATCTTCATAAAACTTGGTCAAAATATTTATCTTGATGATCCCTAGGCCAAATATAACAGGTGAACGATATACATGACCCTTTTTTCTCAGAAAATGCTAGTATAAATCTTAGATAATCTAAATTATAAACTTATTGAATGGCTTGTTTGTCATCACTTATAAATTACCTAGTATATTGCTCTATGTCTGGATGACAAACAACAAATAGTTTTGACTATTGATAGGCAAGCCCTTCAATTAGTGTTTTTATACATGACATTAGAATTAAACATCTGTTGTATTTTTTCACGAATTGAACAACAAAGTGCCACGAACATATTTATACAGAGTCATATTATTTTAGATAACATTTACTGGTTTGGCACTAAAGGCTATAATAGTAATTAGAATTTTATTTATATGCGGTCCAACTGGAGCACAATTTTAGTTACACATTCCTGCAGTACTAACGACAAATAGTTACATCTGTACGTGCAATTTAAGTAGACATTAACACAATACTTCATAATATCATGCCTAACTATTTTTCCGATCTGTATATAGAAATACTTGTATCAATTTAAACTTTACAGCTACACCACAAAAATGATTTTATGTCGTACTATAACTTGCACTGGCAGTGTAAATGGTGATACGTTATAAATATGTGATTTTAGACTGCAACAGTTCAGTATGTCTTTTTCGCAATTTATACACTATTATTAATCAAATTCATCTAATTCTGTGTCAAACAGACTGTGTTTTATTCTGCGACACTTTTGAGGCATTGCATTTAACACCAGCAGGATACAGTTTATTTTATATTAGATTTGGCGCAGATACAATATCGTAAGCATTTTCCATTCGTGCCATTGCAGAATAAATTTAGTCTGGTTTCCGCTCAGTGACGTTAAAAATCAGCTATCATTGAATTTAAAAGAATTATTTTCTACGGTCAGTAAATGAGCAATATTGTTTTGCGACAATTGATCAAGGAAAAAGGTCACAATTACCTAGCTCAAGTCTAATATGATTACCACTCAGTAAATAAGGAACGTTTTGTCTGTCGATCCTTTTAATATATAATGTTTGTAGTCTGTAGAAGACACCTGATGTTAATAAGGTCAATGTTATAAAATTAGAACTTACACTCCCCTTTGCCTTCAACAAACCATCATGGGGGCATATGTTTTTTACAAACACCCCTTCTTTATATCATATCTTATATAACTTCAGATAAGTTATATGAGCCGCACAATGAGAAAACAAACGTAGTGTATTTGTGACCAGTATAGATCCAGAAAACAAACATAGTGCATTTGCGACCAACATCGATCCAGACCAGCCTGCGCATCCGCGCAGTCTGGTCAGGACCCATGCTGTTCGCTTTCAAAGACTATTGCAATTAGAGAAACCGTTAGCGAATAGCATGGGTCATGACCACGGCAGTCTGGTCTGGATCGATGCTGGTCGCAAATGCACTATGTTGGTTTTCTCATGGCGTGGCTCATATTTAGTGCAAATCACTTTAATAATAATTCTAAGATATGTTTTAAAATTAGTGAAGAGTAACTGCCCTTGACTTTTCATTTATCTGTTGGATAAGTTTTGCAGTCACGAACTTTCCAAATAAATCAGCATTTAACTATAATCATTTGAACAGAACAACGGACTAGCAATATCGTTTTACGTGCATTTTCGCTATTTTTGCCCCTATGGTATAATCATTTGCCTTATTCAAGGTGGGTTGTTGAATAAATTACTTCTGTTGTTTTTTTTTTTTTTTTGGATTTGACAAACTTGCAAATGAAAGTTACTAATAATTCAAATGAGATAGTAAAAAATTAAAGTTTGAATGTAAAGGTTTCAGTACATTTCGGTAGTGTTGCTTGCATTTTATCGCATCACAATGAACAGGTTGTTAATTCTAATTATTGGCTACTGTTTTTAATCTAAAATTTCTTAAATACTCCGAATCTATCTTTAAGTTGTCAAAATATAGATTATATTGTATACGTGACAAAAAGAATATCTCTCTATGATTGATGGTCGAATATTTTTATTATACATTTTTTTTGCATTATATAAAGTGGGTGGGGTACATAAGATACCACGGATTAACGCTTTTTGTCGCCAACCCTAAACTAGATTGTACGAAAGAGTACTAAAATGAATTTCTTTTCAGATGAATAGTTTGCAGGTAAAGGTTTCATCCCTTTCATTAGTTTTGCTCGTATTTATCAAATGGTAAATAACAGGTTGTTAACTAATTATCGGTTGTAAAAGACATCATTTTCATATCCCTATTTTCTATTAAAATCTTTAAAAAATACCCCTCATCCATCTTTAAATTGTCAAGAATATGAGTTTCATTGTATGCGTGATAAAAAGTATCTATCTCCTTTATTTTGGTCGAATATTTTTATTATGAATTTTTTGCATTATACAATTACATAAAGTGGGTGGGGTACCCCCTTTTTCTACTTAAAATCTTTTAAATACCCATCATCTAGCTTTATATGGTCAAAAACATAGATTATATTGTATACGTCATAAAAAGAATATATCTCATTGATTTTTTGTCAAATATTTCTATAATATATTTTTCTGCATTATATATAGTGGGTGGGGTACATAAAATACCCCGGTTTAGCCAAACCTGAACTAGATTGCATTATAGTGTATCTAAATAAATTACTTTCAAAATGAATAGTTTGCAAGTAAAGGTTTTTTCGACTTCCATTAGTGTTGCTCTTATTTAATAACGGGTTGTTTATTCTAATTATCGGTTGTAAAATACATAGGGGTTCCTACCCCCTTTTTCTGTTTAAAATCTTTTAAATACCCCTCATCCAGCTTTATATGGACAAAAATATAGATAATATTGTATACGTGATAAAAAGAATATATCTACTTGGTTGTTGGTCGAATATTTTTATTATACATTTTTTTTTGCATTATATAAAGTGGGTGGGGTACATAAAATACCCCGGATTTGCGTATTTCTTAGCCAAACATGAACTAGAGTATCTAGATGATTTTCTATTCTAACAGACTGTTTCGCAGCGGTATTAATAAATGACTTTGAGAAATAAGACCATTTTAAAGGTAACTTCTTCTTACTGTAAATTTTAGGTTAAATATTTTTATTTTATTCTCTGGTATTTTAGGTGCCATATCTTATAATAAAATGTACATAAAATGAGTACATTTTGCGTATTTTTCAAGCATAAGCCTTATGCGTAAAAGCAATGTTGAAATATATATATTTGAACTGATTTTAGAAACATGATGCCATGTTTTGTTAGCAAAAAAGCGTTTTGATTCTTAAAAAACTGCAAATATGAGTTATCTCCCCTTAATATTTTCAAATTTTGCAAGAGGTTTTGTTTTGCAGGCCCGATTTTTCTGATCCGCGAGACTTTGCACTCTCATAATATATATAGAAACTGACTATAGCATGACCGGACAGGTAAATCCTGTTTCTAGGCACTTTTCGCACTTTTGGCTCCCTGGCTAATATGTAGCATCTTAACTTTTCAGAGGCTTACATATCCATGCAGTTTAACATAACATAAATGATATACTATATAACTTGTTTATCGCACAACAGCAAGACCAAACTTTCCTGAAACAGTTGAAGGGCTCAATAGCGTTTCTATGTAACTGATCCAATAAAACAAAACATCCTAAATCTTTAAATTAGGCATTACAAATAATAATTAAATGACAATTTCACTACAAATTCACTTAAGTCAGGAAAATTTAACAACACCTCACATAAAACTACTTTGTCTCGCATTTTTATCTGTTAGAATCAGAACTATCAGTGTTAAAAAACCAAAAGCAATAATAAATAGGAAAAGCCAAATTCCAAGAATGAAATATTCCCAAAACGAACTCTACAGCTGTGCTGGTGCGTGGATGTTAAATTATTGAAATTTCTACAAAATGCATGGACAAAGCAAACGAATAGGACAACAAGGACAAAGAAAACAAATAGTGGAACATATTGGAACTACGGAAAGTTTCACGGTTGATCTGTCAACCAAACCTCACTCCTAACTATTATTATTTTCCAAAATTACAGAACCTATCCGCGCCTGGTGAATCCCTAAATGTCCACGCGAATCAGACAAATGCTCGTGTAAAATATTATAACAAATAACTTAACAGACCATACACGCATGCACTAGAAACAAGTACAGCTATCGTATCATATAAAAGACAAGTATAAAAGACAAGTAAAGTTCATTGACACACTTTTGATCCATCATTTTCTTTTACAAATATTCACGTATCTGTTGAAATGCTTCTCATTCCTCATTTTCCCTTTTAAAATTGCGTTTTCAGTCAACTTTTGTCTCAGATATATGTTTGCAGAGTCTGTCGTTCAAATATCCTAAGTCAGGTCAGGTGTATAGACATTCTAATATGTTGAAAAATGATGTCATTATGGAGCATTTTCTATACAATCACACTATCTCTAAATACTGAATATCTTTGGTATCACATATTATGGGACACCCTATATACGTGAGTTGGTCCTGAAGTAATACCTCTGCGTCCATACATTCATCGTTATATCGTTGTAAAAACAACATCAAGTAGTACACGAATCAAATTCTGATGTCCCCGGTAAATATCATTTTCTAGGATTGTTACGTTTTAAATACATAGTAATTCGTGCATTTTCGCAAAAAAAAAGCGTTTATCGCATAAACAGAAAATACAACTTAACAAAGACAATCATCAACTACATAATTATATCATCAAAATAATACACCAGATACTACGGAGTAATAATATGTGAAATAACGCAGTCAACCGTATAAACGACGTCCTCGCATTAAAGTTCTTTTTGTAGTGCAAAGGTTTGCTATTGCTTAGAAATAAACTATTAATTCTGACGTCAATTACGTCAATGATATGTTGCGATCATCGATACCGTGTTTTCTGAGCATGAATATACCTCAGTAAGTAAGCATTTTTTTTATGATATTTTCAAAAATATTGCAAAACGATCAGATTTGAAAGTACTTGGGTAGAAATGTTTGTTGTTTTCTTTATTATACACGTTTTATAGATCCAGAGATACTTTTGGTTCATTCCACGTATATGTAAATGAAAAGTAGTTTTATGCGAAAAAAGTTTTTTTTTTTTTTTTTTTTTTGCGAAAATGCAAGAAGTACTATGTATTTAAAACGTAAAATACCGGTGTCATCATAATTTGATTAGTGTACATCTTTATGTAGTTTCTGTAATAATTTCTGTCTTCTGGCATTTTTCGTCGGGCCCTTAAGGGTGTTTCCCTTGTTGCTATGTCTTCTGCAAAGGCATCGAGTACATGCATTTTAGGTTCATAAGGATTGCTTTTTATATAAATATACAAGAGTATTTTTGTGTTTTACATAGCATGCCTTCTGTTGTCATTGCGTAAGTTAAGGTTTCACCTGGCGGGGTTAACTTTTATTTATACTGTCCTGTGACTTTGGAACATGGTGGGAGTCAGAGTGAGATAAGCTCCAGCGTGGTGTTTTTGCCACTGACCGTCCCACTGTGTTCCTTTATCTTTTGTTATTTCATAGTGTGTTTGCTTTTTGTGAGTGTGTGTTTGTTTTTGCGTGAGTGAGTGAGTGTGTATGTTGGCCATGTGTGTGTCCGCGTGCTGGGTTAACGCTTGGGGAGGCAGCGTTTTTGTAACGTGACTTTCCCTGTTGGATATTTATCCTTGTTTTTTTCCTTGCCTCTGAGTTTTTCGGACAGACCTGGGTACTTTTTTTTAACCATTGGGCAGTTATTGTAACTATCAAACGTGTGTAATTTGAATGTTTTAACGATTTTGACTGGTTGTCCATTTCTATTTTAGAAAGGGTATTATGCGTCACATTCAGACTGATTACAAAAATGACATTTTGTTTGTGGCTTGTTTCTCCTTTGTTTTTTTTTCTAAATACGTTTGAGTTTAAGGCGGAACTATTTCTGGCACTTTTAACAAATATTTGCATGCCAAGAATGTTTCGACATGTTTTAACACTGATATATAACGCATTTGTAGTGTTTTTATGATTGTGTGCGTTTCCTTTATTGTCGACAGGCAAAACCTTTTTTAAGTGTTTTGTCTAGTCCAACATATAACAAAGAAGCCAGACTGGAGGAGAAACATACAATGAATATGATCATCATGCCTTACGACTGATTGCCATATTTATAACTGATTTCGTGTATATAGTAAAGACGCAGCTTCTTCTGTAATGTTACAGGGGTTTCACTTGATCTGTTTTCCCCCGTTCTCTCTTTGATTATCAAGACGACGGCTTGACTTATTAAAGAAATCGAACGGCAGATTCGGAATATATTCACAATGTAAGATGAGTCTCGATTTCCTGATGAAATTTCGGTGCATTTTCTGTCATACATCCAGACAAATGACTATTCAAATTCTTGTAACATTAATATGCTGTAAAGATATCCCTTTTACAGTGTTCGTGTTGTTGTGATACTGGCATGTGAATGTTTCTGTATGGCCGATACATAGAGTAATAGCTATGATTTAGAGACTTTTCCTCCATTTGCTATAAACTGTCGTCTCTGAGCATTTTAGAAGACATGCGGGATCATAAAAGTAATCCAATTATTTAGTTTATTTCATACTTTAAGGCCTCGCCCTTCAGTTCAGTGAATAGTTAGTTTCATAATTTCCACTAAGGAAGCATCTAAGGAGAGACACAGTTTCAAAGAGTGTTGTTAAATATTCTGGTCCTTTGGGATCATTGAGTCCATTCAATAGATGTGTAATAGAATTCAGCTTAAGCCGTTGCTAGGGGACGTGAGAGGTGTTTTACATTTCACTACCTCTTCTGAACAGACACAATCAAACCGAGTCTGCTAGAATTCTGCTTGGTTGCACTCTATGCTTCCTAAGGATCGTTTTACAGATTAATTCTCTGTTTTTATGAATTTGGTTTGCAAGAAATGATTACTATTAAAATTTGTACAGCTTTCTTAATAACTTCAAAGTACAACTAAGTATTTTGCGTACGTATAGTAATGTACATATATTTATCAGAAATGCAAACGGATATTGAACATATATCATGTATACTATCTACCAATATGATTGCCTTTATTCAGACAGTATTTTACACAAAAAATAGATACGTAAATAGATACACAACCCGCTAAATGTAAAGTACTCTCTATCCCATTTTAGAGGTTTAATCAACGACAATAGTCAGTGTGAAAGTCATGTATTGCCCAGCTCCAAGAATGTTGGGTTCGCTGACAGCTCCGGACATTACACACAGCATATTGTGGTACTCTTTGTCCCCTAAATCTGGCGTGGCTTTAGCTCGTTCTGCCCATGGGTTCCAAACAACTGCAGAAATTAAACATTTACCATAGTATTCAATATAACAAAAACGTCATAAAAATACTATGATTATGCATGCACCATTAAGTTATCTGCATCCGTTATGACTTGGTTTGGTTCATAACAAATTTAGTTTGGGTTGTTTTTGTAGTCTCATTACATAGATCTTATGACAGAAATCCATTTTCTCTACAAGAATTCGTATTCAGCCGTCATATTATTTTACAATCAACGAATTCTTTTCAGTCATGTTCAGTCTTCAGACAAAAATTACATCATCTGTGAGGAATCTAGCAACAGAGCCTCAAAGTGTCAAAAACAGAATCTATTCATTGTATTGCTTAGTCCTTCAGATAACCAGAAATAACTTTACGAATGTGGGTCAAATAGTAGTTGATCATTTTGGGTCTTTTGAATAATTTCTTGATGTTTCTGTTTAACACAGGTTTTTTGATAACCTCTTCATATTTGCTATAACTACGTACGGTGTTGATCTCAAATAATTTGCTGTGTCTAGACTTGTATTGTTTTCAGAAATATGGTTAACTAATTATTATGTTTTGTTCTTTTTTTCAATTCAAAGTGTCAAAATTACAGCTATATTGGCACATAATCTAGTATCATATACTAAAGGTAACTGCCTTTTGCGAAATGCACGTCCCCGACTTGGCATGCCTAACACACGGTTAGGTTAATGTAACATATGCCTTTTAGGGAGCAAAATAAGAAGAGAACTCCTCTGTACTCACTTGTATCATTTAGATTCATTGTTACAAGCCTTCTTCGGGATGTTGTTTTATCCATTTCCGGAACCAGCTCAACTGGGCAAGGGCATTTCTTGTAAATTCTGAAATCAAATACATAACGAAAATTCCACGTTACACAAGTCTTTCTGACATCAAACATGGCATATTCCTCCGTGGTAAGTAAAACTCAAATCAACAACAAGCGTGCCTTCCATAATAGTCTGCAGTGTCCTAGAACTAACGTACTTGTATTAGATTACACAATTTGACAATACCTGATACGATCAAGAGAATGGTAGTGTGTCCATGGTTAATACCGAGGATTGAGAGTGAAACAGATCTGAGTGCATGTACAGAAATTAGATTGACTGCATCAGTACGATATTTAGACAAGCAGAAAACACGAAACACTTTAACATTATGCTACATGTACATACGTTTCTGTTTCCAAAGTATACGAAATGAATTATAGTGTTAATTTTAAACAGGTTCTAGAACAAAAATAAACATGTGTATATAAAAGTGTGCACACAATTCGCATAAAATAGGAGCTCTTGTCTACAATAAACACGTAAAATGATGTCTGGCCATGTAATACTGCAATACAGAGTCTCCTACCGGACGGAAATTAATTTTCTCAACTGAAGGTAGCTTCATAAAGTGATATCTGTTAAAGATGTTAATGAAATATTATGATATATACAATATGCTAAGATACAAAATATATGGATCTGGATTTGAATTGTTAATTAGTTTTAAATTATGGCAAGCATATTTGCATATTCATATTCCAAAATGTCATATTTGTACTTATAAGATATTTTATGATGTATGTTTCAATACTTTTGTGAAAATTATACCGTTATATTGATTTATATAAAGCTTATATAGCAGACACGAAACAGATCATGGTGGTACTATGTTAAACTTTAACCTTATTGTATTTACCGCCTCGCGGAATGAAGCATAATTTTAGAGTCCCTAGAATTAGTCGTGTAATATAAAGGCAATTTTCTCTAAATCTGGCATACAAAAACGGCACTACCAATATATACATAACAGTGTTTATTTCATTTACCCATCAAATTCCTCATTATTAATTGTTACAGTTTCTCGTTCTTCTAAATGTTCTCCTCCATTTATCTAAAAGTTAATAAATTCAAACAAAAATAACAAGAGTTGCTAAAAAGGACATAACCGAGGAAAAAGAAGTGGTTAAGTTTTTTTTTTTTCATAATTGGAATTAATTGCGTTATTGTGAACGGAGGTAATATGAAGGCATACAAGGAAACGTCGGAATACAGTCTATTGGTAACTTCAGGGTTCATACAGCCAGACTGACAAAAAATTCAAGGGGTTTTCAAGGAGTTTTCAAGGACTTTCATTACGTTTTCAAGGATAAGCAAAAAATTGAACAAGCACTTATTGCACATGAAATGACTGGCTTACAATTGGTGAACACTTCGTACATCCAAAATGACTATCACGTGATATACGTTTTTCTATAAAATTCCAATCTGCAATTGATCAACACTTTATCACACACAAAATAACTGGCAAAAAATTGATCAATACTTCTTACATCAACAGCGACTTATCATGTCATATAAGATCAAGTTTTAGGTGCCTCTTGCTGCTGGGGGCGAAGGTGGAATAGTAAACACATCAAGAGTGGCCGTGGGTGACTCGATCAGGTACAGTTTTCTTGTGCTTCTCAGACTTGACGTGCGATTTCAGCGCCGATTCACCCATTGAACTAATGTCAATAACTTTGTTACAATATTTGCACATGGCTTTCCGTTTGTTTTCGAGCTCGAGCAGCCACGGATAGGATACAAGCCACTTTTTGTTGAAAATACACGACATTTTCTTCGATATCGGTAACGGAAATGGTGTCCGTAATTCTTACACGTCGTAATTTTCCTAGTCCCGGTCTGTTTAAAACCCGTATCGTACGGTACACATAGGTTATGCAGACATAAAACATGGCGATGCGTACATATAACAAAGCGTCTTTTACGATCCTTTTTTATTAAGCTGACCAAAATTTCTGAAGAAGGAAATTCAAGGACTTTTATCATAAAATCAAGCACTTTTCAAGCAGTTTTCAAGGCAAGAAACGAATTCAAGGAGTTTTAAGGAGGTTTTCGCAAATTCAAGCACTTTTCATCTAGCAGCTTGAAATTCAAGGAGTTTTCAAGTCTGTGCGAACCCTGAACTTGTAATGAGTAATATCAAAGTAATTTTAAATCCGAACAGAATCTTTAACCTTGAATTCAACTATTTGGGCACAAGTTCTGGAACTTTGTCCTATATGGTAAGGGCGATCATAGCAAACAAGTAATGTAAGGCTTATACGTTTGTTGAGAACTGTTAAAGAATAAGCGTAAACATATATCTAGACTCTGGAAACGAACACGGTGGCAAGTAGATAAGTTTACACCACATAAGTGAGAAAAAATAAAGAAGGTCAAGAAAAAAGTTTACAAAGTTTAGAAAAGGTACGCAAACAAATGATGTAATTTTAAAATCATCAACCTTTAAATAAATTATTTAGTTTACTCACAGAATTTATTATTAATGTTAACAATTAAACAGTGTGCCACTAAGCATGCATTTCACATGATACACGTGATGCATTCCATGTTTTTGCCATTAGGCTATGAACTATGCAAACTTTATATGCCATATCAAGTGCTTTGACCCTTAGATTGATAACGCATGCTGTTAATTACATCTCAATGGAATCACTGACGATATATTCATCCATAAAATCTAGTCCATTTAATTCAGAGATACAGCACGTGACTGTGAATTGAGAACAACAACTTCAACTCCTGTGTGAGGCAAATGTTGGGTAATTTGTCCTAAATGAGGTTTGTTATTAGCAATACTTGATAAATGTTGTCTTCTTTCATCTTAATGTGATGTAAAGAGGGTTACCACGTAGTAGATGAAGTTGTCAATTATATGGCGAAAACAGGTCAGCACTTGTGCATTTTATAGAACTTTTTTACGATCACTAGATCTGCTTACTGACCGCGGTTTCAACATGAAAATAAACCTGCATAACTGCATTGCAAGTATATTAATCAATAACAAATGTAGGTCCATAAAACATAAAAGGAAAAGCATTTGTTCCTCGAGTATTAAGTTTCTTACCACATCTTTGTACTTTAAACCTTTCAGTCCCTTCACTCCTGCTTTAGTTACGTCGTCAACTCGAAAGTATGTATGCATTAGTGTCATAAAACTAAAAGCTTCATCACATGAAAACGAATCTAATTACGTTATCCAATGGGTACAGTGATGCGATAAGTTAACTGCCAAACTACTGATTCCATTTAAAAATGTGGTCATGTTAACTCTACTTCTATTTTCTATTTTTAAATGACCTATAGTAGAAATTTCAGTTATTGTAATTGACTACATGTTATTTCCCAGACGGACCTTTATGAACTTGATTGCCAAATATCAGTTTTGCTAGTGAACATCTTGCATCTAGATAATTCTATTATACATTGCAAAGAGTGAACAAACTTTGTGTACCTTTGTTGAAAACTTTTAAAGAGACCCTAAGAGAATCTTCAGCCAAATTAACTGTATATTCCAACCTAAACCTGAAAGCAAAGCAAATTGAAAACATGGTCAAGAGGCAAGTGGTTCTTAATCAGCGACCTTGACCACTCGGTCAGGATAGTGCCAGAACTTTTTGATTCATTGAAACATTGATGGTGTTTGTGAAATTCTTTCTAATAATACATACTCTCATCATTATTAAACAACAATGTTTACCAAACGAAGAGGTTTGCTTCAGGAATCTACAATAGCAATGTTTTCTCCTTAACAGTGGAAAGTTCTTAAATAGGAAAGCTTCACTCAGGGTGTTGATTTCTTCATGTTCATGTAAGGAAACCTTTCAGCTGGCTTACGAAAGGTCTATGTTTCTACCCAGGTGCCCGACCGTGATGAAATAATGCAAGGATGGGCTGGAAAGTCACCATATTACCTTTAATTGTGTCGGTCCGACGTTACACCCAACAAAAAGAATTGGAAAGACTCTCTACATATAAGTGGCAACCACAGTCTGTACAGGATTAAGGACACGAATATCGTCTGTTTTTTTTTTCTTCTTTTTTTTTAAATAAGGCGTCTTCTTAATCACTAGATCATATTATTTGTACGCATGTCTGCAAGTGGTTTTTGAAAAATATTATCTCACCGTTAATAATGTCGAAATGTAGTATTCAAAATAAATCTTTAGTAGTATTTTGAAGTTTTACATTAGGTGTTTACTTGTGGTACATTAAAAAAACAGGACTCCTTGGGTGATATTAGGTATGATCGACCTTTAACAAATAATAGCTATCGGCTAGCGCCTCAGAAAATGTTACTTTTCCCAGGTTCAAAATATCCTTAATCACCCTCGCTGGCCTATATTTGCTTTAAATAATCAATCACCTACAGGTCTCAAGTAAGGATGATAGAATCCTTTTTTAAAAATTGAATATCTTCAGTCATTTAGGTGAAATGGTCAAAAATCTGTTTTCAACTGAAATATCACTGAGTACATCTTCGGGTCCCAAAAACAAGAAAAACAAAAAACACGGTTCTTTAAGTTCCAAAATGTTTAATATGTTACATTTCCTTGACTAAAAACATTCTGGAGGTTAGGTAATGGTAATGGTTCGACAAAACTCTAGCTAATATTGCAATGTTTGAGACCTGAAGTGTCAATAAGCCTGTAATTTACAATTATTAAGGAGATTAAACCATCAACACAGTTTCTTTATGGTGCATTGGATAACAGTTAAATTGTACATGTTTCCGAACAATGACATTAGATCTAATTACAACTGTTTTTATCAGAACTGTTATTAAGAAATATCATCAATTCATTGCCGAGAACATTTAACGTGTCTGCAAACACGCCCGCAACCTCTTGACTGGTAGGCTTAAATCAAACTGTTTCCTATTAAGTATGTTAACATTTAATCATTTGTTCTTGACATCCTAAAAGAATAATACTTTAAGAAACCTGTAAACCCACGATTGAATACGTTAAATAATGTAAGAGAGACTAAAATAAGCTCTTCCATTCTTAATGCTTAGATGTTGGGTGTAAACCTAACATTGTCTTGACCACAACATTTCGTATGGTACCAGTAGTGAGAACAAGCCAAAGTTAAATGAATCAATCTGAAACTGTATACATTATAAAGCTAAAGTAGATTACTATAGAATAAAAAACTCGCATTCCAAGTCAGGTTATTTTGTTCTTTTTTCTTTTGTTAGAATTCAAGTCATCATTTTAGATTGTAGGAGTGGATGACGGGTTATAGCAACTTTCCATGAATCAAAGTTGATAGATTAGTAAATTAGTTATATTGTCCATAGTCTAAGTGTCACAGACAACATTAACTATAGGATCAAATATTTAGCGCTCATCTTGTTAAGCTAACTAATTATGCTCTACGATAGATACCTTGCATTCCACATATTCCTAGTCTCTTCGTCATCTTCTAAGATAAATACTCTGCAACTCGGATCATCAACTGACTAAAAGGACATTAAAAATATTCGAAATATATCATCCTAAATGTTTCATAGGCAAAACATTTTAGTTTTCGAAGTTCTTTTAACATAATTCCATTCGACTTCTAAAATGTGCTTTTCTTGACAAGCGCTTTATTACAGTAACTGTGGTATATTGACCAGAGTTCTGCGCTCTGGTAGTTATCATACGTATTTCACCAAAGATTTTAAATGGATGCAAAACGCGAAAAACAATATTCAACTTTTGATCACAAAGCGTAACACCCTGATTGTGCACCTAGTGACCTTGATTGTGCATACACTTCTTCGTATTATAACAGAGAACATTTATGCGTAGCTTGACTCCAATTGTGGGTAATAATTGAAAAAGATTTGAAAAGATTATACTTAAACTTCAGTACATAATTGAAATACTTAAATTAAAGAACCTGAGTGACGGTTTCTGCAACTTTCCACTGCTTGATCCTTGCAAACCCGTGCTTAGGTCCAAGGTTCCATAGTCCCATGTGAGCTGTATATAATTAAAACATCTATAAATCTGTGATGCATTTAAAAATTGAAATTTAGACATTGAGGTAGATCTGGTCAGACGCTAATCGCAAAAAATGTGGCAGCAATGGGTATATATGAAGAAACAATGTCCTAACGGCACCACACATGAAGAACTGCCATTTTACATGTTTTACCATGCCTCTATGTGTACAAAGAGAACTATGATAGCCGGCTAAGTTAGCCAATCAGGCCAATATCTAACGGTTTTCTCCCTGTCTGTTCAAGGAGGTTTCCTATCGACCTGTCCCACTAATCAGTATCTTTATTAGTAGAGGGCATCCTGTGTGGCTGCCCTTGTGTGTAAAGCGACTTTGAACGTGTTTATCATAAAAATGACGCGACATAAATCTGGAGAAATACAATATGACATACATGTAATATATAAATAGACAAACTTGGTTCAGTCCTAGCAAGGATATCCTTGGGTAGTTAACAAATGTGCTTCCTTTTCTCGTAATGACTACTAGAATTATATATTAATTCATATTGATTCATCCCCTCTCTCTCTCTCCCTCTCTCTCTGTACGCGCGTGCGTGCGTGCGTGTGTGTGTGTGTGTTCGGGTTTAACGTCTTTTTCAAAAAAAAGTTTAGTCATATAAACGACGGTGTCTACTTGTAGCAGTGAGCACATCAACTTTAAAGTGCTTCCTCACTAGAATATCATGCCGTAGACACTTGACTTGATTCCCCACCCAGTGACATTATACTGACGCCGGGCTGACCAGTCCTAGTGCTATCCTCGTAACACTGATCGCCAAGCGAGGAAGTTAATAGTACCATTTTTACGTCTTTTGTATGACGCGGCCAGGGATCGAACCCACGACCTCCCTCACTCGAAGCGAGCTCTACCAATAGGCTACCGAGACGGTACTACAGATTCCTAATAAAATCGATTTAAAAGAGTCTATTATCATCTTGCATCAATCCAACAATTTTAAACAATTCGTTTGCAGAAATTATTCTTCTCCAATCTTTTATAAATATATTATGAAAGCCATTTTAACATCTAAATTGTTTCAATAGCAAAGTACTACATCACATTTCTAGGTTTCTGCACAGCTGTCAGTACCGCAGTATATTTTATCCGTTTGAAGAACATTTATATCAAACACTATTGTTTCACATATTCCTATATGTACAAATCATTTTATTTGCATATCAATATTGTTTTCAGATTAGTCTGGCTCCGGTTTCAACGTCAACCATTTTACCGGTCCAGTGTTTTATCGGGCCTCATAAAAATATGCCCGCGTTTCTGGTTTCTTAATATTAGTCAAATTACTTAGTACAACAAAGAGGCAGAGTAATGAAAGTAAACAAATAGATTATACACAAGAAACTTACGGAAAACAATTGGAATTCCACCTCTAATGGGGCTCTTCCCATCAAACACTGCTTTTTCACTGTCAAAAAGACATTATACTATGTTGATATTATCAAAAGGACATGTTGACATTCTAACAGTTGTTATATTTCGCTGACGTATGTTCATATGAACATGTTGAAATTCTTTAAAAAAACCCAAAGGGTAGATCGCAGATATGGAAAGATTTCTCACTTAGTCTGACAGACCACTCTAACTGATTTAATAACAAAACAAGCGCCAAATAACATTTATAATTCACCAAAGATAACTATCAGTTAACGCTACCAACACAAAATTCATCAAGCTTCAATATAAACATCCTGATCTAAAACTTGATTATTTCAGAAGCTTTCTTCTTATGACTACACTTTTGTCATGACCAGAAATTACAGAACACAGTGATTCGGCTTCTGAAATCACTATAATTGTGTACTTCTGACATTGTTCAAATTTTCCAAATATTAGACCTAGCTATATGGCTTCAACAAGCTTTGTAAGAGACCAGTAGCCAGTGCGATATATAAACCATCTTTCCTCTAGCCCTTTTCACTTTTATGCTTTCTTAATTATCGGAATATGAGCTTTAAAGCTTTCAAACTCCTGGGAAGACTAATGACAACTTATGCCTCAAACTCCTGGGAAGACTAATGACAACTTATACCTCAAAAGATAATGAAGTAAAAAAAATGCGTAACATTTCTAAATCGTTAGTTCGCTAAACTGCCTGTGATTTGTAAAACTTTTAAGTACAAAACGTTTGGAAAGGAGTTATTTTGAAAATTTCGAACACGATCCAGATTCCAAATGTGTTTTTGTAAAATTTCAAAACAATTTTACATATTTTGCCAGATATTATGAATTGCGTGATTTAAAACTGTGTGATGACTATGAAATCAAACTTAAAACAAAAAGGTTACCTGCAAAAAAAGATGTCCTCTCCTTTATTCTTCCATGATGTAACAGTGGCACCTGTTGTAAAGAAATTAAGAGCTTTAGATTTAATTTACATTCAGTAAATATTGATTCATAAAAAGGGATGTTCTTTATTTTTGCAATCGCATGTTACACATGTTTCACAAGCGTTTTATAAGTATGTGTACATTTGGATAAGACAATAGAAATACATGAAACCAACCCTCATGTAGGTGTATCTTTTCATTTATTAAATTTTAACCTGTTTTTGTTACTTTGTGATACTTGAGTTTCCGAAGAATAATTTATCATGCTGATTATACACGATTTTAAACCCATAATACACAATAAAATGAACCAGAGCTGTTCTACAACTCGGAAATGTTCCTGGGCAGCATGATACAACTCCCTTGTTTGTCCCTATATATGGGTGCCTGTATATCTACGTGGGGTTAGCTACACCCTGATAACTCATTAATGTTCGGTTCCATGATATATCACAGGTCCCAATCCACAAGGTCAAATGATCGGTCTCTAAAACGTGATATTTCTAAATCTATGTGTCCCTTACTCTAATTCACAACTTTGGGAAGTTATGGGTTATTATTGGTACTTAACTCAGGGACAATGGCAGGTTCAGTGACTGCCTATTGTTGGAACAGTGTATTAACAAACAAAACAAATAACCAACTGAAGAAGGAAGTCAATGTGTCAGTCGCTCAACCAGATGATCTTGAGTGCGAAGTCCACAGGGGCTAGATAGTTTACTTTCTTATTTGACAGAATTACTCATATTTCTAGAAAGTGGACGCAAGTGTGATGAAACGTCTTGACAACTGAAGTAAAGTGTGCTTGTAAACATGTTAGATTTCATAGAATCCTTACCGTGTAAATTTATAGTGCATTCCGAGCCGTCACCAACTTTCAGTGTCACAATTTGGCTTCCTTTGTTACCTTTTGACATCATGAACTATTAAAAGAATAATGGTATCTGTTAACATTTTTACACAAAGAGCATTTATGTCATCTAAACAACCTATTTTGAGTTTTGGACCCTCTTTCAACTTCAATATATACAACTGCTGTTTACACCAAATAAGAAGTGATTACTTAGTGTTATTATGAATTAATCCAAAATGCAGTCTCAGGTTGGTGTGAGATATGGTATGATGAAAGCAAGGAAGAGTAACCAATAGAGAAAGCCACGTTCCAAACATTCAGCCACACGCGATCAAGGCACACACGATCAACACACACACACACCACTCACAAATCAAACATACAAGGACAAAACAAACAAATACAGGAACACAGTGGGGCACCGCCTCGGAACGGTCAGTGGCAAAACCACCACTGGGGACTTTAAACCGGTTTATGGTGCACCTAACCTCACTCTAACCCCCACCATGTTCCAAAGTCACAAGACAGTGTGAATAAAAGTTATCCTCACCAGGTGAAACCCTAACATACGCAAAGGCAACAGAAGGCATGTAATGTAAAACACAAAAATGCTCTTGTATATATAAAAGGCCAGACGAAGCAGGCCAGAAGACTGAAATTACAATTGCTCAGTCCTGGTGGGATTTAAGAACTACTTGTCATAGAGTCCTCCATCTGTTCCGTCAGACACAATAAAAGAGGAAAGTGTAGCGTCCAACTGTAAAAGGGCTAAACACCAAACATGCGGTGTGTCTCAACACAGTTGGGTCATAACCTCTTTTAATAAAACGTTTAATGACTTTACTAAATACAACTGGAAAATTGCCATGACCCAAATCTTACAATTTTTGTAAACCACATCCCAATAAAAAGCGCGTTTTGGTATACCTTCTCGCAGAAGTGTCTTTAAACTGATATTGTATTTCAAAATCAATTCTGAATACGATAGTAAAATTTTGAAAAGTTTTTACTTAATTTATAATAACGGTAGCCCTGTTGAAGAAGCTTATTTGTAATATATAGGTTACGTTCATTGAAATCCTCAAAATGACTACATGTCACGCTCTAGCAAACCGAATTAACTGAGAAATATATACCCCATAAGATGTAGCTTGGGGTACATCCCTATCCAAATTGGGGAAATTTACAATATTAAAATTAAAATCATCCCTCTTGTCATAAATTTCAGTATTTATAAAATTGTCGTAAATAGAGAGATGTAAATCTAGAAATGAAGCAATGAGTCAAATAAGATTGTGTAAGTTATATGTTTTGTTTAGTTTTAATTGTATTAAGAAAAGGTCTAGACAATTTTCAAATGGATAATTAAAAAAAAAAGGTTTAGTTTTTCAAAATCGATTATTTTTCTTATATGTCTAATAGCATCTAAATAAATTTTTATTTTGTTTGTGTGTGTTTGGAAGAGGGGGTGGGGCGGGGGTGGGTGAGTGGAGGGGGTGGTAAGAAAACATCTTATACTAATTCTTTATATATGGTTATCATATCTTTCATTGAAAGACTCGAAAGTACTGAAAATAAGGTCTCAAAATTTAACTGTTGATATGAAATAAAGAGGGAAATAGTTTAATGTAACCTTGCATTGTAATCGTAAGCAGTAGTTGGAAGTAATTAGCCATAATGGTCTCCCCTAAGACAACTATTTGTCTCTGGTTTGTTAATCCCCAATCATGTTGCTTTTAAATATGTCATTTCGCCTATATTGGCACCTCATATTTTTCAATTTATTACAAAAAAAATGATGAAGTTATTATAAATAACTAAAATGCTGTATTCATCCAATACTTAAATCAAAACGAGAACAAAATGATAATAAAAAAACATTATTTTCCAAAATCAATACAATCAACAACTATGTATTAGGAAAATAGGAAACACATTTTCCATTATCCTGGCCTACACTGTACTTATGTACTCCATATCCTTCCGTTTTCAGTTGCCCTTGCATACATATACTTATCAAAATTTCTTACAAGACACCTAACATATTCAATAGAATTTTCTTCATGAATACATAAGGGAAACTAAAAATTGCCACACATGATCTATGTCCTTTGAAATGAAAGTTTGCAGCTTTGATGACCATTAGTTGTTTTTTTCAGTTACTGTCAGCTTCAAAATCTACAAAGAAAACTTTGCAAGCGAATGCCACTTTGAATGAGTAAAACTTGCAATTTAGAATTTTTGAACGTTTCAATATAAAAACAAAATGATTAATTTTACATAATAAATATTATATGTACTGCATGCAGTAAAACATCACTAGAGAAACAAGTGAATGAAGTATTGCCACGCAATACAAAGTCCCCTATTGGGAGGCACATAATTTTTTCAACTGCAGTATAACATAATCAATTGATATCTGTCAATGATGTATAAACAATATTGTTCTATATATACAATATGTTATAATAAAACACTTGGATTAAAATTTGCATATATTAAAACCTCCAGTTGTTTTCATGTGGATTTTTTTGGCCAGTTATAAAAAGAAGTTATCATATAAGTTATTTATAGTAAAAACAAAGGGAAATTAATCCTAAAAAAACTCTTTTATAAGTTAACACAAAACTCTTTACCAGGTAGAAATAGGTCAAAATACACATAGACATTCGATGTAACGAGCATGTTGTACTACAGAAAGGTGGTATCGATTTTTCCCTACGGCCAGTAATGAAAAAGTAACAATATGATCTTTTTATATTCTAACAACAAGGGTGCCTCGTGGTGGTAAACAATTGTGCCAAGCTACATCAAAATCCCTCCATGCATGGAGAAGAAATGCTCCGGACAAAGTCATTCTTAAATTTAAAATTTGACCTCTAAGTATGACCTTAACCTTCGACCTAGGGACCTGGTTCTTGCACATGATAATTTATCTTATGGCGGTGAACATTTGTGCCAAGCTACATCAAAATCCCTCCATGCATAAGGAGGAAATGTTCCGAACAATGTCATTTTTTTATCTGACCTTTGGCCTCTAAGTGTGACCTTGACTTTAGACCTAGGGCCCGAGTTTTGCGCATGACATTTTGTCTAATCCAGGGAAATATTTATGCCAACTGATACTTAAATCCTGTCTTGCATGACAAAATTATAGACCGGACAGGAAAAAAATCCTATGTGACCTTGACCTTTAAGCTAGGGTTCTGGGTGTTGCGCATGTCATTGACATGTCGTCTCATCTTGGGGAACATTTATGCCAGGTAATATTGTTATTCCTTGATGGATGACAGAGTTCTGAACCAGACAGGAAAAGACCCCTATTAACGTTTGACCTTCAGTTGTGACTTTGACCTTTGAGCTAGGGGTCCGAGTGTTGCACATGACACGTCGTTTTATCATGGGGAACATTTGTGACAAGTGATATTAAAATCTCTTAACGAATGACAGAGTTGTGGACCGGACACCAAACAGACCCTGTTCATTCCATGTTTTAACATATCACTGCTAAGTGTGACATTGATCTTTGAGGTAGTGGTTTGAAAGTTATGCATGACACTTTTTGTGCCAAGTAATATTAAAATCCCTTCATGGTTGGGAGAGTTATCGACCGAACAGGAAAAAAGCCATGTTGACCTTTGATATCCAACTGTGACCTTGACCTTTAAGCTAATGGTCTGGGTTTTGCGCATGACACGTCGTCACATTATGGGGAACATTTGCGCCGAGTAATATTAAAATTCCTTCATAGATGACAGAGTTATGGACCGGACACGAAATTTCGGAGGACGGAAGGAGGGACGGAATGACGGAAAAGCGCATTCTTATAGTCGCCGAGACTGGACAGTAGGAGACTAATAATATGTTGACTTAAGTTCAGGCACCCAATCAAACAGGCAAGTGCAGTGAAATGGCTGTTTTTGTGGGGGTTTTTTATGGTTTTGTGTCTTGTTTGAAATTCACAAACCCGGTATTATTTGATAAATTTTAGCTATAACCTGGACGAAATTTCTTACCGGCCACATTTAACTTGAGAATATCTATTTCGGATGATGCATGTTATATGTGTGTTGTTTGTATCGACCTAACATTCAAATGAGCATAGTGTCAGCCTTTTGTACTAAAACATAGACATGATCGTTATTTGCAAAAGACCATTTTAGAAGTATCATAAATAAATTCGTTTCTCGAAGTATTTACCTGGAATTCACATGATAAAAAGTAAATGGTTAAAAGGTTAATACTATATTGAATACAGGAAAACTAGCCAGTAGTGGTTTTACGTGGCTTTGTTTAATAGGGTATGCTCATGGCCCTAGCTCTCACTGTGTACATAGGGTACTTGTGATTTTATGCGATAATATTTCTAGAATTGGAGGGACCAATTCTTAGATATTAAGTCGCACGAGACAGTAATGTACAATTTGTATGGGATAGATAGATTGAAAAGACAATTCAAGTCGTTCTTCTTTTATCAAATATTTCCGTGGCCAGTTGATATACTGCTTAGCCTTAAACTGTGCCACGCCTTTAAATTTATTTTCGACATTGTCGATATTGAATGTCCATAACTCTTTGGATTCAACATTACGTCAGTTAAAATGTGGACAACGTTCAGAGCAAAAGAAATGTTTAAGGTGACATTGGTGAAATATTCCAAAACTGAAAGGTAAATTAAATTTACCATGTCAAAATATCCGTTTCCATATTTTCTTTTTAACTTTCTGGCCATATCTTACATACTTTAGTCTTAAACGGGAAACATATGGCTTTATTTCCATTAATTCTTTACAGAAACAAAGATCTTTAACATATGTTGTACCATTTAGATCGAAAATACTTAGTGCAATGCAAAATTCTGCAGATCTAGCTGACTGATTAGGTTGCAACAGGTTAACGGGTGTCTTTAAATGGGGATAATGATAAAACTTTGTGACAGGCTTTCAGTCCGATTTCAAAGAAACTAGACTAAATACGTAAATTAAATTTCAAGAACGCAAAAATTAGACAACGTTGACCTTTGTAATATAACAAAAAGCCTTCTCTTACAAGGGCTGAATCGCTGCACTTCAAGTACAATGTGTACATTTAAAAATGTTTCCATAAACTAACTGCTATGACTGCAATACTGTTGAGAAACGGCGTTAAACCCAAAACAAACAAGCAATAAACCACACAACTAAAGAAGACTTTTGAAATAGGCAGGAAAGCGCAACACAACATTTAGTAACGGTGAAAAATCGAAGGAAAGAAAATAACACCATCTATAGAGTTGCAACAGCTACCGTTCAAAATATTCACATTGAAAAAGGAAAGTACCGTATATCCACATCTTATTTATTTATTTATTTGGGTTTTACGGCGCACCAGCACAGTATAGGTTATATGGCTCCAAACACGGCTGAGTCAATAGAATACAGCTTCATTTCAATAATACAACGTAAGGAGAGATTGTGTGTTTGCCGCTGAAGTTATTACCAAATCAAAGTCAACTCATCGCCAGCCTAATGACCATTTTTTGAGTCGGCTAAAGGCTGAAAGCCTTTTGACGAGTCCTTGCTGTTCAACGATTCTCTAAATTGACCGAATAACACGTGAAGTGATGTAGTTCCATTAGATTTCTCAAACTTCAAACAGTTCACTGCATGAATGAAGTTAAGTTGTGTCAATTCCCTTTGCTATGACCAATATACGATGTAATCAGTCATATTTATTACTTGTAATTGTGCAATACTCGAATGTAACTCATTAAGCATAAATGTGCATTTTAAGAATTGCGCAGGCTTACAAAGCTTGGGTAACATCCAGCGAAAGACAAAAAATAGTTCCACAGGGCTCCAGATAAGATGCGTATTAGCGTATATTATGTATAGAAATAAAGCAAATACGCATGTCTAATAATTTCTAAGCGTATAAAAACGTATATAAAATTACAGAAACGCACACAATGCTTTTTTAAAAACAAAATCTGAATCGTCTGGATGCGTTAGGTAACATAGCCGATCAGCCTTAATTCTCCCACATTGAACGTAAACACGCATCGTATGATTTCTATAAACTTTGCGTGGGTTGAATTTTGCAGTCAGTAAGCGGATAAATTATCGGAAGAAGAAGTTCTTACTGGTTTGTTTAGTTACTACTGATATTGAAAATGATTTTAATTCTTATTTTTCGACAAATAAACAAATCGGCGAAACATTAAATTGCATTTTCTTGTAGTTTTTGAAATCGAAAGTAGATCGTCTATGTTTGGCTGCTTTCACGAAACGAAACAACTTTTTTATGAAAAGATTTAAATAAGAGGTAATTTAACCGTAAACTTCAATGTCAGATACTGTCAATTGCTGCTAAATGTATTCGTATCATCACAATTTGTAAAATATATTGTTGAAACTGGAAAAAAGTGTAATCGTATCCGGATGTAATATTTTGGGTAAATATCGAGCTGTGCTATGAATTTTTAAGAAAAAAAAACTAAAAACAAACTGAAACTGGTAGACTATACTGTCAGTACATCAATCATTAGCCGACTCAGGCCCTTCAGGCCTTTGATTACAATTTTAAAAAGAAATACTGGTTAAACATAATACTTAATGGTACCTTTGATTGTGCTATCCAATATATGAATACTTTCTTATTTCACAAATATACAACAGAACCTAATGGCTAATACGTGGCAGGCTTCAACAATGCCTTATCCTTTAACATCGATCACACGTAAATATAAACGTTTTGCGTGATCACCCCGTGAATGTAACATATTTTGTTGTTACATAATGAACATACCGTATCTCACACATCGCTGGCGATAAGTAATGCAGCTGGTTATATGCACACTTCATTTACATTTGTCGTCTTTGCTATAGAAGGGGATATCCGTCAGTACATACAAAAATTTTGTTTATAAATCACTGCTTCATGGTAATTGTATCATTGCTTCTTATATTGTTAACACAAGACTGCTATCTCCCATGTGTCTTCGTTTTGTTTTTCGTTTATGTTTATGTTAGGTTAGTATATGTCTGATGGTTTATGACAAATGCAGACTAACTAATATTCGAATGTTTAATACCAAAATGGTAAGTCTCTTGTCCATGTTTGACTAACTTTATTTGAAATTGAATGTTTCACGCAGAAAACGACATGTTCGTTGCATTTTGACGGAAAGCCAGTCAAGAATACAGATTGCAGGTAGGAGTCCCGATATTAACAAGAAACGTTTGGACTATAACAATGGTTACTCACTTAATGTCATCAATATGACCAGAAAATAGACTATGACATTTTTTTATAAAGTGCAATTTTGAATTTAAAATCTGAAAGACGGTAGCTTTTGTTTTGTTTATAAAGATATGATCAATAAATAAATAATCATAGATTAAAATCAAAATACTCGATCTCACTTGTAAAGAAAAATAATTTGGATAATAATCTTGCAAGTATTTTTAAGGGCCTAACAGATGAGTAATACAACGATGTGTTTACTTGTTACATAATAATATTCCTTGTTAAGCACTAGCATGTCCGTTATAGAGATATTTCCATTGTTAAATATTTTTATTAAATGATTCAAGAATCTGCACGGTCAAATTGTTACCTGAGCAAGGCGGGAAGAAGCCATCGGTTCTAACTGATCTTTACATAACTGCGAGATACAGTGCACAGAATAAAACATTGCCGCTTAAAACACTCTATAGTCCAGATAACATGGGAGACGATAGTTATGAAGAACAGAAAAAGAACGGAAAAATAATTATCTGACTTGTGGGTTTATTTTGGTTTGTACGAAAAGATACTTTTCAGTTTACAAGGCTGTTGTGTTTGGACTCCTTCGGCGTGTTTCAGCTGTCTATGTTTTATTAATAGAACAAGTGCGTCGCCTAGAGTGTCAGGCGTGCATACACCAAATTAATTTTGATACAAAATAACCTACGCATACAGTAACCAACATCAAAAGCGCAGAAAACGTTGTTAAATATCATTAAAGTTCATTTTCTTATAAAGTCAGCATTATTTAAATTTAAAAAGGTTCTTAAAATTAATTATTATAGTTTATTTTATATATTTGATGGGGATACTTTTTCAGTAACAAAAAAAAAGAAGGTATATTTTTTGATGAAAGGTTCACAGCTTTATGCAAAGTTTCGTTCATTTTACGACATGGGACGATTTAAAAAAAAAGAAGAAGAAAGAAACAACGTCACAAATAATTATAATATTATTTTGTTACACAAGCATATACAATATGATGTGTAGAGGTTGACATTTTACTAAAATATGGCAGAATACAATAATGATATCACAGTTTTTTTTATAAACAGTAAGACCAAGAAATATTGTTTTATGCATTAGCTCTACATGTATCTTTATTTAAATATATTTAGTAACATATTAGAAGTTGATAAACTAAGATGATTTCAAGAATGTATTCGGATTGGAAAGAATCATACTGAAAGTTGCTTGAAAAAAATGATAATATGATTTTCATCAGTATATTATATATAATTATGTAACATTTTACCTCCCGTTTATTTTACATGTAAATCGCTGCGATGCGCCACAATTCACCACAAACCATCAACACTTGACCGCAATGCGCTGTTCTCTGTCATCGCTCCATACCGCAGGCGATTCTTTTGTATTAGGTTGCGATGGATGTGGTAACATGCACTGCGGATTGCCTGAAAAGGATATAATCCCCGTGCCTCGGAAAATTGTCCGCTTAAGGGTCCAACCACGGCAATAATGGATTCTGAAAAAAAACAACCTGTTAGTCAGGGACAGTCACTATAGCTAAAAGAAAGAAACTGTGATAAAGATCTGAATATTTGCTTTATCTTTGCTTAGCTTGCGGATCACCCTTTAACGTGTTTAAATTATAGATTAAATGGTTAACACATCACCTATGCGAAAACATGTCAGAATGGTGATATTTTCATTTTACTGACTAGAGGATAATCACATTTTAGATTTAATCATAAAAAAGAAACCTTAACTTTAAATATTACCACCATTAAAACATTTTTAAAAACTGCGATACATACAATATATGTTTACTCTTTTATCCAGAGGCATAGGCCTTTATTCGTTTACTATAGATTCTTTTTTTAGATATTGCTGTAATAGGATAATGTTTTAAACATTTCTTTTTATTCCTAAACAATAGTCAATATTGAAAATGTCTGCCATGTGTTGCATGTTTGTATATTCACAACCGTCCTTGCCGTGAACATTTTTAACATTGAGCTTTCCGAGAAATGTATCTCTACATATACATGATTATTTGAAACAATCAAGTTGATTAGGATAATACTACAGATGCACATGTCTGGTAACAGATGTTTACATTGAAATATAAAATATGCATCTTATAAAATGCAGGGATAAAAGAATAGTCTAAATTGTTAGGGTAATAATAGGTTCGATCATTCAGTTTAGAAGTACAAAGGCTGTACTCTCGTTTTCGGGTACTCCAGATAAAATTGTTGTCTTGAGGTGATGGTGGAGGGTAGTGTGAAGAAGAAATTGATGTGTGCTTATTTGCCGGTTATGAGTATCTATTAGTACATTATTTATCCTAGAGTTAATGGAATCGAGGTGTTAGTGTATTGGAAAGTAATAGAAGTGTTAGATGCACGATTATTTCGTGCAAGTCTCATTTACTATATAACCGAGTTGAATTGTCAAATTAGTTATTGGATGTTGTCAACATAGCTTAGCAGAACATTGTTACAACTTGTTACATGTATATAAACTGGATCCCATCTTGTCCATACTTTTACTGTGTAAATTTGCATTATTTTAAGTTTCATTAAAATAATTAATTTTTTTTCGCATATACACTATACCAGGTTGTCAATCAGCCCAATTAATTAGGTAATGAGTAATTGTTTAGGGAACTTTTTAGTATCGCACTTTTCTATGAAAACGATAGAAGATAGTAAAAATGGATAATTATGAACATTATAGACTGATTAGCTACTTTCTTATGAAATATGCAAATTTCTTTTATGACGGAGAGACAGTGACCACTATCTAATTTTTTTCTGCAGATAAATTAGTGGCTCATAAAAGTCGATAATATGAATTAGTTTGTTCAACTTGCTTTAAATTAGTACAATTTCAAAATGTGACACAAATAAATTGACCTAACTTTAATATTTGTTTAACGTAATGACAGTTTTCAAGATCATGTTCATATTCGTTCAATTCAGGTGATATTTTCTAAAATTCATTTCAAGAGATGTGGCGTTCTTTAAGACGTATTGTCACCTATATTTCTTTCGGATGTACTTTTCTGATAGAGAACTGTTCTATATTGAAATGGAGAACCACTGAACATTTCACCATAATTTATGTTTAACACCGACAGTTACATGTTCGTGTTATTTTACATCGACTTAAATAGGTAGAAAACCATTCATTATACCCAAAGAGCAAATTTTAGGTCTATTTATATTATATTTTCATTATGATAATGAGAAGAAGCCATATTTATTTACATGTCTTGAATATTTTTTATGAAACTATATGCTAGAGGACAAGCACATATAATAAATGAACATGCTTTGGTTAACAATTAAATACAGGGTTACAACATTTTCGTTTTCGCGTGTTGAGCAACCTGTGAAGTTTCCACTTTTCTCTATTTTATTATCACAGCAGCGTTGTTTGTGCCGTATGGCGGCCGTAAAAAGTCTCCCCGTACATTCAATCAGGGCTGTTATATTTCGATCTTCTCAGATCGTTCAGCACGACTTTTATGTCGTGTTATTGGTACTGTTTCTCAACATGACCATTTCGGCCTGAGTGGTTCCAATACTCCCGCTTTCATAGCCTTGGGTATTGTATAATCACCCCTTGGATATGGCGCCTGCTTTTTAATTTTGTCTTTTGACAGTTCCTGTGATACGCAGGCTCCATAATCTCAGATCCCCTTCCTAAATTCCAGTTTGTTTAGTTCTGCCCATTGTTTTCTCATTTGGGGCTAACCCTTTGCTTTATCTGGGGACCAAACGCCGCTCTTCATGGAATTACACACCTCAGCACGTTCCATGTTCACCGCCGTTTGAATACATCTGCGAATGTCTCTAAATTGCTTTTTGTACTTTTAGCATGTGTAAATGTTGAGTTCTGCTCAACCCGGGGCTAGAGGGCGTTGACGGTAGCATGCATTTTCACTACCGTCCATGAACAGGCTCAATCAAAGCGAGCCTGCAACATTTTCGTTTTTGTCGTGTTGATCGGCCTGTGAAGTTTCCACTTTTCTCTATTTTTTTTAAAACATTTTTCATTGAGTGTACTTTTTTCGGTCATGGATTTGGAAGGGAGGGTGCCAGAACACTTGAAGCTGGCGGCTGGACTAGAGACTTGATTTCTTTCTACTCCCTTTTCCAACGAGGAGTAGAGTTTAGTTGCAAAGGGACTTATGTACTGTAACAATAAGTTTTTATGTGATTGATGAAATATAGGTTGTACAATTGTTTATAATTATAGCAACAAAAAAGAACACAAAAAAACCCCAAAAAGACAATAAAATGACTGTACTGGTTGAAGAATGTAATCAATATAAAACATGCTTTCGATTAAACTGATGCTAAAGTCACTTTATTGTCACTTTATTGTAGACGTACCGAGAAATTAAATAAAAGAGTAATAGAGTAAGTGAAAAGTTCAATGATTCCAATGCAGTTAAAATGATGCCTATTCCTTGAAATAACTTGCGCGCAATAATTGAGAAGTTCAGAGTTATTTCTTTAGATCTATTCCATTAGACAAAAAATACTGCAACGCTACTAAAATGTTATTTTATTTTTGCAGCAGAGGGAAAATAAATTCGAGATACGTCCCAGAGACGTTCCGAATACGGTGTTTCTATCGATTTAATACAGGCTGCAAATGTGTTGCTAATTAGCTAAAGTAATGGCAGCATGTTTGCAAAAATGTTGTAACAGGTTCGTTTGCAATTTGCTAATAACATGAATAAAACACATATTATCGTTTCCTGTATATTTACATATCATTAACATGAAGTTCCAACAGATGAAAGGCTTAACAACATTTAGTATCTGTCAAGCACAAGATCAACATTCAAATTGTCATGCTACATGTATATCGAATATTATATATTATCAGTGACAAATTAACTTGCGCAATAAATAAACTTGTTTACAAATATTGCATTCTTAACCCTCTGCTGCGAGTTTTGATATAATTTGTAATGTAATAACCCAAATGTCATTGTCAGTCCTCACCTGTCGTCTTCGGTAAAACAGGCGAGTTGCATATTTTCATTAAGTAGTGTAAGTAATCGAATTTACCCGTCACTATATGATTCTTGTTTTTGGCCTTATTTACGTTCATTTGCTATATGGATATAAATCGTTACCGTGTAATGGAAACAGGACAAAACAGCTGAAATATGTAAATGCTTATGATTAAAATCTGAATTAAAAGAAAAAAATATATGGAAAGCAAATTAATCGAGATATCTTGCATACATTTTAACTGAATTTCTGTTAAAACAGTTTTATTCGTACCTAATCAGTGTGTGTTCATTATCTCTTTGATATGTCCGTCATGATGATTCTTCAAAAAAAAAAAGAAAACGAATTATGCAATTTAATGTCGTCATTTATTTCTTAAATCTTGGAAATTGATCAACAATTTAGATGCCATGTTTGACAATAGTGTTCCTCTAGTTTGTTCCAAACTGTAAGTTTGAATCCTAATTCATTTATTTTTTTCTCTGACAGTGTTACAAGTATGGATTGTGCCTTTAAGAGCTTAATCACAGTATACTTACCAAAATATGCCAGATTCGGTTTATATAGGTTAATTTCAAGTGACGTCCTTTTAATCTATCATGTATAAGATCTAATTTCTTCTCCACTACTTAACTATTTATAGTCTACGAGATACTGAAATGCAAAGACATTATATTAAATAATATATTTTTGTTTCGTTTTAGAACATGACTACCTGTGGAGTTTCCACGTTTTCTGTTCTATATATCTGAACTGTAAATGTATGCCTTTCCTAGTAAATATTCAAACCTTTGTATCAACTATATGAAAAAAGGAAAAAACAAAAATAAAATGAAAATAGAAATAAAGAAAACATGCAACATCTGGACACAACATTGTCCCAAATATTGAAGTTTTATATGTATTGAGATTATATACTATTTGCATTTTTTTTCCAATATTATGAACTAAGTGAGTACTACATTTTTGTACACACAACCTATTTACAACGAAAATGGCATAGTGTTAGATAAAAATAGTACAAGTTACTTACTTCAATAGCAACGAACATTCTCAGACTATCAGAATAAGTGTCAGATGAGTATACTTTAATTGATATACCGAGCAAATAGTTGTCGGTTGCTGTAAATAAATTCGCAGTTTAGTATAAGTTTGATACGCTACAAATTAATTTCGTAAGACTACATTTCAAGAAAAGTTGCGATTAGTATGTTCTGCTCCGTGCAACTGGTTATATCAGTTCTGATTGGCTGAAGCTATCTGATTGGTTGAAGATATTCTGATATTGAGAATATTTGTTATGTTTTTACTTTTTGATTGCTTTTGATTGTAATTCTAACCTATCAAATTCTTTCTTAAAGGACTCAAAACATGATTAAAGATTTATTTCGACAAAACAACAAAAGCAATTAATGCTATGGAAATACAAAGTACAGAAGATAACCAAACCAGTGTTATTTCGTTCTGAATATGTTTCCAATAAGTGTGTGTTCTATATTGTATATATGTATCATAAATCACAGAAAACAGTATCTGGGAAGACAAACTGAGAATAAAAAGGTGACATTTGTCTCATTATTCCTGACCTTCTCTTTGTCAAACTCTTGAGAAATATTTTACAACTGCTTGCTGTGTCCGGACGTTTATATGTTGTAGTGAACAATAAGAAAATTGCCACAGAAGTGTAATATCTATTGGTTGCACAAGTACCGTTTTGATGATTTTCGACAATGTGTCGTACAAGCTGTAAATCCTTATATATGCAATATCTATTGATTGCACAAATATCGGTTTGATGTCTTTTGACAACTTGCCATACAGACTGTCAACATGTATTTTCATATTTTTGTTTATGAACAACTGTATGTGATCACAATTAACAAAAGCTCTTGATGGTTAAGATCTCGGGTAACCGATCGTTTGAAGAGAACGAAATTTCTTATAATATCAAGGACAACAACACATGGCCAACATTCCAATACACTGACCAGTAGTTTCGGCAAAAGTAGTCTCCCTTGAATATACACGGATCGCGGACCCGATAACGTTTATCGATAAACAGTTTTACTATAGATTTGTATAGGAAAATATATTTCAAACATTAAAAACTTAATTTTATCGTTATTTAACAAAATTTTATAACCTCGTGAAGTAATCTTCATTTTTTGCCCTTCATTTCAATATATTTTTTATCGATGTGATACAAAAACTTATTGCTTCCATTTTTGTTTGAAGTTGATGACTATGGTTTCTATGTATTTCTATATAGAAATTTTGAAAAGGTCGGTTATGTCAGGTTTTAAAAGGCTATAAAAACATTTTCTATCAAAATGACATTATTTTATAACCTCGTGAAGTATTCTCCATTGTCTGAACATTGTCTGGGTAATTTTTATTCTAAAATTGAATTATGACAAATTGCTTCCATTTTAATTTGAAAATGAAGTAATCGCAATCTTGAGCACGCTTTTCACAAATATTTACTTGACGGTACGACGGCACAAGGCAATGCTTATCAATGTGTTGCATATCTGTTCGAGCATTTTATTTATTTATTTATTTATATAATATATTAAAAGTAAAACTTTTTTGAATTGGCAAACTTTAAGTCACATCTTTAATTGGAAATAAATTGGTCTTAAAAAGTCCGCATTAAATTAAAAAGGCAATTAGAATTAATTCTATGTAATTGCTTTACAAGCTGTGTGCCGGTATAATTGTTGACGATATTACAATAAACTGTTCAATAATTGAAACATTTCGCGAAAATTTTGTTATTTATGTGCCTAAAATATTACATACAACCATGGCTTCTTTGAACGTAAAAGTATAAATTACAAATTAATGAATGATGGTCATATTAACTGTGGTGATAATTTGATTTATTTACCCGTGCGTGCATTTCAGTAGAAGATGAAAAAAGGTACACTTTACGAAACTTATTATTCAAATTGAAAAAAAAAAAGAACAAGTATATATTTATCAAATACAATAATCACTTTCACCGGTATATGACCATTATCATGATATTGGCAGAAATCTTTTATGAAAACACAGACATTTTTATAACTATATTATTATTCTACATTCCATAAAGGAAAATTAATTCCTACTCTACAAATCTTCATGGTCCACGGGGACCCCTGTTGTGCATAATTGCCTCAATTAGCGACTATTACATAATCGCTGATAAGCAGCAGATAAGACGGCGGTTTTAGGTTGGTTTATCGTGTAGGACACCTCTTCACAAATGTTTTATGGTCTTACTGCGAATATTGTGAAACAGTGAAGTTTTATTGTAATACAATAATTTTTAATAGCAAACAGATACTTTAGGTTAATTGTAAAATGTATGATAGTATGTGTTTTAGACAATTATAAAATGTGTTGTTTTTTTAACAAATGTATGTATAACATAAATGTGCACAAAGATGACTCAAATGAAATGTTGAACTTATATGGTAGTAGATCTAGGCATTTAAAAACACACATGACACTAGAAATTGCCAAAATTTATATCTTCTGTGTTTAATTCAGTTTAGGTTGTATTGTCCAGCTGTTCGAAACTATTCTGGAACAAACTGCTTAACCGTCACCTAAATTTCTTTTATAATTTTCTACACCCATCTAAAATTTTATGCAAAAAAGTATAATAAGTAAAAAAAAGTACATCTATGATCAGTTTGCCGATAAATAATTTAATAAATAAATATCTGTTTTATCGTTTAAGCTATAAGAAGATATATATGGCAGAACATCTCTACTTCATGTCTCAGTTGATGATTTTTATTACAGAGTATTTTGGGGGTAATTAGCATAGGAGAGATCGCCGTGACGTCACGCGTTAACATCTGTTTATCTGGTGGTTGGCAAAACAAATGTTTTTAACACCGTTTGCGTGTTGAATCAGAATTTTTAATTTTTAATAACTTTTTTGCTTATTTATGGATTTTCAAAATTCAAAAAGATTTGAAATACTAACGATCTTCATATTTTTGTATCCAAATATCTTTTTTCAAATAAAAACCGTTTTAAATGACATATAATTTTAAAAGCGGCGTAGTGATTTTCACAACCTTTAGAAAAACAGTGTAAGTTAAGCGTTCATAATTAATCCATTTTATTTCGAAATAACAATTAAAAGTAATCAATAAATTGCTTGTTTTATAACCTTTCCATTGATCAAAAAATTATTTATGTAATTTGTGTTTTAAGAAAGTTTAGACCGTTAGAAAAACATCACTGTTTACAAAAAACATGGACGATCGGCTTCTGCCCACCCGATCACTGTCTTATCAGTTCTAAAAATAGAAAATACACCGGATTTGTATACAAACACGATCTCTCCTATAGCCTTGGGTGTTTATCTTGTCTCCATCCGGTGTATTCGCAAAGGTCCATAAAACATCACGCGTAAAACACGTACAGTCAATATGCAGTAATTGTCAAAATCGAAATTTTCAGGGCGATAAATTAAAAAAAAATAACTCGAGAACATAATTTTACAACATTACGTTTCACAGCAAAAAGGGGAAAGGCTTTCAAAAGGGATTTGAAAGAAAAGGAATCGTTTTGTGTGATGTTTTATGTATATCCTTTACCACTGAAAAGTGGCATTTTTTATTTTTATATTTTCGGTCCATGCATTCAACGAAACTTATAACTTCACTCAGCATATACAGGATAGAAAATCAACATTACATACGCATGATAAACAAGTATTTTTACTGTAAAATCGTACATTTTACTTATTGTTTAATATGATATCATTATTTATAACTCCTGGAACAATGTCGGTATCTAGCAAAGTCCATAAAATCAAAGAGTTATAAAAATAAATGTTAAAATACAATTAATTACAGTAGCTTAAAGATGTGTTATATTCTGCTTTAATTTGCATACTTCAATAATTCTGTATAACCAAGATGCGTTGCTCAAAAATGTAGAGCCGAGTTTACCTATAAATGCCAAACAGCAAGTTTATCGATAATTTAGTGTAAAGGGAAACAACTACAACGGCGCACAAGGCAAAAAATTAATACCGACAAGAGTTGCGGTTCTCGTATATTTCACGCTCAAAGTTGGGGATGAAATAAGCGAGAATTGCATCAGAGTAATGTTTTTATCCACACCCACGGGATAACTTATTTTTAATGTTAAAATTACGGCATGTAGTATTAGGACTGACGCCTCGCTTTGAGATCAGTTATATACTAGTTTCTTTTTATTATGATCTTTAACCGATCTTTCCTATTATGTTTGATCAAAGTGAACTTAAAATTCAGTGGGACCACGAGCATAGCATTTACGGACAGTTAATGATTAAATCTGTCAAACGTTTTTTTTTTTTAAATATATTGTTCCGAGAAACATTTTAAGTGTTTAGTCCTGTAACAGTGGGTGGCCATGTTTTCCTCTTGGACTGTCCAATTACGGGAAAGGTGGTTGCGTTCCTTGATTTTGGCTTTTCCTGTTTACCTTTTATCCTTGATTTGTTTTTGGCATGTAGCAGTATGTGTAGAAACGAGACAAACCTATAATTATAGAACGTTAAGATTGAGACAAAAGTCTGTAAAATGAATTTAAGCAATATATTTTAGCTCATGTGCACTCTTCTAGAAATGTTTATATGTTGACTTCCGATTTTACTGTTGTATTCATTTATACATTGAAATGAAATTTATTCTCATGGGGATTTATTTTCTCAGACTTCTTGATTACGACAGTCCTTAAAAATCAAAAATAAATTTTCCATTAAATTGATGCCCAAACCACAAATCTAGATGATTTAACATTTTTGTGATTAAACTGTTTCCAACTGGAGTTCATAGAATATAGGTGTACAAAACCAATGTGATTTTTCTTGAATAGTCATATTTACACAGTGCATGTCATATGAAGACATTCCTGACTTAAAGGTAGGAGAGGATTCGATTAGGTGCTTCAGAAATTATTTTCCTTCATAGTCGTCATTAAATAAATGAACTCTGAAGATTGTTTTGAATTTACAGCGATGAGGGAAGAGTCATTAAAAGTCAGCAAAGTGAACAACTTGGACACAAAAGCCCAGTATTTATTGAAATTAGCAAAAGAAGCAAAAACAGTTATATCATTGCAATTTCTTTCGCTTTGAACAGTCAGGTGGTTATACGAGTTTGCTAAATGGTTTCTGCTAAAATAAATCATATCCTTTTGTATATTGATAGGTAGATATACATTGCGACATTAGAAAGGCAGAAAAGCTGGATGTCTATATTTCTGTTTCCAGCTCATAGAACTAAAAGTTATATAGATGAACTATCCCTGATTGTGCAGTAATGGAGTCGTTTAGAGCGTGCTTTTGGCTACACATTTTATCAGACGCGATTATATTTACCTAGATAATAGTTCAAATTACATTCAGATGCAAGTGGGCGGAATTATATTTTGAAGTTTAAAATACTACCGACAGCGGTTATGTCAATGCCTACAAGCTCCAGCTCTCACACTGTTATTATTTTATTTAGCTAAAACGGCTTGATCACGCCAAACGTGGCATATCCGTTCACGTTTAAATTGCGTCAAAGTTAAAACTTTTTACCGCAGCAAGTCTTTTAATGAATTTTCTTTACAACTAAGATTTCTTTAGGAATAAACTCGATAAGAAGATCCTATAGAAGCATAGAACGCAGCTTGGGAAAATAATGGCAGACACGGTTTGATCGAGTCTGTTCATGAGAGGAAATTAATGTGCAACTCCCCTCACGCCCCGTACTACCGACATGCGGAATTCTATTATATAATAGTGCAATTAAATGGCCTGTATGATCCCAAAAGACTAGAAATAAAACAGAACTGATTCAAAGTTTGATGGAGATATTGTACATCCGTCATAAACGCTTACAGAATTCTCGACTGTTAGAGTTCTACAGAAAGCTCTGAGTTATTTCATACACTGTCAGATATTAAAAAAGGCAACACAGTTTTAAGCAAATAGTAAGTAGTAAAACACTATTATGTTCTGCAATAACGGCATGTATATAAAGTACAATTATATTTGAATTATACTTCTGTATTTTTAATATTATTATTTTTAAAAAATCTTTGGATATAGCATCCCTCGAACTATCTGGTGAAAACAAGAAGCTTAGTAAAAATCCACGTCATACAATATATATTTGAATGAAAACATTGTATTAGTTTGTATTAGTGTTACATTTAAAAAAAAATAAACATGAAAAGAATTAAAATTATTACATCATTCAATGATTATAATTATGGTCATTTTAACTTTTTCAATTCGTAATGTTACAATTCGAGGCATTTCTTTTAGCAAAAATAACATTACAGGTGTAACATGTTCATACAGAATCAACTAGACGACAGACTCTCATGACACGTTAAAGTTTTTACACTTTAATAATATCATTGAGTATATGTATTACGCAGCAAAATTTTACTGAATTTCTTCAAACTGTTGATTTTTAATATCCAGATAATTTCAATTGCATACATACAATTTTTTTTTTCAGAATGATTATGTTATAGATAACCACAATCTATAATAGTTTATAAACTGAAATTATGACAGTCTTTCTCCTTAAGTATTTTACGATATGAAAGTCCCAAATGAAGAATAATGTTATGCCATATATATTAATTAACATCATTTAGACTATAACGCATTTTTTTTAATATAACACATATTTAGTTTCTTTAAAGTCATACATGTTATCTAATGTTTAAATGCTTTTTTATATTAATATATTTATATTATTATTTTTGTGGTGGACGGATAGCTCAGTGGTTTGCACACTGCCCTTCCAATCCTGAGGTCGGGGGTTCGATCGCCGGCAGGTACTCGGGAATTTTCAGAAACGCTTTTCAGTGTTTCCCACCCAACTAGAGGTGTTCTGGTCAGGAACCCGGGCAATCCTTGCGTGTATCAGTGCTATACACTGGGCACGTTAAAGAACCAGGCTGTCTATGCTAGGCTAAGTTGGCCGGACAAGCCTGTATCTGATTTCTTATCTCTCTGCCGTGGGGGCTTTGTCTCACTCTGTCACTCTGGTCAGATCGCTCTGTGTCTGTACTAGTAGAGGATGAATTAGGATCCCTGTGTGGCTGCATTTGAACTATATAAAGCGCCTTTGAACATGAAATTGGTCATGAAAATAAATATAAATCTGGTTTAATAATAATAATAATAATAATAATAATAATATGTTTGTAGTACATACTTCAAATATATTTTGTTGCTATGTTTAGTTTATTTTCATGCCAATTCTGTCATGTTATACAATAGAGGCCTATACTAGTATATAGATTACACAATTTTTATACCCTTTGACATATAACTAATACTAATGTTTCTTAACTGATCTGATGTAATATGTGTTACAATTAACATTGTCTATATAAATAGACTACATGATAAGATTATTTGTCAACTATTGTTGTAAAAGCTGAACAAAACATTATTATTCCAAACAGACACATTTAATTGTCACCTACCCCTGTATCACTTTTGAATTAGATATATTGTCATATGACATTTTGATTTATCAATACCATGGAGAGTAACTATCCTCAAACCACAATGACACTGTCTCTTACTGACCATTCAGTTTACGGTTTTTAGTAAACCGATGATATATTTCATCTTTTGAATATTCATTGTCAATGTTGCATGTATATTTCAATGTCTTTCATCTATACAATCAGTTTTGAACTTTTGAACTGTCGTTTCATTAGATACACTGGAAATGTTTCAAATAATTGATTTTTTTATTGGTGTTCCAACAGAACACTAGAATAAACAGTATTACTGTTGCTCAAAATTAAGTGAAAGATAAAATGTTCCATTGTATGTCTTCAGACCCGCACACAACTTCAGGAAATATGTTCCTTGTTACAAATATCGTTTTAAGAACCCATTACATAACAACTTGGATGTAGAGAAATTTATCAAGAGAACTGAATTATTGAGTCACACCTTTGTACATTGTCAAATAAAAAACAACAATTTCGTGAAAAATACATTTTATGATACGAAGCAACAGCTACTAGATATTCACTTTGAATAAAGTGACTTACACAAAGATATTTTAATTTTCAAGAAAGGCAGACCAAATAAACTTTTGGCATAATTTTGGAATCATGAGCTTGGGCGAGTCATGGGCAACTAAAACCCATAATAACATGCAGTAATATGTATAACTAAAGCAGAGCAAAGGTGTCATTACAGAAAACTATTTTGTAACAGAAAGTGCCAGCATTTCATGATGTAGACACGATTGCAAATGCATTCTATTTCTTACTTCCGACTCATTTAATATATTGCAACAAATTTAGTGAATATTACTGTTCATTTTAAGTTTGTCAACACTGAACTGCGAAAAGTATATCCGACAGGAACTAGACGTATATTTCATTAAACATATTCATATTGAATTAAGCTATAAAATATAAAAACCATGTGTTTGTTTGAATTTTATTTCTTTATATGCATAACACGCAAAGAGATACTGCTTCTAATCCTTGTTCAATTCTGAATTTCCATAACTGTACACGTTCAAACACTTTCTGTATATTAATTATTTTTATTAAGTGTTTTGGTAAAAGCCCAATTGTGAGCACTCCTTCTTTTATCGATTAGTAATTTCAGCCTTCCGATAAGTGACTGATAGCTTGCTGACTGCATAGAAATCCCATCCATGAAGCAGAGTAGTAACGTCACAAACGTTATCATCTTCAACGCTTTTGGAATTTAGAACGTGCAATAGGGGACGGCTGCCCACCACGTCACTGCGTTTGCTGTCGGCATCGAAAACGACATTAAACGTTAGCATGGAGCAGATTTGGTACGTTAAAACGTTATTGTCTTAAATACTTTTTGAATTTAGAACATCTTGATGCCCATTACATCGCTGCATTTATGAACAACATATACGACATGTTTCAGTTTATAACTTAGTTTGATTACTGTGAAAACGTTTTGGCATTCTTCAGATGAAGATTTTACTGGCTGATCCTTTGGAATATATTTGGCGCCATTACTGACAAAACCTAATCAGCAGTTATCTATAAGGTTCGCGTAAGTCAAAGTCCAGCCAAATAATAAAATGTGCAAAATATGTAAATATTCTAGATATTGAAAGAAAGGAACAAAACGTAAGTAAATACAACTATATTTAGATATCAAGTGTAATGGAGCATCGCACAACATACATGAACATCGGAGATTTAGTTACATGTGACATGTTAATAATTTATGTATTTATTTATTTATTTATTTCAGAAGCTTTTATATATGGCAGTGAATTTATACTCCAGACTGATCATGCCCCATTGAGTTATATACAGAAATGTAAAGTAGAATGCTCAAGAATTATAACGTGGGCATTGTTTTTGTTATAAATTCAAGATCGAATGTATTAAAGGTGCAGAAAATGTATGGCTGAGTATTTAAGTAGACAATGATTGACTATATGAAACAGAGTTATGTGAAATAATAGGATTTGGGTCATTTATGGACGGTTTGGGTTAATTACAGTGATAGCCGGATCCAAGTATCACACATTAAGTTATACACAATAGTAAAAGGGAACCAGCTATTTGTTAGAGCAAGTACTCGACGTAAAATACTATGTTTGAATTTGGACCAATCAGAAACAAGTTCTATAAATAGCACCAATCAACGCGGACATCAGCTAGGTATAGATAGGTAGACAGGATGATACTGAAGTCATTCTGTATCCAGCGATTGATGTAAACACATCGATCGAGGATTCAACTTATGATTTATTTCAGTACTTTGATAAGTGAACTGATGCAGCTACACTGTCAGACGCTTGAGACTTAAGAAGAGTTGCAGCATTGTAACGAGGTTATGAGTGTTAGGACCAGCGCGTAGAAGTGAAACCTCTACGGATAGACAAAAGAGAAAAAAACAGGCTGAGCATCTGGAAGCAGAGACAGAGACATATGGTTTGGTAATCTGCTGGGACATTAGGAGAGGTACAGCTTACACACGAGGTTCAACGTGATTGGCGAAGTACAGCCAAGGTATTCGGTCATACCTATATTTATGTTATCACATATAGGCGCTGGGCATCCAGGAGTCAGGGAAAGTTGCAGCTTCAATAAAGAGGACATAAGCTTAACATCTATGCGAAAGGACTCGTTTGTTGTTGATTCAAAGACATCGTCTGACGGCAACAGCCTATAGGAGTTTGAGCTTATTATCATTAATTGAAAGTCGTTTGTTTGAAACATCGAGTGATTTGCCTGATCCCTGAAATTATCTAAAGCTCGTAATTGAAATCATTTACACGAATCATTGGAGCGATCGAGGTAGCCAGAGAAAAATTTATACATTTAAGATATATGGTCTCACCAGCTCTATGTTTTAAAGGACATTCTGTATAGTTTGTCAGCTTGTCTGAGACATAGTCACCTTAGCGATTTGATCCATTTCATTGCCCAAAGTACAAAAGGCGTAGGAACTTCCCTGGATCATATAACTCGTACCCTGACACAAACATATATTTAACAGTGTATTTTACATTCCCTTTAAACTGTTCTCCAGTTAAAAATTGCATTTCGTTCCAATTTGTTTAACGTGTACTACTTCTGTAATTTCTATATTTTCCGTCAACGGCAAAATGTCAATTAAGTCTATTATGCAAATAACATGTAAATCGTTTCAACCATTCTGTTGTATTTTGATGAGAAGTGTTTCTTGAAGCGGAAGCAGCAAAGACTGAAAGATTTCTGTTAGTCATGAGACCGCAATTACAAACATAAACTATGCAAGATAGATTTATTTGTAAGTATTGAGTGATAAATCAGGATAACGTTTGGTATCTGTCAATCACAAGAACTGTGATTTCTCTTTTAAAAATACTGCATTCTTTACCCTGTGAGTTTTGATATAATTTAACATGTAATATTCCGACCATCCTTGTCAGTACTAAAACATTTAAGTTCCTCACCTGTCGTATTCGATAAAATGGATAAGTTGCGAAATAATCGCTAATGCATTAATTACTCTACTAATCCATTTAGTTTAGGTAGTCGAATTGACTCGTCGCTATATGATTCTTGTTGTTGGCCTCGTTTACCTTCATTTGCTACATATAAAAACGTGACTGTGTAAATGAAACAGGACGAGGAATTAGCTGAAATACGTAAATGTTTAAGACTGAAATCAGAGTAACACGGACAATTACATGGAAAGCAAAAGAATCACATTTTCTTACTAAAAATCTTTATTCGCATTTAATCAGTATGTGTTCATTAGCTGTTTGACAATATCTTCAAAAAGAAAACAATCCAAATTACAATTTAATGTCGTCGTTTAATGCTTACATTTTTGCAATTGATTGTTTATTTCATTGTTTGGCAATCATGTACGTCTATGTTGTAAGAGGTAATGTTGAAATATAATTTATTTAAATTTGATCTCTCAAACATTGTTTCAAGTTTTAGTTTTTACATGTATTAAAAACACAGTATATACTAACCAAAATATGCTTAATTCGGTTTATTGTTTTGATGCCATAAAATTGAATTCCATTTAAATAAATGCATTTTTAATACAAATTGTTTCTTACCGACTATTTAAGTAATTGAAGAGATATTGAAAAAAGGCTAGTTAATGCAAGTTTCTTCGAAAGCAACGAACGTTCTGTAAGAAACATATACCAACGAAATAGCTTTTGGATGTCGTTGTATCAGCGTATAAAAAATAATAGTTGCATATAAGTACATAAGCAGATCTTTTCTTTTCGGGCTACAGTAACGGTGTATTATGATTTCAGTTTCTCTCTCTATCGGATAAATGAAGGGGATAATGTATTGTTTTTGATTTTGAGTGCACTTTTAACCTATCATATCCTGCTTTAAAGGACTCCATGACCTGATAAATAATTTATTCCGACAAAACAAAAAGCAACAAATACAATTAAAGGTACGGAATTGCAAATACAGACTATAACCAAACCAGTGTTGTTTTTTTCTGAATATGTTTCCAATATTATTAAGTGTGTGCTTTATGTTGTATATATATCATAAATCATCGAAAACAGTATCTGGGAAGACAAATTGAGAATAAATAAGTGACATTCGTCTAATAATTCCTGATCTTCTCATTGTCGAACTCGAACCCTTGAGAACTATTTTGCGACTGCTGGCTGCGTCCGGATGTTTATGTAGTATAATGTAGTTTACAATAAGAAAATTGCCCCAGAAGTGCAATATCTATCGTGTTTGATGACTTTTGACAAATTACCATACAGGCTGTAAATCCTTTAATGTGCAGTTATATCTGTTATTGTACAAATGCCAGTTTGATGACTTTTGACAATGTGCCATACAGACTGTCAACATGTGAATATATTTTCATATTTTTGTTTATGAACAACTGTTTGTGAACCGCATTTAACAAAAGGTCTTGATGGTGAAGATCTCAGGTAACTGATCGTTTGAAGAATAATGTTAAGGAAAATATCAACATGAGCGGGCATTGCATCAGAGTAATGCTTTTATGGGATAACTTACATTTAATATTAAAATTGAGGGATTTTGTGTTAGAACTGACGCCACACTCTCAGACGTTTATATAGATTTGATCTTTAACCGATCTTTCCTATCACGTTTGATCAAAGTGAATCTAAAATTCAGTTGGGCCACGAGCATAGCATTTTCGGACAGTTTATGATTAAATCTGTCGAACATTTTTTTTTAAATATTGTTTCGAGAATTTTAAGTGTTTAGACCTGTATCAGTGGGTGGCCATGTTTCCTCTTAGACTGTATGATTACGGGATAGGTGGTTGCGTTCCTTGATCGTGGCTTTTAAAGTTTGCTTTTTTCCTTGATTTTTTTTTGTTTTTGTATGTTTGGAAACGAGACAAACCTTCTATAATTATGGAACGTTATGATTGCTTCTTTGTTGTACTTCAAACACATAATAAATTACTTTTCCTGTCGGCAAAAGTTTGTAAAATGAATTTGAGCAATATATTTAGCTCATGTGCTCTCTTCTAGAAGGTTTATATGTTGACCTCCGAATTCACTTTTGTATTCATCTATACATTGGAATGGAACTTATTCTCGTGGAAACCACAGTGTTTTATCTTGAATAGTCACATTTACACAGTGCATGTCATATGGAGATATTCCTGACTTCCTGAAGGAAGGAGAGGATCCCATGAGGTACTGCGGACATTTTTTTCCTGCATAGGCGTCATAACATAAAAGAAGTCTGCAGATTATTTTGAATTCACAGCAGTGAGGGAAGGTGTTTCGAAGTCAGTAGCTTTAACAACTCGGCCACGAAAGCCCAGTATCTCTTGTAATTTGTGACAAAAGCTAAAACAGCGATATCATTGGAATTTCTTTATCTTTCTTATGCATTCTGTTTCTTACGTCCGGCACATTTAATATAGTGCAACAAAAGACTGAATGACTCAAGGGAATGTTACTGTTCATTTTAAGTCTGTCAACTGTGAACTGTGAAAAGTATAACCGACAGGGACGAGACGCATTTTTGATTAAACATTTTAGAAATTAATGCAGATATTTAAGATTCATATTTCATTTAGCTATTGCTAGCTTCTTCAAATGCATAACAATCAAAATGATACTGCTTCTAATCCTTGTTCTGTCCTGCATTTCCTAAACCCTTTCTGTATAACTGTTTTCATTAAAGTTTTTGGTATAAGCACAATTGTGAGCACTCTTTCTTCATCAGTTAGTGCTAAAACATTAAAATTCTGATTCAGTAATGTCTAATTCTTTTAAATTACTAATTGACGGCATTAAATTCCATCTATAAAGCATACTAGTAACGTCAAAAACGTTTTCATCTTCAACGCTTATGGCATTTGGAACGGATGCCGATCACGTCACTGCATTTGTTGCTGGCATCGAAATCGACCTTAAACCTTAGCATGAAACAGATTTGATACATCAAAACGTTATTTTCTCAACGCTTATGGAATTTAGGACATCTTGATGTCCATCACATTACTGCATTTATAAACAACAGATACGATAAATTCCATTTATAATTTAGTTACATTATTGTGGGAACGTTTTGGTATTCTTCAGATGAAGATTTTAATTGATGAATAAAATTTTGTTATTGTGAGCCTGTCGCGAGCATGAGAATTTTTTTTAATTAGCTCAATAAATTCAGCGCTGAAACAAAAAGATTTTAATGTTCATTTTATTACTTGCAGAAAATAATAGAAAAAAGAGCAAACATCCTACTGTTTAATGTAATCAGAACGGAATGGGACAATGGCTTAATACTTGAGTTCTTCCTCTTAAAATCAATTATATACGAACAACAGGTCAATTTATCAATATGAATACACAAAACAGTATCCATATGTTGGAACATGTTTCAATGTAAACCCTAAATAAGAAACTCTGGTGCCATACGCATTTCCACATGCATATCTATAATGGCTATTCCTTGTTGACATATTGTTTAATATGAGCAGCTGCGAGTCTTTTGGGAGTCAATGTTTTGTGACAATCGCAACATTTATACAGGGACAAGGCTGTTTTTATAGGTAGGCACTAATTTCTTGCCTGCATCCTTTTAATACAGCAGTACACGAACAGAACATTCTTCAATGTAAGCTTTACTTTATGTTATATTTTCAAACGTAATAATTGAACTAAGTAGGCGTTTTGTAGCAGATAGTGAGTAGATATAAGTAGTATTTAGTTATGTTACATGTTTTACATAATACAAATTTGATACTTGGGCGTTTGACAAACTTACGGGTTTCGTCTGGTGTTATCTTTAGATGACGTATAAAATACCCTGTTCCGGAAACACGTGCACGAAATATCATTTTAAGTCAAATTTCGGTTATCTCGAAGTTAAACGCTTGATCCCTTTGAATTTCAAATATCAAATTTCAACAGTATTTTTTTTCAGCAAGGGAGTTCATTGCTAATGCCGTTTCAGTCTCTGACTTTTAAAAATGTTAAGAACACATAGACATTCAGGCAAGATGAAATGGCGAGTGTGTGCTAAACTCATATCTCACAAAACAAAACAACGATGTAATGCATTTACCAGGAGAAATGATATAGGTTTTTGCTTTAATTTTACGCATATTTACGTTGTGTCAAATTGCCTGATCTTTATTAATTGATACTGTAAATTTGCAAGCATTGTTTGATGTTGTTTAATTTGTTAATATTTTTAAAAGCAGCAAACCATCATTTACAAATGTGTTTTTGGATTCGGATGAAAATGATGTACTGCATTGGTTCATTTAGTGTGAATTATCAGTATATGTATGCAATGTAGTGACGTTGCTCAGACAGACGTGCGCAAAAATCATCTGTCCTGTTATGACAAGTACGGTCAATTTTTTAATCCATAGAAATTCTAGAAATATCAGTTTTAGATAAATTTTCAAATAGTTATATTTAGCCCATTGCAAATATATTTTTGTCTTGAAAATATACCGATAAGTTTTATGACAAAATTTTGTAGCTGTTAATACAATAATGTATATCCATACGTAATAGCCCAGATAAATGGAGAGGTTCCGAGCTCTCTCAAGGAGGATATCCGTCAGGCATGACTATGATTACTTTGATAATAATGTCAATACAAGCACACCAATTTCTACGAAACTAACAACATGTATAATATCAATCAATGGAAACCTAACTGACATAATTTCTTATCAAACCAATAAATCAAGTGATCATTAATCCAAATTGACAATTTCCTATTGCTATGTAATTTCAAAAAGAAAACTTCAAGTCAATCGATAATTTTAATTTTCAAATGACTTACTGGGTTCGGATAAAAATGCTTAAATATTTTTTACTTTTGCAAGATATGACTGTGATTGAAAGAGTGTGCTCATTTAGGTACTTACCCTCCTGTTACTAGCACTGTTAAATCATTAATATTTTGGGGACTTGTTTTCGAGAATTTCGTGTTTGATTCAATCCACGACGATATTGAATCTCAACGAAGAAATAAAATGTCATTTCATTTAGAATTAAGTTCAAAACGCCTAATGCCACTTATTTTTATTCCCAGGAAATAGCTGTTGGGCCTAAACCACGAACTATTTTATCTACTGAATGACATGAATTTGAAGTATTTGTTGCAGTTCTGTGAGGATGTAAATCAGACCTTCCTTACTGATTCGATAACAGCATTTAACGAAATTTACAGTCCTTTCAATTTTTGTTTAATTTTTACAGGTTCAATATAAGATTTAAGTGAAATTCAAGTATTATACATAGATCATAATTGTTTTAATCATTTTTATTCTGTGCATATGTCATTTAGAACGTGTAATTACTATCAGTTTATGTTTTATTTGAATTTTAATCAACAAAGCAGTGACCTGCTAATCGTTGTATCTTGTCTTAAGCCTCGTCTACATACTGCAAGAAAATCTTGTAGGGCCCATTAATCACTAAATAATTCATCTCTTGTACAAGCAATTAGCGCTTTGCAATATTTCTTGAACTTGAAAGACACGTTAATTTTAATTGGAGGGCAATCATGACGGGTAAAAAAAAAAGATCGCCGAACTGATACAAAGAGTTTATAAATATCAAATATTTGAACATTTAACAAATGAATCATTAGTGCAAAATATTGATCGAGAAAAACCCTAGTTATTGTGATATATATCCAATTGAAGAATAAGAAATTGTATTGTATAAACATTACTTTTGAGCATAAGATTCAATAAAAAATCAATTTTGTCTGCTGTCCACACTGCCATGTTTATTTTTTAAATAAGCCCAGCATAAAATGGTGTTTGTATTAGATCTAAATACATATTTAATGAACAAGTGTAAACAAAATAACATACTGGGCAGGAACTCTTTATCAGAGCATTTGACAGCACAACCTAGCAAGAAAAATAGGAAGAGTTCTAAATGCTACAAGATCTTGAAGCCGAAAATTATCTGGAAGCTGCCACTCAAAAAGACACTAATGGGGGACACAAAGTACTGTCTATACTATACAAGTTGCCGTGATTGTGCAAGTGTTATTGTACAATGTAGTCGAGGCTTAAGGTTTCAAAATCATTTCGAATTTAAATGAAATTATAGGATTTCTTATTAAGTCTTAATACGCACCAGGATTCAGGAGGTACATTATTTAAAAGCTCATTATACAGTGCTTTATGAGATTATTACACTTCTTGCACCCCTCAAATAACACTACACTGATAAGAAATGAAAACAAAGTAAAAGAAGAATGCAGTCTCAAACGCAAGAAAGAAAACTTTTCAAATGCACATACCAAGTATAAAGATATTATGTTTAGTATTTTTGCAGAAAAAAAGTAACTTGAAGATACATGTAGCAGCAGGCGAAAGCGTAAAATAACTAGGTTTACCAGGAACTGGAGCGTCTACCAAATGGAGCTTTAGACATGTATGTTATTGTTTAAATACAGATTAAATCAAATTATGGAAGTACTTGACTATAAATAAAAAGCGTTTTCACATATTCTAAGCGTGAAGCAAGGGCTAATATTACATATATCAGAATAAAAAAAAATGTTATCCTCAGCTTCAAAACCTTTTGAAAGAATGTTAAGAAAGAAGTCTATCAAAATATGAGCTATGATCAGGTCATTGCTATACATATTTCAAATGAAAAACAAGTTTAAGAATGCAATGCCTTTTGTTTAGAATCACTTACATAGTCGTGATAACTCACCTGAGGCTCGTACTTTGACTTATTTTCTAGTTCTGTCAAGTAAGGGTCTACTTACTGAATCTGTTTGATAGATTCCCGCTTCAGCCTGTCCTCTGTGTCGTGATAGCTTTGCACGTTTCGTTATTTCATATGAACAGATGCAACCAAGCTTATCGTTAGGCAGCTATTACATTGCTTGGTTGCTTTGTAGCTTAACCCTTATCGTGCTGGACACGACTGATACTGCCGTGCAGTCTCATGATCTGCACTGTTCGCCATTCAGTGAGTATCTGTTTGGTTAGCATCCGTTTTAACAGTTAATAGTACTGTCCAAATTGAAAGATGAACAAGTTCATTATAGAAATTTAGCAGGGTAAGGGTTAATAACACAACATCAGTCATTCCGTTCCCCGTGGTGGTCATTAATGACCCTTTATCTGGACTCATCTCTTAAATTTAATATCATTTTATGTCTTTTGAGCTCATTGAGTCCTTTCCGTGTTAGTATTAAAAGGGGTTCCTCTTTACCGGGTGCTAGTGGACATGAGTATTTTTGCATATTTTGCCCATTTTGTCTTTTTATCTATCTATGCATACTGCCACGCCCTCTTTTCGAGTATTACATGCAGGTGCGCGTTTGTGCGGGAAATTTCAAAGAAGAAATTACAGGAGGGTAAAAGTAATACTAGTGTATTCGTAAAGTGTCGAAAATCAAAGATGACAGTGTTGTTTAAAAGAAGAGTACACAGTTAAAGGGATTAAAACAGCATTTATCACATTAGATCGTATAAGAACATTTGGTCACAGCCTGTCTGAATTGTTCCAGGGTAGGGACTTGCTCAACCTTGGTCGGAAGAGAGTCCTATAATAGTAGCTGGGAAGAAAGAGAACTTATAATAGTTACAGGGTGTAAGAATCAGCTGCTTGTAATACAAGAGGTGTACGTTTCCAGTAAAGCGGGTAGGAAGATGTTGCGTAGTAGGACATTAACATTGCAACCAGTCCATTTCCGAACATGGGTAGCCTGGCATCAGATCTTCAATCACTGTCTTTAAGCGAACGCCACCCTAGTTTGTTTACCATTAGGGAGACACTGCTGTAGGTAGCGTAATCATTGGAAAGCAATCGCACAGCCCTGCGCTGAATCATTTTGATTTATCAATGTTTTGTTTAGTATATGGACTCCAAACAGAGCTAGCGTATTCAAGATGATGTCTGACTAGAGGTTTGTAAGCAAATTCTTTAACCTTTGGTTGTAGCAGGGCTGTTCCTTTTCCAGGAACTTAAGAGTTTGACTTGAATTTGAGGTAACCTGATTAACATAGTTGTTCCAGGTAAGGTCTGAGGAGATAGTGACACCAAAATATTTTGCACCACTTACTGTTTCAAGGATTTGGTCATGGTGTGAGTATTTTATTTACCGTGTAATGTTTATCACAGTACATTTTGAGGGGTTAAACTCTATGTCCCATTTGTATGTCCAAATCTGTAACTGTCCAGATCTTGTTGTAGAATACCTTCATGAGAAGAGTTTTTGAGAACTAGTAAAACACTGCTGTTTTATTGCTTGGTTGTCTTAGTAGTCTTATTTGCTTCCTAGGTATCTTATCATAGATTATTCATTACTTAGTTTGAAAAATATTATTTAAAGGGTTTACCTTTTTGTTTTGCTATTATTGTTTGGACTCCTGTGTTTTGTCAAATATATATACTAATATAAACTTTGGTAACATAATTGATTTTAAAATAAACACTGTTAGGATTTCGTGTTGAGATAATTACGCTGCTAATGTACTTTATCTAAAAACTATACGGATAAATTTAGTGACCTTTCACAGATTTCAAGCTGAAATTCCAAAGATGTAACTGCACTCAAAAGGTCACAATGGATAGGTTCTTAACCATCCCTTGGACATTTTCCATTAAACGTGACCATAATTACTTTGATTGCAATGAAATTACAGTTCCATCAGTTCCTGTTGATATTCCTAGCTTTTGACCAATTTTTTTCGAACCTAACAGGACATAATTTGTATCTAATTGATGAACCATTTCAATTTTGAATAACAGCAGCTTTTGTCTTCGTTTGAACTCAGTACATTGTACATTTCCACGGCGATGTTTCTAAGCTAGTAAAGTTAAAGACGTGACAGAAAAACGGAGTAAACATATTTATTATAGTATATTACTTATAAATTACTTAAATATGATTATGCAAAGTATCACTGTGACTGCAATGAACAAGTAACTTTTTTATAACTTTGATTATTATTTTAAAACTGTAAATATGATAGGATTTATACAGAAGTTTGTAGAGCAAACGAGCCTGCATAATCTGCAGTTCCATGCACGTTAATTCCTTAAATGAGGGCGCGAAATTGGCATTCGTTTATTGATAGGCGTATTTGTTTCACAATCTTCAGGTGACTCCTAAACACCAAATATGCGTTTATTTCATTGTTTTAAGTTACATGGAAGAAGGCCAGATCATATCATAGATTTCAAATGTAATAAAAAATACGTGGAATGTCTCACATTGCTCCTCCAGCTTAATTTGGCGACGTACATGGTTAGTGAGATACATGAAAGCGGTTGATTTACTCGCAATATTAACATTGTCAGTTTCATTACCATGTTCCGTGCACATGAAGAATTATACTGATTTGTCACCTTATATATGGAAAAAGTACATAAAGAAATATTTTCTTGGGTTTTTAGTGACACAAAGATTTATGTCATATTGAAAGTTTGTACAATCGGTGTATAATATAAAGAAACCCAAGGTGCCCCTCCGAGTTACGATATTAAGAAACCGAAGGTGCCCTTCCGAGCTATATTTCGAGCCATTGCGGGCACAGCAGAAGAACCAGCAAGTTAAACAGATTCCTCACACGAACGAAAACTACGCCGGATTCGCAGAAACCAAAATACGAGAAACCAAAATACAAGGCATTGTTTGTATCCCATCTCGTGCCCTTTGCATTTATAGGTAAACTGTACTATCTACTGGACAACGAACTTGTTTGTCTCCCTGAATAAAAATTATTTCAGCACTGTTACATTTTGGACTGGTTTTGAAGTAAGAGTCATTTCCCAATAGGAATTCTAAACGAAAATGCTTATTATTAGACCAAATGTTCGTGGTGCACTTTTGTACAGTTTCTGCAAATAAAGTGACTGTCATTTCCAAATAGGAATACTCAAAATCTAGTTTTATCTATGCCTTGATGGATAATCCGATAGCGTGGTATATAAAAAATTATTTGAAGAATTGTCTTGTCTTTATTTCCAGACGGATGTCTAAACATATTGAACAGATTGAGGCCGGAATACTTTAAATAATGTGTACACAGTTCCTTGCACTAAGAAGAATTATATACTTTTGACTTACCTGTATATGAACTTGTAGACAAGAAATGTGTTGTCTTCTAAGTTTGACAATGACGTTAAGTTGGTAATATAAGATGTATACGTTACACGTCTTTCTCTTATAGTATTAATATATTTAATGTCATTAATGTCAAAAAGAAAAAAATAAGATAGTTTTAGACGGTACAAGAAAACTTTTTTAAAATCTTTCACTTGAACTTTAGTTCAGAGTTATATTTATTTTATTTTATTTTGTTGGGTTTAACGTCGCACCGACACAATTTTAGGTCATATGGCGACTTTCCAGCTTTTAGTGGTGGAGGAAGACCCCAGGTGCCCCTCCGTACATAATTTCATCACAAGCGGGCACCTGGGTAGAACCACCGACCTTCCGTAAGCCAGCTGGATGGCTTCCTCACGTGAAGAATTCTACGCCTCAAATGAGGTTTCGAACCCACATCGATGAGGGGCAAATGGTTTGAAATCAACGACTCTAACCACTCGGCCACGGAGGCCCCATTCAAAGTTATAAGTAATCCATATAATAAATTGTGTTTTTATTGCTAAATGTTGGCAACAAGTTATCCAGATAGTTATCCATCTATCCATCCATAAAAACCTCATCAGTTACTTATTTTTAAGACATAAGTGTTATAAGCAAAAAAGTGAGAAAATTCCAATAGTTATACCTTACACTCCTCTCAAAGACCACTCTCTTCTTGCAAAATGTTGTAACAAAAGCTTCTATAATTATGCTCCAGGCAAACGTGTTATGGCCAAATAAAAAGGAGATACAATGTAATAACAAAAAATAAGCAAGTAGATTGAACTATGGTTCTTATTGGCTACACTTTCAACATATTGAAATGAGGTAATTTAAACAGTAAGCAAGGTGTAGTTATGGTTCTTATACACTGACCGTCCTCGAAATGACCTGTGCGGTCTTAAGCTTAGTATTACGAACGCACGGAGGAACACACAGCACCACAGTCTGAGATATTACCATATCTCCTTCGCCTTTCGGCTGCGGAGAATGAACAGCCCTAAATTGTGTAAAATCATTTGTTGGAAAAATAAAAGCCACAAAAAATGATCAAATCAAATTATTTTGAAAACAGGAGGGGATTTATTGCCCGCTGGGTGAACAAAATATCCTAATATTTTTTTAATCTCTGACAATCCCTGCACATTTTTACCACTTGGCATGCATAATTACGACAGAAGGATTTGAATAGCGCCTTTAATTGACAACAAAAGAGAGAAACTAAAGAAATGCTCTTGGGAATATGTGACATTTTCAGTACTGAAACTCAAAACCAGACGAAAGTTTTCAGAAAGTTAAACCCATAGAACTTTAAAATGCTGGTTATATTTAGTACATACCAGCTTAAAAGAGAAGTAATTTCCGTTATATATACTCTGTAAAAAAGTCCTGCACAGCTCGATGTTTTCTTCATTATAGCGCAAATTCAAAAGTACATGCAGTTTTGGATTTACCATAGTCAACATATTTCTGTTACAAGGACACTGGTCGAAACAGAATGAAAATCAGTACATAAATGATCAACTTATAACAGTTTATATGCACTGGGGGTAAGCCTTCAAAAATGGTAAAATTAGCAGTAAATTTGAAAAGTGCTCAGAATAGTCTTGCCTGCGTTCTTCCTCACACACTGACCATACACACAGACAAAGTCCTGAATATGAGTACTTTGTTCTATTGTTGATCAATCAAGCACCTAGTAACTTAATTACTTAATTACTATGTTTGTAAAATGAATTTTATAAAAGAAAATAAACTTGCGATTCATATTCAAAGTTTGGCCACTGTCACAGTAATGGCTAATGTACTTCCAAGGCATCCGTTAAGACGACTAACTAATGAAGACCGGGCTCGTGCCTGGGACATTTACAAGCTGGTATGCGTCCCCAGGATGTTGCAGCGATATTTGGAATTCACCGGACTACTGTTGTTCGTCTTAATCAGCGGTATCAAGCAGAGTGTTACATTCAGCGTGGAGGATATACGCATTATTAATGTTTGGTAGTAAAACTGTGATTTAACCATTTTTAGACAGAGGACCCTTGGGGGCTTCCTTTATGGATTACTCAAGAACGGATACGTGGATTTTATTTTCGTTTTCAGTTTGTACTGTGTTAAGCTTTGATTAAAGTTTAATCTGGTATATTCATGTTTGTTTTGTGTCATATAATAAAAATATAGTGACCCAAAACATCCGTGTGTGCAGAACTTATTTTACCGAGTATGTATTTACACACAAAAAAAGTGCAGCAGTAAGCAACATGGTATCTAAAGTAACATAGGTTACCTTTAAGATACCATAAAGATGTTACTGAAAAAGCGAGGTTTAATAGCACCATTTACATAAAATAGAAAACAAATGAAATAAGTTTTTCGTTTTGTGTTTGCTCTCTGGGTAATTCTGTCTGTAATCGTGAAAATTCATGACAAGGTTTGAGGAAATCAACTAAATGCACGGAAAAGTTATTGAACAGATAAAGAGAAAGAGAATAGTACTGTTAGAATAGCGTTAAGAAGTACTGACATTATACATTGACTGATAATGGAAAATGCTTCAGTAAGTATATAAATATTACACCGATAATAAGAATTGCAAATGATTTGTTTAACTTTTCTAAATGCATGACATATGATACTTGCCGGTGAATTGAGCCATAACGCTGAAACACGAAAGAGAAAAGTGAACTCAAATATTTTTACGCTCTAAAAATGTTGTACCTTGGTCAAACAGAGTATTATATTCCTGCAACTTATGTCTGTTCTTGCTATATCTCAGTTTGTACACTAGCCTATTTGCTAAGTTCATAACCGTCTGAATTATTTCATTAAATGATTGACGAGACAACGTTATTAAATGTAATACAGAAGTAAACAGTAGCTTTTGTAAGTATACAAGTATGACCGACATTATGTATAATGATAAGTTATATAAATTTATTACAGTCGGTGTTGAAGACAAAATAAATACTTCTATCAATAACGCTTAAGTTATCACAATATGAAGCTAGAAAAACAGTTAGAAAACTAAATGTACAGTTAGATACAGATGACACAAGAGGCTCGCATGAAGAACAATATATCTCATCGGAAATATTCGTAAGTTAAAAGATTTTGTGTCATCATCAATTTATAACAATTAAACAAATGAAGTGACATGACCATATACAATTTAAATATCAGAAAAATAAAAGAAAAACAAGTTCACTATTGTGACAACACTGTTGTCGTGCAAAGGAATACAATGTCATTGAATTATAACGATACATACTATTCAGGTAAAATGTTCATGCAAGCCAATACAATTTTGCACTGCTTTTATCCCATGTCAATCGGTAAATCAATTAGCATCATGAGAAAAGCATGTTTAATTAGTAGGAGGTAATTTGAATGAGTATGATAAACATCTTTAATGACATTTCTGTTTAAAAACACTTTTCAAGTAATTATTCGAATCACAATTGGATGTAATCCGTGCCCGGTTTTTCGTGCATTGTCTTCCATTAGATTCATCAAAGGAGACAAAAGACAGTTCAATTTCGTCTTTTTCCGATTAAATCTATGATATTGATTAACAATTTAGATGCAATTTAATGTTCATCTGCGTTTAAATGGTGATAACACTGCAAATCAATCATGCTTATTTGCTTTGTTTCTGATAAATGCATCACATTCGTCTATGATAACACAAAGCAATAATGTGTTAAAGGTACTTCCAGGCAATAATCTGTCTGCTCATTACTTTGCTCTTGCAAACTTTTGTTCAAAAAGTCAAAACCAGTAGTCCATATAAAAGGGTTATTATATTTCATGTAAATAGATCCAGATAAATATCATGCAGTTTCAAAAACGAAAAGTAAATATATTTTTTCCGAATAATTATCCAACACTTGTGGTGAGATTATGTAGGACACCACTTCGATCATTTGATATTATTTTCAAAATAAAACAGTGTTTACCAAACATTAAAACGTCGACACTTTAGTAATTTGTTTATGTAGCTCTTTATGTGTTTTTGGTGAAATTGTGATTGCTCTTGAAGTTCCTTTCGAAAGTTTGTGGAGCAAACTACTTCGGAAATATTTCATGTCAATGTCCTACTAATGTTTGCTCTAATGTGTAATTATGGGATTGTCTTGGATGAATGAAACTGGGTAGGATGGAATCATATCATTTTGTTCTAACTTATAACAAAGTATCGGGTATTTCAAAATTTATAAAGGTCAACGGCAGTTTGGTAAACCACACTCTATATGTTGTTTTGCCAAGAATGTTTTCTTTTCTCCGACAAGGTTGTATTCACGGCGTATAACAACTTTAGCTTTAGTTAAACTTACAAGCCAACATAATGTCATTGACCATATTTGTGCATGCATGTTCAATGTCAATAGCTTTGAATAAACTATTGATTAAGTTTAGCTTGAAACAAGTAGCAACCTGACGTGGTGTTACAAATTATTACAGCGAATAAATTTCTACAGTTATTGTCAGAAAGGCATTAATGATAATGCAACTGTTTAAAGTCTTACGCTGACATTTCGTATGTATTAATTACCAAGCGACATTAGTGGTTCAGGGCAATTACTTGCATCCAGGTTTGTAATGTTTTCTTACAGCAAGGCCAAATGAAAAATTCCACTGTATAATTTAATAACATTTTTTTCTCAAAGGTCATACAGACAAATTACCTCTTCTTGAAAACAGGCTGTATAATCCATTTTCAGTGCAGCCTATATTTGCCATTACAATATTTGCTGGACGACATTTTGTGTTTACAGCGGTCAACTAATATCGATACGTTGTGGGAACATATACCTACGAGCTACACTAAAAGTAGTTCTTTTTTTCAATTTATCTACAGGAAAAACTGCCATGATAGAATATGTTCAGTGCTATATTACGTGACGCCGCAATTATCACTTTTCACCTGAACTACAGTTAATTGACACAATTATAATGAGCGAGTAACAAGTAAAGTTAATTTGAGATTCGTAGTTTGAAATTTATGAAAAACAGATCTAATAAGACCAAACCAAAATCCGTAATAAATCTGAAAATTGTACTCAGTCCAAAGCATTTCTTTGCACTTAGTGAATAAGTTACTGTCTCTCTTTTCTTCTTTGATACATCCATATATTCATGCTTCTGTTGGAAATCGTTTGTAGAAATCTAATAATAGTCTTTCCTATTCAAAGTTATATAATTGAATAGTAGTGCAGAAATAATTGATGAACAGCCTAACGTGCTTACCCTAAGAGTTATAATTCTGACATTTTCCTTCTCTGCAAACGCAATATTTTCTGATATCATACAGCAGCTATATGTTATTTTTATTTTGTAGCTTTCCTCACAAAATAAGTGAAATTTGTAATTATTCATCATTTTAACTTGAACTTTGGTCACACCTTCTGATTTTTTCAAATACGCAGTGTCTCTGTGACTCAGATTATATGTCTAGCATCACACATTGGTCCAATTTTGTTTTGACAATTTTAGTATTGACAGTATTGTAAAAATCATTTACAGTTCAAACGATTCAAGACATGAATTAATGAATTCCACCCATTAATAAGAAATCCAGCATTTTGCAGTATTTAAGAAAAATTGGATAGCTTTAATAATCGTTTGCCTGATAAAGAAACAATACTTTACACACAAAAGGTTAACAGTTGTCTAATCTGGTAATATATCAATGAGACTGATTACTCCGTGGGACTTGTGATAGATAGCCTACAATGCAGAAAATCTATTTTGTCATTTTCAGACTTGATCAATGCTAAAAAAAGCTAAGTAAGTTTCAATGAATTTATTTTCTATTCAGGTGTTTTGATATTGACCATATTTAACAATTTCTTCTTGTCATTAATATATTTGTTCGTTTTGCTTAAAATAATTTACGATTATATTTAGCTATGGTTTGAGGACATCATCCCCAATGATATGCGACCATGTCAAATCTAAAATCTTTTCTATTACCGCGTGTTTATTTTCATTGAGAAGTGATGTGATATATGGGTCGAGCGTGTTACACTTAAAGGTCCAATACTAAGGAAAGTGAACATTTTAATTTCTTTTAAAAAACACAGAAACTATTTCATTTTATTGGAAAATGAAAGTTGGTATGTAGAAATTCGAAATAAATCGCGGTATATGTACAATTATTTTTCTATGAAGTATGAAGAAAGTTAAAAAGACCTGGGGGGTCACTCTGTCGATTCATTGAAATTTCAACATAATACACATACATTTCTTTGAGTTCCAAAGACCTTCTGTAAATTTTGACCTGCCAATCTTCATTATTTAGTGTCTTGCAGAAGTCTATGCACTGGCTATGAAAAAAATTGCCAACTCACTTTCTCTTAGTAATGGACCTTTAACCAGGAGGTGGCGGGTTTTAATCCAAGTAAGAGCGTAATTTAAAGGCGGTATTTAACCAATTTTGTACTTAGATGAGAATACTGATTAGATATCCAGAAATCATTCATAATCGCGTAAAGGAAAGATATGATGTAACAACTTCCTCTACAATCGATGTAAAATAATGAAAGTTACATTATCATTCTGTCAGACATCATACAAGTATGACGTGTAATGTGTTGCAATATTATATCTGTTATAATTATTGTCTATCTTTATATATTTAGTCATTTATGTCTTAAAATATTTATTATAAAACCGAAACATTTATTCAATGTTTTCATATATTTTTTCTATCTTTTGAAATATTTATTGCAAAACTAAAACAAAATATGCAATGCGACAAAAAAACTATTCAATGTTTTCAAATTATTTATTCAGTCCTACAGAATATTAATTGCAAGATAAAATATTTGTTCAATAAAACAAAACTATTTATTGTATATCACAAAATATTTATTAAAAATTGTGCTATCTGCTTAAAAATATTTGTTCAAAAGAATTCCGGGTTATTATGCTTCCGAAGGAGGGGGGTGGAGGCGGGCATATAGTCGCCTCCTTGTCCGTCTGTCTGTACGTCTGTCCTTTCGTCACACTTCTTGTCCGAAGCATAACTCAAAAGGTATTGAAGGTATTAAATTGTTAATTCACACAATGATAGAGCTCATTGAGAGGAAATGCAGTGATAAAGAACTAAAACTCTAATTAGGTGGTCCCATTTTTTAATTATCTCCCTTTTTGTAAAAATCTTGTCTGGAGCCTAAGTCCAAAGCTATGAAAGAGATTGATTTGATACTTTACATATTGATAGAAATGATAGAAATCAGTGAGAGAAAGTGCAGCATAAAGGGTGATAATTCAAAAACAGGTAAGCTAGATATATTGTTCTTTGGCACTGCACTCCCTTTCACTAATTTCTATCAATATGTAAAGTATTTAGTTAATTCCTCATATAGTTTTCAATTTATGCTCAGGACAAGCTTTTTCACATAAGGGGAGATAATTCAAAAACGGGGTCAGTTTCAGTTATGGTTCTTTGACACTGCATCTCCTCTAACTGAACTCTATCTACTTGTAAAGTATCAAGTCAACCCCTTTCACAGTTTTGGTCTTAGGCTCCGAACAAGCTTTTTACATAAAGAGAGAAAATTAAAAAATGGGATCAGCTAAAGTTATAGGTCCTTATTGCTGACCTTTCATTTAATGAACTCTAGATTTGTGTGAAGTATCAAGTCATTCCTTTCTGTAGTTTTCAAATTATGCTCCGGACAAACTTTTTTCACATAAGGGGAGATACTTCAAAAATGGGGTCAGCTAGAGTTATGGTTCTTTGACTTTGCACTTTCTCTCACTGACGTCTATCAATATATAAAGTATCAAGTCAATCTCTTCCATAGTTTTGGACTTAGGCACCAGACAAACATTTTACAAAAGGGAGATAATTAAAAAAAATTGGACCACATAGAGATATGGTTCCTTATCAGTGCACTTTCTCTTAATGAGCTCTATCATTATGTGAAGTTACAACTTAGTTCCTTCAATACTTTTGAGTTATGCTCCGGGCAAGAAGTGTGACGGACGGACAGACGGACAAGAAGGCGACTATATACCCCCTCTCCCCCTTTGGGGAGCATAATAAATGCGCCGCAGTTAGCCGCAGATTGGTCGCAATTTGGCCGCATGTCGTAAGAATAGGGTTGTCCACAAAAAAGCAATTTATCCAGAATTCTTTCATTCACACAAATAAATATTTTTAAGCAGATAGAATAAATATTTACGTTTTACACACAATTATTATTGTAGGATTGAATACAAAATATTAAATTTTGAATGAATATTTTATGATATACAATAATTATTTTTGTTTTATTGAACAAAAATTTTTATTTTGCAATATATATTTTGTAGGATGGAATAAATAATTTGAAAACATTGAATAAATATTTTGTCGCATTGCAGATTTTTTTTTTAGTTTTACAATAAATATTTCAAAGGACAGAAAAAATATATGAAACAATAAAAAATATTTCTTTTTTACAATAAATGTTTTAAGACTTTGAATAAATATATAAAGATAGACAATAATTATAGAAGATATAATAATGCAATACATTACACGCCATATACAAGGGTTCAAAACATGTGTACCCTGAATAGCAAGTTCCAATTCCTTTTTGCTTGGCCTAACTGAAACTCAAGGAAAATGGTTTAATGAAGTTCTTTTGGAAGCACAGAATGCAACTAAGCTAAGCAATAGAAGTTTTGGTAAAGATTGAATCAATCTGTTCATTAATAACAAATTGTACAACATGCCTCGTGCACCCTACCACAAACCTAATTGGTATAAAAGAATATCGAAGTGTCTCCATGACCCTAAAGAAATAATAACAACGCTTGATGTAATTTTAGAGAAGAAGCCTATTGCATTAAAGGTGATCCGGATGGTCTGTATGAGGTATATGCCTATACAAATATTAAAAATGTACTCTCTGTTGTTATAAAGTTGATAACAAACTAAGAATAAGAAAGCAGAGTAGAAAAGCTGATAGCAGACTCGATTCTATTTTGTTCATGAGAGTTACTTGAAAAGTACACATAGCATTGACTTAAAGGTGGATAATCAGATTTTGGCCATGTAACGGATTTGTTTGAAACTTTAATGTCTGATCATTTACACCCATTTATGTTCTCTTAACACTTAATACAAGTTAGATTTTCACTGGAGGTATTTTTAAAATTTAATTTTCCTATCCTGATTGCCCAACCAAGATAGAGTTAATTGATCATAAGCATAAATTTGATAAACATACTTTGCCTAAGGAAAGGTATAAATATTAGACATATTGTAATATATTTGTAAAATATTTGCATTAACAATTATGTATTTAGTTGTTATTCATTAGAAACGCAAGTTTGAAAAAATATCATTATCTCCCTTTGTCTATCTTGGTTGCGCAACCAAGATAGATTGGAAATAAATGAATTCAGAACATACACACAGCTTTAAAGTTTGCCTTTTGGTTAGGATTGTTAGATACTTAATATGTCTATCAAATGCAAATGTAAAACTAGAAATTGTATCGAAATAAGAAGAAATATCCAGTTTTTTAAATACTTTCATATTAAAGGGGAGTACTTACAAAATTTTATAAAAATTTATAAAATATACATTTCCAATAGAAATCTATCTCTATGTAATGGGTCTTTTGTTCCTTAAATAAATCTCTACCAGAATATACAAAAAGTAAAAAATGTCATAAAATGTTGTTTAAATATGATTGACCACCTTTAAGACGAATTCTATGACACACCTAATGCATAGATGCCAGGATCCCAAAGAACCTAGCCCAGAGGACATAACGGTACAAAATCTAGATACATACGAAGAGACACCTCACGTCCACCAACTGCACTTAAATCAAATAAATTGTATAACTTTACTCTGTTGCCAATATCGCTGGATAAAATTGGGTACAATTTATATTATTCCCAGACTGTTTATTTACAGCCACATTTCATTTAAGTGTTATTTCCAAAAAAATATATATTTTTACGGTTAATGCTTGAATATAATAGAAGGACATTAATCATTTCGAAACATTTCTCATTCCTGTGTAACGATTACTGAATGCATAAAGGGAAGTAATTGCATTAATATGCAAATTTGTAAACCTGTCAGTTGTCATTGGAGTAAAATGACAGTATATATGCACATTAAATCACCTTTGGTGATGAGCTAGCTTTTCACTGACGGGATTTGTGTGGCACTGAAACGTTACAAATGGTGGCAACGGTGGGATGAAGTCAACTGCCGGACTGGAGTTGCCTTACCCATGTATTTCCTAGGCCAAATCTCGGGACGAGATTTCTCGGAGGGGAAAGTAATGTAACGATTACTGAATGCATAAAGGGAAGTAATTGCATTAACATGCAAATTTGTAAACCTGTCAGTTGTCATTGGAGTAAAATGACAGTATATATGCACATTAAATCACCTTTGGTGATGAGCTAGCTTTTCACTGACGGGATTTGTGTGGCACTGAAACGTTACACCTGTAATTCAGGTTGTATCTCAATATTGCCTTACTGTTGCTTTAAACCTTTGATGAAATTGTCAAGTCTGCTAAATTTGTGAAGTCATACTGAGACCTTCGATATTTGTGGATGTGTATACACTGATACGTATCCGCACGGAATAGGTTTGCAAATGCAATAATAGTGGGACATTCCGACTACGCCCAAGGCCAAACTCTTAAATACATTGATAACAACGACAATTATATTTCACCAGTTAATTCAGAAAGGATAATATAATTAAAGAATGTTTAAAACACTCAGGATTGCATTTCAGACACGAAGTTCTGAAAACTGCATTCAGGCTATTGGTTTTGTATTTTGACATGGTGTAAGGTTCGTATCAATTTAATTGAAATTCAACAGTGCCGCTTATGTAAAATAATTAGTCTGAAACTTTATATTGATCCAATTCGACGTGTAATTCCAATGAAGGTAACTAAAAGTGTTTTTAGAAATAACAACCTGCAACGTCTCTGGCATGTCAAACGTTACTAAATGATATAAATTATTTTATTATTTCTGTATGTCTGTTATTGTTATTCAATGCCGTGTCATTCTTATTGTATGTTCGATATTCTTATGGGAAAAGTCATTATTGTTATTCTATATGTCGTTATTGTTACTGTATCTCTGAAACTGGTATTCAATGTCGTATCAACAGTATTCTAAGTCTTACAAATACAATACCAATAGCAAATTTTAGAATATGAATGACACGACATTGAATAACAATAACAAACATACAATAATAATAACGTACATATATAATTTAGCAACGTTTGACATGCCATAAACGTCTACCTTGGTCATTTCTTTTCTTCATCAATGATATGTACACAAAATACCATTTTTGTATTTAAATCTATTTTCCAGTATAGATCTAAATGTTTGAAGACAGCTCCGAGTATAATTCAGAACATACTGACATTGATAGTTCAATAATTAGTGGACTAATCATATTGCAAAGACAAAATTTCGTGTTAAAAGGATTTAGTTTGCAAAAACATGCTGATCATCTATACGCTAAATTTATTACTAGTACATGTATTTTATTCAGCAGTCTTTTGACAAATTAATTCATATAAAAATGACAAATCTTCTTTACATTATGTGTTATATTCTTTTCAACGGAAGGATATGATCACACAAAAGAATGTCTTTTTCATATAAATCATATTTAAATAGACGAAGCACAGTTTCCACAGTTTCTGTTTGTACTTAGATATGTATCGTTTTTACGGGGTTTTTAGTAGCCTACGTGTGGAACCGCTTTCGATATAGCCACTAAGCAGAGTTAACAGTGCCATAACATTAATGAATTGGGATTAAGCTAAATACTCTTTAGGTTTTAGTTTTCAAGTTAAAGCAAATTTACACAAAACAGAGACACGTTTACTGATGGTTGTACTATTGTTGTTAAGGAGTTTAGCTAATGAGACTAAACTATTCTTAACGAGGACACGTTTAATTTTAAACTTATGTAAAACATTTGCGTAGATTTAAATCATACAGGGATGCATTATATTTATATAACTAGGCTAAAATAATATAATTAACTCTGGCATCATTAAATGCATTTCCATCGTATTCCAATGACTCAAAATAGAAATAAAACATAACATGAATGTCTTTGAGTTGTCATTATAACAGATGCATAGCTTCTAGCGTGGGAGTTATTGCACCTAAACACGCCACGGGACTTTGTTTTAATACCTCAGACAGACGTCATTACACTAAATGAAAGGGGTAATGGAATATTCTTCAGGGAAGAGACACAGTTCTTCAAGGAAGTGCGTGATTTTCATATTTGTACTGACTTTAAATGTAACATTATATTATCTTTCATCACATATTCTTCAGGGAACTCTCTGTCATTCTCTATGACATTTCGTATTGTTTCAAAGTATATCATTTTGTAAAAGCCGTAGTTGGTTGTAACATTTCCGTTCTCTGTGCACCTTTGTGACACCAAACTTATATTCATTATTCTCGATATCGGTGTGATGAACATCCGCATTGTTTAGCAACGGTTTTACTAGGAATGCGGTAGGAATGTAGTCTGTACAACTGGTGGTTTGATGATGCGTGATCGCTGGCACTGACGAAAATTTGATTATTTTGATACCTTTAATTTATACAAATCTGTCTTCGAAACCTGGTAACAATGACATAATGATGTTTGTTTTACAATGTTTGGAGGAAAACGCTCGTCAGATATGACCATAACCACTTGATTTTATATAAACTGTTTTCTTTCGCTTGTAAGGATATCGGATTATTCACAATTCATAATTTTCGAATTTCAGGTGTATTTTGTACAAATGAAATTGCTCATCTCAGTTTTTGAAACAGTGAACCTGCATTGATGTAATTGATCATTACATTTCAATAAACCAGTGGAAATAATGAAAATAATGAAATTAAAAATACAAAACATTTTCCTTACAATATAAACATCTTGGTGAGTTATATACTTACTGCCATATATTTTAATTTACCGAAAACAGTAAGCAAGCAAACCTAGATTACAAAAAAAACTAAAATATACTATAAAAGTGCCACCGAACGCAACCTGAAGTATTTGGAAAACAAGATGCGTTCCCCGATTTTTGATATTCAATACAGTTCTAGTAAAAATACAAAAAATATGATGACACTCACCTTTGCTGACGTTCTTTTATCGCGACATGTACTAGCTCGGAAGTTGCGACAGAGCGATTCACCGTATACCTCTAAAAGAGATAGCTCTGTTATTTTTCAGGCGTGAAGCTAAATGAACTGAAAGAACTTACTTGTTCAATTAAGTATCATAATCTTTTTTATGCAACATGTGCAACGATCATTCAATAATTTATATCACAAGTTCTCACTTCCAAAACTTTATTAAACGGAGTATACCAAATATAGGAATTTTCCATTTTTGATAATAAAATAAATGTTTACTAATTACTGTAGGTTGTCAAAATAAAATTAAACAATGTAAAGGACATTTTGGTATAACAGTCGAAAATTGATTTGAAAATTCAAGATAATAATGCTTGTGAGCAGTTACCATAGGTGTTTAGTTATTATAAATCAATTTATTATATATAAATTTATTTTATATTCTTTTCAGGACAAACAATTTCAAATGTGCTTAACCTACAAACTCACAAAATCCACCCTTTGTCAGCACAGAAACAGAGCGACTAGAGGCAGATCGACAAAAGCCCACAAAACATGGACAAAATAATTTCTTGTTCCGCAGGGATCTATATAGTATGACCTTAAATGTTTATGAATTAAATAAAGGCATAGCTTACAAGAGCGTTATATCATATTCTAACATAACTCGATTTGTTTTCCTATTAAACAAAGAAGGCTGAAAGAAAACTGTGTGTTATTTTACAACAATTTACTGTTCTGACGTCACAATTGTTATGTCATAGCGTCAAACGGCATAGCAGCGTGCTGGAAAAGAAACCAACAAAAAACATGCAAATATTTGATAGACTTCGTCAAGGATATACTTAAAAATCCTCGGTAACGTGTTAGAATCGAAATAGTATATCTCATTTAGTGATTTGCTATTGAATAAGATGTGTGTTATTCCTTCGCATTTTAACTCCAAACAATGATTTTATTCAACGACAAATCACTGGATGAGATATATTATTACACCAAAATTAAAGAATATAAGAAAGTTTTACCATATGATGCATGGAACAGTTTTTGAAAGTGTTAGATATAGTGTATTCTGAACCCAGGCATTGGTACATTGAAAGCAAAATTAAACAAACATGTTCAAAAAATAAGAAAAACATATTTTGAACTAAATTTTCCATAAAGAATATACTAGTACAATGGGTTTTGACTGTAGTATACGAAGTAAAAGTAAAACACTTAAAATTAAAATTTGTGTAACTATAACGAATGGAATTGCTAAAATTGTTCTATAAAAGCTGAAAGATCTCAGTCAGATGAACTATATAAAACAATGATCTGGTTATCATTTCTTGACAGGTTCAAGTACCGCACGGCGTCAATGGTCTTCCAAACAGTTAAATTAATAATATGGCACTATGTTAATGTCGGTAATGGTGACTAAATATAAAGTATTCAATTTGAGGTCAATTTCACGAAGCATATGAACTACTTATCATGTATGTTTGGAATCGTATGACTTTAAATATTCGGAATGGCAATACTTTGAAATGCTGTTAAAGAAAGGCACTATGCAATTTATTGCAATTAGATTAGAGGCAAATGTGAAACTCCTCTGTGTTTATTTTTCTCTTTTTCTTCCACGATTGCTCCATTTTTATATGATTGTTTTGTCGATCTGTGTGTTTTACATTTTCTCTTTTTGGGTCAACCATTTACCCCTTAATGCATACACTATTTAAGCATTTCGTTCCTTGAAAGTTTCATGTAGTTAATAGAGTAACTTTGTTATTTCCTTTTAAGATCTATTTAATGCGAACCATTTCTCAAAGTTACCTAGTGCAGTATAAATAAAAGTTGTTGTTAGTGCTGATACAAGTAACTTGAACAAAAGACACGTTATGTAAACCATAAAGCTGCTAGAAAAGCATATACAAATTATAAATGGAAAAAATACAACCACACACGCATGTACTCAATGCCAGTACAGACGACAGAGTAACAGAAACATTACAATTAAGGGCCAGACAAAGCAGGTCAGAGAACACCGAACAAATTAGTCTCTGGCGGCTTCAATAAACACCTATCTTAGAGGTTGTTATCTATTCCGTCAGACACATTTATAGAGGAGAAGTGGTTTCAAACACTCAACAAGTAGTGTCTCAAAGTATTCGGGTCTTGAACTCAATTAAAATTTAACCAATACAGTTGTAAAATTGCCATTGCATCTGGAAACAACAATTCCATAAAACGTACTTGTGCATTTGTTTTGTTGCGTTAAACGTTGCATCATTGCGACCATCCAGCTTTGAATGGTTAAATGGCGTTATTAGGTCCTTGGTTTAATCAACGGCCGCCTGTAAGGCAACTGTATGGCTTCCTCCCATAAAAGAATAGTATCCATAAGCAAATTTTTGAACTCGCAGCTGGCTGAGGCAAGCGATTTAAAGTCAGCGACTTTAAACACTTACCCACGGAAGCTCCCTTGATACAACAGGTCGCATAATTGTCTTCAAACTTCTAGTTTTTTATTATTGAATTTCGAATTCAGATCCATGTTACGAGAGTAAAATTTAGTAAATTATTTTCGCAATTTATGATAAATGTAGCTGTGCCGAGGGAGTTTATCAGTATAATTACATTGATTACTAATTTTGACTTGAAGTTTCTTTAACAAATATTAGCAACTGAAAAATACATATCCTATGGGATGATAACAGACGGGGCACATCCCCATCTAACACAATTTTATGAAAAGTAAATAGATAAAGTAAAAGTGAAATTATCCCTAGCAAACTTAATAAAGCAGTTCAGTTTGCTATATATAAGATATTGCAGTGAAGTGGTATTCATAGTACATGAATTGCATTGTACTATATCAGATGAACCTTGATATTTTAGTTAAAAATTTATCGAAGATTTCGCCATACTTTTCGTATACTAAATAAAAAGCTTTTTACCGTTATTTGTATTGTAAATACGTATCAACACGTAGTAATTGTGTAATAATTGCGACGTCATGATCCCTCCCTAGAGCAGATTCCATTAGACTTGAAAATAATTGATATGTTTATAAACCCCATCAGCTTCTTGAAGAAAGATAATATTTTCTAAAACACAAAAACACTTCAGACGTCATTATGAAGTTGGTTTTGTCTGGTGATTCGCTGTAGTCAACTCAATCATTGTTATTATTAGAACATTAATTTATTATGATAGTTACTTAATAACTCTTAAAGACATTGTTTGCTCTTACAACCAGCGTTGCCATTAACAACTCAATTACCTCCTCACACAATGATATAGAGACCCTGTTAAAACTTGTAAATCGAAAGATGTTAAAATTTATCTATAATAAAATGAAGACAATATCAAAGAAGAAGATAAAAGTCAATGAACATTTTACCAGTTCAGTGTTAGACTATTCTTATACAAGAGATACCGCAAAGCTAAATGTGCATTTAACCTAAACCATTGACTCTATCATTATTCAAACATTTAGTGATACTGGGAGAAACATGTTTATCCTAATAATTAGCGTAATTGCTAAACAACATTATTTACTTAGCATGGCAAATGGTAATAAATGTCATATGACATCTAAAGAGTACAATTAATCCTCCACAGATATACATTTATCCTCCATTTACTGCCTAATCAACTATCTCTTGTTACATAATAATATTAATTGGAAAGCTTGTTGGTGACCGAATACGGGATATACGCTGTCGCGGAAATCCATATCCGGCAATAAAACACTAAATGTACTCTCTGAAAAGATATCTAGCTGGAACTATATTAATCTGACTTGATTCAGTTAAGCCAGCGATTCGGAAGCCATATTGTTTTAATCAAAATTAATATCGGAAAATTACTAGCAGTATATAAAATATATAATGTCTGCACGTGATGTTTATTGACCAATAGTAGAAATGCAAACAAACTTGCAGAGTGCGAGATAAAATCAAATATCATTCGCTACAGTTTTCAGTGTTTGTATTATATTTACAAGTCAGTAATAATAATACTAAAATATAACAGTTAATTGCTTCTATATTGAATAACATGGCATTACTTTACATTTTTCAAAAAATGCTTATGTTGTAACCCATGAGAAATGTGATTTATGTAAGATGAAAAATCGTATTCTGTGTATATAGGGCAAACGGCAATTCGTAATTAACAAATGACTTTCTGACTCGGGATTCTAATGACATGCAAATTCTTTTAATCGGTGTGCATTCACGGCGTTGAGATGTCATTAAAAAGACAGTGTGCTGGTTTTAGCGTGTAAAGGAGTCATTTTCATCGTCCATAAACGACGAAGTCTGTATTAACTTGAAACGTATTTGAAGAGAAATCAATACTAGATGTAAACTAGTAAAATATACTTTAAGAACATTTAAAATCAATATCTTAATGGCATAGGTATTTTGTATTTGGCAACATGGTCCCGTAATATTTTGATATCATTTTTTTTCATGATTAATACATTTGCATGAAATATTTTAGACATTTTATATATATATATATCAAAATATTTGATAGATCTTACTTACATTGGTGGTTGCATGATTGTAAGCTTTATTCTATTTAGGTAAAATCAAAACGGCAAAATGAGCATGCAGTCTTTAGTCTAGTCTCTGCTGTTTCTTTGAATTACATCAGTTGCCTAAGAACATAAGGATGACAATAAAAGCTCTTGCATAATGTATTAAAAAACAAAATTGATTTGTCAACAGTATTGTATTCTTCCGCACTTTGGCAATAAATGTCTCTTTAGTGTCACGTGGTGATAGTTATAAGAATATCTGCGTATTGCAGCACTGCAATTAGAAACACCAACTATCACGTATCTAAAAGAGCGGTTAGAATAATACACTGTTACAAATTGAACCATTTGTGTCTCCCAATACATCCGCATATAAACTGGCGATGGTCGTGGTCAAATCTGTTAAAAGAAAATACGAAATAAGAATTATGACTTTTTAGATGTTCCTTCACATTATGGAATAGAATTTGTTACGTTCGAATGCAGATATAAAGACGGATGTGGATTTTGAAACGTATGAAGTTTTTTCCTAGTTGCTTCATTAACGTAAAAATGTCAACTTACTCTGGCAAAATTGCCTAATAATACCATTCTTTTAATACGTTCATCTTCGAATATTCTAGTAATAAGAGAAATCCTGAAGCTAGTGAACTAAATGTCCATGTCTCATGTTCTTCATGAGAAATTCAATTTCCAATTTTCCAAAAAATACTAACAAAGTCCTCATCCTACAATCAAGATCTGAAAAACAAACGCAGAAACATTTACGTTTTGTAGTGATGGCAAGAGGAAAATATGTATTAATCTCAGTATTTTTTCTATAATGTTTAAAATTAATAATTACAAAATATATTTTCGTCTTGACTGTACAATGTAGTATTGATAAACTAAGCATTCCATTGAACAGCAATGGCGTTTTCTTGCCGCTCTGTAAAGGCAATGATTGTATGTGTATATGGTTCCTTTTTATTTTCATAAATTTATTTTCTTGATTATTGTTAAGTTTTTGGAATTTGCCATGTGCGGCGATAACCAGAGTTCTTCTCAACCGGGGGCTAGAGGGCGTGGACGGTAGCATGCATTTCCGCTACCGTCCATGAACAGGCTCAATCAAACCGAGCCTGCAACATTTTCGTTTTTGTCGTGTTGAGCGACCTGTGAAGTTTCCACTTTTCTCTATTTTACATTGTCCTTTGATTTTCGAACATTTTAGGGATAAAACAGAGTTTACACCCATTAAACTTGTTAAGCTCCCCATAGGTTCTGGTTAGGTTATGTGGTTGGAATTTTACTATAATTCACAATTCTAATTCATATGTGCTTTGATTTAGCCGCAAAGATTCACAGAAGGGAATTTAGGGGATTCAATACTAACAAACCTGTATTTTGCAGTCAGCCATGGAAGCAAAACAGTTTAGCAGCTTTAAATAGGTAGAAGCCTAAGAAAAGTTCAATTCAGAACAAAATGTCAATTTGGGATGTAAGCTGAATGAGTGTTTAAAGCAGATGACCGGCTAGGCAGGTCCTATCATAACCCAGAATAAATACCTCAGAGTAGACCACCCGCAAGTTGACATTGTAACGGAAAAAATAGCAGAGTGCCTCAGATAACTATTAAATGAAACATTTAGATTATAATTTATAAAAAGTAAAACGGGTAAACGAACCAGACACCAGACATAATGTTCAAAACAAAAAGCAAGTTGGAACGGCAGGTAGTATTTTACATTTTATTATATATCACGGCTACAGAAGGCTTGCTGTAACGCAACAGCGACGACTTTTAGATAGATAATAGAAATCTGAAAGCTCAGATGTTTTAGGATTGAAATGACTTGGAAATCGACCTTAAGTTTGCTATCAAGAGTTATCCTTAACTATGTTTTACTAAATGTACATGTTTTGGAATCAATAGTCCGTAAGTGCTGGTGTGTTTTAGTATGATAATGATACCAATAACTAAAATTTAAACTTTTTAATTGCTTATTCATCAGGCAAATTTATAATATTAGAAAATAATATTGCCACTGGATTTGTTATCGAATAATGTTGAACGGTTACCATCATTCATGACAACTAATGAAGTCAACAATATTCCTAATGCTCGGCTATCACTGGCTAAGAAGACTTTATCAAACAACTGAAACACAAGAACAAGTAATACCATCGTTGTGACATCATTTTACGACTGTCACATGGTACTTACTGTGTTCAGTTGTGTAGGTTAATCAAATCTGTTTGAAGATCATTGTCATTGCCGAAAGCAACAACGAAAAATAATAAATGTTGACGTGAAACCAAAGCCTGTTACATATTGTACAAATTAGACAGTTATTTATCATTATTTCTTTTGGATACGTCACCATTATCGTACAAATGTACGTAACTGAATGACCCTTATATTTGTTTGAAATTCAGCTTATATGACTTACATTGATTGCCTTTCCAGAACTCTACGCCTACACACAAGGTACAAGGACAAAAGAAATATCTACTGATGAATCAAAGACAAATTGTCTTTGAAGATACCAGAAAAGGGAACGCTACTCTAATTATTTGCACACCGAACTTTTCATTTTGTGATAAAATATACTTTTAATAATGTTCGCTGGTAACTGACATTAATTTAAAAAGTGATGCAAATCAATTCTCTCTTACTTTTCGTATACAATTAAGAAGTCTTATTGTGACATCTAAATTATTTTTATCCCACCTTGCAGTGTCCTCAAATCTGCTTCATCCACATTTAATAAATTCATGAGTGTTATGCCCTTTCGTAACATTCCTTAGCGGCTCTGGAAAACAGGACATATAATAAGCTATATAATTTTGCTAGCATTTGTAACTCAACTTAAGCTTCCTTTATTTAATTATCCATGTGAACCTGTGATATTTTCTGTAACTTAAGAATATGTATTAGATTTTCATACACTGTCTTTTTTTGTCAGGAAATTAAAAATGAAAAAAGTAAATAGAAACAACACGAAACAAACAAAACTTCTTCATTTCCATCTTATTTGTTACTCTCTAATTGATCATCGTCGGTTATCATCGCTGTTAATGCACATCTTTACACGTACATGTATGCATACTATACTAGACAGTCGAGCCAAAGGGAGAGGATGCTGTGGGTGAAGCCCTGGCGACTGAGACACGTCACCCTAGGACACTACGACACCTTGATGCAGGAGTTGACCTGGGAAACGCATGGAACTTCAAAGCCTACCGCAGAATCAAGCCACCGCTGTTTCGAGAGATGGTGGACAGACTGATCCCAAGAAGTACGAAGTAACAAGGCTGCCGTCCATGCTTTCCTGCCGATCAAAGGCTGACTATCATGCTGAGGTTTCTTGCTACTGGTGATTTCTATCATAGCATGGCGTTCAGCTTCAGAGTGCTTAAAACCCCGTCTCCGTGCTGGTTCCCGAGTAGCGGCGGGACATTGTAGCTGAATTGTAGGACGAGGTGCTGGCAATGCCGGCACCTCCAGATGGCTGGCGGGAGGTGGCATGTGCCTTCTCCAGACGTTGGAACTACCACCATTGCCTGGGTACCATTGACGGCAAGCACATCGGCATCAAAAATCCAAAAAAGCCCACCAGCGCGTATTACAACTACACACTCATGCTTTCTTTCGATCATTCTTCTGGGCGTGGTTGACGCGAACTACACGTTCCTATGGGTGAACGTGGGTGCCCGGGATTCCGTGTCAGACGCCGGTGAGTTTAACGGGTGCATCTTGAAGCGGAAGATAGATGCTTCGACGCTTGATATGCCCGACCTGGCCCTCCGTCTCAAGATGACCAGGACACTCCCTACTTCTTCGCCGGTGACAATGCCTTCGCGCTGCTACCCAGTATGATGAAGACCTATCCCCATTGGTAACTGAAGGTCGGCGAGAGAGTTTTCAATTACCAAACCTTCAGTACGATTCCCATGGGAAGCTTGCGGAGACTGTACGGCAAATGCACTGAAATAGCAGGATTTCCATATAATTTCCCCACAGCGTTCTTATGGATTCCTTCCGGCCTTTCTCCAAGAGCCTGTACAAAAAAAAATGCACGATGCTCGTATCTAATATGAACACATACGCCGTAGAGCTTAGCCACCTATGATGCCCCAAAATCGCAAAGAAAATCGTAGACTAATTTATCTGCACGGCGCCCGTGTCAAATGAAATTAGACATAACTTACAAATATAAGAACGTAGAAATAATCGTTTCGTTTCGCAATGAACTGTACTCATCGAGAATAAACCAAGAAACAACAGCTTGACATTGATCACAGACAGTATGAATGACATTATTTCCTGAATTTTGTTTCTTTGTGCTCTAAATGAAATATCAACACATGCAATAAAGCTATCGACCGGAAGCCAATAAATTGCTAGACCACGATCTTACAGCAATCCAATTACCAGTTTTTCATCAAAAACCATGGCTAACTATAGAAAAATATTAATTGGGTTTGACACGTAAATTGTCGTGTAGACTGATTTTGTAGTTCATACTGAGAATTGTGTTAGATAAGGAAGTGCCCATCAAACTAATAATGTTGTTTCGACGTAAATAATTCAAACTAATGTACAAAACATATAGTTAAGAAACAATGTCTAAAGTATGTAAATAATCAAAGGATAGGAATGATCAGTGAGTTCAAAAATGTACAAGATATAGTAAAATTTATGATCAGGATCTGAATAAATGAACAAATTGCCAATATCGAATGTAATTGAGAGCCGTTCGTTATGCAGTTAAAGTGCCTAGTTAACGTTAGCCCACACTATTTAAGAAAAATAATAATATATCTAAAAATCCATAGAATATGAGTACTCTAAAACTGACTACTGAAGCAAACTTATTGACAAAAAAATCCAAAATATTCTTCTATATGACCAAAACTATTGCGGCACAAGATAGTAAACAATTGCAACACTTTTGAATCAAAGCAGAAAATTTACATTTGCCTTGCATTTGCACCAATATTTAACTTTTATCTTCACTCACTTTTTATTATCATTTTTCAGTGTCAATAGTTCAACCAAATTGTGGGCGATTAGCTTTAAATATATTTTGGCAGGCACTGATTTTTATACATTTGCAGACAAAAATCTTATTCTTAGGACTATATTTTGTATGTTAGCAAGCAAAAATATATGACAAATCTCTCCCTATATCTGATTCAAGTCATTCATATTTTTAAATCTTCAAAAATAAAATACAATGTATAAGAGTATAAAGGGTACATGTACAAGCTTTCCAGCTGGAATTTATTTGTGTTTGGAATTTTCATGAAGAATCTAGTAAACTCTCCTCCATATTTCTAAATGCATCTATACAAAATAACTTAATGCAATTTGGTGGAATTACTTTATTTCTGTGTTTAAGTTTATTATAGATTCCTTTCAAAATTGAACATCATGGAAATGTATCTCATATAATTTCTCTCACACTCATATCGTCTGTTTTACGATTGCTCGAAGGTACGGTTACTAAGTTTAAGACGAATTTATTCACTTTTAAGTTTTAAATCACTAATATATGAAATGCTGTGTCGTTCCCAAGTACAGTTTGTGAAAGCATCAGTAGACGTCATGGAAATCATATTACAGTTCGGTTCGTCTCTTGAAAGCAAGTGCATTTAGTCCTTGAGGAAGATTTTATGGATAAATGTTAATTATTTTTACACTCAGCATAATGAATAAAACCCATTTTTTAAACCTCAGAGAATATGGACATGAAACTGGTTTTTGCATATAAAGTGAAATCAAGAACATAAACATTTGATAGTTGCATTTTTTGCAGTATATCTATGACATCATTACACATTATATAAAAGTTGAGTTATTGCTATAGACTGTGAAACAATTTTTTATTTTTAAATGCTGAGCAGCAGCAACATTTGACTTCCATGGCATTTATAAGCTGAGGTAAACACAAACCTGGATTACTTTGCTTTCGACAATCAAAAGATAAGTTCTGTGTATAAAAAATGTTTTGAGAAAGTAATAATTTATCAGGTTTTGGTAGCAAACCTTCCTTGACAGTCAGTCACGTCCTCTTAGATTTAAATGAATGACGGAAAATTCAAGCTTCCTTTATTCCTAAACAAAACAACATAAGCGCCCAATTACATCTAAATGTATAAACAAGCAAATGACCCCATAAACGAAGGAATGAACACGCAAATTAATACACTGCAAGTTAATATTAGATTTCAATGCCGATAAACCCTTTAATCTGTCTGATAAGGCACTACTTAAAAGGCAATATACATTTAACATGTGGTGGAGACGAGACATCAACACAGCCTTTGATCTGTTTTCTACTAAACGGCTAGAGAAACTTAACGTTATTTATTTATACTAATTTATTTTAGGTCGATCGTGAAGCATGTCCTACAACTTACATTAATCACTGTCGAGACTACATTCCTGATGGAATCCATCGCCACGAGGGTATGAGAGATGTGAAGCCCGTTTTTCTTTTAATGCTGAGCGTGCACACATATCATTTTCGTAACAGTTATGCTAGATATAGTTGTACAATATTCCATCGTTCATACTGCTTGTGATAGCCAATTTTCTTTTCTGGTTTTATATAAAAAAATTAAAATGCTTTAAAGCATTTAAGCATGATTAGGTATAACGAAATGAATAATATTACCAAATAAGTTGCAGGTCTTAAAACAGTTAATTGATTTTATTATCATCCAAACTATATACTATTACAGTAACTTTTACACACAATATTGTTCGATGTATAATTAGTGAGACTCAGGGAATTTGCTTAACGCTCTGTCCTAATAAAATCTGTAAAAATGTCCTTTGGATGCAACTAAGCAGAATAATAGCAGACTCGGTTCGATTGAACCTGTCCACGAGAGGTAATGAAATATGTAACACATCTCACGTCCCCTAGCACCGGCTTAAACGGAACTCTATTACACATCAACTGAATGGACTCCCTGATCCCAAAGGACAAAAAAATAAGATCACTTACACATAAAAATTAAAATGATAATTAAATGACTACTCTAATAAAACCTTTCAACCTTGATTTTAAATATGTTTGGTTGCCCTTGCAGGGTTATTTTTTCGATGCATAATAATAGACATTTTCACCTGGCTCTTGATTATGATGCAGACACCGAATTACGACTAAAGGTAGTTGCGATATCTCAAAATTATAAAGATAATTAATTTAAAAGAACCAATGGGTTGCATTTAAGCTGCATATTTTAACAGTAAAACTATAAAACTATTTATATTTTCCTTTGAGTTTAAAGCGTTGTTAGAAAGCTAAACTGCGTTGGCTTGAAATACAAACGCTAGTATTCTTTTTTATTGCCTTTCTCATTTTCTTTTAATGCCGTATTTCCGGCAGGATATTTCAGTATAAAAGATTAATGCGGTGTTTCCTTTTTTGTCATAAAAGCCATCCCAGAAAAGATTGCCTCAATAAATAATCTATTTTAGTAGTTTGGTGACTCGTAAAATGTAAACAAGAGGGCCATGATGGCCCTATATCGCTCACCTGTTATCATTGCACTTGAGGACAAGAAGGTCCTCAAAACAAATATCTAAGTCCAAAAACAGGAACAACAAAGGGAAGAAATTTAACAAAAAAGAAAAAAAAATCTTAAAAGGTAAAGATGTGTCAAAATACACCTAAAAATTGGATGTACCATCCATGTTGTACCAAAGAAATGTGGTCTCGGGTTTTCCCTATGGCCAATAATAAAAACGTTTCTAAAAATAAGCTATTTATAGTAACATAAAAGGGAAGTAATTAACAAAAATATTGTAAGTGAAAAAAAGAAAGATCTGCCAAATAAATCTGTTAACATAAATGAAATTTCAGATCAGTATCTTCATTAGTTATGGAGATAAACCTATTTTAATTTGAAATAAAGGGAGGTAATTTGCCATAAAATCAGTTCATAGTTATCTACCCTGATTGTTTCAGTCCAACTAATAATAATGAAATTTCAAATAAGTCCTATAAGTACTTACTGATACAAATCCTTTTTGATTACAGTCGGGGGAGGTAATCAGATACAAAATAACTCTGAAACCTACGATTGGATCTGATTTGCCATGGAATCCAAGATTTATTGTTGTTGAAGATATTTTGGAAGTTTGTATCAATAAAAACCATAAATGAAGTCTCTATATGGCTGCAAAAGCTAAAATAGCCAATTTTGGACTTTTAAGGGGCCATTACTCTGGAACCCATGATTGAATCTGGCCAGTTGAAGAAAAAAAGTAAGATCTTGTGGTGATACAAGTTGTGTGCAACTTTGATTAAAATCAAATCATAAATGAAGCTGCTATTGTGCAGACAAGGTCAAAATAGCTAATTTTGGCCTTTTCAGGGGCCATAACTCTGGAACCCATTATGGGATCTGGCCGGTTCAAGAAAGGAACTGAGATCTTATGGTGACACAAGTTTTGTGCAAGTTTGATTAAATTCAAATCATAAATGAAGCTGCTATTGTGCAGACAATGCAATGTCAAAATAGCTAATTCTGGCCCCTTTCAGGGGCCATCACTCTGGAACACATAATGGAATGTAGCCAGTTCAAGAAAGGAACCAAGGTCTTATGGTGATACAAGTTGTGTGCAAGTTTGGTTAAAATAAAATCATAAATGAAGCTGCTATTGTGCAGACAAGGTCAAAATAGCTAATTCTGGCCTTTTCAGGGGCCATAACTCTGGAACCATAAGGGAATCTGGCCGGTTCAAGAAAGGAACCGAGATCTTATGGTGATACAAGTTGTGTGCCAGTTTGGTAAAAATCAAATTATAAATAAAGCTGCTAATGTGCAGACAAGGTCAAAAAAGCTAATTTTGGCCCTTTCAGGGGCCATAACTCTGGAACCCATAATGAGATATGGCCAGTTCAAGAAAGGAACCGTAATCTTATGGTGATACAAGTTGTGTGCAAGTTTGGTTAAAATAAAATCATAAATGAAACCGCTATCGTGCAGACAAGAAATTGTTGACGAACGCACGGACGGACTGACGACGGACGACGGACGAAGGGTGATCACAAAAGCTCACCTTGTCACTATGTGACAGGTGAGCTAAAAAGGGGACTGTCCGTCCTTCTTTGCTCATTTAGGTATACAATCATCCGAACACACGCCGAGGATATATTGTCTTATTTTTCGCTAAGAACAAAGCCATGTCTAAATTATGTTGCACTTATTAAGTGAGGTCACTACAGCAATTGTCAGCATTGGCGTCATTGAAAGTATGCATATTGTCTGAAAATCTCAACTTTATTTGTTCGTTAAATTTAAGTGATAGGCAAGAAAAGTGATCTTATATGTCTTGTCTATGAATCACAGCTCTTTTACTTTATGCGAATATTGACATACTCCTGCAGGCACAATTCTAATCCTTAAGATCAGAACTATATTTTTGAGGGAGAGTCTCATCTCTGCGCATTGGATTTATACTCAAAATGTTCTAGAACAAATCTTCAAAATATTTTAAAACAATGTGAAGATGTGTCGATTACCCTTAGGTTATCTTCCAAGTTTCTTCACTCATATAATTTTATATTATTTTTGTTGCAGTAGGTACATCTTGGACAAAAAAGTTCGATAAAATCAAATATTCCATTTGTCATATAACATTTGACACAAATTGTACAAATAGCAGATTACTATTAGGTTGTTAAAGAGTCAGCAATTACACTTTTGATAAAGACAGTTGTTTCTGCATTACTGCGAATTTAGTGAAATACAATCAGACAATCAGAAAATGAATTAGTTTAGATGAAAATAATATTGACATTACAGATGTATTGCTTCAAGGAAATTCCCCAGGGTCCGTATCACCAACAATTCAAGCCTGAAATTTAGATTCTAACTTTCCCATGACGTTGTTTGTAGAGGATATATATTTCGGATATTTTCATGAGAGGTATCTTGTTTTCAATCGTGTATTATTGTAAAGTTTGATCAAAATCTACGTAAATATGACATTGATAGAAATTAATATACAACATTTTATAGTGTTAGTTTCAATTTCGGACTTAAAATATTGATAAATCCGGGTTCTTTTTGTATCTCCAGTAGAGAATCGATTGCGAATATCTGGAATTGAAATACGTCGGTACAATTTTATCCGCAATATTAGCTGGGACTATTATGTCAGTAAGGTATCACTCTGAGTGTGTACATCGAAAGGTGTAGACATTTTATGTGCTGTGTACATGTGTCTAGTGAATGTCAGTAAGATTGACTTTGTACACACACACACGCACACACACCAAACGTGTCTGCTATTATGTTGTTTGGTTGCGTTATATACTTCCAAAGGATCTTTTCACAGGTCTTATTGAGACATTTCGTTTTTTCGTTTAATAAATGATTAGCTATACAAATACATAATGTAAATAAGGGCCGTTTTTAGTAAAGGGTAATATGGACAACACTAGAATCTAAATAAACGTAATGTTTTGTGCAGTTAAACGAATAGGAAAATAAAATTGCAGTCTGTTTAGAAGACAACTGACAAATGACATTTCAGTTTACATTCCTTTTCATATCATGTTGGATCCGCATTTGCATTTTAATTAGTGTTCGTGTTGCTGTGAATTGTCTTCCTTTACATTTATCAAAGGAGACAAAAAACAATCCAATTTCGTCCTTCGTCGATTAAATCTAGACGACTGATTAACAATTAAGATGTGGGTTAAAGATACGTGTATGAATGAGCAGCTTCCATTAAAATAGTTTTTCATACACTAATTCTAAATGTAGAAAATCCTGATTGAATGATAAATATTCATCCTCCCGTCTTAATCTAGGATAAAAGTAGACTGTTCCCAGATGTATGTCTTCCCAGCCAGTATATAGTTCACTGAACATCCATGTATGTAATATTATCTTGGGAAGATATACCATACGTAGGTTCCCAAACTAATGTGCGATCAGCACAAATTCAAACATAATTCCATTTATAACACCATTCCTTATGAAGGTGTCACATGCTTCACAATAGAAGGACATTGTGCTATACTAAATACTTCACTGACTCACCTTCACTATTACAGTACTTGGGATTTTACATACTACAGTGATATGAAAAGGTAATGAAGTAAAATATAGAAGCATATAGTTTTACAAACGAATTAATTTCTCGAATTCTCACAGGCAATGTTGAAGAATGAGGTAATTCTAACTAGACGTCAAAACATACATTTTAATATATAAAAAAAAACAATGCTTTTCATTTTCATTATATCTTTTACATTAATAATTAGTTTGTTTCAGCCTTCTAGTGTGTTGACGCCTGAGATATGTCCGTTTCACAAACAAGAGGGCCAAGATGGCCCTAGGTCGCTCACCTGAGAAACACACCAAAACAGTGTAAACATGTTTAACCTGGTGATTTCATGGAAACAAATATTCTGGCCAATTTTCATTAAAATTTGACCAAAAATGTGGTCTCTTGAGTTTAAACAAGTATTTTCTTAGATATGACCTAGTGACCTAGTTTTTAACTTCAGATGATACATATTCAAGCTAGACTAGATTTCACCAGGGCAATCATTCTGACATAAATGTATGAAGATCAATTGAAAAAATACAGCCTCTATAGCATACACAAGGTTTTTCTTTGATTTGACCTAGTGACCTAGTTTTCTAACACAGATGACCCATATTCGAACTTGACCTAGATTCCATCAAGGCAATCATTCTGACCAAATTTCATGAAGATCAATTGAAAAATACAGCCTCTATCGCATACACAAATTTTCTCTTTAATCTGACCTAGTGATCTGAATTTTGACCCTAGATTACCCATTTTCGAACTCGGCCTAGATTTTATCAAGCTGTTCATTCTGACCAAAATTCATGAAGATCTATTGAAAAAATACAGCTTCTATCGCATACACAAGGTTTTTCTTTTATTTGACCTAGTGACCTAGTTTTGTGAGCCCAGATGACCAATATTCGAACTTGACCTAGATTCCATCAAGGCAATCATTCTGACCAAGTTTCATGAAGATCAATTGAAAAATACAGTCTCTATCACATACACAAGTTTTTTCTTTGATTTGAACTAGTGACCTTTTTTTTACCACATATGACCCATATTCAAACTCATCCTAGATTTCATCAAGACAATCATTCTGTTAGTGACCAATTTTCATGAAGATCAATTGAAAAATACAGCCTCTATCGCATACACAAGGTTTCTCTTTAATTTGATCTAGTGACCTAATTTTTGACCCTAGATGACCCATTTTCGAACTCGGCCTAGATTTCATCAAGGTATTCATTCTGACCAAAATTCATGAAGATCAATTGAAAAAATACAGCTTCTATCGCATACACAAGGTTTTTCTTTGATTTGACCTAGTGACCTAGTTTTTTAAGCACAGATGACCCATATTTGAACTTGACCTAGATTTCATCAAGGCAATCATTCTGACCAAATTTCATGAAGTTCAATTGAAAAACACAGTCTCTATCGCATACACAAGTTTTTTCTTTGATTTGAACTAGTGACCTTTTTCTTTACCACAGATGACCCATATTCAAACTCATCCTAGATTTCATCAAGACAATCATTCTTACCAAATTTCATGAAGATCAATTGAAAAATACAGCCTCTATCGCATACACAAATATTTTCTATAATTTGACCTAGTGACCTAGTTTTTGAACCCAGATAATGCATATTCAAACTCAACCTAGATTTCATCAAGGCAATCATTCCCACAGTATTTCATGAAGATAAATTGAAAAATATAGCCTCTATTACACACACAAAGTGTTTCTTAGATTTGACCTAGTGACCTAGTTTTTGACCCCAGATGACTCATTTTCGAATTTGGACAAGATTTCATCAAGGTAATCACTCTGACATTTCATGAAGATCAGTTGAAAAATACAGCCTCTATTGCATACACAAGGTTTTTCTTTGATTTGACCTGGTGACCTAGTTTTTGACCCAAGATGACTTATTTTCGAACTCGGCCTAGATTTTATCAAGGTTATCATTCTGACAAAATTTCATGAAGATCAATTGTAAAATATAGCATCTATCGCATAAACAAGCTGAATGTTAACAGACGACAGACAAACGACAGACGACGGACGACAGACAGACAGACGCCGGACATTGAGCGCTCACAAAAACTCACCTGAGCATTGCTTAGGTGAGCTTAAAAGAAAACACTTCTTATTTGAACAAAAGACAACACGAACCGCACTGTTGCATACATTGTGTAACAGGTTAATCTAGTAATATATCAGTTAAATTGATTACCCCGTGGTGGCTTTAGATAAGTCGTCTGTAAACTGGCAAATTGTTTTTGCCATTGCTAGATTTGATTGATACTAAACAAAGACGATTGTCAAGGCAATTGGTTTTTCGAATAAACAGTTCAGATATTGACAACAATGTAACGATTAACAACTCTGATTATTTTATTTATCCAAGTTTTTGAATTATTTTAGGACGGTTATCAATTGAAGACATAGATAAACTTTTCTACCATTGTTTATTTATGGTTTGGCTAGAAGGCACAATGGTACAGCATACAGTCATCGTTATGTAGTGGGTAATAAGTTGTTATTACAATTACTTTAAATACGTAGGTTTAAACTTTGCTTCTATCTGTAGCCTTCACGCATGCATACAGATGAAAAAGATGCGAGTTATCAGTCATGATTTACAGCAAGACATTCATATCTAAAATGACGGTAATATTTACTTTATTTACGTTGTATATCACATTTCATCTTTTATCCTGAGATTGAATGTTGCATATGTAGGCGGGCATTGTCACAAACTGACATACGGGCCTTATCTTATCTGTATTGTAAATGCAGGTATTGCATCATCTTTTTGTAAATTTTTGAGTTATTGAGGTAAATGTCAGATTTCACGAATAAAATACCTCTCATGTTTTTCTGTATTTCATAACTTAAATTTCCATGTAAATTTCATTAAATTCGGTTCAGTAATAAGAAAGTTGATATTTTATAAACTTCAGTAATTTATGTTTTTATCCCCAAAACCACTATAATGGGCCTCAAATTGTCAATTTCAATCCGCGCCAAAGTAGTTCGATTCCCCGGCTATATCGTGAATCCCTAGATATGCCTTGTGCACACCACCTTCCGACATTATAGACGAATCTATGTCTGATTAATTTTTCTTGCTAGAAATTTATGCTCGATCGAGGTAAGGAATTTATTTGTTAGATTTTTGTATGATTTTTGCATTACGATTTTTATTTGGTAAATTTTTGTGCATTCTACAGAATTCTGTAACATTTACTTTTCGGCATGTGATTTTGGCTTGTTTCGGTATGTCAGGATAATTTATTAAATTTTTCAGACTTTTGTAAATTATTTCGAAAGAGGAATCTAAAATGTTTCGTTTATATAAGATGTAAAATTTGTACTGAAATTTGTAACATGATATTATAAAGTACTTTGTTTCAAAAACTTACGTCAATTATTTCGTTGTTATGGAACGCCATTACTGCATTGTATTGTTATGTATAAATCTATATGGCAAGTTTAGTACCATGTATGTAATATATTATTGTAATATGAAATTGTGTGCCAGTCTATTGCATATACATACAATGCCCGTTTTAGTGTATAGCATTAGATATTATATGGATGCCAACTATGATATAACGTTTGATTTACATTGAATTTTGTTAATTTGTAGTTGTATATAATAGCTGCAGTTTATCATTTCCGTATCTATAATGTTTCATCATAAAAGTTTCATATCTTTTTCATACTTTAATTTTAGTCTTTTAAGTAAGTAATTTTTGTAATAATGGAAGTAATAATTGACGTATTTTAATCATGTGACGTCTGAACTTAGTGGCACATATATTTTGTATAAGTAGCACGTATTATTTATGGGAGCCTACGGAGGTATGGTGTACCCAAATGAGCAGTTTTATGCCCTGACTTATTTGTTTTGCTATGGTGCTTACCATATGTTATATATTTTAGCTTCTTCCGCCAGACGATTTTCCTGGTGATGTCATAACCCGGAAGTACAATGCCCGAGGTTCACTTGTCTTCACTCGCCTGGATGTGATAATTCCAACGCAGAGCTTACGTCCCATGGTTGTGCCGTAAACCGCAAAGACGCTGATGTTTGTTATCCTCTGAAGTCAGCTCAGGGATGCAATCACCTACCACCATAGGGAGCCAATACGGAATCAACGTATTCACGGTTTAAAGGGACTTTATTTCAAGATACGTTTTGATATTGTTTGTGCTACTTAAAGTTCGCAATTAAATTAAAGAACTGTGACACGTCACTTTAGAATGGAACTGTAAGATCTTTTGTATCCGGAGATACTGAACTTTGATTTTTTTTTTCTTTCTTATAATCAGTTTTTTTTTTCATAACATCTATGCATTGTTAATAATCATCTTATATAAATAAATTTGTAAATATTGTATAGGGTGTTGATTTGTTTTGATGGTTACTGTCGCCGGTACGGCCTTTCCTGTCACAGGCATTTTAAACCATTTGTGGATTCTATTATCGTTCTTGCTTGGCTTCGTTATGAAGTAATCTATTGAAAAACAAAACATGTTTTAGCACATCATATACATAAAATCTAGGGCAAAGATCCGATTGAGATAGTTATGCTCCAAAAAAGTAGCTCCCTAAAAGCAAAACCGTACAGCAGAGGTGTGTGGATGTGTAAAAGGTATACATGAACACATACAAAGACGAAGTAATACGAATAGACTATATACATGTATTCAAGGACAAATCAAATTCTTCATGTGAAGAAGCCATCCAGCTGGATTACGGAAGGTCGGTGGTTCTTCCCAGGTGCCCGCTCGTGATGAAATAATGCACGGAGGGGCACCTGGGGTCTTCCTCCACCATTAAAGCTGGAAAGTCGCCATATGACCTATCATGTGTCGGTGCGACGTTAACTCAAAATAATAATAAAAAAAAAAAAAATCACGGAGTACCATAGTGAGGCGCCGCTTTGAAACGATTAGTGGTATAAACGTCACTGGGTAACTTAAATTGGTAAATTGCGTTCATCTAAAGCATATTCAATGTTTGTAGCACATGTCTTATATCTTTGAATGTATGTATCATTATTAAAAGAGATCACAGATTTTTTACATACTTCCCTATTTGTCTAAGTACATGTTTGCTGTCACTGTACAATTCCAACACCATATACATTGTAACCACGTGTCTTTCCCTTATTAGATGTTGAAAAAAATGGATCTATGGTGTTTAACTTTGCCTCAAGGGTTTCAACTGCTATTGGCCGAATTTGTAATTGTAAGGCTCTGCCAGTGGATCAGTATGGTTTCAATTTCAAGATTCTGCCAGTAAAATCTCCATTTGCAACTCCACCTGTTTGTGATCCAGAAGAAAACTATTCATAAATGTCTGTTTTGCATATATCATAGAATTTATCTTTAAAACAAATATGTATATCAATATGGAACGTGGTATATTTTCATTTACTGAAAGTTTCTTACGTAAGAAAAAGGATAGTAATACCGTGATCTAACAACTGTTGAAATGTAAGAAATTTTATAAGCATCCTTACAATTATACTTGTACAATAATGGAGAACTTACCTATTCTTAGAACTTGACAGCGATTACTTTGATTGCAATACCGATAAAATTCCATTAGATTCAAATAAAAGGATAATGTTATTTAAGAACTTTCAAACAGTTCATAATGGATTCTGAATACAACGTTTTCATGACTGTCATAGGATTGTAAAATAGCTGTGATAGTCGATATAACATCGTTTTCTTCTTTTGATATGCCATGTTGGCAAATAAGTTGAAACCCGTCAGTTTCTGTTATGTAATGTTGATACAATATTATTTGGATAGTCTAATTCAACAACAACACATGTCAATTAAAATACTTTTTGCTTCCTTAATCAGCTTTAAGGAATTCAATTACTTTCGTCATTTAGTTCGTTTTCTTTCATAATGATATATACACATTCGTAAAAACAAATGAAAGTCTGACGTCATGATGATTAGTGTACTCCTTTAAATATTCAGAGAGAAATCTTACAGTTATAAATGTATATAGGATAATACATTTATGTATTTAGATAATATCATATTGTCGTTAACATTTCAACACTTATTAGACTGTTTGTCCACTAGCGATTTTGCTTGTAACGCAAAATAGCTCTGTTTGAAAATGCTTGCATTTCTTGTCAAATGAAAAACACGTTCATCATCTGTAATTTCTGTAGCTAGAGATATAGAACTTATTTAGTTTAACTTAGTACATAGTCACTTCATAAACGAATACAGGTTCAAATGCTCTATTTTTTAAGACCGTGTATTGAAATGAACATAATCCTGCAAATTTATGGCAACCGGCTAGTTCATTTATGATAACGGTTTTTTTTTCTAATTATATAATATAATTTCAAAAAAAAAGGTTAATGCGTGATAATATTACAGATTTTGTCTTAAAATTAGCTTGTGTTTTTTATCTTTCTAATCATCAGCAAATATCTATAACAGAAACATAATGACCTATTTAGCTGGTAGGTTTATTTACGACTTATTTAATACTTACAGGATCATAAAGATACGTTCCATCGTAATAAGATCTAAAATAAATCTGGAAACGTCATACAACTATTTGACAGTTTTTCTATACAGATATCGTGTAGTGATGACATCATGACGTAATGATGCGATGCATGTGACGTTGCGCGAGCAAAATGGATACAATTTGTTTGAACCCATTAAAAATACATAAAATCAAAAGGATATTTGTTTGTTTCAGTATATAATCGAAATATATTTCACTCGTGAATACCATAATTCACATTTTAAATATTGCATATGGTTTTCACTCAGTGAAATATACTTCGATCTTACACTGAAACAAACAAATGGACCCAAGTTGTGTTTGCAAAATGACTTCACTCGAATCAAGTTTTAACACAAGTTTACAATTGCCATGCAATCTTGAATTATATTTCAGAAAATCACATGGTCATTCACATGTCATATCTAGTTACTGATAATATTATGGATATATAAAATAGACGATCATCAGATATTCAAGATATAGATATAATTGACTGAGTAAAATTGTTGATAAAATAAAGTTATTTCACAGTGTTGGGTAATTTAAAAGTGTTTTTTTTTTTTTTTTTTTCGAGCAATGAAATGTTTGTATACTGACCGTGGTAATGCGTACTCCACTGTGTTGCGCCATCTGTTTGTTTTGTTCTTGTTTGTATTTAGTTTACTACCTTTTTATAGTTCTGGTGTAAATATATTCTGTTTTCGGAGCGTTTGTCTTTCTGTCTACCATACCGTTGCATAGTTACTTATCATATTAAATGGAGTTTTATATAAAAAGTTTAAACTAGTAGAATCTCTGGGAGTATTGAATCACAGAAAGCAGCCGGTGCTTTGTTTCATAAATGCTAAAAAAGACATAATATATTGTAAGATAAATAAAAATAATATACAAGAACCTCCGGAAGCATTTAATCATAGAAAGCAGACGATACTACACACGACAAAGCAGGCGGCCCACAAGTTGACATTATGGTTGAATAATAGTAGCAGATGAAATGCTTCAAATACATATCAACAAGATTTTTTTGTATTATCATATACAGGTAATAATGAGCGGTAAACAGAAAGGACAATAGACATATAATGTAAAAACTAGAGACCCATTTGAAAAAAAAAACAATAGAGGAACCATTTTAGAACAGTCAGTAAATAACTTTATAAAGGAAAATGGTTTTAAAAGCGTTTTGCTTAGTGACTACCCATCCTCACACTCATCTGAGACGAGGAAGTGTATCCAAAGTGATCTCCAGCTGAGTAAAGCTTTTACCTTATGTGTGCGTTGTCTTTAAAGAGAACTTTTTCATTGATAGAAATCAACACGTTCTTAGGAACATAACTAGTCTACGAATGTATAGCTAATTATAAAATAGAAAAAGTGGAAACTCTAGAGGTCGCTCAACACAACAAAAACGAAAATGTTGCAGGCTCGGTTTGATTGAGCCTGTTCATATAAACCATACAAACATAAAATGTGTTCAATGTCTCTGTGACTGATAAAACAGGATGGGTAACTAAATCTATTCGAAAATGTAATTAATATGAATTAAACATGTTCAAAACCTGACTAAAATTCTCGTAAAAGCAGGTAGGAAGAGGTAAGTGACATTCATTTACTAGTAACAAAATAAAACGAAATAAACACGTAGTGCGATACATTAAAGAGCACTCAGTCAAAGTTAGATATACGCACAATTAATCCTCGTACAAGCATGCTTTTTTCAGAATTTGAACACATCCCAATCAACAGGAAAGTAAATAGTTGATTTCCGATTCTTAATCAAAAAACGCAGTAACATGATACTGATTTATTCATTTATTGCATTTCAAAACTATTTAGGGTCTGTCAAATCATACAATTCTGATGATAAAGTAGATAACTGTAATGAAAATCTCCGTTATCCATTAACTACACCTGTTGTGTAAAAAGAAATGTCTTTAAAAGAAGACAAACGGCGTAGAGGTAATAATGTAAATTCAGAATTAACAGAAAAGATTTTAGTTTATACATAATTTATGTTAGGTCGATTGTGAAGGAAGTTCGACACCTCATTCCTAATGGAATCCATCGCCACGAGGGTATGAGACAAGAGACCAGTTTCCCATTTAATGCTGAACGCCAAGCAAGGGAGCTACTGCTACCATTTTTCACGTCTTTGGTATGAATCGGCCGAGGATCGAACCCACGACCTCCCGCACTAGAAGCGGACGCTTTACCACAAGGCTATCGAGGCGGTTTGATTTTGATATGTATATACGAACACATTATTCATTTGCAAATAAAAAAACTAAGCAGCGAATTAAAATGATGAATAGGTATCCTTGCAGTGATAGAGGGTCAAAATGATTGACGTCCTGGGCTGATTCTGAAATAATTTCGTGTTAGGTCATAATCCCCCATAAGTAACCCACTAGCACAATATGTCGACCAGCATACAATTAGTTGGACTGGAAAAGGCTAAAGTAGTTGAATACATGAAATGAAAATAAAACCATAGCTTTTCAATCACTGGTGACCCCCATTACTCTAATCACTTGCTTAAGTTCTCAGTTAAAAAAAACTTAAAGGCAAAAATCAAACATTTGCAGATTGGGAGACCTTCAATAAATGTTGAAATATTTTGATTTGGGTAAAGAAATATGTAAACACTTACATAACATATGACGGAATAGTGATTTATAAATTTAATTTGCAAACCATTGCTGTTGTTCGCATAGTCATTATTTTAATGAAATGTAAGATTTTTTAGCTAACCTAGTGGCCTCTATTGGTGTTGTTGTTGTTTTCGTATGCACTTACTAGAGCGAGGGGAATGAACCCTGGTGTCAAACTATGTAGGAAATAACTCAGTTTCTTGAAATAATAACAAAGAATTGTTACATTTTCTGCTATATTTTCACGAATAACAGGAATTTGCTGTGTGTACGAAACCGCGTACAGTCCGAAACCAGGTACACTGACTCTACAGTTACAACCAGCCACCACTCATTAGTCTGTAAGCGAGATACGCAACGGCGGAAGAAGTTTACTTTCGATTTCTCTTATGGTGATAAATTACTAAAAAATTCAAAATTAGAATAAATCATTTTAGTTTTGGGTAACAAAACTAATAAATATTTTCAATTTAATATGTGCCTTTTGATATTCAATGTCATATAAAACTTAATAAATGCTTTATCTTCTTAGCGCGCACCTGTTTCGTGTCCCGATTGTTACAGAATATAGGTCAAAATCCATGATATACAGCTAGCGCCGAAAAGGAAATGTTAAGCAAAATCAATTACTTCTACAGAAAGAATAGAAATCTGAAAGCTTATGCACACAGATGTTTCAAGAAATAAATAGCAAAAGAATATTATAGTAACCGCTACATGTATATTTCAATTTTGAAATGACTTGGAAGTCAGTTTACTTTCACTAAATGTGTGCTAATTTACAGTTATATCAACATTGGCACATGTTTGCACCAACAGACCATGAAGCATTTTAACACTTGTGTATGTATTTGATTATTACAGGACTCCTTATATAAATCACCAATTCATAGTTTATGTTCTATGACTGGACTATATTCTACATTATGTTATATTTACTCGGCTAGCAAGTCAGATATTTAAAAATAAAGATGTGAAAATTAATTTCTTATATCAGGTTATAAAACACTTTTTGAGTGGTTTGACGATTGATCAAAATATTAGCTCTCGGTTATTCAAACCTCAAGTAATAGATTAAACTGTTAACTAGCAAGCCATTCAATAACTGTGTAGCATATGGTGCACAAATCCGATTTTTTATTCTAAAAATTGAAATCGTTTGTTCTCGACAGATTCACTGAATACTTTTCTTTGTAAACAACATCAACAAAATGAAGCTCTCGTTGTTTTATTTCTCCGGTATCGCTAAATTATATATATAGAGTGCATTTTCATGCTTATTCTAATTTTGGTAGCCCCACTTTATTTATTTATTTATTTATTAACTTTTGAGTTCATCCTTTTAGATATATATATTTCCTTGGTGCACTGCCACGGCTATAATATACTCATGGTATCTATGGGATGGGTTCCTTTAAATATGGGACAACAAAAAGAAAGTTTGCAGACTATAATAATCAATTTAATATCTCTTTCTTGTACCAAGATAATAATGATACAGATGTTTAACATGGACAGTTGTATATAATGGTGTATCAGTATCCTGGAAATAAAAATAATTCAGTTATATTATCTATTTTACAAATTATTCAAATGTCAAAATTACAACGCGATATGACAGATGACAAAAATGTAAACAAACATTGACCACCTGATAAAATCAGTCATGCTTAGCATTATTGCATTACAGGTAAAATATAATGTGTTTACAAATAGCGATCATACAATTATGTACCGGTGATAAAAAATTATATAGGTCAAAATATTTACCTGGAAATGTATAAGTTCCAGTTGAAATACAAAAATGCACAAATATATGAGCGGCTTAAAATGCAACAGATATCTTGAAATTTGACTTAAAAAGTGACCAGCGCAGTGATTGGTTGTTAGTGATCACGTGCATACGTTTTATATAGGTTCATTTATAGGATTCATATTGGAATATTATTGATTTATTTCCCTTGGACTAAAAAAGAAACTTTTGGAACTATGGAGCGCCATAATTGTCATAGTCTGACAACGCAAAACTAAAAACAACGGAGTATTATTGGCAGATCATTCAATTTCACTCTATGACATAATGTTTTAATTTGATATAAGATTTATTCATCAGTTTATTTCTAGTAATACAAGCATGAAAATAATAAAGAAAATAAATAATAATGGCTGTTAAATACTGAATTGTCCACAGGAATTGTACACATTCGTTGAGCACAATAGTTGTTCTGCTCTGCCTTTTATATTCCTTCTCAACGAAAACTAAATAACGAGTACCCAAATTTATCTGACAATGTTTCCTTTGGCGATAATTGTTATGGTTTATCTTAAGAAATGCATTAATCATTTTAGATTTAATAGGTTTGCTATCGTCATTCACATATAAAACTTGATCACATTGTCTGAACCTATTGACAGTCAATGTGGTTATTAACGTAATACACTATGTACATTATGGCATAGCCCGTGCAAACAGACTTTGCAAGCAATGTGATGCATTAACTGTTGAAAACAAAGTACATTTCATTTTTCACTGTCACAGGTACAATAACTTACGCTCAGTTCTTCTCAACAATCTAGGTGGAATAGATACATCAAATTTGCCAGAAATTGATATGGTTAAATCCCTTTTTTCAACAGATAGAAATATTGATAATGTTGGGAAGTTTATAGTAGATGCCTTAAAGCTATGAACCACCTAGTTCATTTTTCAACACATGTTATGCTCTCATGTTTTCAGATAATATTATCATACACCACACTATATTCACTTACTTTTTACTGTAAATTGTATAATGAATGATTTCTCTACAATGTTTTGAGTGACTGATAAGCCTTATTAGGCTGGTAATTGGTCTAATCTAATTGTTTAAAAATTGTACTGTATCTGTTTATTTTGTACTTGTCACTATAATGTCTATATTATATAAAAATATATGGCGTTGGCATCGTGAAGAGCACGAATGTATACTTTCTTCTTTACATGCGCGTCATTGGCGCTTCGTACAGTTAAAACGTTTGATACTTCAGCAGGCGTCAAAGGCGTTGTAATCACTCGAAATTAATAACATCAACAATATAAAATAGCCACAATGTATTTCTATTACTTTTAGAAATAATACCTTAAGTTTGTTTTCAAATTTCAAATTCAAGCTACCCCCAAAAGGTTTTGCTTCATAACAATAAGTCTTTTGAGAAAAACTGACATGTCTTTATCCAAAACCTTGATACTTTCCGTGAATGCAAATTTCATACACGCTGCAAATCTGTTTTGGATACAATGCAAGTCTTGTAAAAATGATAAGGTATATGTACATGTATTTATACAATGGTATTCAATGTTTAATTAATTTAATTAAATATATGTAATTTATTTCTAAATATTCAGTCACGCTCTCTAACAACCATTTCATGAATTTCGAGAACTTTATACACCTAACTTTAGTAAAGGAACCAGCGTGGGAGCAATCTGGTCTATCGCGTAATGGCGGACAGGTTTTTGAACACTAACTTTCACTTGGCATGACCAGAGAGGTCTAAATTAAAGCTGGTTTCTGTTTAAATTTCACTGTGGGTGTATTTTTGACATTTTGGTAGAAAAATTAGGAGAGGAGGTTGTATTTGGTGAAATGAAACTCAATTTTAGTATGAGTAGTACTTCCAGGTCACAGCAGTGTGATTTTGATGTGATTTTACAGGTAAGCAAATGTGTCTCTGTTAGAAGATACACGACTCTACTTTTCTCTTATTTTAAGTTAGTTTTATCATAACTCTTTCAAACGAAGTAAGGATTTGATCTCTAAAATGGGTCTAGCTATGTTTGATAGCTCATTAAAAATATATCAGTTTTATATAGAATATATAGGGAATACTAATTATGCTAGTGTGACCTTTATATTACACTCGGTGATGTTTTGTTTTATGAAGACTATTTAAAAAGTTACATTGTAAGGACAACTCCTTGCCATCATGAGGGATACATACCGGGTCGCTTTTCCTTAATTAACTTAAAACAAGTGGTGGTTCTATTTATTCACAAACAAATCACCGTTCTGATATACATGAACATTAATTTGTTTTACCTTACATACCTTTGCAATAAGCTAAACTGGGTATGTAATAACAAGGTGGATTTGTACCATTGAGGTACAGGTCCGAATCCTTGCTACATGCTTACAAACGTTTTCCGTTGACAAATGGCGTTTGAGTTGTATCACACTCCGCATATAGGATCTTTCATATAGCTTTCTTTCTGTTTATTGATAGTCTTGGGAAGTTGATATTCCGTGTAAAAGGTTTGTTTTCAGTGCTCTAGTTTTGCTACGGAAAAAGCAAAAAGTATTTCTAACAGATTCGTTAAATCGTCTTTTAAGCGATGGGCAAAGTGACATCTTGGGTATTTCTCCATAGGCTGGAAAATCGCCGTTTGATGTGAGCGATAATTTTAGTTTCAAATGAATGAAACGATTAATAACATTGAACTTCTCTGTAATCTAAGTACCACAAGTAGCCTTATTACATGCTCTTAATTACTCTCTGTATTGATCCTTCGAGTGTTCGTGTATTGCGATATTTATTGTTAAAACTGTGAAATGAATATAATTTCTTAGCAAATAACTATATTCCACGACTTTGCAATATGAATGAACTTAATTATAAGAAATAAAGCAGCGCCTGAATATATATAATGTTTTTGTAAAGCAAAGGTATGTTTGTCAGATCTCATATCGACAGCGGATGTTGCCAAGAACATTCCTTTCTCTGTTTCTAAAGATAATTGGTAAGTTGAATGTTCCTCAAATTCCATTGAATTACATTTAGATGACCGTACTCATTTAAATTTTCGGCGATCTGATCTAATGAGAAGTGAATATTATAATTAATTGGAATGGATTGCCTAGGAATCTTGATATGTATTACCAGAGAAATACTAAAATTGTTTTGCAATATAAAGATGTGGACCTTCTGTATCTTAAAACAGAGGCATTGGGACTTTCTAGTGTACATGGAGTAACATGCTGCGACTAGCCGAATGAGTTTCCTGCACTTACCATAGATGACATACTTGGATAACGGGACTTTATAACTTGTACTGAAACTGTCAGTTTATGAGACCGAAAATTAATAGTTGTTTTCAGTACTTTTCGTGATACAAGTAGAGGAAAAAGCAGGGACAGGATGCATGGTAACACAAGCAAACATTACTTAAACAATTTATTTAGCTATCGGTTCGTCAGTAACAATGACCATCTCCAAATTAAGTTTCTCATTGGCAATCTAGCGTCCAAATAGTCCAGAATATTCGTCACGCATCCTATACAGGATCCTATCCTTGTTTACAGAATTTACTACCTTCCGATTCCCACTTACACTGGGAGGACCCGAGATGTTAACATATCTACTTCGGGCTGCTTTATTAGGCAAATCTTTATTTGATGCTGAAAAGAATTAAATACGTATGTTACTTCAGACAGTGACAAAGTCAGCTTCCATTTTATGTTGGTTTAAACTTTATGCTTTTAGTTTACTAGTTTATACTTATTGATTTAAACTCAACTGTGATGGAAGCTTCAAGCTTATCTTACGACGTAAGAGCGTAACAGAAATTGAAGAGGATAGAATTTTAAAATGAAAACTCCCAAGTGTCACTGAGGAAAAGGGTCGACTCTGTGACGCAGTTGTCAGAAAATTGTTTTAAACTTACAAGGTATGCGTAAGCGACCGTAACTCTTCCCCTCTTCAAAGGAGTCATCATTTTGATGACGTGAATGCCATTTTAGCATAGAAAGTGCCATTTTAGGCACTAGATAAGGTCCGTATAACGGACGAGCCCCCATCTTACGACCTAAGAGCGTAACAGAAATTGACGAGGATAGAATTTTATGATCCCAAGTGCCTGAGGCGGGATTCGAACCCATGTCGCACGGGTAGAAGGAGACGACTCCCAGACGCAGTTGTCAGATTGGTTTTAAACTTACAAGGTATGCGTAAGCGACCGTGACTTTGGGTCTTGAACTACATTTGCGTTCATAAAAGCGTCAAGTTCGAAATTCAGTGTAAGATTTCCGAATACTAATTTTTCTGGGAACAGACACGATCCCGGAATTCGGCTGTGTCAAAAAAGAGCCACTAAATAAGGTTATTTAAGTAAAGCTTATTATAATAAATACAAACAAAACAACAAATGATGCATTAACCCTTATCATGCTGGACACAATTGAGTCTGCCTTTGCGACCAATGCAGATCCTGATCAGCCTGCACATCCGTGAAATCTGATCATGACCTGCACTGTTCGCCACTCAGTAAGTATCTTTTTGGTATTAATCCCTTTTAACAGTTAATAGTACTGTCCAAATTGAAAGGTGGATAAGTTCATTATAGAAATTTAGCAGGGTAAGGGTTAAGCATTTGGCGTTTCGCTGTGACATATTTACAAGTTATTGTCCATAGTGTATAAGTAATTGTACTTACGTGTAGATTCTGTCACAAGCGCAAGTACCAGCAGCAAAGCCACAACGTAAAATTTCATATTCCTGGTTTCGACGAGCAAGCATACAACTGAACGCTGTCGCAAATAATATATAATAGTAGAGGTAGCGTGCACATGAAATTCAAAACTGATTAAACTTTTTATGTAAGAACTAATTTAAAGTACAACAACAGACACGCAATAGAGGTTTCAATGTAGACTGTAGTCTTCATATTAATTTAAAAAAAGAACAATGAATTAATTAATTAACAAAATACATATTCTCTTTTTTTCAAATATTTTTGTGTTATGCTTTTGTTGTTAAAATATATCACAACAAAATACAGATATACATTCTGCATTGAGTTGTCTGCTTAACAAGTATATGAAATAGCTAAATGCAAGCCTTTTGTCTTGATCTTTGTCCATTAAACTTCCAAATAAGAAGCAGTTTGACCCAAATCATAGCTTCTTATCTTAACAATATTAAATAAAATGTGTACATACATGTATATGGATATTATTCAGTGCTTTAATAGGTATGCTCCAGACAATGGAAAATGAGTATAGAATGTACATCATTTGCAAGCTATTCAAAGTAGAGTTAGGAATATTTGCTCTCTGTTTTTGGTCTCGTTGCCATCTATCCACTTTCTGAGTTTCGTTTAGTTCTTGAAATATCTTCTCTTTTAATACATTTTCTGGAAAATACACGTGACGGGCGGAATGCAGACGGAGAAAGAAAGTGACAATCATATGCTCCTGGAATTGGGAAACTTGAAATATTTAATAAGCTTATATTTGTGAAAGTTTCTTTTATATGTCGAAAATAATTATTTACCTAGTTTTTAACCCTGTACATTGTATATGCATAAAATGAGGGTACTTGATATCAGTCAGGTACTAATCAGGTATTCGTTATAGTTAATATACATTTGATATAATTTGTTCCAGGGATGTGCCTAATTAATTTCAAAAATAATTAATTAATTCCAATTACATTGAGAAAATTGCTAATTAAATTAAATTAAATTACAAGCCATTTTCAAAAAGTAATTAATTGATTACAATTATTTTGCCAAAAGTAATTAATTATTATTAATTATTATTTTATCTCTAACAATTCAGTCATTTGCAAAACAATTTTTATTATTCAACATAATTATTTACCATTCAAAGCTTTTTTGACAAATGTGCATAAAAGCAGCAAATCAAATCATTTACCTAATACATGATATCAGCAAATGTCAGCAAGAAAACATATTGAAATTCAGCCATTCAGGTTGTATCAGCAAATGTACACATTGACATTCATAATGTGCAATATGTGTAATAACACGACAGAATGACAAGTTTCAATATCAGTTTTTTGTACATTCCTAATTATTAGGTTTAGTGACTAAAATGTTCACCCAGTGATAACACTTAACAGAACTGAATAGGGATTAACACCTCTAACACCTGATTGTTGCTACAACAATACCTGTCAGCTATTTACTGTCACTGTGAAAATTTCACACGCCCATTGATCAGTAAAAAAGCCAAAGTAATTGGAAGTAATTAGATTTAGTTGACAATTACAACCCAAATCTAAGTCAGTAATTAATTAATTTCAATTACTTTAATTTATATTTTGTCCTAATTATGCATTATTTTCAATTAGATCAAAATTTGTAACTTCATCAACGTTATTGCTTGTAAACATTATACCCCTGATGAAGGCATTAAAAGCCGAAACTAGTTGGAAATAAATTAAAAACCAGTTTGAAGTTGTTCTTCCATTTTCAATTGAATTATAATTAGGCACATCCCTGGTTTGTTCTGGTGCAAGTAAGGTTATAATACACCTTTACATATTCGTATAAATATATTATTATATACCTATATAAATTCTGTCAAAACACGGCTTGTATTTTACAAGTAAATATGAATTGGCAGAAAAAATCCGTATTGTACCTTTTGTATGTTGCCGGACTATTTTCATTTAATATGCATGACCTGACAGAGTTCTATAAATAGCGCACACAAAAACTTACACTCAGTTCTATTTTAACATTGCTAAATTGTTAAAACATTGAAGATTTCGTTTGATTGCAAAACGACAGACAAAAAGGTTGAGGTATATCATAAAAAGGTCATAATAACAGTTGCTAGATCTGGGATTTTGTATTCGGCTCCCGTGGATTTAGCCAGAACAGATTACACTCGGTGCTTGCGCGCCTCATGTTATCATACATAGCAAAATTCCATCGAGCCGAATACAGCATCCAAGATCAAGCTACTATTAAAATAACCCTATTTTATAAAACTAAGATAAAGCGATACATATTTTAATATGATAATCACTGAGAAAGGTGTTTTTCCTAGCTTTCGTATATATAATATCGTGGAAATACATTTGTTTAATACAGTAATTAAACTAACGAGTGTCGATCGATTCATATAGTACACTAGTTACATGAATCGTTGAAAAGTTTACAGGCTAACCCGTAAGTCATAGGATTTTGGTCGGTAGTACTTTTGAAATATCTATGTTTTAAATCAATAGTTAGCAAGCCCTATTCAGACGCTTTGTCACGTAAAAATATGCAAGAAACAGACCTGGCCAGCAAACTGAGTTTGACCTCGCGTGATCAGATCATAAATCAAGGTTCCGATAAATAACTACTGTAAACCGCCAAGGAAATTCTATTTTCTGGACAGAACACCAGTAATGGCTGTTTTGAACTTGTTTTTCATCGAACAAACAGAAACAGTGTACACTTCTGTCCAAATGATAAAAACTTTGTTACCTTCCAACGCATGATAAAGACATTAAGTCATCTTATAAAGCAATAATATGTCGAATAGAAATACATTACGCACTTCAAAGATATAACCATTTAGCCTTAATTGTGTGCTCACTACAAACGGTACTGACTATGCTCTTACTAGGATGTGTTTTAGTGCTGTTACATGTAGTCGACGAAAGTTCATTTCTGAAATGAACTTAACAGGTATTATATCTACCTGCCAAGCATCATTCGTTTTCTGAAACGGCTTGAAAAAACAGTATCATCTTTGTAAATCAAGTAGCACGCATAAAATTCCAGATATCGGCCGCGACCGAGGATCAAACTGAAATTTGCAAATATTGAATCGTCGGGAAACGGGTACCTATTTAGCTTTCAAGTGGCAGGTCTAACGATTGTTTGACCGAGTAGCTACTGAACGTTAGGTAAAACTTCACTTGGCAGCAAATTCAAGTTATTTCATTATATAAGTCGCCGGGTGCAAAACTGAGGTTAGCCTTTAAGTTAATTTTTTCTCTTGTATTTCATAATGTTAGGAATATTAAAGATCAATTACAAATCAATACAAAGAGGCTGTGTAAATTGGCCACACATATCAGTGGCGTACTGATTTTTAAACTGTTGTTGAATTAGATACCTACTAATGATTGTTTAGTAAAAGTGATTAAATCAGACGGTACGATAAATGGAACATTAGGTTACTGTCTTATAAATTTAAATTTATTAGGTTCGTCTACGAAACGATAAAAGTGTAATAAATTTGAATTTATAAGACAGTAACCTAATATTCTCTGTATAGAAGATATAGCAAATTTATTTACTACTGTACAGCCTATAAATCCTTAGACGTTTCAAAGAAGATTCTGAAGACATTTTGTTTTAGAGATTAAAATGGACTTAAAGATCTTACTTGTGCAATAAAGTATCATAATACACTTTGATGCAACACACATTAAATATTTTTTATCAAAATTTCTTATTACTAAAACTTTATAAAACAAACAGAGTATCCAAATATAGGACTTTTCCATTTTTGATTATATTTGATTATTTGTTTTCTTGCACTTAACGTCGCATTATTGCGACCTTCTAAATTTTAATTGTGATAGAACCAATCTAGGTCCTCTCCGAGCATTAGGTCCTTGGTATAACCACCAACCGTCTGTAAGCCAAGTGCATGGCTTCTAAAAAAATTCTACATCCCAAAGGGAACTTTCGAACCCGCATTGGGGCGATGCAAGTAATTCAAAGCCAGCGATTCGAACTACGGAAGCAGCCTCGATACACTTTATTAATTTAACATTGATTACATAAACTAAGTATGACTTGACGTTTTTTAACAAATATTAGTAACTGAAAAATACATATCCCATGGGATAACAAACGAGGCACATCCACATCTAAAACGACTTTATTAAAAGTACATAGATACAATAAAAGTGAAATTCTCCCTTGCAGTTTGCTATATATAAGACCTTGCAGTGAAGTGGTATTTAAAGTATATGAATGATATGTACTATTAGATGAACCTTGATATTTCTAGCTGTAAATTTATCGAATATTTTGCCATACTTTTCGTATTTAAAAATGCTTTTTACCAGAATTTGTGTTGTAAATACGTATCGGCACGTAGTAATTGTGTAATAATTGTAATTGCGTAATAATTGAGACGTCGTGATCCCTCCATAGAGCAGATTCCATCAGCTTCTTGAAGAAAGATAATATTTTTTAAAACATAAAAACACTACAGACGGCATTATGAAGTTATTTTTGTCTGCTTAGTCGCTTTAGCCAACGTAATCATTGTTACTATTAGAACATTATACTGATAGTCACTTAATAACTCTTAAGGACATTGTTTGCTATTTTAGTTCGAACTTACAACCAGCGCTGCGATTAACATTGTCTCCTCAAACAATGAAATAGAGACCCTGTTAAAACTAGTAAATCGAAAGATGTTACAATACCAGTATAATAACATGAAGACAATTTCAACGAAGAAAATAAAATCATTGATTATTTTATCAATTCAGCACGTGTTAGGCTATTCTTATCCAAGAGATATCGCATTGCCAAATGTGCATTTAACCTAAACCATTGGCTCTATTATTATTCAATCATTTTGTGATACACGGAGAATCATGTTTATCCTAATCATCAGCGTAATTGCTAAACATCATTATTTATTTAGCATGCTAATAAATGTCATATGACATCTAAAAAATACAATTAATCTTCCACAAATACACATTTATCCTCAATTTACGGCCTTATTAACTATATCTTGTTACATAATAATATTAATTGCTTAGCTTGTTAGTGACCGAACACGGGATATACGCTGTCGAGGAAATCCATATCCGGCACTAAAACACTAAATGTACTCTCTGAAAATATATCTAGCTGGAACTATATTATTTGACTCGATTCAATTAAACCAGCGATGCGGAAGCCATATTGTTTAAACAAAAATTAATATCGGAAAATTACTAGCAGTATACAAAAAATATCCTGTCTGCACGTGATGTCTATTGACCAATAGAAATACAAGAAACTTGTAGAAGGCGAGATAACATCAATACCATTCGCTGCAGTTTTCAGTGTTTGTATTATTTAGAATATAATAAACCTATAATTTTTGGAAAGGTTCGCTAGATAACTTGATTCTATTATCAGAACTTTTTTCTGTTAATTATTTTAAAGAACTTGCTAAAAGTGAATACGTTTATATAGGTTAACTTTCTATATAATTATTATAAAAAAGGATACAAACATTTGAAATTTTTTAGCAAATTAAGTTTCTAAAAACGCTGTACTCCAAGTGAAACCGGTGAAGTGTTACCGTGCAGAAATTGCAATAAATAAATGTCTCTCTATGGCATATTAAACACGCATCGCATCCTTCAAATAATTTTATCAAACAACGCCAGAAGAACTGACTAATAATTCCAGGGAGAAGTACTCGCACTTATTTTTAAATTTAGTAATTGGAAACGTAATATCACTTGTACATTTGGGACGTGACCGTCAATTTGATAGCAGGTTTGTTGAAGAAATTAATATACGCTTTAACATGGTAATATTGTCAAATTATAATTGACTTTTAGTGTACACCATATTTTATAACAGGTTTGTTTCTCCTTTAGAATTATTGCAATATAACGGAGCAATACATATGTTCACTTTACTGTGAAAAATGTGTCAAATATATTTTTGTCACTTTAAGAGAACTACAGATTAAGTTGAATGTTTCTTAAACTATTGTCGTGGAGATATTGAAATGTTTCATCCAAAATGCAAATGTTCTTCTTTTATGTGTTTTTTTTATTGGAACTAGTAACACGAGCGCCTTCAACTTCCTTCTTTCGCCGAGTAAAAATCCTCGTATATACAGTTGATACTGCTATAGTATTGTAACTCTTTAGCAGTGATTGGCTGATATCATTCAAAAATTGCTACGTTTTCAATGATAAAGCTAGGAAAAAGGTGATTCTGCACGATTCAAAATAAACATTCAATTTATTAATATGCGTAACAGGCATTTATCGAACCAGGGATTTACGTGAGAAATGGGCGAGTGAAATATGCTAGCATTTCTTCAACAGGGTCATGGTACTCTATTACACATAATCACATACACACACTACCATACATTAATGTTTTTTCTTTCTTTATGGTGCATTGGCTATATTTTTATACCATAAAATGAAACAACACGTGCATCCTTTTTTGTTTATAACATTTGGTTAACGTCTTCATGCAGTGACTGATAAAATGAAAATTGTTGCTGCGGTAGGAAAAGCCAGAGGGTTACACAATAACTGAACAGACGCGGTTAGGTGTGCCTGTCAAATTATGATAGGGAGATATCATTCTCAACAAGGAATATGAAAACGATGACTGATTTGTCAAACACCCCCAAAAATGGACTGGTTTACCAAATGCATATATCAGAATATATTACTAGAATAGAACAGTCAATTGTTTATATTGTATTAAATAACATGACATAACTTTATCTTTTTCAAAAATTGTTTGTGTTGTAACCCATCAGAAATGTGATATAGGTAAGATAATAAATCTTGTTCTGTGTATATAGTGCATGCATTTTCTCCGAAATGACAATTTGTAATTAATAAATGACTCCGGGATGCTAATGACATGCAGATTGCTTCAATCGGTGTGCATTCACGACGTTAAGATGTGCTGCTTTGAGCGTGTAAAAGAGCAATTTTCATCGTTTATTGCAAAGAAGTCTGTTTTAACTTGAAGCGTATTTGAAAAGAAAGCAATAATACTAAACGTGAATTATATACTTTAATATGGACATTTAAAATCAATTTCTTAATTGCATACGTATTTTGTATTTGGCAAAACGGTCCCGTAATTTTTTGATATGATTTTATTTCATGATTATAATACATTTGCATGAAATATTTTAGGCATTTTATATTTATTTCAAAATATCTGATAGTTCTTACCTATATTCTATTTTTTATAGAGTTAAAACATCAAAATGAGCGTGCAGTCTTTAGTCTAGTCGCTGCTGTTTCTTTGAATTACATCAGTTGCCTAAGAACATAAGGATGACAATAAAAGATCTTCCATAAGCTATTATAAAACAAAATTGATTTGTCAGCAGTATTGTATTCTTCCGCACTTTGGCAGTAAATGTCTCTTTAGTGTCACGTGGGGATAGCTATAAGAAAATCTGCGTATTGCAGCACTGCAATTAGAAACACCAACTATCACGTATCTAAAAGAGCGGTTAGAATAATACACGGATACATATTGAACCATTTGTGTCTCCCAATACATCCACAGTTAAACTGGCAATGGTCGTGGTCAAATCAGTGAAATAAAAATACGAAATTGGAATGATGACGTTTTAGATGTCCCTTCACATAATGGTCAAGAATTGGTTACGTTCGAATGCAGATATAAAGACGGATGTGGAGTTTGGTAACGCATGAAGTATTTTACTAGTTGCTTCATTAACGTAAAATGTCAACTTACTCTGGCAAATGGCCTAATAATCATTCTTTTAATACGTTCATCTTCGAATATTTTAGTAATAAGACAAATCCTGTAGCTAGTGAACTAAATGTTCATGTCTCATCTTCTTCGTGAGAAATTCAATTTCCAATTTTTAAAAAAGAACACTAACTAATTCCTCAACTTACAATCCTGGTATCAAGATCTGAAAAACAAACACTGGAAACTTTACGTTTTGTAGTGATGGCAAGAGGAAAATTTGTATTTAATCTTAGTATTTATTCTATAATATTTAAAATTAATAATTACAAAATGCATTTTCGTCTAGACCGGACAATATAGTATTGATAAACCAAGCATTCTATTGAACAGCAATGGTGTTTTCTTGCCGCTCTGTAAAAGCAATGATTGCATGTGTATATGGTTCTTTTTATTTTCATATATCTATTTAATTGATTATTGTTAAGTTTTATGGAATTTGCCATGTGCGGCGATAACCTGATTTACATTGTCCCGTGATATTAGAACTAAATAGACCACGATAAAAACAGAGTTTACACCCATTAAACTTGTTAAGCTCCCCATAAGTTCTGCTTAGGTTGTGTGGTTGGAAATTCACTATTATAATTCATAATTCTAATTCATATTTGCTTTGATTTAGCCGCAAAGATTCACAGAAAGGAATTAAGGGAATTCAATACTAACAAACCTGTATTTTGCAGTCAGCCATGAAAGCAAAACAGTCTGGCTGCTTTAAATAGGTAGATGCCTAAGAAACGTTTAAATCAGAACAAAATGTCAACCGCCTCGGTAGCCTAGTGGAAGAGCGTCCGCTTCGAGTGCGGGAGGTCGTGGGTTAGATTCTTGGCCGCGTCATACCAAAGACGTAAAAAATGGTACTAGTAGCTTCCTCGCTTGACGCTTAGCACTAAGGGGATAGTGCTAGGGCTGGTCAGCCCGGTGTCAGTATAATGTGACTGGGTGGGGTATCATGCCACGTGTCTACGGCGTGATATTCCAGTGAGGCAGCACTATAAAGTTGGGCATTGTGCTCACTGCTACAAGTAGACACCGTCGTTTATATGACTGAAAAATTGTTAAAAAAGACGTTAAACCAGAACACAAACATACACACTCATAAAATTTCTCTCATACTTATAACGTCTGTTTTACGATTGTTCTTACTACGTTTACGAAACATTTATTCACTTTAAACTTCTGAATCACCAAGATATGAAATGCTGTGGCGTTTCCAATTACAGTTTGTAAAAACATTAGAAGAAGTCATCGAAATCAAAATACAATTCGGTTCATGTCTTGAAAGCAAGTGCTTTAGTCCTTGAGTAAGATTTTATGGACAAATGTTAATTATTTTAACACTTAGTATAATGAATAAAATCCAATTTTCTGAAACCTCATTTATGAGAATATGAACATGAAGCTGATGTTTTGCACAGAACGTGAAATCAAGTATATAAACATTAAATAAAAACAGTTGGATGTTTTGCAGTATATTTATGACATCATCAAACATTATATCTAAGTTGAGTTATAGCTATAGACTGAGAAACTATTTTTTTCTTTTCAAATGCTGAGCAGCAGCACCAAGACATTCATAAGCTGAGGTAAATATAAACCTGGATTACTTTGCTTTTGACAATTCAAAGTAAAGTCATTTGACTTGTATAAAAGATGTTTTGAGACAGGATTAATTTATCAGGTTATAACAGCATTATAATTAAATAACTTCTCTAATAAAACCTTACAATCGTGATTTTTTAAATTATGTTTTGTGGCCCTTGCAGGGTATTTTTTTCGAAGCATAATAATAGACATTTTCACCTGGCACTTGACTATGACACAGACATCAAATTCAGACTAAATGTTGTAGCGACATCTCAAAATTATAAAATAATTGAAAAATAATAAATCAAAGGGATGCATTTAAGAAGAATAACTTAACACTAAAACTTGTATTTTCCTTTGAGTTAAAAGCGTTGTTAGAAAGCTAAAAGTGAACAGTCAGACTCGGTTGGCTTGAAATACAAACGGTTGTATTCTGTTTTATTGCCTTTCTCGTTTTCTTTTAATGCCGTGTTTCCGGCAGGCTATATCACTATAAAAGATTAATGCAGTGTTTCCTTTTTTTGTCATGAAGGCCATCCCAGAAAAGATTGCCTCAATCAATAATCTATTTTTAATTAGTAGTTTGGTGCCTCGTACAATGTTAAAAGGGGACCGTCCGTACTTCTTCCCTTATTTATCAGGAAAGGTATACAATCATCCGAACACACTCCAAGGATATTTTGTCTTATTTTTCGCTATGAAAAACGCCATGCCTAAATTGGGTTGCACTTATGAAGTGATGTGAAAGCAGCATTTGTCAGAATTGGCGTCATAAAAAACACGTATACATATTGTCTGAAAATATTAAGTTTATTTATTCGTTAAAGTAGTAGGCAAGAAAAATGATCTTACATGTCTTGTCTATGAATCACACCTCTTTTACCTTATGTGAATAGTGATATACTCATGCAGAAACAATCCTAATCCTTAAGATCAGAACCACATTTTTTGAGGGAGAGTCTCATCTCTGCGCATTGGATTTATAATCAATTATTTCTACAACAAATCTTCAAAATATTTTTAAAACAAGGTGAAGATTAGTCGATTACCCTTGGGTTATTTTCCAAGTTTCTTGACTCATACAATTTTATATTATCTTTGTTGGTACATCTTTAACAAAACAGTTTGATAAAATCAAATATTCCAATTGTTATATTAAGTAATGAATACATACTGTACAAATAGCAGATTATTATTAGGTGGTTAAAAAGTAACCAGTTACACTTCTGATAAATACAGTTATTTCTGCATTACTGCGAATTTAGTGAAACACAATCAGACAATCAGAAAATGAATTAGTTTAGATTAAAATAATAATTGAGCCGTGCCATGGGAAAACCAACATAGTGGCTTTGCGACCAGCATGGATCCAGACCAGCCTGCGCATCCGCGCAGTCTGGTCAGGATCCATGCTGTTCGCTTTCAAAGCCTATTGCAATTAGACAAACTGTTAGCGAACAGCATGGATCCCGACCAGACTGCGCGGATGCTCAGGCTGGTCTGGATCCATGCTGGTCGCAAATCCACTATGTTGATTTTCTCATGGCACGGCTCATATTGACATTACAAATGTATTGCTTCAAGAAAATAAATCAGGGTCCGTATCACTAACAATTCAAGCCTGAAATTTAGATTCTAAGGTTCCCATGACGTTGTTTGTAGTAGATTTAATTTTCGGATATTTTCATAAGAGGTATCTTGTTTTCAGTCGTGCATTATTGTAAAGATTGATCAAAATGTACGTAAATATGACAATGATAGAAATGAATATACACAAGGACATAGTTCACTAAAGCCCTATATGGCCTACACAACTTGGAAAAGTTTTAAATTTGTTATAATAAGAAAAAATATACATTATTTGCTACCAGAATGTTTATCCTGTGTAATAGTGAATTCAATTTTTCAGAAACAAATTTATCATTTTTATCAAAATATGTCATCGAATATTTCTTAAATCTCTCATCAGAAAATGAGCATTTTTTACCATATTTAGGTCACATAGGAATACTTTCAGTAGTGAGCACACTTAAGGACCACAAAAATATTTTGACCATAGGTCAAGCTTCTTTCACAGAATTTATGGTCATTTTTAATGTGATCGACAGCTGTGCTCATATTGAAAATTTCAGATTTCTTCAAAACTTTTGTTAAAAACTTAAGTTTTCCCATACCCGTAATGTAAAAAGTATTTTCAATTACGTCAGATATTTTCTTTGATAATGAATAAAATTTAATTGTAAAATATTTCATGCAGTTTGATAAAACAATACTTCTTGATGAATGAAAACTTGTTCTTTACTACAATGTGAGACTTTCAGTTTTTAGGCCTTTTTTGGGCAAAAGTGAACCGTCCTATAGTCTTAGTTTAAATTTCGGATTTAAAATGTTGATAAATCCGGTTTCTGTTTGTATCTCCAGTAGAGAATCGATTGCGGATATCTAGAATTGAAATACATGGGTACAATTTTATCCGCAATATTGGTTGGGACTATTATGTCAGAAAGGTATCACTGTTTGTTTATACATCGAAAGGTGTAGACAGTTTATGTTGTCTCGTGAATGTCAATACGATAGACTTCGTACCGTTATAATCCCCTAGAAATAATACTTCAGTCGAACACTAGCTCATGTTCTTCGGTCAAAATAGTCTGTGTATTAATTATATTTTCTGGTCCTTTTGGATTGTGGAGAATATTTATTTTTACTACTTTGATATAAAAGAATTCTGCATAAGCCGGTGCTATGGGACCTATTATATTACCTCTCATGAACAGACTCAACCAAACGAGTATGCTATTGTGTTGATTGGTTGCGTTATATACTTCCAAAGGATCTTTTCACAGATTGTTTTGAGACATTTCGTGTTTTCGTTTAATAAATAATAAGCTATACAAAAACAAATTGTAAATAAGATCCGTTGTTAGTAAATGGTAATATGGCCGACACTAGAGTCTAAATAAACGTAATGTTTCGTGTAGTTAAACGGATAGAAAAATTATCGCAGTCTGTTCTGAAAACAAATTAATGACATCTCAGTTAACAATCCTTTTCATATCATGTGAGATTCTCATTTACACTTTAATTAGTGTTCGTGTTTCTGTCAATTGTCTTCAATTCCATTCATCAAAGGAGACAAAAGACAATCCAATTTCGTCTTTCGTCGATTAAATCTAGGAAACTGATTAACAATTAAGATGTGGGTTAAAGAGGTGACGGGTCAAAACGGCCCAAATCCATGACGGTCCGGTACCAAAACGGCCCAAAACCAAGACGGCCCATACCATGACGGACCAGTTTTCATTATTAACCAAAAATCTCAAATAACTTTTTTTATTTATGTTTTATTTATTTACATAGCAAAAATGTATAATTGGACAACAGGGTAGGACACGAAAAAAACATAAAAGTAATTAATTCATTTATAGTGATAGAAGCATTATGCAGATGATTATAATAGGATTAATTACGCACATCAATAAACAGTCGGTGTACTTTAAGAGAAGAGACAAATCAAACTGCGAACATGATTATACTGAATTGCAATCAATCAGAAAAAATAATTGTCCCTTAAGATAATTTTATTCTAAATCAACTAGATCTATGATCTTACAAAATAACGTCTTTAATTTGTCATAACGGTATATTACGGTATATTTAATATATCTGGGCCGTCCTGGACTGGGCCGTCTTGGTCTGGACCGTTTTGGATTTGGCACTGCGAAAAAAGAGTTAATATACGGGAGTGTACGGGATCCCGTATATTATCCATATACGGGAAGAAATACGGGAAAACTAAAATACGGGCGTGTACGGGGCTTGTATATTTAAAAGTCCGTATACTAATAAAATACGGATTTCCGTATACTATGAAATACGGAATTCTTAGTATACGATACCCCGTATATTATTGAAATACGGGAAATTCTAAAAAGGGTTATTCTGATCGTATACAACACCGTATATTCCCGTATATGTCTGGTGTACGGGAATACATAAATCCGTATATTACGAAAATACGGGACGTATATTTCCCGTATATGTTTCATATACAACCCCGTATATTTCCCGTATATTCTGGATATACGGGGTATGATTAGTTTGTATATTTCGAAAATACAGGGATTAAATTTCCCGTATATTCTTCGTATACAACTCCGTATATTTCCCGTATATGCCGGAAATACGGGATTTAAATAATTTGTATATTTCGAAAATACGGCACGTACATGTCCCGTATATGCTTGGTGTACAACTCCGTATATTTCCCGTATATGCCAGAAATACGGGATTTAAATAATTTGTATACTTTAAAAATACGGGACTTATATTTCCCGTATATTCTTTGTATACAACTCCGTATATTTCCCGTATATTCTGGATATACGGGGTATGTATAGTTTGTATATTTTGAAAATACAGGGATTAAATTTCCCGTATATTCTTCGTATACAACTCCGTATATTTTCCGTATATGCCGGAAATACGGGATTTAAATAATTTGTATATTTCGAAAATACGGGACGTATATGTCCGTATATGCTTGGTATACAACTCCGTATATTTCCGTATATGCCGGAAATACGGGTTTAAATAACTTATATATTTCAAAAAAACGGGATGCAATCAATATGTGTAGTGAAAATTATATTCTCCGGCCATTTCAAAGGTCAAACGTTTTGCATGTTTTCGAACTTGTACGTGTATGTAGAATGAATGCCAATATTGAAAGAAAGAAATGTTTAATACTAATATGACATGAACTGAAAAAAGCATTCACGGACCAAAACAGGTATAAATTTAAAATCAAACATGAATGAATCCATCATTTCATCTAGCGCGTTCCCGATTTATTTTAACATTTAATCTAAATAGCCGATTGAGAAAAGAAAAGGATTAATCAATTCATCCCTATTTATTTGTAGTGATAAATACATCCGTTGATCATCGCCATTGTAAAAAATCTAATGCAAGCATAAATTAACTGTTTTTTATGCACATTTCCAACGCTTGTGCATACAATGCAAATATTTATAGAAAAAAAGAGGAACTAATCCATTTATATTTTGTACTGAAAAAGTATATAAGACATGTATTGATACTTTACTTATGAAATCAATTCTAATATTTTTACAGACGAAAAATAATCGATATAATGTGTCTGCGTCCAAAGATTCGAACAAACGCCTTTCATATGAAATATTTTACTTTTTCTGTGCGCACGTGTTAGCTACCACGTGCGTATGTGGTAATTCACACGTGTGCGGGTGATAACTATCACGTGCGCAAGTGACAGCACGTTATACTACCATGTGCCCATGTGATAACTAACACGTGCGCACGTGTTAGCTGATCAATGAAAAAGCGTGAAAGATCTGCAATTTTTCTAAATGGATGTCTTTCATAAGGAAGTGTTATTTATAGTTAGCTGTAATTTACGAAGTAAGTGTTTCTTGTTTATGAAAAAAGGCTGATATCTCGATTAGTTTCGTTGGTAATATTTCACGTTCGAACGTGTCAGCTAACAACTGCGAACGTGATAGCTATCACATGCGAACGTGTTAGCTAAGATAGTTATTACGTGCGCACGTGTTAATCAACACATTCGCACGTGGTATCTAACATGTGCGAATGTGGTGCTAACACGTGTGCACGTGATAAATAAAATGTTTCCTATGTCCCCTCTATTCCACTGTAGTATACACTGTGGCAGACTATTTTATTTCTCGTGGATGTAGGGTCCTTTAGTATTGACCTAGCACATGTGAATATTTCGTATATTTCCATAAATTCATTTTCAATGTCCAAACATAAATAGCGATACAAATATTACATATATAATTCTTAGTCGATATTATACTATCGCATGTGCAGGTGGCTGGGCGGCAAAGCGTTTAGCTGCCAATATCAGGGTAGTGGGTTCGAGTTTTGGCCATACCTTTTCCCCTAAATTTATTTGCAAACTTTCCACTTATTTGTCAAACGCACCGTGATATTTATGGTCCATTTATTAAAAGTTATCTTATTCACCCGTTGTAAAAAAGTCAATTATTTAAAATATTCTAGACAAAAAGAAAGACACATTACCAGTCACAAGCGTACTAAAAAATAAATACTTTAAGAGAAAAAATAAAGTTTATAAAGATAAAACAGGTAGCGATAACATCACGTTACTTTACTTTAAAGCAATGATAACCGTGGTAACGTGGATGGCGTGGCACTGATTGACTGTATAAAATACAAATATTGCTTAAAATTAACGAAAACGCTCGAAAAATATTGGCAAAGATTAATGAGTGTCTTTCATTAAATCAAATGATATAAGCATTTACACTGATTTACCCATCTCCACGAAAATAAACTGTACATATAATTTCAGCCTAACAGTTTTACTGCAACATTAATTGATAATAATTGTATGCATATTAACTAATTTAAATAAAATCAGATAGATAGCCCATGTACCCTAAGCCTGGTAACCCAGTCTGACAATTTCTAACATTTTTCTACCTGCAAATTGACAATATCAGAAACTCGATGAATGCCAATTAACACAAATTAGCGCAAATTAATTGGGATCTTTAATGCATAGATATTAGGTATCCAATCAGTTGAGAACACGCTTCGTCACGCTTCGCGCGTTCATATATCCCGAGGCTCAAGTGACCGCACGCGATAATCTGTATTGCATATTTCAGAGGGAAAGGAAGTCACGAGTAAGTACTTATTTGATTTATATGTTTTAATTTTTAATAAACTGATTTTTTTTTGTGACAAACCAGACCATGAATTATATTTCAATTAATCGGAAACACGGGTTGCTTTTTATTGCTTTAACAAATTCAGAAGCGTCAAAAAGGTCAGTTTAATTTTGTAATCTTAATAAAAAAAAGAAATTCAGAATAGCCATTAAATAGTTCATTCATTCATTCATTCGATTGATCATTTCTTCACAACTAATCATTTAACTATTATTTCATTCATTCTTTCATCCGACAGTCTACAAGGATGTCAGTCACCAAATGTTGATGTTGCAAGTGTTTGAAATAAAAAAATATCGTGCAAAAATCATTTGATGAATACCATTGGGGTTAAACGAAAACGGTTGAAAGGACAAAAACAACTCCAGATAAAAGTTTTATTTCGTAGAAGCTAGGTAGCCGAGGCTAGCTTTAAGAATGAATAAGGCGGCACGCACGTTCATTCATTCGATTAAAACTGGAATCTCGGAAAAGCATTAATAAAGTTAATAATTACAATCTTTTATTTTTAGAAAATGGGTACCGGTAATCTGACAAAATAACGCTTTTTTCTAGATGGCACTTTTGCAAAAAATTACAACATCTCTTGCCTCTGTCTAGAGAGAAAATGTTTTTCTCTGCGAAAATATCAGTGTCAGTATGAAGAAATTAATACTATTACAGATTATTTTATCTCTACAGACTTTGTAAGTCTATGTAAGCGGTTGTCATGCGTATTTTTTTTTCAAAGTATTATATAAAAAAGGTTGATAATAATAACAATTTATATTATGTAGAATTTGATTATTAATCTGAAAGTTATAAGAATTTTATAGTGACCTAAAATACATACATACTATAGATCTTTTGCATTACCAGTTTTTAGTAACATCTTTAAAACCGATAAAGCGGGAGAACAAATAATCCAATTTGTCGATTTCCGTACAAAGTGTTGTTGTTGTAACACGGGGGTGGGGGTGGGGTGAATCGATAACTAATAGCTTTGGTCATTATATTTTTTTATCTGATGCATTTACAGGCAAACGTTTTACTAACGATGTACTTGAATGAAGTTTAAATTAATATTAAAGTGAAATGCGGAACAAGTCGAATATGTATATAATACTTTATTTATTGTCAAAATAAAAGTAATATTTAGTAATATGAATATGGTATCTAACATATTTAAAATCGTTACATATTATACATCTAAAACAAACATTTACTTTCAGGACCATACATGTACAAACAATAAGTAATTGCTGAGATTAGTCTGTTATTTTAAATCGATTTTCAACGGACCATTTTGACATTTTAACACATTAAAGTTGACGATATTTCCGATTGACTGGTATTTTTTCAGTTCTCTGTTTTACGCCATTTTACAGCTGTAAATCTTCAAATATGACCACAAACGTCTTTTTTTTCAGCAAGGCGCAAAATGATGTAGGCCTACTTAACAGGTTAACCATAAAACCATAAAATTTAAAGTACATATCACTTGTAGTAAGTGGGTTATCATATTTTTATGACCCAGCTTGAAACAACACTGACCGGATATTTCTTATCCCCAGGCAATATTGTAATACACAATGAAATTTAAAGGGTGATTCAACATTTGACACAATTAAATTATCTTATTTTTAGTGTAACTGTATGCAATCTTGGGGTTAAAATAAATTTAAGAAATAACGCAATGTTTAAACGAATACTAAAAAAAGGCACTGGCCTCCAGATCGTCCGACAAGAACAGAAAAAAGATATATAATTGAGCCGTGCCATGAGAAAACCAACATAGTCTTAGTTTTCGACCAGCATGGATCGAGACCAACCTGCGCATCCGCGCAGTCTGCTCAGGATCCATGCTGTTCGCTAACAGCTTTTCTAATTCCAATAGGCTTTGAAAGCGAACAGCATGGCTCCTGACCAGACTGCACGGATGCGCAGGCTGGTCTCGATCCATGCTGGTCGCAAACCCACTATGTTGGTTTTCTCATGGCACGGCATTATATTTTTTTAGATATATGGATATTAATGGTGTATAATTATGCTACGTATACTGACAGACTATAATGTTGCGGAAACACATGAGAATTAGATGTTTTAACTAATTTTTACGATAAAAATTGTATATTTAACGCGCATTAAACACTAAACCCTCCCTTGCGTTATAATTGGTAACGACAGTGGAAAACTTCTTTATTGCCGCTGCGGTCAGGGTTCGTTTCCCGGCGCGACCACATGTCATTTTATTCGTCATAATTTTCACATCATTTAATAGATATAATTATCAGTATCCATGAATTGCAAGAGTCCATTTTTTATAACTTTTAATGCGTGCATTTTTTTTTTATTCCAGGTTGACACAAGAGTTCTTTACTGGAATCAGAAAACGGGACGACTATTTATTTTCACGATAGAGAATATACTTATGTGTGAAGTTTCTACTAGTTTGATCAACAGATGCAGACAGACAGCCCGGATGAGCCATTCGTTCTCAGTGACATTCGTAACAACAGATAAAAGCTTATACTTACTGAGATCAGGAAACTGAATATTTCCATGTGGTTCATCATTTGTAACCTGCTTACATATCGTGTTCCAGTACAGAACCAACATGCGTCTTTTTAAAGTACATCTTCGGACATTAGGAGGGGTGTACTGCTCTTTTTTTAGAAGACGGCAAATCGAAAAGCCTATAGCGGTAATCAGCATTCATGGGAATAACGAAAACATGTACAGACAGTCAGACAATAGTAAAAGAAGTGATACTCAACTGATTTGTTGAGTCAACCGCGCAGAATTAAATGTGCGAATTGCTAGTTTTTCAATCAGAAATGAACATATAATAATATAAAGAAATGCTTGATGTTATTGATTACTCACATTTTAATTCTGCTTATTTCATTCGGATAAGAAATGAAAATGATTCATAACCGTTTGAAAAACTGATTTAAAAAGTATTTAAGTTGAATAAAATGTTAGTTTAATCTGACATGTCTCCAGTTAATAACAATATGATTTTTTTCTTATACCCTGTCTTTGTCTTGCTTTTTTCTAACATACCGTATTCTGCTGTAGGTATCACCGACATTCATTTTGTCATCTTTCAGTGTGTGCCCATATACAAAATCAGTTTACATAAAAGAAAAATACGGGATTTGTATACTATACATGCATATACGGGAAAAGTCTGGTAAATGTATCTTTTAGAAATACTGGTCCGTGAATTCCCCGAATACGAAAACCAAATTCAGTCTAAATGTGACACAAATATGGAATCTGTATACTCTGCATATCTTGCATAAACGGGGAAAAACCTGGCCCGTATATCCCCGTATATCAGATGCAAGTACATTCCGTATATGACACAAGTACGGGATCCGTATATTGCGTATACCATGCATATACGGGACTAGTCCGTAGCCCGTATAATAAAAAATACAGTTTCGTATTTTCCCCGTATATGACACAAGTACGGGATCCGTATATTGCGTATACCATGCATATACGGGACTAGTCCGTAGCACGTATATCAAAAAGTACAGTTTCGTATATGCCCCGAATATGACAAAAGTACGGGATCCGTATACTTAGTATATCATGCGTATACGGAAAAAATCCGAAGCCCGTATATTAGAAAATACAAGTCCGTATATGCCCCGTATATTAGATGCAATCACAGTCCGTATATGACAAAAATACGGGATCCGTATACTACGTATATCATGCGTATACGGAAAAAATCCGAAGCCCGTATATTAGAAAATACAAGTCCGTATATGCCCCGTATATTAGATGCAATCACAGTCCGTATATGACAAAAATACGGGATCCGTATACTACGTATATTCGGAATATACAGGCTCGTATACGTGTTCCGTATATTCTAAAATACGGAAAGTATACGGGAAAAAAAGTCTCAAGACCCTTCGAATACATGAAAATGAAACTTATGTTAAAGCAGGACACGAATAACACCATTTCTAGGGATTTTTTAGGAAAGTTCGTATATTGCATATATACAGGAAATATACATTTATGTATATTCGGCGTATACGGGATCCCGTATATGCATGACAAATATACGGACTTCCCGTATACTAGATGTTCCGAATACGGGATCGTATATTAGGTCCGTATATTTGTAATATTCATCCCGTATACGCCCGTATTTTCGAAATATACGGGACCGTACACTCCCGTATATTGACCTTTTTTTCGCAGTGTGGGCCGTCCTGACCCGCATTCGTTAAAGATATCAATGAGCATCTTCCATTAAAAAAGTTTTTTACACACTTACTCTAAATGTAAAAAATCCTGATTGAATGATAAATAGCCGATCCACGTCTAAAAGGTATGTTCTGTCCACATAGTAAACATCTAGGATAAAAGTATGACTTTTCAGTATAAATTTCATTGAACATCCATGGGAAAACTATACCATATGTAGGCTCCCAAACTAATGTGCGATAAACACAAATTCAAACATAATTCCATTTATAACACCATACCATATGAAAGCTTCTTAAAATGTCACATGTTTCACAATAGAAGGACATTGTGCTATATTTGATACGTCCCTGACTCTACGTCACTATTACTTCTCCTAGTTAAACAGTACTTAGGATTTTACAGGATTGAATAATATGTAAAAGCAATGAATTAAAAATATATAAGTATATACAAATTAATTAACTCTCGGATTCTCAATCAAATTTTGTACAGGCAGTGTTAAATATTAAACATCGGCAGAACGAGGTAATTCTAAATAGACGTAAAAACATACATTTTATATGACAACAACAATGCTTTTCATTTTCTTTATATTTTTTAAATTAATAATCAGTTTGTTTAATGCATAAAATCAGCCTTCTAGTGCGTTGACGTCTGAGATATGTCCGTTTCACAGAGAAACATTATTAGAACAAAAGACAACAGAAATCGCACTGTTGCATAACAGGTTAATCTAGTAATATATCAGTTGAGTTGATTATCCCGTGGGACTTTAGATAAGTCATCTGTAAGCTGGCAAATTGTTTTTGCCATTGCTAGATTTGATTGATGCTAAACAAAAACGATTGTCCAAGTTTTTGAAGTATTTTAGGACGGCTATCAGTTGCAGACAAGGATAAACTAACTTTTCTACCATTGTATATTGATGGTTCTGCTTGAAGACTCAATGGTACAGCATACAGTCATCGTTACATAATGGGTAATAAATTGTCATTACAATAAATGTAAAATGGGTAAGTTTAAACTTTGCTTCTGTCTGCAGCCTTCACGCATGTATACCGATGAGGAAGATGCGAAATATGCGACTTATCAGCCATAACTTACAGCATTTGCAAGACATATTCATTTCTAAAATGGCGGTAAGATTTACTTTATTTACGTTGTATATCACATTCAATCTTTTATCTTGAGAATGCATTTTGCATATGTAGGGGGGCATTTTAAACCATCTAGATATCGTTTATGCTTGGCTTTGTTATGAAGTAATCCATTGAAGAACATAACTTGCTACCTAAAAATGTTTAAGTACATCATATACATAAAATCAAGGGCAAATATCCGATTGAGATAGTCATGCTCCAAGAACGTAGCTTGCTAAAAGCGAAACCATATAACGTAGGTGTGTAAAAGGTACACATGTACACATACAAAGACGAAGTAATACAAATAGACTATATATATATATATATATATATATATGCTTGCAAGCACAAATCAAAATTACAGTGTACCACAGTGGGGCAACGCTTTGAAACGATTAGTGGTATAAACGTCACTGGGTAACTTAAATTGGTAAATTATGCACAATCTCTGTCTTCTTCTAAAGCATGTTCAGTGTTTGCAGCACATGTCTTATATCTTTGAATGTATGTATCATTATTGAAAGATATCACAGATTTGTTACATACTTCCTTCTTTGTCTGAGTACATGTTTTCTGTCACTGTACATTTCCATCGTCATATAACCTCGTGTTTTCCCCTTATTTGATGTTGAAAAATGAAACTATGGTTTGGTTTGCCTCAAGAGTTTCAACTGATATTGGCCGAATTTGTAATTGTTAGGCACTGCCGGTGGATCAATATGGTTTCGATTGCAAGATTCTACCAGTAATATTTCGATTTGCAACTCCATCTGTTTGTGATTCAGAAGTAAACTATTCGTAAATGTCTGTTTTGCATATAGAATTTAAATGTCTGTCTTGCATATAGAATTTAAGAGAACATTTATCCTTTTAAACAAATCTGTATATCAATATGAAACGGGGTATATTTTCATAAACAAATGACTGAAAGTTTCTTACGTAAGAAAAAGGATAGTAATATCGTGATCTAACAACTGTTGAAATGTAAGAAATTTTATGAGTATCCTTACAATAACACTTGTACAATAAAGGAGACTTCTTTACCTCTTCTTAGAACTTGACCGCGATTACTTTGATTGCAATACCGATAAAATATCAAATTCAAATAGAAAGATAATGTTATTCAAGAACTTTCAAACAGTTCCTATTGGATTCTGAATACAACGTTTTCATGGCTGCCATAGGATTGTAAAATAGCTGTGACAGTCGGTATAACATCGTTTTTTTTTCTTTTGATATGCCATGTTGGCAAATTAGTTGGAACCCGTCAGTTTCTGTTATGTAATGTTGATAAAATATTATTTGGATAGTCTAATTCAACAACACAAAATGTTAATTAAAATAAGTTTTTGCTTCCTTAATCAGAAAAAAATGTGCTTTAAGGAATTCAATTACATTCGTCATTTAGTTCGTTTTTTTTTCATCATGATATATACACATTCGTAAAAACAAATGAAAGTTTGACGTCATGATGATTAGTATATTCCTGTAAAATATTCAGAGAGAAATCTAAAAGTTATACATGTATATAGGATATTACATTTATGTATTTAGAGAATATCATATAGTCGTTAACATTTCAACAGTTATTAGACTGTTTGTCCACCAGCGATATTGCTTGTAACGCAAAATAGCTCTGTTTGCAAATTCATGCATTTCTCGTCAAATGGAAAACGCATTCATCATCTGTAATTTTGTTACTAGAGATATAGCAATTTTTTAGTTTTATTTAGTAAATAGTTACTTCATAAATGAATACAGGTTCAAATTACAAATCCTCTTTTATGTTTAATGCTCGAATTAATTTGTCTTTTCCGCGAGTATGCATACAAGAATTACAAGGCACAGTCTCCATTTGAGCTAAGATAGGTGCCCTATGTTTTAAACCCGGTGTACGGAAATGAAAATAATCTATTGCAACCGACTAGTTCATTTATGATTATAACGGGTTTTTTTTCTAATTATAAAATATAATTACAAAAAAGGTTCATGAGTGATAAAATTCCAGATTTTGTCTTAAAATTAGCCCGATTTTTTATCTTTCTAATCATCAGCAAATGTCTGAAACAGAAACGCAGTGACCTATTTATTTTATTAGACTACATAATAGCTGGTACGTTTATTTACGACTGTGAGAGGTTTCCTTAAAATGTGTTGAATTCAATTCTACATTGTAAACTATATTTTGCAAAACCTAAAATTATCAGGAGGAAATTTTATAACCATGCTAAATGAATTGCACTCTAAAACTTAGTTATCTAAGCGATGAAAAGCAGCCATGAAACTAAGAGAGCTTAGACTGACAAATGATGTTAGAAAATGCATATCTTTAAGTTGTTATTGTTGCAGCTGCATAGTTTCATGTTTTCAGTTATTTGAACTTAAAACGCCACTAAACCTATTTGGAGGTACGTCTTTGCACTATCAGATACGGGTTATTGCGTATTCATCAGGGGAAAGACAATAGTTTAATTGCATAAATGTTCAAGTTAGTTTTTACTCGACAAGTCTTTAAATTGGTATTGATTTGAAATTTGCATTATCTTTTATTTCTCGATTTTCAGTGATTTGGTAATTTAAAAGTATAACACTGCAATACAGCTTCTTTTTTGAAGAATTGTATCAAATATATTGTGTCGCTAGCTGGTATGGAACTATAAAGTAACGTGGTTATTTATTTCATGTTTTTCAGTGAAATACTGAAATTTATCAGTGAAATAATATTAAATGTTATGTTCACTGTTTGATTCTTTTTTGAAGAATTGTATCAAATATATTGTGTCGCTGGCTAGTATGGAACTATAAACGACTATAAACGTGGGTATTTATTTCATGTTTTTCAGTTAAATACTGAAATTTATCAGTAAAATAATATTGAATGTTATTTTCACTGTTTGAAACAGTGAAAATATCATTTTTAAATTTGAACGTGAAAGATAATCGCGAATTCCTTGCAAAATATACTTCAGTAAAGATATAAATATATATAAAAACTAACAAATACTTAATCTAAAATAAATCTGGAAACGTCATAGAACTATTTAACAGTTTGTCTACATAGATATTGTGTCGTGATGACATCATGACGTCATGCATGTGACGTTGCGCGGGCAAAATGGATATAATTCGTTTAAACCCATTGAAAATACATAAAATGAAAAGAAAATATGTTTGTTTCAGTATGATATCGAAATATTTTTCACTCGTAAACACCATAATTTACATTTTAAATATTGCATATGGTGTTCACTCAGTGAAATATATTTCGATCTTACACTGAAACAAGCAAATGTCCTATATATATTTCTAACACTGAAATGTTTTTTGTTTTACAACGATATATTTATAATTCAACGACTTTGATTGGTCAAAATTAGTATCGAAGAAATAACCAAAAATGCGGCCGATTAAATTTCCGCTTTTTCCTGTTTTAACATCATTATTAAATGCGGATTTATCATACATCCATATTTTACATCAGTGAAAATCAGATGCAATATTTCTCTCGGTGAGATAAAGTTTTGATCTCCCAATGAAAAAAAAAAGCAAAGATCATTTTCTTGCTGGTTTGATATTCAAAATTGTTTTGCAGTCATTCTTTGTCAAACTTTACAAATTTGACTTTTCTCTACTTTTAAAGCGACCTATTCGCACGACTGGAGATAAAAATGTTTTCTCAAAAGGAGACAACTGTCATAATACAAAACGACTTCCTGAATAAGGATGCTAATGACATGTAAATTCGCTTCAATCAGCATGCATTCTCGGTACTTCTAGTCATTAAATTATTTGGCTTGTCTCTTCGCATGCAAAGAGTTCATTAAGCAAAATTATTCATTCGCTGTTCATAGACGACAAAGTCAGTGTTGAACTGGCATGATTCATTGTACTGAAAATTCAAAACAATGTAATTCAATATTTCATTCCACAGACAGTTACCATGTAGCACAAGTCATAAATTTTTACAATATTATTCGTTACATGATAAAGAAATGTGTAAAATATAACTTAGACATTTTATATTCCTTTTAACGATTTCAAAGTATCCGTCGAGTTTCAATATGGAATTTAATTTGTCTGCGAAATGTTTGGATCCAAAGTTTTCCTCTTTTAGAAAAAATAAATTGATATTGGCACGAGCACATTGTAATGAAAAGTTATGTAATGTAAAGTACTCAATTCGAACAAGTTTTAACAGAAGTGTGATAAGCAATTTTGAATTATAATCGATAACCACATGGCCAAACATATATTGTGTCTAGTCACTGATGATTTTATGCAGGATGTATGAAACAGATGGTCATCAGACATTCAACATACAAATATACCTGACTGGGTAAAAATTCAACAAGCAAATTCGATGAATTGGAATCCTCCGCCGAAAGGGTCAGAGTTGAGGAACGGCAAAAAAATATATTCAGCAAAAAGTTAAGAATGTTACCAAGAAGCAAATAATTTCATTAGTCAAAATCAAATTAAAAGAAAATGAATGGTTTGTTTGGGTGGGGCTGGGGGGGGGGGTGAGGATACAACAGTTTACATGTTGATTATAAATATTGATAGAAAATGAAAAATGAAAAAAAAAAATAAATAAAAAAAAAATGGTGGGGGGGGGACCAAGGTAAGGTGGTGACCAGGTGTAGGTACACAACATCACATGTTTATAATAAATGTTCATGGAAAAGAATGAAAGAAGTTTAATGAAATTCTTCCAATTGGTTGGTTTGTTATGTACAGATCTGTGGATTTTTAAACAATTAAAGGGCAATAACTATATGGAAAATTGACCAATCAAAAAAAACCTTGAAGGGCATCGTCGCAGTATCTTGGTTGATGAAATTCTACCTGCTAGTTACTGAGAAATGGCTGCAGACGGACATTTTTCATTAAATCAAGGGCAATAACTCTGACGGAAATTGACCTATCAAAAAAAAACTTAACGGGCATCAGCACAGTATCTTGGTTCATGTCTATTTCAAATTTGATGAACTTCTACCTGTTAGTTACTAAGTAATAGCTGCAGACGGACATTTTTTATCAAATCAAGGGCAATAATTCTGAGGGAAATTGACCAATCAAAAAAAAAACTTGACGGGCATCATCGCAGTATGTTGGTTCATGTTTATTTCAAGTTTCATGAAATTCTACCAAGTAGTTACTTAGAAATGGCTGCGGACGGACGGACTGATGGACGGACGGACAACGCCATTTCAATACCCCCCTCCCGATTTCATCGGCGGGGGATAATATAATAAACGTAAAGTAACTTTTTTCTCATTGGTTGTTAAAAGTGAGTGTTTGCATGCTATTTTTAACTTCCCGGTTGTACATTCTAGCGCGTGAACTATCGTGTTAATTTATCCGTTTGTTTTGCCCTTGTTTTTTATTTGGTTTGCTATGTCTATATAGTTCTGGTGCAAACATCTCCCGCCAACAATCCATACACGACAGCAAGCTTTTTTTTGGGGGGGGGGCGGGTGGGGGTGGACATTTGTTTTGTTTTTTGCTAACCATACAAATAGATACTTATTAACAAAATTTGATATAAAAAGGTTAAATGGTTATTTTCATAAATGCCGAAAAGATGGAGTAAATTGTAAGATGAATAAAACGAATATACTACTGGAATCTCTGGCAGTATGAAACCATAGAAACCAGCTGGTATTACACACGACCGCAAGTTGACACTATGGTTGAATGGTACGATAGATGAAGTACTTCAAATACATATCAACAGGATTTATTTGTATATCACATAATTACGGAAACAATTTTAAAACAGGTAAACATAGAGGACAACAGACATAGAATGTAAAAATGTACAACTAAAAACCAATTTGAAAAAATAATAATAGGGGTACCATTTAGGAACAGTCAGTAAACAGCTATATAAAGGGAACTGTGGTTTTAAAAGTGTTTTGTCTAGTGGCTACCGGTCCTAACACTTATGTATGACGAGAAATTGTAATCAAAATGATCTCCAGCTGAGTAAAGCTTTTACCTTATTTGTGAGTTGTCTTTAAATAGCACTTTTTGATTGATAAAAAATAACACGTTATTAGAAATATAACACGTATACAAACCTAAAGCTAAATATAAACCATGCAAACATAAAATGTGTTCAACGTCTCTGTGACTCATGAAAGAGAGTGGGTAACTAAATCTATTCGAAAGTGGAATTAATCTCAATTAAACATGTTCAAAACCTGACTAAAATTCTCGTAAATAAACAGATAGGAAGAGGTAAGTGACATTCATTCAACAAAATAAAACAAAATAAACACATATTGCGATACATTAAAGAGCACTCAAAGTTAGATATACGCGCAATTAATCCTGATACAATCATATTTTTTTTCAAAAGTTGAACACATCCCAATAATTAGAAATATAAATAGGTACCTTTTGTTCTGGATCAAAGACACAGTAACATGATACTGATTAATTCATGTATTGCATTTCACAACTACTTAGGGTCTGTCCAATCATGAAAATCCCGATGATAAAGTAGATAAATACAATGAAAATATCTCTTATTTATAAACTACAACTTATGTGTAAGAAGATCAATTACTTCTTAAGAAAGATTAGAAATTAGAAAGCTCAGAGGTTTTAAGAAATAAATTGAAAAAAAAAATATTAAAGTAACTGCTATATTTCAATTTTGAAATGACTGTGAAGTCGGTTTAATTTTACTAATAGTATATGAGTGATAATTTACAGTTATATCAACATTGGCATATATTTGCATCAACAGAACATGAAGCACATGTATATGATTATTACATGACTCCTTATGTAAATCACCGATCCATAAGTTAAGCTCTCTGACCGGACTATATTGTACACAATGTAATATATACTTGGCTAACAAGTCAGATATTTAAAAATAAAACTGTAAAAAATAATTTCTTATGTCAGGTTATAAAACCCTTTTTGAATAGCTTGTCGGTTGATCAAAATAGTAGCCCTCGGTTATTCAAGTCTCAAGCAATAGTTTTAACTATAAACTGGCAAGCCATGCAATAACTGTATACAAACCTGATTCACTAGTTTATGAGAGGTTTACGTGAGGAACTCACCATACGTCTCCCTAACACAGGCTAAAAATATGACAAACTCTAATATACATGTACAGGGAACTTGATTTTTCATTCTAAAAATTGAAAACGTTTGTTTTGGACAGGTTCATTGAAGACTTCTTTGAAAATAACATCAACGAAATGTGTATCTCTCTAGTATCACTAAATTATACAGAGTGCATTCCTATGCTTATTCTAATGTTTTAATTTGATATGAGATTTATTCGTCAGTTTATTTCTAGTATACAAGCATGAAAATAATAAAGAAAAAAAATAATAATGACTGTTAGATACTGAGCTGTCCACTGGAATTTGACACATTCGAAGAGCACAATAGTTGTTTTGCTCTGCCCTTTATTGCGTTCTCAACGAAAAGTGAATACCGAGTACCCCATTGTATCTGACAAAGGCCTCATTTGGCAATGATTTTTTATAATTGATCTTAAGAAATGCATTATTCCTTTAAGATATTATATTTTTTCTATCATCATTCACATATACAACTTGATCGTGTTCTTTGAACCTATTGACAGTCATTGAATTTAATTATTAATGAAATACACTATGTGTGTAGAGTTGGCATCGTGAAGGGCAAGGATGTATACATTGTTCTTTACATGCGCCTCATCGTCGCATAAGCTGTGTACGGTTAAAACGTTCGGTATTTCAACCGGCGTCATAGGCGTATGTAATCACTCGATAATAATAGCGCCAACAATATAATATTACCACAAAGTTTTTTTAGAGAGATAATACCTTAAGTTTAGAAAATAAAAGATGTATATAAATTGACCCCGGGTGTTTTCAAATTTCAAAATCAAGCTACCCCAAAAGGTTTTGCATCATAACCATTAGACTTTTGAGAAAACCTGACATGTCTTTATTCAACCTTTGATGATTTCCGTGAATGCAAATTTCATACACGCTGTATGTACAGCATTCATTACTTTAAAAAGTGACTTCAGCGTATATACCTAGGAAAAATCTGGATTTTGACATCTTTGGTACAATCTCTTGTACATATTAGGCAACAACCTGGATGGTTTCGGAGAGTGGTGATTTTAAAAATTTGTTGTCTATATTTTGTACATAAATAATTTCATTCCGTTTTGGATGTAATGCCAGTCTTGTAAAAAAGTATAAGGTACATGTATTTATACAATAGTATTCACTATTTAACTAATTTAATTAATTAATTTATTTCTAAATATTTAGTCACGCTCCCTAGCAACTATTTCATGAATTTTGATAAAGTTTATATTTCACTCGGTGGGGTATTGTTTTATGAAGACTGTTTTAAAAGTTATATTGTAAGGACAACTCACTTTTCCTAAATTAACTGAAAACAAGCAGTTCTACTTTATGCTCAAACAAATCACAGGGACATCAATCTGTTTTTACATAACAACCTTGTGATACCTTTGCAAAAAGCTAAATAAAGTTTATAATAACAAGGTGGATTTGTACCATAGAGGTACAGGTCTGAATCCTTGCTACATGCTTACAAACGTTTTCCGGTGACAAATGACGTTTGAGTTGTATCACATTCCGCATATAGGTTCTTTCCCATATACTTTCTTTCTGTGTAATGAAGGTCTTGTTGATTTGTATCTTTATTGGAGCCTGTCTTTGGTAGCAGAATTGCCTATATTATTTGATTTGATACGCCATGCCAATATCGTTTTGTCGACATTTATCTTGAATCCTTACAGTTACGTTGTAACTCCACTTTGCGTTCTGTGAAACTGTCAGTGTTTCAAAGACTACTTTATTTATTTGGGAAGTTGATATTCCATGTAAAAGGTTTGTTTTTAGTGTTCTATTGTTCACAACAGAAAAAGAATTTCTGACAGATTCGCTAAATCGTCTTTTAAGTGAAGTGCAGTGACATCTTAGGTATTTCTCTATAGCCTGGAAAATTGCCGTTTGATGTGGGCGATATGTTTAGTTTCAGATGAATGCAACAATTAATAACAGAACTTCTCTTTGATCCGTGGGGTACTCTACGTACCTGGGTTAGCCTTATTACATAATTATTCCGATGACAGTTTCGTATCTTAGCAACTCTTTGCATTGATTATTTAAGTAAAGTTTGCGGGTATTGCGATATCTATTGATAATACAGTGAAATGAATATTATGTTCTAGCAAATAATTATATTCCACGACTTTGCAATATAAATGAACTTAATTATAAGAAATAAAACAGCGCTTGAATATATAGATAGTTTTTGTAAAGCAAAGGTATGTTTGTCAGATCTCATATCGACAGCAGTTGTTGCCAAGAACATTCCGTTCACTGTTTCTAAAGATAATTGGTAAATCAAGCTGTCTTGTTAAATGTTCCTCAAATTCGATTGAATTACATTTAAATGACCGTACTCACTTCTATTTACGGCGATCTAATCTAATGAGAAGTGAATATTATAGTTAATTGGAATGAAATGCCTAGGAATCTTGATATGTATTACCAGAGAACTGCTAAAATTGTTTTGCAATATAAAGATGTGGACCTTCTGTATCTTAAAACAGAGGCATTGTGAAGCATTTTGCTTTCTAGTGTGCATTGAGTAACATACTGCGACTAGCCGAATGAGTTTTATACACTTACCGTAGATGACATACTTGGATAACAACGGGACTTTATTACTAGTTCTGAAACCGTTCTGTCCGTTAATTAGACCGAAGATTAATATTTTTTCACTCCTTTTTGTGATACAGGTAGAGGGATTAGCTCAATAGGGAGAGCGCAGATCTATGCATCGCGGGGTCGTGAGTTCGATCCCCGGGCGGGGCGTATGTTCTCCGTGACGATTTGATAAAAGACATTGTGTCTTAACTCATTCGTCCTTCACCTCTGATTCATGTGGGGAATTTGGTAGTTACTTGCGGAGAACAGGTTTGTACTGGTACAGAATCCAGGAACACTGGTTAGGTTAACTGCCCGCCGTTACATAACTGAAACACTGTTGAAAAACGGCGTTAAACACAAAACAAAAACAAAAGCAGGTAGAGGAGCAAGCAGGGGCAAGATTACACATGAATGGTAACACAAGCAAACAATACTTAAACAATTTATTTAGTCACTAACAATGGTCATCTCCAAGTTAAGTTTTTCATTGGCAATCAAGAGTCCGGGTTGACCTACTTCAAGCGTTCTGTCACATTCTTGTTCAATGAATGTACTACCTCTCCATTCCCAAGTTCACGAGGAGGACCCGAGATGCTAACATATCTACTCTTGGTCGCTTTATATCTATTTGGTGCTGAAATAAATACATACGTATGTTAATTCATACAGCGACAAAGTCAGATTCATTTTTGTGTTGTTTCCATATTACGCTTTTAGTTTAGTTTATACTCATTTATTTTAGCTCGATTATGATAAAAGTGTCAGGCTTATGTGAACCACTCTCGTTTCCTGACAAAAAAGTACTGGTGTCATATCAGAAGGCGTTGTCGTGACCTCAGTTGGGCTCAAACACAAGATCCTCGGATCGAGCGGCCGGCACCTTAACCACTAGAACACCCTTTCTTTTTAATCATTATGTTCATAAATAAGATAACCGAACCCCTATAGAAAGGATTACTTGTCCAACGGCAAAAATTTAAACCCCCTTCTGCTTCATCTATGATTTTGATAATGTCTCTTCTTCAATCCGTATTTTAGAGCCTTTCCATTAGTATAGGAAGTACGGGTAATAAGCAAAACTAACCTGCTGACAGCATTTGATGACGTTTGGAGGAACTCCATCCCACGGAAGGTAAAAGAAAATGGTCGATACATTAAAATAAGCTTGCTGCTAAAGCTGAACCAGTATGGATTTGCTTAATAGCACGGTAGATGTCCAGTTGCCTTGTTAAAAGTGACTGCTAAATGTGTCTGCTAATGGTGTAACTGAGATAACCCCATTTAAAGTGAGCAACACATTATGCTGGTAGGCTCATTGGTCTTTTTTTACAACCCTGCCGAATGCAAAACATTAGACTGAAGAAGTTCATCGGCACAGAGTAGAAATACGAAAAATAATCGGGATTGCAGAGCGAAAATCCGCTAATCAAATGGGGCTGCGATCGAAACGTTGAAATCTAAAAGATCAAACGCAAATTTACGTTTGTTGTCATGGTCACTTCTCTATCGCATCATTTAGATCTCGAAAGTTTGCACCACGCTCCGTCAAAATAAACTGTGATACTTCAATTGCGGAAGACTGCTGTATTGCGTTATATATGATTCTTACGTTTTAATAAGACAATTGTAAATAGTGTTAGATGTTGTTGTACGCTCCTTTATCGGTACCGTTACTTCACAAAGCAATGGCAATTACAGTTGTTCTCATTTGCGATATATAAAATGGTTTACGACCACTACTACAACTAATCTCATGTTTGACATTTTGTTGTTTGATTTTACTTTGTTTTGACATAACGCAGCAATTAGCATGTAGGAAATAGTTTTAGTTGTGCATTCTTCAATGACTCATCTGACAACGTAAATCTAATCATTCAAAGAAATAAGTATTTCACTAGCGTCCAGCTGAAATGCAAGTCACTATTGAAATCACACATCTGTAGTTTATGACAGTTTTGCTAATCACTATATGACAATATGTGAAGTCACGAAAACATGTGACAAATTGTCCGACCAAAAATCTGAACATGAAAATCTTATTATGTTAACATTTCCATAATAAAAAAAAGAAAGACATTAACGAGGAAAAGTAAAGTCTTGTGACATTTTATAGTAATGTTCACGTGTTTTATACTAAGGCCAGGTTGGAAAAATAATGAGAATAAAAGTGCGTACTTACGTCCTCAAAGTAAGAAATAGTTAATTTATTTTAAAAAAACATGTCTGTGAATTATAACCAATCATCAATTCCATAAATAATCAAAGGATTTTAATTTTTCATTCACTTTTCTGCCTGTGCATCCCTTTAACAAGAGACTTGAAAAACTGCAGCCTAAGACTATGTTGCAATGAATCACGTTTGGGTTTAGGTGATAAATCTATAACAAATTTTATAAACCATAATATTAAATACAGCACTTACTGCAACAAAATGTTCCGCGATTTTGTTTTCTATAAACACTTACGAGGGATATAATGGTGGGGAGAGCCTAAGGAAGACTCAAACGCAACTACATAACATACAAGTTTATTTGTAATTTGCAGAGTCTGTTCGTGAGAGGTATTGAAATTTGAACACACTACCAAAGCCCCTAGTACAAGAAAAAGAGGACTTTTATCTTGATAAAATTAAATGTTCTCCATGATCCCAAAGGTCCAGAATATATAACTACACTGAATTAAAGTCTTAAATTAAGTCCTATAATATTGGTGACTTTGGGTCTTGAACTACATTTGTGTTCATAAAAGCCTCAAGTTAGAAATTCACGGTTAGATTTCCGAATACTATTCTTTTTCTGGAACATACACGATCCCGGAACTCAGATGTGTCAAAACAGAGTCACTAAATAAAGTAAGGTAAGTAAAGCTTAAATACAAATAAAACAACAAATGATGCATTAACCTTTATCATGCTGAACACAATTGATTCTGCCTTTGCGACCACTGCAGATCATGATCATCCTGCACATGTCTGATCATGACCTGCACTGTTCGCCATTCAGTCAGTATATTTTTGGTATGCACCCCTTTTAACAGTTAATGGCACTGTCCAAATTGAAAGATGGATAAGTTCATTATAAAAACTTAGCAGGGTAAGGGTTAAGCATTTGGCGTTTCACTGTGACATATTTACAAGTAATTGTCCATAAAATAAAAGGCAATTGTACTTACTTGTAGATACTGTCACAAGCGCAAGTACCAGCAGCAAAGCCACAACGTAAAATTTCATATTGGTTTCGACGAGCAAGCATACAACTGAACGCTATCGCAAATATTATCTAATAGTAAAATAGCGTGCACATATGAAATTGAAAACTGATTAAACTTTTTAATTAAGAACTAATTTAAGGTACAACAACAGACACGCAATAGAGGTTTCAGTGTAGACTGTAGTCTTCATATTAATTAAAATAAGAACAATTAATTAGAATAAGAACAATATAACGATAAATCATTTGAATGCCGTTTCTTTTTTTCAGAGGAAACAAAAATACATTTTCTCTTTTTTTCAAATAGTTTTTGTGTTATGCTTTTGTTGTTAGAATATATCACAACAAAATAAAGATATACATTCTGCATTGAGTTGTCTGCTTAACAAGTATATGAAATAGCTAAATGCAAGCCTTTTCTCTTTGACTTTATTGATTAAGCTTCCAAATAAGAAGAGTTTGACCCAAATCATAACTTCTAATTTTGACGATATATAAAAAACGTACATTTATAGATATTATTTAGTGTTTCAATAGGCATGCTCCAGACAATGGAATACTAAGTATAGTAGTAATCTCATTACCATCTATCCAATTTCTAAGTTTCGTTCAGTTCTTGAAATATCTTCTCTTTTAATACATTTTCTGGGAAAAAAACATGTGACGGACGGGATGCGGACGGATGAAAAGGTGACAGTCATAATGGTCCTGGAATTGGAAAGCATAAAATAAAAGTAAAGTGTTTGTTTTAAATATTTAATTAGTTTATGTTCGTGAAAATTCTTATACATGATGAAAATATGTATTTACCTAGTTGTTTAACCCTGGAAATGCATAAATAGAGGATTCTTGATATTAAACAGGTACTAATCAGGTATTCGTAATATTACATGTAATACATTTTAACTTTGTTCTTGTGCAAGTAAAGATTTTATTAGAAAATATGTAAACACCTTTAAACATTCGTATTCATAAGATCAATTTTTCCTAGCTTTCATATATAATGTCGCGGAAATACAATTGTTTAATACAGTAATTAAACTAAGAGTGTCGATCGATTCATATAGTACACAGTTCATGTAAATCGTTGAAAAGTTTACAGGCTTACCCGTAAGTCATATGATTTTTGTCGGTAGTATTTTGTCTTAAATATCTATGTTCTAAATCAATAGTTAGCAAGCCCTATCCAGACGCTTTAACACATACAAATATGCAAGAAACACACCTGGCAAGCAAATTGCGTTTGACGTCGCGTGATCAGATTATAAACCAAGGTTCCGATAAATAATTACTGTAAACAGCCAAGGAAATTCTATTTTCTGGACAGAACACCAGTAATGGCTGTTTTGAACTTGTTATTCATCGACCAAACATAAACAGTGTACACTTCTGTCCAAATGATAAAAAAATGTGTTACCTTCAAACACATGATAAAGTAATTAAGTCATCTTATAAAGCAATAATATGTCGAATAGAAATACATTACGCACTTCAAAGATATAACCATTTAGCCTTAATTGTGTGCTCACTACAAACGGTACTGACTATGCTCTTACTAGGATGTGTTTTAGTGTTGTTACATGTAGTCGACGAAAGTTCATTTCTGGAATGGACTTAACGGGTATTATATCTACCTGCCAAGCATCATTTGTTTTCTGAAACGGCTTGAAAAAAAACAGTATCATCTTTGTAAATCAAGTAGCACGCATAAAACACCAGATATCAGCCGCGACCGAGGATCAAGCTGAAATTTGCAAATATTGAATCGTCGGGAAACGGGTACCTATTTAGCTTTCAAGTGTCGGGTCTAACGATTGCTTGACCGACTAGCTACTGAACGTCAGGAAAAACTTCACTTGGCAGCAAATTCATTTTATTTCATCATATAAGTCCGGTGCAAAACGTGAGGTTAGCCTTAGTTTTTTCTCTTGCATTTCATAATGTTAGGAATATTAAAGACCAATTACAAATCAATACAAAGAGGCTGTGTAAATTGGCCACACATATCAGTGGCGTACTAATTTTTAAACTCTTGTTGAATCAGACACCTACTAATGTCTTTTTTTAGTAAAAATGATTAAATCAGACGGTAGGATAAATGAAACATTAGGTTTCTGTCTTATAAATTTAAATCTATTAGGTTCGTCTACGAAAAAATAAAAGCCTAATAAATTTGAATTTATAAGACAGTAACCTAATATTCTCTGTATAGAACATATAGCAAATATATTTACTACTGTACAGCCTATAAATCCTTAGACGTTTCAAAGAAGATTCTGAAGACATTTTGTTTTAGAGATTTTTATGTATTGTCTTAGGACACAACAAATACTCGTAATTGTGGTTTGCGGAGCTATTATATTAGCTATAATGTTATGATTTTCTTAATCTTTATTTAGATTGTTACATAATGATAGACATTTTTATTGTATTTTCTTTATCCAGATGTATCGTAATGCCATGTGTTTTGTTTTAAAATACTTGTGAGTGTATGAAAATAGATGTTAAATCAAATAAAATTATTTCAGTTTTCAGAATGATCAGACAGACTTGTAACGACGTATATTTCACCAATTTATACCCTTTCATAATTGTGCAAATAAATCATACTTCCGTTAATAAAGACAAATAGCTAAGTTCGCCACCATAGGTTCATCATCTAGGCAGGACAGATAACGATCAATTTCCGTTTAGTTAGATACGGCAAATATAGCTAGCACTTCCAAAGGCGAACAATACAGATTTAAGGATATTCCGCGGTGGGGAGGATAAGGTCGCTGACTTTGAATCATTTTATCAAAATAACTATAGACTAGCTGCTAGGGGGCGTAAGAGTTGTTGCACATTTCATTGCCTCTCATGAACAGCCTCAGTCAAACCGGGTCTGCTATTATTTAGCATTATTGCATTCTATGCTAACAAAGGATGTTTTTAAATTACAGATTTTATTAGAAACCTACTGTGGTATGTTTAGGACATGCAATTATTTTTTTTAAGATTAAATTATCTCGAGCGCACGACATCCTATCTTGAGCAATCAAGATCTTATCTCAGTCGCACGACATCTTATCTTGAGCGATTAACATCTTATCTCGAGCGATCAACATATTATCTTGAGCGATCAACATCTTATCTCGAGCGATCAACATCTTATCTCGTGCGCACGACATCTTATCTTGAGCGATCAACATCTTATCTCGAGCGATCAACATATTATCTTGAGCGATCAACATCTTATCTCGTGTGCACGACATCTTATCTTGAGCGATCAACATCTTATCTCGAGCGATCAACATATCATCTTGAGCGATCAGCATCTTATCTCGAGCGATCAACATCTTATCAAGATAATATGCTGATCGCTCGAGATAAGATGTTGATCGCTCGAGATAATATGTTGGTCGCTCGAGATAAGATGTTGATCGCTCAAGATAAAATGTTGATCGCTCAAGATGATATGTTGATCGCTCGAGATAAGATGTCGTGCGCACGAGATAAGATGTTGATCGCTCAAGATAAGATGTCGTGCACACGAGATAAGATGTTGATCGCTCAAGATAATATGTTGATCGCTCGAGATAAGATGTTGATCGCGCAAGATAATATGTTGATCGCTCAAGATAATATGTTGATTGCTCGAGATAAGATGTTGATCGCTCATGATAAGATTTCGTGCGCACGAGATAAGATGTTGATCGCTCAAGATAAGATGTCGTGCACACGAGATAAGATGTTGATCGCTCAAGATAATATGTTGATCGCTCGAGATAAGATGTTGATCGCGCAAGATAATATGTTGATCGCTCAAGATAATATGTTGATTGCTCGAGATAAGATGTTGATCGCTCATGATAAGATTTCGTGCGCACGAGATAAGATGTTGATTGCTCAAGATAATATGTTGATCGCTCGAGATAAGATGTTGATCGCTCAAGATAATATGTTGATCGCTCAAGATAGTATGTTGATCGCTCGAGATAAGATGTTGATCGCTCGAGATAATATATTGATCGCTCGAGATAATATGTTGATCGCTCGAGATAAGATGTTGATCGCTCGAGGTAATATGTTGATCGCTCGAGATAAGATGTTGATCGCTCAAGATAAGATGTCGTGCGCACGAGATAAGATGTTGATCGCTCGAGATAAGATGTCATGCGCACGAGAAAAGATGTTGATCGCTCGAGATAAGATGTCGTGCACACGAGATAAGATGTTGATCGCTCAAGATAAGACGTCGTGCGCACGAGATAAGATGTCGTGCGCACAAAATAATTTAATCTTACAAAAAAATAAAATATGTCCTAAACATACCACCGTAGAAACCCGCGTTTGGGTGCAAAGGTTTTCTATAAAAAGAATAAGAAATTGGCGTATGTTAAGGACGCTGAATCCACCATAGTGTCCTCGAATACACGAAATATTGCCCTGATGTGTTTCTTAGAACTTCATACAACCTAACAATTCACCATATGACCTAATTTGTGTTAGTTCCAATGAAACGAAAATGCAGAAAATAACAATAAAATGCAAGAAACATATGTATGTAGTACGTGCCTTCAATAAGCATCACTCTGACTAATAACAAAACATACACTCGTTGTGAGTGTATTATTGACAGGGGCATATATTCTTCTATTCGATAAACCAAAATAAAAAAACCAAGGCGTGTAAAGCATTGTTTTATTCATCCTTCGGAGAAATGACGATAACAAAGTCTGCTCATTTTCACCTTCATTTTTAAGTTAAACCTTGACGGAGACTAAAAAGGTGTACTGTAGGAGTGTAACTTGTAACGTTATAATCCACCTGGAAATCCTATAATGTAAACATATCATCTACTCAATTTGGATTTACATGTTGTTTTTTTGTCATGAACAAATATCTGACAATAAGTACAATGTCATTAAAACTTTCTTTCTGATCACGTTATCAAAACATAGTTAAATTTACAAATGTAAGAAATTTTCTTTAAGAGCAAATTTCTATACGCGAAAATATCATCAAAACTATTTCCCCCAAAAGCCCCGTTGTAAATAAACATTTGTATGATGTCCAAATTTTTCAAATCGATCCTGAACATCTATATCTAACAAAGGGCTATATCTTCTTATGGCTTATTTTTGTTGAAATATCATCCCAGTTAAATCAAGATAAACATAATGAATGAATATGACCGGAACATGCAAAACTACATAAATGTGAAAATATGGAGACCGGTAAAATTATTTTATGTACATGAATGTTCTTATAATATTACGTGCATTTTTCTCCAAAAATATCTGTAGGTTATATGTTCATTTACAAGATCATAAGCTACAATTTATTTGGACTGAATGTAAAACAAAAAAGATTATTTGCATTCACTAATAAACTCTCTGCTGTAGGTAACAACGGTTTGAATATTTTTGTTAGTTACAACCATTATTTTCGAAGATTCGACCTTCATCCTTTCATTTGGTAATAACTTTCTTAACTGCATTATTACATTTACTTCAATGAGTACATGTACTTGTGTATATGCTTGTGTTTTTGAGGATATAGGGGTGAAAAGAACATACTACAACCATGGTACGCTGCAACTCTTCTAGTATAGCAGACAATATACATTTTTATATGTATTGTTACCATGACGTTAGGATCCAACAGCTATTTAATGAGATTTCCTGTGATTAATGTGTTTCCTCGGACTATGCAATTCTTGTAACAAGATGATAAAGCTATTATCGAGCAGGAGGAGGTATGCCACATGGTAGTAATATCAGTGGTTTTCCAGTGAAAACTGGCTAGAATTTGAGCTATATTTGCATTCTGTTTTCATTACCGACTTTATAAATATGAAACTATTTCATATGTGCACAATCGAATCGACAATGTCTGATTGGCAATAAATCTTTTAATGACAAAGACTTACTGGGAAAAAACGCATGATATATATATATACTAAAGGCAAAACTAATCTGTTCCGATTGCTTTGACAGGTCCTGGTGTGCAACTTTCACTGCTTACTTCTTTAGCATTTGTGCTGAGCTTCTGTACATATATATATGAACTATTTTAAGCACTAAAGCGAGTATTCACTTACACAAGTACTTATAGAAATCATATAGGTAAGAGGCAATAGCTTTGACAATTGGAATAGTATCCAAGGAGCGTAGATTAAATCTTTGCATTTAAAATTTGAATCTGATATTTTTGATGATGTGCAGAAAAATTTAAAAGCATGGAAGGGTAAGATCTATAAAATGCACTATTGTCGATGTTTATAAATTGTCGTAGTAGTAGCTTCCCGGAAAAGGTGCGTAAGTCATGTCTCGACGATATCATGTGACACCATCTCAACGAAATTGTTACAGTTTTGCTCCGCGTTACCTTGTTGATTCAGTTGTCATGTGTAATAAAGCATAGTTTCTATAGGTAAAGGTTTTAAAACTGTATTCATTGTAAGGGCAATAATTAATCGTTAACTTCTGAAATGAAATTCACACAACGATAGTTGCGTAGTATACACTGTTCTATCGTATCAAATTGAAGCAACGATATCGCTGTCTATTTAACAGCGTGTCGTGTAAATGATTACAAAGGGTGGCATTAGTAATAATATAAAATGTGTATGTGCATTTCACCTTCACACCAAAACCATTTGTTTAACGTTTGTATTTCTGCTTGAACAACAATTGTTAATAGTTAAACAGTGCGTCGATCTTACATTAATACAGTAAAAATGCATTTTAGCTTCCAATTGTATACAGTTATAAAGGGTTCGTGACATTAGTTTCTCATGAAATACCGCGAAATACTTCAGTTCTTTCTGTTGACTGCTGAATAAAATTGTTATTCAGCTGAATTATTACATTTTTAAAGTCATACAATTTTCGCATATTATGAAATGTTTCATTAGAGGAAATGAAAGCACAGCACAACCATCATCGGCTTAAGCGGAATTGTATCATAGTAAAAGTAAATCTGCATGATTGAAGACACAGTGGACTTTAAGAACTGCCCATTATGGAGTCTTCTAATTGCAAATCAAAATCAACGGGGAAAACGTAGCGTTAGATCGTAAAGGGACACCAAACATGCGATATGCTTCTGAACTCTAAAAAAATAGTACCGTTGTGACCTTTATAAGTTTTATAGAATTATCAAATACAACTGTAAAATAGCTGTGGTCGTTTTAACAAACAACTCTATCAAGCCAGCTTGGCAAAAGTGTCTACAAATTTCTATCGAAATGTTTAAAGCATTTTTAACGAAATTTTGTAGGATACCTTTTTCAAATAGTTGACCTGAAACTTTGCACATTAAAGAAAAACTTTGATTGCATATGTATGTATTATATTTACATGAACAATAACTAACTGGGACTTTACCTTAATTCAAACTATTCTATATATACAATTTCTCGTTTTGATATTGCATTACATGTTTATGCAACATCATTGTGCGCTTTTGCTGTTATATGTCTGGATTAGCGATAGGAGTTTTCTAGTCTAATGTAATACACAAATGAAACATATTGTGTTTTAAGGCAAAATAACAGAGACTTTACCGTAATACATGTACAGAATATTTTACACTACACGTTCCCGCTAATTTCATACTTTATTTTTATTTGCAAACAGTATGATTAAAATCATAATGTTCCTGATTTGCATCAACATAATTGAGCCGCGCCATGAGAAAATCAACATAGTGGCTTTGCGACCAGAATAGATCCAGACCAGTCTGCGCATCCGCGCAGTCAGGTCAGGATCCATGCTGTTCGCTTTCAAAGCCTATTGCAATTAGAGAACCTGTTAGCGAACAGCATGGATCCTGAGCGGACTGCGCGGATGCGCAGGCTGGTCTGGATCCATGCTGGTCGCAAACCCACTATGTTGGTTTTCTTATGGCGCGGCTCATATTCCTTTCAAATTTTCCTGTTGGAGTCTATGATAGAATAGCTAACCTAATTTAAAAGAATTTTAGGTACCTTTACTATTCTGGCTGATACAGGACTGTAAAGTTAAAGTCTCGACCGACTGCAGATGAATAAAAACTTAGAATATATCATGATACACACTAATTCATAAGCAGTCGAGCTCTAAAATCCAATTTTTGGATATTTCATTTTATTTCCATCCTCTTTCGAAGTTTTTTATGAATTTGTCACTTTTATTCCGCGTTTTCTTCCTTAACGTATTCTTATTTTAATGTATCATTATGGTCAAACCTAATTTAACAGCTTTCACGGTTTAAGTGTGGCATTTGATTGCCTCTTTACCACCAGTATTAACAGAAATGTCTTGTCATCATTCTTACTTTCCTTTCGGTGCTTTGAGATCTTGGAGACCGTTCATTTTCGTTTCCGCTCAGGCTGGTGCTGAGACGTTAATTTTTATTGTCATGTATGATCTGTCCGAATCAGACCGAGTCTGCTGTTAGTTTGTTTCACTGATTTGTAGGTTTCCAAAAAGCCCTATTATTATATGTAACAGTTATTCGATTTGTATCGAGACATATGCACGAGTTCTTCAGCGGAAATATTGCGCGACTTTCGGAGCGCAATATCATTCCGCGAAAGAACGCGTTCATATTTCTTGATGCAAATCTAATAATCTTTTTATTACATACACATACTCCACTTATAATTAAAATCAAAATCTGTTCTTTAGCCGGAGTAAAATTGAAAATATCGTCGTTAAAGAATTTTTAAAACGCGACGACATGCATGAAACTGACGTCACAAATGACGTCACGCACCCGATATGAAATTTGAACGTCAATATGGTAAACATATTAACGTGTTAGGTTCCATTGTAACTCAATGGAGTTCATGAATGAGTATGTAATAATTATAGATATGTTATCTCCAATTCCTGGCTAAAATAAAAACGTCCATCGGCTATGCCGTGTTCGAAAACAACTGTAAATATTTTGAAACAAAATCTACACTATACTCTGTTCTGATGTTTCTGTAATATAGAATTGTTGCTGGTAATTCAAAATCAATGGTTTTGACTATAATAATAAATTACTTACGAATAACCTAATTAAATCAATGCTCTTGGTGGAACTAAACATGTGAATTAAGTAGGAAAATACAGTTTATGTTAATATTCATTAACATGTAAATTATTGAAACATCAGTTTCTAATCTGTACTAGGTACTTATCTGCACATGGCAATAACTATTTAAAACTTGTGTTTTAATTATTTTACAAAAGAGATTGTTTGCAACAGTTTTTATGTTGTTCAGTTGTATAAACAAACCTATTTTACATAGAAAAGGCTCTTGACACACAGTAGATTAATACAAGGCCAGGTTAGAAGACCTACCTATATGTCTTGACAGACATTCCTTGAAAGTCATCGTTTCATTTTGCAGATCATTTGTGTTAAGATGTCCCAAACTCTCGTTAGGCGAAATTGCAGATCACACATTTGGCAGCCACAATCTGTTTATGCAACTGTGATCTACTCTCTGGGCTTTCACAAAACAGATATTAGGAACATTGTTGGGTTGTAAATTGTGATGCGATAATTCAAAGCATGATAGTAAACTTGGATTCCAGCAATTGTATAAATATCATGGAATGTTGTTATATATGCTTACAACTACGAGTTTTTTTTTCCTGGTTTTTTTTTCATTATATTGTCATTACTATCAGAGAAAACTCAGACAAAGCGCTGTTCACATGTTCACTCCCGGGTGCAAAATTTAGTTTCAGCGCAGCTAATGTGCCGTCATGTTAACCAAAATATTGCTCACGCAAAATTCGGGTGTACTTATACCTAGTGAAAATCAAATTTGCTTCTGCACAACTTATGCACCCGGTGAACCAGAGAACAATCTCTATTATACCTTATATCATTTTGATAATTACCTGCAATGTCTTATCTGTGTACGTTCTTTATGACAAATAAAGAAACAAATAGTAGAAAGATGATTCGTCCGGAGAACATTAATTTTATGAGACTTAGCCTTGTTTATCATGTTTATCTTATTACTCCTCTTCATATGCAGAATGCAATGAGTTCTTGTAGATACAAGCTCACGTGACAACTCTGCTCGACTGTTCTGTTGTAACTACATTCATTTATTGATAAATAATTAGATTCTTTTTATCTAGTAAAATACGTCGAGAATCTATTTGTAGTATTGATTCAGTTACAAGTTTGTACAGCTCAAATTGGTTTCTTTTGGTTAACGTTTAAATATTGTGATCAAATCCCAGTAAAATTGTTCGCCCCAAAAAGTACCCGCTTGTATAGACCGGGACGGGTAGTACTAAATTATAAATATACAAGTTAGCAATTATACAGATATATGCTATTGCAAGTATTGATGTTTCAACCTGCATTTACTTGAAATTTCTACTCAGTTCAACGTTAACTGCTTTTAAAAACCTAACTGGGTACACATAAACGTTAAGACATTTTGCACATTTTATGTAACAGGTTCCTGGAGAACAGCATGTTTTCTTTTTCGTTTCAGTGGTAGGATTAAACAGTTAAGACAATTAGTTATGAACGTCAAAACATATGTTAAGAAGCTGACTTTATTACATAAAAAACGTATGTTAAGAAACAAATTATCATTGTTCCCTTTATAACAGAAGTTTAATGGCTCGATAAACGATGCGTGTCGAAAAATGATAAATGATTTTTATTGCAATCGTATAGAACAACGATATATATAATTTAGAAATAACACTTCTAAGATCTCATCCACGAGTACTTCATTCCAATTTTGTGTAAGAATATATAATATTGTGTTGAACTGGCTACAATATGTAATAGGAGTTTCTCTTCTTCTTCTTCTTGACGTTCACCATAGGAGTTTCTAATATCACACGTCATACACAAAGATATTCCTTTAAATGGACAACTGTATCACGACAATACAGTATCTCAAAACTCAGAGTTCATCTTAGGGCCGATTTGTCTTTGACTTTCTCGGATAACAATCAGCGTGAACGACGGAATTGTTATTAGTTTCCATCCACGTATTTGTATTTTCTGGTGACGATTTAGTTGTCTTGTCTAATTATCAGCATTGTTTGGTCGAATCAGATAGTGATTCTCTTGTTATTGCTCGCCATATCTTTACAATTGAGTCTTTCGCATTACACGGTAACAATATTCTGAACCATTAAACCTGAATATTGAAAAGCGTCTAACAGTCAAACGTAATGAAATTGTATGAAATTATATCGTTTATTTATTACTTTGAACACTTCAGTAGTACACAGTGTATTCATTATACACAGGTATCATCGGAAGAGTGAAGAAATAACGCAAAATAACAGATCCAAATGTTGATGCCACGACATATCAACCGTTCAGGGAAAATGTTTCATCGCCTTGATTTTAAGCCTTTTCAGCTTACGTAAGGCCACCAGATGTGCGTAGTGGAGTTAACATAAGCCTTTCTAAATTAGAAACACATTTTAGTCCGTGTAACTGGAAATTTCAAGGCTAGGACTGAAAATGCATTTAGTCATTTTTTTTTTGGTCAATGAACCACATGTTGGACGAGGTACAAATATACAAACCAGCGATATGCTTTGGAAAAAAACGATTTGTTTAATACAGATTATATAGTGAGTGACTGCTTACTTTAACTTTAAACTGAGGCGGTAGTAACTGAAAAGCGAGTAGTTGAAACATTGCTTTCGAGCAGGAAAATAATCTTCAGATGCTATTCCACAGAGGAGATTATTTATTATTATTATTATTATTATTATTATACTAGATTTATATAGCGCCCTTTTCATGATCAATTTCACGTTCAAAGGCGCTTTACATAGTTCAAATGCAGCCACACAGGGCGCATAAGTCATCCTCTACTAGTACAGACACAGAGCGATTTTACCAGAGGGACAGAGTGAGACAAAGCCCCCACGACAGAGAGATCAGAAATCAAATACAGGCTTGTCCGGCTAACTTAGCCTAGCTCGTTGCGAATAGACAGCCTGGTTCTTTAACGTGCCCAGTATATATAGCACTGATACACGCAAGAGATATGGCAAATAGAATGAACATTTCGTCTGCAAACTTATTCCCATACTTTCATTTTCTTTTCTTATCTCTATCTGTCGTATACTATTGCCAGTTTTGTTCTGTTAAAAGCATTCTATAAAAAATAAGAAATAACAAGGAACAAAGAAATAATTTAATAAAACATTTTAACTATGAACAATTATTCTCAAAATAAGTATGCATGTGTTGTTAAAATGATTCAAATACTGAAGTGACATTTTCTGTTATATTCAAACACTTTACAAACACAATGTTAATGATTGACACTTTCGCAAATGATTCACAACAATTTTCCAGTTTCACTCAATTTAACAAATGAAAATAACACATTTTACTAGATATGTGGTAAAAGCAGAATATGTGATGTTTGTACATTCTAGGAAAAATGCTTATCATTCAAATGTACCTTTCCACGAGGTCATGAAAATATACACGATCGAGATAATTGTTCTCTGAATGTAAATGGTATGATGAAATTATTTTCCGATATTGCAGCTGTCCCTGTTGTAACAATCCTTTATAAGTTGCAAAGCAATTTTGAGTAAATTCGTCCATCAGTAATGTACCTGGATTTCAAGCTCACAATTTGCAGTGGAACAGGTATCTGACTCTTAACATTTGGTTGCAGGGTCAAAGACTCAAGGTGTCATACGCACATCGCTATACCTTAGAATTTGGTTTTACAATCTCTGAACAATGAAATCTGGATGTTTGACCCTACCAGATAACATCTAAGTGTCCGATACAATTTCAAATAATTCAGATCACAAAATTATCACAAAATAGACATATTCTTCACAGATTGCTGTAAGTATGTAACACAGTATCAAATGTACATAATGTTTTCATGCTTCATACCGAAAATGTTACGTGTCCATTTGATGGTTTTGTAGCATTTGACATGTCGTTAGCAGTACTGCTTGTGCTCAGAGGGATATAACCAGTGTCCGAATTTTCATACTGTTTTGTTGTCCGTCTGCCAGAAGCAACTGAAGTAAATTGTGTTGCTGACGACATGCTGCTTTTGCGGTTAAACTTTGCTGAAGAACCCAATGTCATATGACGCCCAATGCAATTTCTAAGATATGTATGTACCTGGAAATGATATTGTATATGTTATAACAATTCTATTGAAGTGAGAAACAAATTCTGTTTAACAGTTAAAAGTGATTTCTCTTTTTTAGCATTTATTACATCCTAACGTTATGAACACATCAAAATTACAATCAGTAGGAAAAAGTGTTGGCACATTCTATAAATATTACGTTCAAACTGTTATAAAAATTAAACCGGAAAAGGTCTTAAAACTTAATTATTACACTTACTTCACCGTTAAGGAAGCAGAATATAAGTGAAACAATGGCCCCCTGAAATAAAACAAAATAGTCAATAGAATAACTTTGCAGATTTGATCTTATACAATACGGCTACTTTAAAGTATTTTTCTGTTTACACCTACAACTGAAATATCTGAATTTTAATTGAAAGAAATAGGTGTCGAACACGCTCGATTATCAATATTATGACTACTGTTTTCTACGAAACCATGGTAAGCAAGAGAAAAAAGGCTTGATATGTTTTTAGAAAATTGCCAATGTCTTCGTGTTAGGACTAGACAAGCAATGACTTTGGTATTTTGGTAGAAATGTATGGTAATAGTAAAAGTCATACCTTATTCAAACACATTCAATTCTCGTAGGCTTCATACGAATATTCTCAAAGGAATTACAAAATAGTAGCATGTAATTCGGTATGAATACTTCAAATTGTAATTATTTGTATAAATATATAAAATATTGTTAACCTTTGTTTGAATTTAGTACCAATGAATATACCTGTGTGTTGATTATCACTGACTGTATTATTTCGTAAATGAAATCTACTTTTGTTCCCGTTTGTGGTCGATAAATAACGACAAACTGTTGAATTCCAAACAAGGGTACCAAAACAAATGTTGCCTTCAGCGCTTTCCTGGAATAAAACTCAAAGCCTATGAAAATTGCAACTATGCCTTTCAATAAAAGTATCCTCATTTATTTTCAATTATTTGCAGACGGGCGTAAGAAGTGGTGTTGCCCATTGGCTATGCTTTCTACACTGTATATATAAAATATAGCCTTAACAAAAATCAAGTAATTGTACCCCCCGACAACAAAGTTGTAAGGGGGGGGGGGGGGTATACTGGTTTCAGGTTGTCTGTCTGTCTGTCTGTCCGTCCGTCTGTCTGTCTGTCCGTCTGTCCGTAGACGCAATCTTGTGCGCTCCATCTCTCCTTATCCCCTTGACACAATTTAATGAAACTTCACACAAGTGATCAGTACCAACAGTAGTTGTGCATGGGGCTTGTTAGGTTCTTTTAGAAAAAAAAATTGCAGAGTTATGGGACTTTGTTTTCTTGTTACTATACTATATACATAGACACAATCTTGTGCGCACCATCTCTCCCCATCCCCTTGACACAATTTAATGAAACTTCACACAAGTGATCAGTACCAACAGTAGTTGTGCATGGGGCATGTTAGGTTCTTTTAGAAAAAAAATTTCCAGAGTTATGGGACTTTGTTTTTTTGTTACTATACTATATACATAGACACAATCTTGTGCGCACCATCTCTCCTGATCCCCTTGTCACAATTTAATGAAACTTCCCACAAGTGATCAGTAACAACAGTAGTTGTGCATGGGGCATGTTAGGTTCTTTCAGAAAAAAAATATGCAGAGTTATGGGACTTTGTTTTTTTTTTGTTACTGTACTATATACATAGACACAATCTTGTGCGCACCATCTCTCCTCATCCCCTTGACACAATTTAATGAAACTTCACACAAGTGATCAGTATCAACAGTAGTTGTGCATGGGACATGTTAGGTTCTTTCAACGACAAAAATTGCAGAGTTATGGGACTTTGTTTCTTGTTAACATACTATGTACATACAGTCTGCATATGCAATCTTGTGCATGCCTAATCTACCAAACCCTTACACACAATTTAATGAAACTTCACACAAGTGATCAGTACCAACCCTAGTTGTGCATGGTGCATGTAACATTCTTTTAGATAAATATTCTGCATAGTTATGGGACTTTGTTTTTTGTTACTTTACTGTATACATACAGTCTATATACATACAGCCCACGTAATTATGCAATCTTGTGTGCGTCAAATTGCAATGTACTGTGTCAGTGCATGCGGGGGGTACATTCATCACCTTTAGTGATAGCTCTAGTTTTATCTGGTTAGGTGTTCAATCAAGAATATTTACTATCTTTGAAATTTAGTGAATTCTTACCTGTAGTTACTTGGTTCATTAGGATGTGCTTGAAGTTTTGTACACAGTATTCTTATTATATTACCCAAAAATATCACGTTCACCTGGAAAACACATATCATGTATTCAGTATTTTCCTTTAAACATATTATCTCAGCTCAGATATATACTGTAGCAAGGTATTTTTAGATCAGGTTTGACAAGTTATGACGTCACAAACACAAAACTGTACTAACAGGTAAATTCTTTTTAATGATAAAACGTGTAAACATTCTGGACGAAGGATGAATTATAATAATTATTGGTTTTATCCATATGTTTTTACAATTATAAAAAGTGAATAATCAGATACATACTATAGCAAGGTATTTTGATATCAGGTATGACAAGTTATGACGTCACAAATACAGGTAATTTCTTGTTAATGATATACCGTGTTAACATTCTGGACGTAATGCAAAGGATGGCTTATAATAACTATAGGTTTTATCTGTAGTTTTGTTTTTAACAAATGCTTATATAGTGGACACAACTTGACCCCGATGGGCACAACCTATTATTGAAAAGGAGTGTACGTAAAACGCTTCATCTCTTTGAATTCATAAATTTATCGTGATATAGATTAACTGCAGTGGTGGAAGCGCTTGAATTTAATTGATACTGCACTGTATACAAACTTATTCCATATACATATACACGGCTACCCTAAGCACCCCTTACTTCTACAATGAAATAATCGATATGAATAATCAGTCTAAGGTCAACCATCGCGGTCAAGTTGCAACTACTATATTTTTTGATAAAAATGCATAATCATGTACTTTTCAATCTGGCTTAAGTACTTGATCTTCAAAACGAAGACCTGAAAACGACCCATTCACATTCGTCTTCTGTATATTTTGGATTTCCCATATTGCTATTTTTATTTTCGCAAATCTATTTTTATTTGAACCAGTCAGACGACTTGTTCGAATGTCAAAGAGTAAGAAAAATGTGCAGTCATTCCAGGGCTCCCGGGACCCCTCGCTTACAGAGAGCAAGTAGCCTACCGACTGGGCTAACCGGCTATCTGGCACGTTAAGACATAAGAATTGTGAATATCAAAAATCAAGGCTAAATATAGATTTGCAAAATGTTTTAAGTTAAGCTCTGATTGGCTAGCGAAAGGGTCGTCAGAACGAGGCTGTCAGTAGCTCGTTCTCAGATCCTATGGGAAGCGTAACAGAACAGAAGATGTACTTTAGTCAGACTGATGTACTTTTATACTTCAGTAATCTTACTCTACAAACAAACTACAATTTACTTACGGCGATGCATAAAAGGTTGGGAGCGTACATCAGCCATTCATAAACACCAATATTATGAACCCAACAACTGAAGTATAAAGTAAAATAAACCAACGTTTAGAAGGAAAAATAGGAACGTTTAAGTTCGAAGTCAAACAAAAGGTGTTCAAATTCTCGTAGCAGTATAGGATTATATAAATTCAAAAAAATAATACTGTCTTGTGAAAACATGCTTTAGTAAGCTGTTATAAGCTTTTGTGACATACGACATTTCACTGATGCAAGTAATTCAAGTAACACAGATATTTTTTAATTTGTCTAAATGTCTTAACAGGTCAAATGAGAACACCTTCGGCAGTTATCACTTGGCCTAAATTTTAATAAAGAACATATTATCAGCCTGCACATGAACCTAGTTTTCAGACGAACCTATTTTTGAAACTGAAAAGTTTTTTTTCTGAAAAGAATTCTTCGAGCCGGTTCTAGGGATATGTTGGTGTTACACAATACATTATCTTATTAACACATTTCTTTTCATTACGAATAGACTCAGTCAAACCGAGTCTGCTAACATTTGGCTTGTTTGCTTTCTTTGCTTCAAAATAATATTTATAGATTTTATTTTCACTTTAAGAGATTCGATACATCTGCTGAAAGATATATAATACAGAAATGTTACATTTCGAAAACTTTAAAGATCACCAATATCAGCCCTTGTTTTCATAAACTTAAGCTTAGTGACAATATCTGTCTACGTGTAATAACTAATACGTATGTAGGTTTTGCAGATGGCATTGAAATGAAGTTTCATACAGAAATTAATATTCATGCAATATTTGCCGACAATGTCTTACGTATTTCATATATAATCAATCAATCAGTTTATTTCATTTGTGACATTAAAATTTATAACTAACTTTGTATTGAATCAAAAATGTTATTATTGGATAAAACAAAGATTAAACTGAAAACATAATTGCATAGACTTAAATGTTATGTTCCCAAATAAGAACATTTATTAAATAAATTTTATAAATGTCTGACTTGGCCTTGATGCAACACTGAAAAAACACGGATCCAATATGTAGAAAATCAAATTATACATTGTTTGCGAAGCAATAACGAAACCTAATATTCAATGCTTATACTTCACTAGGATATTTGTTCTTAAGACATTTACTGCAAGTATAAAAAATCCTCATCAATTTTTTTACTTGTACTAAATATATCAATTAATGCTACATTTATAATTCGATGTCATGCAGAAACTGTGGGGTGTTAAATATCTTCCAGATCTTGATGTGTGAAGTATAGTTAAAAACAAGAAAACTTGTATATTTACATAGAATATGCGTAGTAACCGTTCAAAATTTCAGATACGTGAAATAATTTCAGTCTAGTATAAATTTAACCCTTAGCCTGCTGCAGGTGAATTTAACAGTCTTTGCAAACAGCTTGGAACCAGATCAGACGCCGATTAAATCGGCGTCTGATCAAGTTCCAAGCTGTTTGCTACTCTGACAATATGTCTTCCAATTTTGGAGCAAATTGAATGAACTTTACAATTTTAGCAGAGGACATTTCCAGCAGACGACAATTTATCTAGCATGCTAAAGGTTAAATAAAACGCTTATCTGCTTTTTTATTATTTTTATCAAACAATTAATTACATGCGATAAGGCAGACAATGATGCTTCAAATAGAAAAAAAAACTATAAACATTTATAAGAAACATGATCATGCAAGAATTTGTTGCTTACTTTTTGTCGAAGACTCCATTGGTTGCCCGTATGATAGAATAAATGGTTGCCGGTACCCACGACACGACTGAAAATCAAACCAAAGCATGATTTCATTTTACACATCATGTCTAAATGCCTCAAACCAAACAGACTTTGACTCAGCTCCACACATTTCATAACCACATACCAATTTAGCTCAAATAAACAGTGTCCGTTTGGGAAACAATGCAGATAAAAGTTATTGACTACATATATTTCTTTAACTCAATGAAACGACGACCATTAAAATAACACTATTGAAAATAGTATGCATGAATCGCCTAAGAGGTCAAAGCGATCAACAGAAGTAATGTTTCACATGTTACAATTTCACAATAAAAATATTAAGAATCATCTTAAAGATCAAAGCGATCAGCAAATCTTACAATTATTGCACTATAGAAAACGGTATGAATTTTCTTAGCGTTCTAAACGATCAGCACAAGTAATGTTGCTCATTCTACAATTTCACTATGAAAATGTTATAAATCATCTTAAAGGTCAAGACGATAATCACAAGTCATATTGCATATCTTACAATTGCACTATTTACAACTGTTACAGGTATACCTACACAATTGACTACAAACAAATCAAGCATGTACATATTTGGGCATTAGTGTTAAATTATACTTACTCCATCCAAAAATGTAGTAGAAAGTTAATGATTTTGGAGTGGCAAAGGCATGAACAATCAGTCTGTGGAGATAAAATCCCTCACATACCATCCAGAAAAACGTAGTTGTGCTTGCATAGCGTGTAAGGATATATAGAAACTTACATCCGCTCTGAAAGGAGAAGTTACTCACTGTGTACAACTACACATTAAACGGGTCTATAAAATTACTTTAAAGAAAGTGCATGTTACAACCAAATTTAAATGTTAAGGTAACTAATTTTAAATTGCAATCGTGGTAAAATTGCACTGCTTGTTTGCACTGGAAAAGTATATTTGGTTTTTGTAGCAAGCCTGTATGAAAATTATTTTCAAAAATAGACTGTACAATAAAACAAGATTTAAATAGTAATGTAAAATGTGTTACATTATGAAAAATAGGTGGTAATTCTTCTATATATGATACGGAATGATACAGCTGAGATAAACTTCAATATACATGTATGCACAAAATCAACAATTTTTGATGATTTTTATTTATAATTACCAATTATCATCAGTAATATAACTATCTATAATTCATTATACAATTTTTTTTTGTTTTCCGAGTACGTTATTTCATTATCATGTTGATCATCGCATTTTTTCATTTTATGCAATTAAGCTAAAAATACGTAATATGTAAAATTAAGCGTAAAATATACTACATGTACGTGAGGGACTTTAAGACAGCATAAACATTGACTGATACCTTGAAGGAAGATTAAAATTTTGTAATATTTCAACATTTTAATTTACACTATGATTGTCTAGGTATTGATAAAATATTTACATATAAAAGTTATTAAACAGGACAAGGAAAACATTCAATCTTTCCAATTTAGTGCGACGTTAATCTTTGAAAGCGTTGTGTTTGGCGCAAAAAAAACAAGGATGAATATCCAACAGGGTAAACAACATTCTAAAAACGCAGACTCCCAAAACGTAAGACACATTCCTGCTTTTTGTAGGCACTCTAATTAAATTTCTGGTTTAAAACAAGAACTAGTTATTCAGAAACAAACCTGTCCTCCTAAGTAACTTCTCTTAACTCAAGAATGTCAATAAAAACAGAAAGTGACAATTTCAATAAATTTTATTGCAGACTATTTAAGAATTGAAAATCCTTAGGTAATTCTAATTTCCTGCAGTTCCTGCACTTTTACTAGTGAACTAGCATAATTACTTAGAAGGATTTGCATAACGCCTTTAATTGACAACAAATCAGTGTTTTGAAAAGATATGACTGTAAAACTCTCATTACAGCAATCCTTTGGGAAAAGATAACAGTTCTTGTACTGAAACTTGTCATCAAACAGACGACTCTAACCCATTTTTTATTCAGAAAAAAAATCAGTTAAAACGAGAAATACCAAAGCATTTTCTGACTATATATTCTGCAATCTGAAATGTTGTCCGAGTCACTTTTTAAATGGAGAAACTATCAAAGAAACAGAGTGAAACTTCAATATCCCAAGTTCATACAGAACTATGATGTTGCCACTATAAAATACGTTGTGAATTATTTGAACTTATGTTTCCGTTATTATTATTCTTGTTTGCATTCTTTGCTTCCGAAGAATCTTTTTACAGATTTTATTAACTATCACAACAGCAATCTTTAAGTGCCGTATGGCGGCTGTAAAAAGTGTCTCTGTACTTGGATTCAGTGTTGCTATATTTTCCAAGTCAGCTATTATCATTCTTGACAGCATTCTTTGCTTCCAGGGGATCTTTTCACAGATTTTATTGAAAAGAGGATGCCCACCTTAAACATATTACGTTGACTGTTCATGGGGAGCATTATTCCATGTTCATCTAAACACCGAAGAAGAATGGCTTACAGTCTAAATAATGGCATTCGGATAGAATAATAACGAATACTATTATAACAATGCTATACAAAAAAAAAAACAGAACTTACAGAATTTCGATGCATGATAGTGTTATGTATTTCGTTCTGTAGTCTATCCAGATACACTATGAAATCCCACAAGATGATTACAACACATGTCAGGACGAAAGACAAAAACAGGCAGATGTGAAGTTTTATTCTTTTCTGCACTCGTAATTGTCTGAAACAGAAGTACATATGCGTGAAGGGTGTTGTACTATTTTTCTTCTCATAAAAGGTAATCAAACTGAGACTTATTTTAATATATTGCGTTAGATGTTTCCATATGATGATGTAATAGCTTGAATGTAAGCCAAACAGCAAATATTTTAGAAAAAAAGAGATATGTTAATTAGATTTAACGTAGTTCTTTGCGTTTTTATGTATATGTACAATTAAATATTCCACCTTGCATCGTCATTTATTTACGCAAATTCTGTAAAAAAAGTCACCCCAAACCAAACTGGAAACTTTGAATATCGTCTTCTATTTTAATATGCATATTCTGTATGAAAGGTCATCCAAACAGGAAACTTTGAATATTATCTTCTGTTGAAAAATATACGCAATTAAACAAAATTTATATATAGAAAATGATCGTCTACATCAATGTACAATGTATATCAAGTGAAAACAATCAATACATTTATTTCATACTTGATTACTTTACGATGCCTATCAAAGATCCATGTCGCCGCATAAGGAATGATGTTCAATGCTTACACAAGAGGACAAAAACACAGCAACACAATCTAGGCTGAATAAAAATCGATGTGCTTTATACTTCAGTATCTACACTTATGTGTGTGTTTGAGGATACTAGTAAATGAGGTACATGTAACCGCCGGAATATAAATTATATTTGTCATAGAAATTATATAACTAAGCTTAACCCGATCAAGTCAATACCGAACTTTAATAATTATGAACAATTCTGTACTTTACTTTGGTATGCTGTTGGCTTATTTAAATGGTTTAAGATCCAGAGTGGTGATCTGCCTCCGACGGTCCCTATTCATATGTACATTGCTGAAGGGTATGGTAAGGGGATGCTGCATGCTCTTGGAACATGACTATTCCTTTTACATATCCGAGATTGTTAAAGACGACATTCGTTATGTAAAAAGATGTGAATGACATTCCTTTGTTTTGATTCACTATCGTATTTCATTCGGCTAAATGTTCTTGCGAATAATCTTGCGTTATTTTAATCAAAGGAGACAAAAAAGACAATCTAAGTTGGTCTTTAAACGATTAAATACGGTGTATTGCAATCTGTTTAATGGTTTCATGTATCTCCAAACTAATGACAATGGTATAATTTAAATCATATTTTTTCTGCTTATTTACTCAGTCTGGTAAAATCATCACATCCTTCTGAACTAACACTAAAATCCAATGTTTAAAAGAAATATTCTGGCGGCACGACATTCTTTCTGCTTTGTTTTGGTTTGGTATCATAATGGTAATCTTCTATTTCGTCCAAAATTCAGACACTTAAGCCGATATCAATTATTTGTCCTGTAACGCATGACTGTGTTATCTTGTCGAAATGAACATTATACAGACAATAATTTTCATTACGTCACGTAAAAAAAAATCTCACTTTTTATTGATATTTATATCTTATGTGCTTTAATTGCTTGTACAACAGGCATATACAAATCATACTTTACCGATATATATATATTATACCAGCCGGAATCGATCGTACATAAGCCTTATCTTAACGACATGTGTATTATGTAGATCGTTGTCGTTTGAAGTATACATTTAGGAATTGTATAATTATTATACAGAATTTAATGAAATACACTTAATGATTAAGTAAGCTTTAACTTATAGATATGAACTTTTATATAGGAATGGATCCAATAAATAACACTTATCAATAAATCTGACCTTACATTTAAAATAATATAATCTGAACTTTGCGTATTATAAACTGATAAATATGATACAGGGTTGGAAGGACATGAGATTATTCTGGCTTGGATCCACTGTATTGCACGTATAATAAAATAAATTTTACCTTACAGCTATCAATATTTTTTGTCTTGCTGAAATTGTTTGCACTAACGTAGAAATAATACAAAATTAATGTATATCAATAATATTTTAGCTGTAATTCAAATATTCGAAGTCTTACATTATTGATAAAGATATCACATAGTTGTGTGGACTATACTTAAACTATGAAAAGTTTTACATATGTACCTGATTAATGCGAATATACTACAGGTTGAGATGGACTACGAATATATAAAGTCTTACCTTATTGATAAAAATATTATTTAGGTTGGTTGGGCTATAAGTAAATTATAAGACGTTTTACCTGATTAATACAAATATAATACAGGTTTAGACTGACTACAAATACATAAAGTCTTACCTTATTGACAAAAATATTATACACGCTGGGATCAACATGACCAGGCTGACTATGTTACACGCCAAAGTTACATAAATAATCACTTCATGGTTCTGTAATTAATAAAGAAAATATGTACAACCTATGCTCAACATATATGTCACTGTGTTAGTATGGATACTGAATGGTAATGAATTATGTTGAAACAATTTTCATAGTCAGTAAGGATTTTAAAACAAACATTTAATTACAAGAACAATGGTGATAAGACGGACAGCAATTTGAAACTAAGGGAAGACGATTCTTATTTTATCGTTTGTGTGTCATACCCATAATACAACAAAGCGGTTTTTAAGATTTATTCACATCAGTTCTTACTCTTTCGATAAAACAGTTTCAGGTAATTATCACATTTTTCAGACAAACATTTGTATGTAATGTCTTACTGTATACTTTTGTGTCACTTTGTCGATCTGAGTTAAATAAAGGCAATGTTGTTGTTGTAAATTATGATATAACAATAAGTTTACTTTGTAATTTGCTGGCTAGTTTAAGTGTGCACGTAGCGCAATTGCTTTTTAACTGAAATCAATCTGTTTTAGCGAATCGAGCAAACTCAAATATGATAAGCTTTTGTTAAAATTAAAACAAAATACATAATTCCTTTCAAGGTATTGTTTATTGTAACTTTAGCGTATCGTTATGCAATTCAGTAAGGAACATAAAGAGTTTAAAAGTAAAAACGACTGGGTGAAAAGATGTATAAAATTTCCCTTTGATGATAAAAACATGTTTGTTCTCAAAGTTCAAATACACAAATTACCTCTTTTTGAACACAGGTGGTATAATTTGTCCATTCTGATCCTGTGCTTGGATTTATCCACCATGTTCCATTTTCAGTGCAGTCTTTATATGCCATTTCTGAAAAGATAGGACAGACTTATTAGTTTGTTTGTTTAATATACGCTGTTTTGTTAACTTGTTCCATATATAAAACATACATCTTGCTGTGTATTTATATCGATGACCTTCTGTCGTATAAATTCATTTCTGTGCGGAGCTAAAGCACAAAAACCCTTCGCTTAAATTTGCCATTAATATATATGAATTTCTAATGATCTGTTTCCTTAATAAATTTGGACGTCTTTTGATTTATTCATACGTGGATTTATAACCAATTCTGAGAGCAGCATTTCATCTTTGAGAGGTTTATACCATATTGACATTTATTGTTGCTCTTTGGATCCATTATGTCTGGTAGTATCTGTCATTTTGTCATTGTGGCCGTGTATAATATTATTATTATGGACTGGTCAATATTCTGGAATTATTAAAATATCCTGTACATTGGATCAATCTCTGATACAACTTCTATCATACAGCATTACAAAATAGATCAGCATGGTATCCTTAAAGCATGAATTTCCAAACGCTTAAAGACTAAGCAATGACGGTCTATGTACACCGTGATTCATTATAAAAAATCAAACGTAAACTACGTTAATATTGCTGACACATCAGATTCTAGTAAAAAGTTCATTTAGTTTAAAAAAACAGTATGCATGGATTTTGAAAACAAGAACTAATCTTAAAACATGTAATATGTCCGAAAATTGGGATAGTTTTTCTATTGGTAAGTTACATTGTGGACTCATTAATTCTTTCCCGTTAATAATACGTAGACGGCAGTCAACCATTTACTTTGATATTGACATTAGCCCAACTTGCTAATTCTATGGGCTGTTTTTTTTGACTTTCAATTCATTTTGTGTTTTCTTTTACTACGAAGCATGGTTATTGTTTTAGCAGCACTTTTAGAATATACTGAGATAAATAATATTTGTCATTTGGAGTCTGATCGCATACCACAACTACAATGTTTGGTCACATATTTTCCACTTATCTTATATAGTATGTGTGTGATTGAAATAAGCTTTAGTGCATCAGACATGAGTCCGTTTACGTTTATTTTTGTTATATAGTCCATTTTAATTGACCTGGCGGGGCGTGGTTTCGCGACTGTCCACTTCATTATTGTGGAGGGTATGTAGTATATTTGGCAACCTGATTTCTTATTCACTGGTCATCTACCTTGCATTGTAATCACTGTAGCTCTACCTATTTTGCTCGTTTAATGAGAGTACCATTATTTACATAAGCCAGAGGTTAAGTCCGCCCCGCCAGGTTAAATAAAACGCACTATAACTTTGACACGATTCTAGACTGCATGTGTAAAAAATAGTAAATAACTGAAGCTACACGAGCTGCATGTTTTCGGCAGTGAGATACATCTCCGCACGCTTGATAGACAGATAGATTTATTTCGGTAAAAGTATACATAAAACAAACATTATCAATAAGATGCATGTGCTAAAACAAATAACAAACACAATTATATACAAATGAGCTATGTAGTGCACACTAATACCATGGATAATACAGGATCCTAACTGGTCTTAAGATGGAGTTTTATAGCACCCTTGAATTTACTAGGTTATTCAATATTTCTAAGACTCTGAGGAAGATGATTCCCCAGTGTTATCCCCTTGAAGGCAAAAGACATTCTACCAAAACTACCGATCTTAGGAAACGAACAACGCCATTATTATAATTTTACTTATTATTGTAAATGTTGAAAGAAATGTACTGTTTCTAAATGATACACCAAAAGCCTGTGCCCTGGAGCTTCCGTAGTATATATAAAATCGAGTTTTATGTCGTGATTATTCGCATTAAAAGTTGTATAGCGGGCTGATTTAGTAATTTACGTTTACGATTATTGATTCTGGTTATATGTACTTTTAAGTTTTGTATAGAAAATCCTTTTTGTCCCTGCCCGAGATGAAAAATGCCATACTAAGCTAAATAGATATATTTGGTCAATGTACATGTACATGATATTATATTGTTTAAGATAATATTTTCATCACTTTTATGTCTGAATCTATCTTTCCTCATCTATTTTTTGTTAACTAGAGCTGCAATTATTTGAGTCTATGAATTGATCAAAGGGGCCTCCATGGCCGAGTGGTTAAGGTCGGTGACTTCAAACCACTTGTCCCTCATCGATGTGGGTTCGAGCCTCACTCGGGGCGTTGAATTTTTCATGTGAGGAAGCCATCCAGCTGGCTTACGGAAGATCGGTGGTTCTAACAAGGTGCCTGCTCGTGATGAAATAATGCACGGAGGGGCACCTGGGGTCTTCCTACACCATTAAAGCTTGAAAGTCGCCATATGACCTATCATGTGTCGGTGCGACGTTAAATCCAAAAAAAAATGAATTGATCAGTGTCATTTAGAACTTTTACCCTAATAAGTAAAATCCCCCGTATTTGTTATATAATAATGGCGGCGATACGACCTCTCCTTTGAACAGAATCCATCAAACACGACTATAATTACTTTGATTGCTACTTAAATATAATGCCATCAGCTTCTTTTAGAAAGATCATATTATTTTAGAACTCCTATGGCATTCTAGATACATCTGTCTGATAACTACCTTAAGGCTGAAACATAATCGTTTGTACATGTATAACATTGATTTTGTCTTGAGATACACAGTAAACATGTTTGTTACTGTAATACTGTTAAGTTCCGCTTATGCCACACTGACGTAAAGCATTATTATGATCGTTTACAAGTTCTGTCTTGTAGACATTAAGACAAACGCATGAAGTCGAAGAAAATATCTTTTTCTATCCGGTTTACGAAGAAAAGTTTTAAGATGTATATGATGACTGTATAAATGAGACTATTCAGTGATCGTATGAAGGGGCTTTTTATTAAGGAAAAAATAGTGATTGAGAACTTTAGAATTTGTACTTTTTGGTTAACATGGTTGAGCAAGTTTACCTAAAACATTATTTGAGCCGTGCCATGAGAAAACCAACATAGTGGGTTTGCGACCAGCATGGATCCAGACCAGCCTGCGCATCCGCGCAGTCTGGTCAGGCTCCATGCTGTTCGCTTTTAAAGCCTATTGGAATTGGAGAAACTGCATGGATGCGCAGGCTGGTCTGGATCCATGCTGGTCGCAAAGCCACTATGTTGGTTTTCTCAAGGCACGGCTCATTTATTATCATTGATATTTACGGGGATATGCGACCATATTCTGAGAATAAGGCTCTAGTATTCAAGCAAGAAACCATTTTATTTTACACAGACATGGTATATTTATTTTAGATATAAATTACATATCATGATATCTTGGGTATATTTTAAGTTATATCAGTGTAGTTTATATGCCATAAGTTATGGTCGATAGGTTTGTAAAGGAGTTCTCTATAGAATTAATATATATTCTCAATATAACTTATTAAGCAGAGCATTACTCTAACTAATGAAAAGACGCAAATCTTTACAATTATATACTGTGATAGAGCATAATTCATTTTCTATTAAGAAAATTTGCAGAACGACTTTTAAAATCGCCCTTTAACAGAATCTATGAGCCAATTCGTTTCACTTTTGTGGCTTATGTTGTTTTGCTGCTAACAACCGGCCAGGCGTTCGTTTGGCTTCCCGGTACTGCCCGCATTTTTCCAGTTTACTCCGATATGCGCAGGTCTTGCGAAATAGGCAAAGAATCGGGTAAACATTTGAAATTTTGGTTAATACCAGTAAAGGTTGAAACATACTGCAAGAAATGTTTTGCTAACTTATTTGAAAATCGTTATAAATTGGAAATTTAAATTGTTTTATTTGCAGCTCACGTGGCTGGTGTACGCTAAAGCGTTCGTTTATTAATAAACCGGCGAAAAATAATTCTTGCAGCTTACGTGGCAATTATGAAGCCGATAGGCCCTATAAAACACCAAGAGCATACATATATTGTTTCATCGTTTTCGCCCAGAAATGCGGGAAATAACTTCATATTAAAAACTTAAATTGTTGAACGTTCAATTCGAGCGATAATTTGCTTAATGGAGTGAAACTTACCTTTTGAAAAATAATTACCATCTTATTACAGATGTCAACATAAACAGATTATGTTAAGGAAAATTCACTATATAATATTTTCTTTTTGTCTGCATTACAGATGTATAGCTTCGTGCGTCAGAATATCTTAACAAAACACGCAACATGACCTTACTCGAAAGTCCCAGAGGGACATCTTTGTCCTCTTTGAAACGGATAATTGCAACAAAACCTATTATTTAAGGGCTTGCTAATTGTTAGAGAGAGTACTCGCACTGTTTTACGTGACAATGAACAGAGTTACAATGTAGACTGAAAATCGTATTATACCTGTATTACACGTTTTTCAGTGAATTATTAAAAAAAAAATATGCTGGAATGTATCTCGTATTTAAGCGTAAGAGATTGAAATAATTCACAGATTTTGAGCAACATAATGGTATAAATTCGCTTTGTAGCAATAAAATAAATACATATGTTGTTTTACATGAACATGTAAGATAAAGACACGTTTCACTGGTAAAATTCTCACCTTATATATGTAAATAATAGGGTAACGATAATGATAATATATTCTAAACTACTGTATTGCATCTGGTGTCCACTCAGTCCTTCCCTGATTGTGTTCCATATTATTAACTGTTTGGTATAACAGTTAGTTAAAGTATCAACGTAAAAACATAAAGGTTTATAATGCCGGTATAATTGGGCTTCCTATTCTCTGTGTTTGAGACGGAGAAAGCATAATGCAACTTATCGTCACATTTTAAGTAAGGAAATAGAAAACAATCAGCTTACACGTTTACTGTTTTTCTAAATAAAAGAAACTAAGCTTTAACGGACAGAAAGGACTGAAAGCTTCAATTGTACAGTTTCACAGAACATCGCTAGCAAGTTATCCCATTATAGACTTTAAACGAATGTATACATATAAAGGGAATGCGAAGTCCTTAGTAATTTCCTGTGTAATCTAAAGAGTAAAGGTAAAACAGAGAAATTTTACCGCATGTAACTCAGTATTTTTAAAAATGTCTAACTCTGATTCCTTCTATATCAGAGGTAAATTCACTTTGAACAGCAAGAAATAGCTTATCAAATAGAATAAAAAGTCCAATTTTGTACAATAAATTAATAGAATCTCTTACTAAAAAAGGAATATGGCAACAAAATGACCAAGTGGGGTTTTAACCTAAGTCCCTTTGAAATATTCAAGTTAAAGGTAGGTTTATGGTAGGATTTTTTTGAATACTTATACTCTTCAAAAGGAGGTACAGTATAAGGTATCTAATACTCATTGATGCCTGATAATAAGAGGTTTCAATGTCCAGATTGTACGCATGCATGCTTATTCACTTAACATCATTTCAAGCAGTCTCAAGTCACTGCATCTCCGACGGGGCGGAGAAATCAGTTTCAAAATGTATAGAATTACGACATTATTGCTTTTGCGGCAGGAACGCCAAATACTAGTAGGAAAATATGCTGCTTGTATAATAGTTAACCCTTACCCTGCTTAATTTCTATAATGGACTTGCCTATCTTTCAATTTGAACAATACCATTAACTGCTAAAAAGGGTTGCTTACCAAAAAGATACTTGCTGAATAGCGAACAGTGCAGATCTTGATCAGACTGCATGGATGTGCAGGCTGATCATGATCTACGCTGGTCGCAAAGGCAGAATCAATCCTGTCAAGTGGTAAAAGTAGAAATTTTCGTTACAGGTTTAATAAATTGGGTGCAATCAAATTTTCTTCTACAGTTCGTTTCAAGTTGAGGCTGATTAGCAGAAGTGTTCAATCTTTCATGGATTGAAGTTCAAACATCGAAATGATTATGCAGTTATTAGTCTAGCCGCTTCTAGACGACTAACCGATAACATATTCCTGGCATCAAAATCTCCTTTCACAATCTATCAAATGAAACTCATACATCTTCAAACAATATCTTCTTACGCACATAGGCAATAAATGTCTCTTATGCACAAAGAGGCAATAAATCAAAGTATATATATAATTATGTAGATCATGGGCTGTAAATTTATACTCTGACTACTTGACATATCGCTAACATTAAAGGTTGACGAATGCCTAGATAAAATCGTGCTAAGAACATATATGCACGAAACACGCAGTACCTTAATTTAAGCGGCAGAAACAAAATATCAGTAGTGAGACATTGCATTTTTCATACCCTATCACGATATTACCGTATGTGTAAAACATGGCTTAATGTAATCAATGTCGACATGTAACATAGATCTATTAAACATTGATACAATTATCTTGACACTAGTGGTCAAGGACTCAAGGCGGAGACGAACGCACTCAAAACTTAAAGAATGGACGACATGACTGCATAGAATGTGACAACTATAATTTTATTCGACAGTATTCATACTTTGGTTTAAAAGTTTGAATAGATATATGTCGTCTTGGAAGCAAAGCATAATTTTAATAGAATTTATTTATTATTGCAAAATCGAAACTAAAGAAACTAGCTTTAAACAAGTAAATGACCTCTATCATAAACTATGAAAAGGCCGAACAAACATCGTAAAATAAAAAAAAAAACTATTTAGAAAAAACATTTAAATGTACTTCTCGTGGCACATCCAGCTGACTTAGGGAAGATAAGTCTACTGTTCCGTACTGATGTGCCTTTAAAAATATCTTTTATAAAAATAAGCAATTTTCAAAATTACTGAAAACGATATTTAGCCTAGTTATGTGTAATTGCAGCACTGGAACAATATTGCAAAATCATAAAAACGAAGCTGCGTAATTATTTTTTGAACATTGTTTTCAAAGGTGATGTGACCTGCACAGAATGTAGATCCTTCATGCGATCCTTTTCTGGAAATTAAGGCATACATTAGCAAACTAACAATCATTTTGTAATATAGTATAAATGTGTCACATGCTGTTGTTAAATTGCCATGTAAAACAACATTACTGTTCTATGATTCAGTGATCCTCAAATTTGTTAAATGTATATCCATCAAAAAGTTAAACCGGTTCATTGAGCCCTTCGCACTTGATCCCTAGAATATTCAAAAGTACAGGTCTATGCCATCCTCGCCAGTTACACACTGTTTACATATAGTTGTGTGTGACGCAGAAAAGTGTTTTACTAACTTTCCAGAATTTAAAATGTGGTAGAATTAAATAAAACTTCAAGGCCGTTAACGGCCATCAAATTTCAAAAACAGCCAAAACAGGAGTTAATACTAAGATTAGAAGATACATGTGCCAGTTATTCAAGACACTAAGACAATTTCAAAAATCCTATGATATATAAGAAAGTTAAACATGATTTTGTTTTTAATTTGAACACAATCCCATGAAACAAACCTCGGGGATGGCTTCTTGTTCAACATTCTTGAAAAGACTGGAAAACTAATGTATTCGTGCAGCTGTTATTATTATTATACCAGATTTATATAGCGCCCATTTCATGACAAACATGTTCAAAGGCGCTTTACATACAGTAAACGCAACCACACAGAGCGCGAAATTCGTCCTCTACTAGCAAACTGACAAGAGGAATAGAGTGAGATAAAGCAAGAATACATATAGAGAGAAATCCTTACAATGCAGTTAACATCAACCGAGGATCTATTACATTGTAATGACAATTCAAATGAGTACGTTTCTAATTGCTAGCAGTTTTCTTGTATGCATGAGCTGCATATTGTGTGTATGGTAAAATGTAACGTAAGAAGAGCGACTTTTACAGAGGTAATAGAATACGAAAGATCAGATTGTTCGTGATATATAAATCACAAGAAGCATTTCTGTTATTTCTCAGAATTGCAATAGCTTGGATATCGAATGTACGTTTGTTACATATATCAGGAGTCACGTTTGTATTTTACAGTGGAACATTTATATGTGTTGTCACTGGCTATCTGAAACGCTTTTAATACATATAAATGTATAGGAGAATTTGGTGAAAAATGTTGAAAATCACCGTGTTAAAATCATTTCTAACAGGAAGAGTTCGCTGTAATTTTGATATTGGTTGACATAACGCATAAAATCATATAAAACATTTTTTCTCTTTTTCTTTTTATAAATAACACCATCAAAATCAATAAATTGGCCTTTGTTATATTACTTGCATAATTACCAAAAACGGAATGAAATAACTTCATACACGTAATAACAGATGTCATCGAGTTCGGGATATAGTTCCTTTACTTAATATTATATAATATTTTTTTATATATCTATTATACTTATAGTTTTCTCCAGCTGCTTATCATTGTGTTACTATTATATGTAAGTTGCATCCACTTTATAATAGGTTAACTTACAAAACTGTTAACTGATTTGTAAAACTTTCTATCTGACATTCTGATTTCCCAGCTGAAACGCAGATACAATTGTTTTATTAAAACTTCAGATCAGACTTAAACTTCAAACCTAAACTCTAAACTCCCAGCTTAGTCTCCAAACTAAATTGATTACTCTCTGACTGTACATTTTCCCACTATAACTAAGGTCACACCCCAATCATTCTATCATCCATTACACAACCAATCAAAACATATCAATAAAAATATAGAACTTGTCATTCATAAATATAATAACTATATTCCAATGTGTCCTTTTGCATCCAACCAGAGGCAATTGTGTTATCCTCCTTATTAGCATGATACAGACTTTTGAAACCGATTTGCATAGCATATGTTTTTAAATTTTTGACTCAAAGGTATATACTAATTAACCAAATCTCAAAAGCAACATCAATAAGACCATATCATATTACTTTGATTATATCATGGTATGTATTAATCTTCAATCTGTATCAAGGGTATTCAAAATATTGTTGAATTGAAATGTCATCAACACACATTCAATTGTCTTTGATATTTCGCACGCCCGTGATGAATACTACCACAACACATGTGTACGAAATTACAGTATTACAATCATTACTGGTATTACCATTTCAAATTGCGTCCAGTAAAAACTGTAAAAATATTCAAATGTGACCATCATTATGAAAATAAAACAAAATTTTGTGTTTTTGTAAAAAAAAACCCAGACAAAATGATATTTTGTGTTTCTACCAGAACACCATCTATATTATTTCACATTTGTTGTATCTTATTAATAGTTTCCCGTAAAACTTAAGCACAAGTATGTTTGGAATATTTACAACGACAAAACTATCGTGACGTGTACATATAATTGATCAAATGGTAAAAGCTTTAGACAAATAAACTCTGATAAATGAGCATCACATATTGAGGACTATATGAAAATCACTGTAGAAAACTTTATCGTTTGACAATTCAAATGAACTTACCATATTTAAGAAATAGTTTATAGCAAAAGAGTGTTTTAACACTATTTATGCACGATGGGCGGTTATACGTCGGGCGTAATAATTGCAGGAGGGCGCAGCTCGAGTGAAATTATTTATACGATGTATTACCGCCCGAGTGTATAAATAGTGTTAAAACACTCTTTTGCTATAAATTATTTCGATTCTAATATGCCCTTAATCTAAAACAGTAGATAAAATATAGAAGCGCTCTTTCTTGGTCGCAACAAAAACTTTGACTTCACCGCACGTTTACGTGACATCATTCTAGAGTAAGAGTGTTTTAACAGAGACAAGCATATGAGAATACTAATAAGTACAATGTTGGAAAAGAATTAAGTTCCCTAAGTTAAGCTATCATGGAAAATTATTAGGGACTATGTAAAACAAAACTTACTATTTCAGAATACGTTTGCCACGATACATGTATTATTTTTTTATATTTAACAGCCACACCTTCTGTTGAATTA